>NC_140559.1:52574482-53174482 GCF_057381845.1 Rhamphochromis longiceps | reverse complement strand
GATACTGAGGAGCTAAGCTGTTTGTGTTCCCAGGATTCAGCCACCACAGGAGGGCCCTAAAAGCACAGGCAGCAGACAGCCACGGCAGGTAAACACAGCAGCTTTATGACAGTCTGAAGGTCACTCTGCGATGCTTATATATAAGATGGGGGAAGTTTATGGTTCAAGAGCCATTTGACCGCATTCTGATTAACCACATTAAACATCTTTCTATGGAGCGTGTGCTTTAGTAATGCCCTTCAGCCTCACGTCCTCATTTGATCACTAGATGGCAGCACTCGCTGCAGTCAGACACAAACAAGCCTTTTGGACAAAAACGTGAAAATAAACATGAGAATGAAAAATGTGAAGTAAAGCAACATAATCCAATAAAACAACCACATTGTTGTTTGGAGGCAGCGGTTGAGGACGAGCAGATGTCCGAGTTAAAGCAAACAGATAAAGGCGTTGTGCGAGCGTGCCCTCCGGAGGCAGTTTAGATAATCGGGCATTATTGGTGCACTCGGTTGAGCTGGAACTAGTTTTAACTGCTCAGTTTGTAGCCAGGTAGTCGTAAACTAGAGGTCAGCCAGTCTCAAACACTCTGAGGGTATTGTTTTTGTAAACTGTTGTGTGATGTCAGCAGTTTTGTTTGAATGGGAGCATCTGAGAGATGTATGAAAGCTGTCAGATAATGTGAGAATGCTAAGTAAAAACAATCACAGGTTTTTAAAGGAGGCCACAAAGTGAACTTGTGGTTAATGTTTAATGGTGCTTTGTGTTTTATAATCTTATCATGTCCTGGAAAGAAACTAGAAACTAAAAGTGCCAGATAAAAGTTTGCGAAATAAACATTTAAGCAGCTTCAGTGCCTAAAGTATCACAAGAATAATTTTGGATGCATATGAAGTCAGAAGTTTAGTTAAAACCTAAAAGTTAAATTTTATTTCAGGAAGTGGTTAAGTTACCTCATTGAGTCTGAGGATTACTGCGTTTCTGATGTGAAACAACGATAGTGTAGTGAATCATTCTTCAGTTTTATTTTAGAGTTTTCAAAGTGAGTCATAAACTCTGATTAAACGAGCACACAGTCTGTGCTGTGGTGCTTTCTGATACTCTACAATGTTGTCAAAGATAGCACTTTTGAGATGAAGTGGTTTTATATCACAAGGGCTTCTTCTAAAAGGTTCAGACTTTCCAGAAGATCATTCGACTCGAGGTTTGTCTGGTGTTTTGAATGTATCGCTGCTGTGGTGGCATCCTATTGGGTTTTTTTACTGTAATTCCAGACCAATATTCAGTGCTTCGGAGTATATTCCGAGTATTTTCTAGTAGAGTGTAGTATTTCCTGTGGATTTCACAGGCAGTGTATCGCTCGTGAACTTTCACCCTAATGTTTTTTTTTATGTATTCCCATCAACTGAGGCCTGCTGTGTCCTGAGGGTGTATAGCTGTTGGCAGGGTGACTCATCGGGGCTGATAAGGCTGCTCACATGCAAATAGTTCACTTCAGTGGGAAAACGCAGGGAAAGTGTTTATTCGCTCTGTTCTGTGGCGAGCTGTCACTCCAGCTGACCTCAGACTTAAAGTCCAAACATAATGTTCCTTTTTGCTGCGTTCACATGTCCTTCCTCCCAACTCCTTCACATCCTCCTCTTCCACTCTTTCATCTCCCGTTTTCTACAAGAAAGTGATCTTGAGTTTGAAATTCAGAATGTGTGTGTGTCTGTGTGTGTCTGTGTGTGTGTGTGTGTGTGTGTCGCCTCCATTCAGCTACAAAACTACAGTCGCCAACTGGGAATGAACAAGGTCAGGGCCACCGTTGCTCCGCTACCCTCCTCCTCCGCCGCCTCCTCTTCCTCCTTGCTGGGACCTCCTCCCAGCAAGGCCTCCCGCCCAGCTCTGAACTTCCTCAGCAGCAGCAGCAGTGGCAGCAGTCGGGCCCCTACCCGGCAAGAGGGAAACGATGATGATGATGATGATAACTCTGTGCTAATACAGTAAGAGTGCTGCAGGGTTAGTAGCAGAAAGTGAGGAAAAGTCCATTGTTGCACACTTCAAAGGGGTTCCAGTGGAATTAGCGCACCTGCAAATATATAGGCCCTCACACACACACACACACACATACACACACACATATTTGGCTAATTGGTCTCCACTGTAAAGCTGGTGAGCAATCAGGCAGCTCATAAAGGCTTTAAAGAAAGGAAGAGACAAGCTAATTTGCACGTAAATGCACACAGGAGGCCGTGCAACACGCTGCGAGCACACTTACTCTGCACTGCACTCTGGGTGGTTCTTCTGACACTTTCTTTCATCTCTATTTATTCTCACCGCTCGCTCGAACAATATTAGTTAGATCTGAATTTAACAAGCCTCCGTCGCTGCATTTGCAAGCATGTGCGTGTATGTGTGCGAGCGTGAATGTGAGAAAGGAAAGTTTCAGCTCGCTGCCATGTGCAGATTGCTGAGTTAGCAAAACGTCAAAATCACACACCGTAAACAATGAAAAAGAAAAAAGCAGGATAAAAGATGAAAAGAAGGGAAGCGGCAGGACAATGAAAGCCTTAAACAGTCACCCAAAAAAAATGGGGGGAAGTAATAAGAAGTTGCAAAAAAAAAGAACAAACGTGGGTGGTGTGTGGGAGATCAGAGGAAGATTAAAAGCTGATGGATGTATAAAAAGCAGTGTCTGCGCGCTACAGCACGCACGCTGGCACGCACAGCTTTAAGTCAAAAGGAAACTAGCTACAAAACTACAATTGATGCATAATAAACGAGACGTGCTGCATAAAGACTTATAGTGCGCACACATGCACATTCCATCTTGAGCTCCCGTTCGAACACAGCTTCACTGTTTCAACGAGCCAGAGACAGAGAGGCCTCTCTGCTCGCCTTTACCCCCGCCGCCAGCTCTCTCTCAGAGGGTTTAAAGGCAGCGTGAGGGGGAGGAGGGTGGATGGAAGAAAACTGATAAAATCTCCAGTGTGTTCTGTGAAAACGTGAATATGACAACTTTGCATTGGAAAAAAACACTCCGTTGTGTCTGCGAGTGAGTGTGTGTGAGGCGATTTGAAGTTATTACATCACTGCTGGTTTGTGCACAGTTTTATATTTACACCCCGACAGTGATTCACATTCACACATTAGTTACGTTTGTCCGTCGTCACTGTTATGAATTCCTTTCCCGTGAATGAGCCTTGTCACACATAAGTTTAATGAGTCTCCCGCCATTCCACCCCCTTACTGAACCTTATAACATTTGGCACATCCCAGTGGCCAGTGACTTCATGACGTTGTGATGTCACACTACTTCCGCATTCACGACGACAACGATGCTTTTGTCTCTGAGAAGAATTCACCCGGACCTTCAAAACTAGCCACTAACATTTTCCCCACTTCCCCCCCTCTCTCTCTCTCTCTCTCCCCCGTCGCTTCTTCACTCTCGCTCTTCACTTTCTTTTTGATTCTCACGAGCGCTGGAGAGCTGAGTCAACTGGTGTGAATTTCATAAATTTGTTCAGATGCAACGACAGCAGTCCCTCTGTCCCCGGAGAGGTCAGAAGGCTAGAGCCGGAGCTCTTCTGCGTGACCTGCACACTGTTAGACACACTCCTCATTAAATGTCACAACTGTTACAGATAAATGTGATATTACCAGAAACTGACAAAAGTTCAATTGTTTTTGAAATTGCAGGAAGTTTAACAGTGTCCCGCTTGTCAGGTGACTTTTTCGATTCTTCGCTCTAAAGCAAAAGGTCTTCTCTGAAAAATGTTTTGCATTTCTCGTTGTTCTTTTTTTCCTCATCTCACAGTGTTAATTCAATCGTGTTCCTGTTCAGCTTTCTTTCATATATATGAGGTGTATATATATATATATATACACACACATGTATAAACCTGTATCTGATCTGTTCATCTGCTGTGGAATAATAAAATGCCAGTTTGTGGGCGGATGATTGCGGTAACATTTCTATAGCATAAGGTGCTGATAGTAGAAGAAGGGCACCTAACCGCCTTTAACCTTTTACCTCCCACAGGTTTCCCTGCACATTAATAACATTATTGAGTTTCCCAAGGATGAGAGCAGAATGAAAAGGTGTATAAATATGAAACTGTTGCATTTATTATTATTTAATGATTGATTGTCTTTGTCATCTTCATCATTATCGCTTAAAAAACTCCACCGCACAATTAAGTGCATCCAGTGTGTAACTAAAACCCTAAAAACGCTTTTCGTTTTAAGCCATTCACCTATTGAAATTAACCTTTTTAAAAGTGCAGTATGCACCTTATCCTTACTCATGAGCTCTGGGTCTTAACTGGTGCTACTTTTGTTTTGTCATCGATATTTCTTTAATTTCTGTGGTATGTGACAAAGGAAGCAGCTGGGTTTTTTGTCTACTATCACCAGACATCACTAGTAGGTGAGGACAGGACATTGAAAATAGTGTGCTAAGCAATAAACCAATCCTGCCCAAATCCTGCTCTCAAGTGGTCTGTTGTCAGGAGCTTTACCCATCGTTACATATAATGTTTCTTTCACCACCTTTTCTCCAACACAAAACACACAGTGGAATGTAACCTGACACGCTCCTCGACTTGTCCAAAAAGGAGGGGGGGGGATAGAGGTAGAATATTATATATATAACATATACCTTAGGTGAATGTGCAGTAGTAGCATCTATGCTGTAGTAGCAGTAGCATGTGGTGATAGTGGGAAGGAAAAACTCCTTTTTAAAAGGAAAAACCTCCAGCAGAACCAGGCTCAAGGAGGGGCCGCCATGACCGGGTGGAGGTAAAGGAGACAGGTGAAAACTAAATGCTGAGTGGTGTATAAACAGGTGCGTGAAGAAGAAATACTAATGGGTGCGTCATGGGAAGCAGCCTAGGCCTATTGCAGTGTACCTAAGGGAGGATACAGTATCACCTAATGTTGTATGGTGATATGGTACTGTGAGGTCTTTAGGATAAGATCTGGCCTGATTGTTCAAGACCTTGTAAAACACTTTTAGCTACAAACTAGCATTACATGTGGTTAGTTACTGGAGTTAACTGGTTAGCATATTTATTTCAACACACACACAAACGTCTTTAGACCTAAGCTGTTAACGCTCCACACAAAGAATGAACTTTGGTCTGCAGAGAATATTTGTTGGGTTTGGTGGTTAATTCCCACATTCTGTTATTTTCTTCAGACTAGTAATCATACACGCTGACATCTCTCACAGACTGTTACTGTTAACAGAAAAGATAGTGATTATATAGGAACCGACAAACATTCAGCAAGGGTGCTTCACAGTAAAACTTCTCTATTTGTTACCGAGCACGAAGTGATATTTTGAGAAGCGATGGTGTGTGCAAGTCTCTGTGTTGCTTTTGTAAGCTTAATTTACTTTATTTATTTGTTTGTTTTTTTAAGCGTAGGAAGCTACTTTCTGCCACTGTTATTTTTAGTAGTGTCTATTTAACCTTTTTGGTAACGCTTATTGCTCAAGAACAGACTAAATCATTGTTTTTAGCAAGATGAATATAGACAAGATTAAATTCTCCAGAAGTATTGGTTAAAGTTATAAAATAAAATAAAATGTTAGCTTTTATTTGTTTTCACGTCAAAGCTGCACCATCAATAGTGTCATTAGCAATGCATCGTCACCTTGCAGAAACCATATTGGAAAACTTCATGTCCAAGTTATTCATTCTAATAACTTCTAAAAGGGTGGTGTTTTGTTTTGGTTTGGGGTTTTTTGGGGGACGTAATTCGCAGACGTGTCTGTGCATCGAACTAAACTCGATAATTCTGAGCCGCGTAAAAAGGCTTTTGTGGTTCAGCTGTCTAAAAATGCGGTTGTATTCTTTTTTGTGCCATCTATATCTGAGTCAGGATAATATTAGTGCTTTGACTTCCTGCTTTATGCTCAATGTTCCATTTCCTTTTTTGCTGCAATCTGCAGAGCACAAAAAAAAACATGCATCAGACTCTCTGTCTGTCCCACAGACTGTAACGCATTGTCTCTTTCCTGCGATTGTCCTGACTTGCCACAGGACTCTGATACTATACACATGGAAGAATAAGCACAGGAGTCACAGTTCATACACAGGCAGAGAATAATTATCTGTCTTACCAGCAATGCTGAGCGAGAATTGAAAGAGGAAGTTCATCTCTGTGAGGAGGAAGTGAGGAGGTGAAGTCAGAAGGTTACAGAACCTGAATTGGAAACCCGTAAGAGAAATCTTGAAAGGTCTCTACTCCTACATGTCTGAAATGCATGCACATGTGTGACATAAAGTCAGGAGCACAAATCTCTGAAGAGTATGCGTCCCAGTGATTATCATCATGAAAAGCACAGAAACTAGAGAACCTGAACCTGAAGTGTGGTCCACTGAAGCTCGCTGAGAAAAATCACTTCTTCACCACACATAACCTCTGTGCAGATAATCATTGAGGTTTTGCAAATGAAGCAGCATGAATGGGAAACTGACATTTCCTTTAGGTAGCACTGAAAGAGAGCGAGAGTGAATGAACCTCTATTTCAGACACACATGACTGAATTGGTTTGCCCACGCAAAGCCAAAAATAGAGCGCTGGTGGTCGACCAAGTCAAACACGAGAGGAAACCGGACAGTTTCATGTGTGTCCCGTGTCAGAAAGCACTAACGTCTTGTCAGATGCCCACAACAGGAGTGTGTCATATGCTACGCATCGCAAAGTTGAAACAGAATGAGGAAACGATGCTCAAAGTCGTTTTTATATTAAGAGGTGCAGCTGACAGGTGTCAAGTTTTCACAAGACCAAAATAACCCAGCCATGTTTCACATAAAAAATGGCATTTGCACAGATCTTAACATTTGAAGCCATAGCCTGACAATACTGTTGTTATTCCTTTATTCAGTAGAGTAACTACATCATTAAGAGGCTATTGGGATTCCTGACCTGATGAATCTCTCGGATGAAGTTTCCTCTGATTACATCAAAGCTGCACCATCAATAGTGTCATTAGCTATGCATCAGTAAATCTTTCGGCTCATTATTTTCCTTTTAGAGCCTCATTTGATGCAGTTGAGTCAGTTCACAGGCATTAACACAGAGTAGAGACCATATGTAGACCTTTGTATATTGTGTTTTGTGCGTTTTAGCAAATTAGGTAAACTTTAAGTACTAATGCATGGAGGTGGTGAGATAATCTGTAACCACAACTGTCCACAATCACACAGTTTTATGCAATTTGCAGATAGCCAAGCAATTGACTAATAATGAAGTGGACAGATATTTCAGAAGCAATGAGCTAGGCTAGCAGCTTCAGTCTGGAAGGCCTTGTTCAGCAGCTCATGGGCCTTTGAGAATAGATGACAAGTGGATGGGGAATGAAAACAAGAACTAACTGGTGTGTAGGGCAGGAAAGACTTTATATCATAGTTTGAAATCTAAAAAAATTAACAAGACAAGGGAAGCACCACAGCAGGGAATCCAACAAAGACTACAGACACAACAGGACCATTTATACAAAGAAGGGTAATCAGGGAAAGAAATACGAGGGTCATGGCAAAGCATAATCAGGGACATTGCATAAAAAGCAAAAGCCTGTCTTATTTTGGTAGTTCATTGTTCACACTGTCTTGTGTTTTCCCTCCCTGCTCTGATTCTCTTAATATGACCCCCTGTGTGCCTTTATCGCCAGTCGTTCCCACTTCCCTCGTTACCCAGAACCCAAAAGGATCACAAGCCCCTGGAACAATCATGAATGCAACTAGAAATAAAACCCATCCACCCATTAAATAAGAATACACAATTCTAAATTAGGCACAGAACCCAGGGGCTACGTCAATTTGAGGTTACTATACCGACTTCCTGACTTTGTTGTGTCCTAACTGCAAACATGCCAGCTGTGCGCTAGCTAACTAGCTAAACTATGGATGGACGGATTTCTGTTTTGTTTCTCAGACATCAGGGACAGATGTTTTCCTCTGCTCATAGTTTTCCTCTCATCTTTGGAAAGCTAGGATAATATGAGTGCAGCAGTTTCGTTTCTTTTTGCTGGTTTGTGTTCTGTCGTACAGGAACAGAGAAAAACCATTACAGTGAGCTATGTATATATTATCTATTACATATTTTTATGATTCATTTGGTTGCACATTTGCGTATCATAGGGCACTGCCCTGTTGGCCAAGCACCTACTGCCCTTCAATATGAAGCCTTCTGGAAAGGAGTTTTGTTTTCCTTCTCTCTTTCCACAGAAGCATGTGTTTGCGAAAAAAAAACAACAAGTTTCAGTGCCTCATGTTGTTGGGCTGGTCCTTTTCTCTTTCCGAAACTAAACTCTGACGTGACCTTTGACTAAAGAGGACGAGCAGGAGACCTTGGTGGGAAGAAGACAGTCACGCAGTGTTGAGAATAGACAGTGAAAAGAACAGGAAGGCTGTGACTGACATGATAATAGTTAATATAGTATGTGTGAGTGTGTGTGTTTGTGTAGACATGCAGTAAGTAACACATAGACCTCAAAGCTGCAGATAAAACTGTCTGGCCAGAGAGACTCATGTGTCTAGAAATGGTGCAAACACACCCACACACATACACAACTGGTGTCATGTCTGGTAGAGTAAAGCCTCTATATGTTTCTGCTGTCTGTTGATCATTCACAGCATCTTAACTTCGATGCTTTTGGTGTCACATAACCTGCAGCAGAGCGCTCACTGTTGAACTTGTCATTTTTCTCCATTTTACGGTGAGAAAACTCACAGAAGTTGATCTGAAACTGTGAAGTGAAGTCTGATAAAGCCTTTCAGTATGAGGCTACCACACACACACACACACACATACAAGACAACAATGTACACAACAAGGGACAAATGGTGGAATCCATGCAGATGCAAATAACACCCTGATACACATCAGTATCGAGTTGTTCATACGTGTTCGTGCACCTTGCCCGTTGCAGATGTGTGAAAGGTCAAACAGATGAAGAGCAAAGTGTGAAGAACAAAAATGAAGAGGAGGTGACAGAAAGAGCGGGGTGCTTTCTGTAACGTCGAAATAAGATCTGAATCTTAGCTGGTGATAACGGATAAATCCATCGGTTTGTTGTTGAGCATATGTTGACGGGATACATGCAGATTTAGTTGTGACGGCCTAGCCCTCTTCTGCATACCTGTTAAGAGGCAGTTTAGCTTTACAGCCTGTCGTGGAGTTCATTGCGAGGCTGCGCTGCAACTGCTTCACACTTCAGGAAATGCACATGACCAAAACAGGCTTGATAGCCCAGCACATAAAAAACTGTAAAACCACAAGCTGATATTTTAGCGCACTGCTTTTTGAACACATTGAGCATTTAAGTGCGTCACTGGGCGAGCTTCAAAAGTGACGGTAGCTCAAAGTTGTTAACTGGCTGCCGGTTGTAGCAGCATTTGAAAGGGAGATATATGCATGAAATCGTGCTTTCATGCATAAGATACACATCTATGCAAGAAAGCTGCTATACAAGTACAGTGCTAACCCTAACCCTCCATTTTTTATATTTTGCTTAAAGATTTTTTTAATTAAGTGGTCTTGAACAATAGTTCTCCAGGCTTTCTGAAGGTCTGGACATTTGTACCTGACATTTTCAGAGGTTTCTTTCTGTTTGTTTTTTTCTGTTAATGATTGACCTTTGAATCAGTAAAGCATAAAAAGTACAGCTAATGATTTGCCATGATTTGGGGCTAAAATTCAGCCAGTGGTGTTGGAGATCTCATTAAAAACTGGAAATATGAATACACAAAAGTACAATCAGATATTCATCCATCGTGCAATACCATCTGGAAAGCGTAGGATTAAAAAAGGCTTCATTGACAGCATGCATGACAGTAATCCCAACTACACCACCAGTGCAGTAAAAGTATTCATGAATAGAACAACATGCAGTGGAGCACTAGCATTCATTGGATGGCTTTCCCCCAAATTTCTGCACCAATTTGCCATTTTCATGGCAAAATATAAAGAGGGTGGCTCAAGACTTTTGAGATACGACAGCATGGCTGACATCTCCATAGGGCCAGAGCCATGTGACATATGGGTCACCTGCTCAACCCAGTGAGCTATACCAGCGTAAGTTTATCAACTTGCACTGAATTATGTTGATTTTCTTCACTAACTTTAAATAGTCTAAATACTATTAATATAGTTGCTCTTTTCCAGTTTTACTGACCAAAACGCTTAAACAGACACATTCATTGAGGACTTTTATTGTGCAGAGCTTTTCCCTTTACACATTGTGTTGCTTTCCATCTGTATTAGTTTTCCCACCGTATAGATTTATCGTCAGGCAACATAAAGCGATACTAAACTATACTAATCAGCCAGTCTGTTGCCAGCTGCAGCACTTATCCGTGATTGGCCAGATGCCGCTAACACCATCCTTTTCCTGTGAATACACAGGGGAAACTCTGAGTTGATTTAGTGAGTTGATAACCAGCTTTGTGTGACTGCTGAATCCCTGAATGAATCCAGATAACGGATGGATATCCTGCATTTATTGAAGTTGTTTCAAAGTACCGGGCCCGGATGTTTGGATTGCGCATTTATCCAGCACAGAGTTATCCACGCTCATAACTCTGTGCTCAGTAACACTGATGTTGTTGTTGTTGTTATACTGAAACAGAGAAAACGGAGAAAGATGGTCTTTGTTTAGGCGTAACTGAAAGGATTAGCTCGGATTACATGAAAAGGTCCAGTGTCTTATGTTTTAAACAAAGAATGAATGAATACATAGTGTGACTGGATTTTCTTAATCTGGTCACACTAACATCTTCTTCACATTTCTTTGCTTACCACATAATCGTTCTCATTTAGCTCCGGGGACTTTTTATGCGACCGTTTTTAAAAATGAGCCTAAAATTGCAACACACACCCGCTCTCACTGACAATGACATGAAAGAAATAAAATGTGTGTCACTTTATTACCCAAGACACTGCAAAGAGAGAGAAACAAAACTTTTTATGTCACTCGTGGTCTGCACATTTACACAGACAAAAAAATTAAATCACAGTTCCTGTTTTGGTAAATGATACTCAGGCAACCGTGTCAAAGTATTTCAAAAAAGTAAGAGTCAGTTGCGCGTCTAAAATGCTAAACTGAACAGCTGAAATGTGCAAAACTGTAGCTTTTTTTAGAGCTCGAACAAGTGGAGTCACATGAGATAAAGAACGCATTGAAACCGAACTCAGCATGAAAGTTTGCGCAGTTTGCTTTATGGCCAGAATTTGGGCAAAGTCTTCTCTGGAAACAGACACTGTAAATGTGTAAACAGCTTGTTTTGGATATTCCAAAGAGGAAGTGCTGAACCGAATAAAAGAAAATGTTGACTGCATGAAAACAGTGCCGTAATGTGTGTGTGTTGTGCCCTTTCCCCAGCATTTTTTTTTCTCGCAATTGGTTCACTGAGAGTTTAATGAGAAAGACAGAAGCTCACTGCCGCTCTTGTACTTTGTTTTTCTTCCCTCGTTCTGTCTGAAAGAAGAAGGAGTGTTAGAGAAGTTGGGAAATTTACTTTCAATATGTAATCCAATTACTCCAGCAGCAGGTGAGGGAATAAAAAAAGAGGGATAAAGAGGGATGAAGGGGATAAATAGCAGCAGTGGCTGCAAAGAGAACAGCCTGTACCTGTTTGCAAGCCAACCAGACACAACTTGGCTCATCCAAGCCAGCATTCATCATGTCAGCGTTTTTTTTTTTCCCCCCTCCGTCTTTAAATCTCTTTGTTCCGACTGTTTTGTCACCCTCAGCTCAGAAGAAACCCTCACATCTTCCCATCTCGTGTGCCCGCCGTCCTCTTACGGTATCTCTCAGGAGTTAAAATGCACAGCGTGTCTGACACAAACCAGCCACCGTTTTAACTGTCACCAGAGCAACCGGACAACAGAATTAAAGCAGAGATGGAGAAAGGAAGGAAGAAAGTAAGAAAGGACGTCTTTGTGCTTCTCTTACTTTTTTTTTTTTTTTTTAGGCTGGGCTTTAATGGT
Source organism: Rhamphochromis longiceps (assembly GCF_057381845.1). Classification (NCBI taxonomy): domain Eukaryota; kingdom Metazoa; phylum Chordata; class Actinopteri; order Cichliformes; family Cichlidae; genus Rhamphochromis; species Rhamphochromis longiceps. The sequence continues at coordinate 53,162,506 of NC_140559.1, read as the reverse complement.
GTGATTAAGTGGCTGGAAACCGACAGAAACAACAAAAACAGAGCGTGGCAGCAGGAGAGAAGCGGAGGATGAGGTCAGACTGCGTCGCTGTCCTGTTTTGGTCCAGAACAGAAAAGTCTTTTAAGCGTCTGATTGGCTCCTGGCAGGACAAGGAGAGCGGGGTGGTAATCGAGAAACTTGTTTAAAGAAGTGACTTTGAAGAAATCGTTTAAATTTGTAGAGCCACTTTTATTATTAGTTATATTTACAGAGAGCACAGCTTTTTTGGACACATACACACACATACTTATTACACTGCGGAGGACTGATTAGTTTCATATTTAGTTTGTGAAAACACAGAAATATACAGGATTTTACCAAATGTTAAACTTGTGCAGGAAGTTGTGATTTAACGGCCACAAGATTGTTTCTGATTCTGAAGCCGTCTTAACAGTTCCACTTTTCAGGCTTCACTAAATCAGCTGCTTTTTTTTGTCCTTTTTTTTTTTTAAAACAGCAGCTCTTCCAGTGCGACCACATCTCATATTAGTGTCCTGGCCTGAAAAAATTCATCTTCCCACTTTGGTGAGATTTGAGAGAATATATCAGCCCGGAAAACACAAACAGAAAATGACTGGTTCCTTTTGGTTTATCCCTCGTCTCACTGTCAAACAATGACTTGTGTCCGTCACGCATTTCAAAGAAACGGAGAAAGCAGCAGTGCAAAAAAACATGTTCTTCGGTCACTTCGCAGCCACAGCGGATGAGAAAAGAAGAGCCAAGCCACTCTCCCAGCGTCTTCAAGTCAAGCCCGTAAGCAGAGACTCTTGTTGGCACATCCATTCGGCTCCTTTATGTGTGCGTGTGTTCGTTCAAATGAAGTGGCTGGCTTTGACCACACTGTGGCTTGGGTACGCCAATTATGGGTTTGACCAGGCAAACACTCACTCTCTCTTTCTGGAACACACACAAGCGCAGGGTGGCCCTGCTATAGCTGCACAGCATGTTTCAAAAAATACAGCCATGTTGTGGTTTTCTCGTGGCTGTGAGCTAATCCGCTGTCTCAAATCATTATTCCAGTCTGCCGCCGGAAGAAATGCGAAATGCACTCAGTCCTTTGGAAAAGCCCGCAGGCACTGACCAAAAATTTGTCTTTCAGCGTCATCTTACCTCTTTGAAAAAAGCAATTCGTGTCAAATATCTCCCAGGTTGTCATAAATGATATCGGGTGCTCTCAGCCGTGCTTGTTGGTGCTGGCTGTACCACATAGCAGTAGCTGGAGCCTTAGATTTTGATACTTTGCTGTACACCACTTTCCCCCTGTCTCCACTATCACCACCACCCCAAATGTTGTTGTTGTTGTTGTTCACGTTATTGGCGGGACCTCCATGTTTTCCAGGGGGCAGAGGAACTGGCTCCTTACGAGTGAAACCACCCCTGCCTGGCTTGGGAGCGGTAAGGGGCTTGGGGAACCGCGGCGTCGGAGGCTGTGGCGTGCCACGGCCCTGGCCAAACTGGGGAGGGGATTGTCTCTGAGGCTGCTTCCCCTCCTGTCCTGATGGGGTCACCGTCTCCTCTTGTCTCCTCTGGCTGTGAGGCTCCGCGTGAGCTTTGTCATAAAAAAGCATTCCTAAGCTAGCGGGTATGCTTCCTTTTGCACGACCCTCTGGTTCGTCATATATGTGCTCCTGGGAAGAGGCGGGAGGTGACGGAGCTCCTTCTGCGTTACCTCCCGGGGGTCGCCTGCTATTGTTCACCGCCCGTCCTCCCCCTCGTCCTTTCCCTACACCCCCGTTTAGACTCAGTGCGTTCAGATCCATAGTGATCTGATCGTACACATGCGAGTACAGATCTGGGTGCTTCCTGTGGTTACTGCCTGACGGGTGATCCCCTTGGACGCCCGCTCCCACGGAATCGTCGCCTACTGGTCGTTGGCGTGGAGTGGGCACTGGAGCGGTGGCTGTGGATGGGCTGCTGGTTTGGTTCTGAGCCTTGATGCTGTCCACCGGGTCAGAATAGAGACAATCAGCGATTTGCAGAGGCAAACGGACTGAATCAGCTGGTTCAGAATAAAGGCCTGCGCTTTCATCAGATAAGGACACACCTTTGCCCACATGTCCTTTGGGAGACCGCGGAGGTGTCCCTGCACCTCCCAACATCCCTGGAGGCTCTGGTAAACTCCTCCCTTTAAGTCCCGTTCCACCTCCTTGCACCCGTCCTCCGTCTCCTCCGTCTCTCTTTCCGAGCACGCCGTCAGCCGAGCCTGGTTTGCTCCCGCCCGAATCCCCGTCGGCCTCGCGACTGCTGCAGCTGCTGCTGTCGCCGCTTCCCGTCGCCATGCTGGCAGAAATGGTATTGCGGAGATGTTGAAGCGATGCTGAGCAGTCTGATTCAGAGTTCAAAGGGCTGCTGAGGCGGCGCTCTTCAGCTAGAGCTTTCTGTGACTGGATCGCCTGGTCGACCAGTATGAAGATCTCGTTCCCTTGTTTGGTCTCAAAGGTGAAGGTGCCAGGGCCCGAGTCGCACCGTCGGCCCGCCTCGAATGAAAACATGACCTGGAAAAAGAAGAGAAAAAAAAAAGGTTAATTGGGTTTCATCCAAAATTTAGAGTTAAGTGTGTCTGTTACAGAAGGGATTGAACAAATTTCAAAATGAAACAGAAGCAACAGAAGCTAGTCGCACAAGTCCCAGCACTTCCTTTTTCCAGTGAACTTCGCTTCATTTTCAAGTTTTCTGATTAGATCTGAATAATAAATTTACTTCCAAATTCTAACTGAGGCAGAAAGTTGAAAGTCATTATCTGTTTCCCTTCCAACCTGCACCAGCGATGGCATCAATACTTAAACATAAACATCATGAGTAGACAAACTAAACAGCCTCTTTTAAAGGTCATCTGCTAATTTTAAGTCCTGATCTTGAGCTTTAAAGCATCTAAGTGACACAAAACAACCACAGAGAGTCGGACCTTAAATATATTTAGTAACGCTGAGGCTCAAACCACATATATACACGCTGTCATTGTTTTCACTTCCTACGTATAATCAGTCGTGCGCCGTGCGTTTAAACTTAGGACAACACACATCCTTTCCAAGTTTGTCAGAGATCAACACGTTTTGATGACCTGAGGAGATTTTAGCCATTTCTCTGTTGCTCTGATCGTTTTTCTGCCTATCAGAGACATATCTCACTCACCCTGTCCCTGCCGTATCTCCTCAGCAGCTTGTAGGGCCACACCAGAACCTGCCTCTTGGTCTTTGGCTCCTTCAAGATCAAAACATCGCTTTCAGCTTTCAGCCAGTAGTTGCCCGCGAGCCCACAACGCTCTGAGGCCTCGGTCCGTTGAATGGTTACCCAGAACTCGTTCACTGCAACAAAATGAGAGCAATTTTTTTCATAAATCTTCTAGAAAATATCTGGCTGGATTAGATTAACCCCTGAGCCCAAAAGACTGGACTGCTTTGTGACTTACCCTCCTCTCTGGAGTAGTAGATGAGGTTCTCGGCCATCTGCAGGTCCTGGGGTCCTCCATTAGAGTCTACAGCACCGCTGGTACTGCTGCCACTTCCGCCCTGTTGGTCACATAAACACAACAGACAACCAGACACTGAATTAGGATACTCACAGCATGTACACATAAACATATGTAAGCTATGTGTTGCCGAGGGTTTCTTCCCTTTTAAAAGGGAGTTTTTTCTTCCTATTGTCGCCAAGTGCTTGGTCATAGTGAGTTGCTTGACTGTCTGGTTTTTCTCGTCTTATTGCAGGGTTTTTACCCAACAATGTAAAGCACCTTGAGGCGGCTATTGTTGTAATTTGGTGCTATATAAATAAAACGGAATTTCATAAAAACACAGCAGACGTGAAGGACCAAGTAAAAAGAGTGAGAAGAGAAAAGAGTAAAGCGTTAGAGAGGCTGAGTGTGCAGTCTTCCTCCTGGAAACTCCCTCTGGCTTCCTTTCTGCAAATATCTGCTACGTTCATGTTTGTGTATATGTGTGTAGGCGCTCACATGGTGCAAGCTGTGGCCTACATAGACACTCCAAGGGCATGTGGGAAAATCTGGAAGACTCACGCACAAACAAAAAGAAAAGTCCACATTGCAGTCGATACTGAATTGCACTAAATCCGCTTTTTCATTAAATTTGTGCAAATATTTGTCGTCACGTTTAGGCTTGTACACTACAGAGCAGAGAAGCTAGGTGCAAAGAAACATATTGTAGATACAACAAGAGATAAAGACATTAAACACACACACAGGAAGCCTTAAAAAACACACACACATCCACCCTGGTATTAGTCACACACTGCAAACTCTGCTTCCTATAGCAAACCGAGCATCAGCCTACGGCGCTGAAAAATAAAGCCGGCGGAGAAGTGCGAAAATCGACAACTTTCTAACGTCCACATGAGGCTGGTTACTAAAGTGAGTCGGTCCCCCATAGGCGCCCATGCTAAAATGACCAAGTTCATTTAAGACAAATGAAACGTTTGAGGCCTGCAACAAAAAGGTGTTGGAGGTTAGGTGACTTCAAAGCCGCTTATAGGAATGACTGAGCTTTTGACTATAACACCTGTATGGTTAGTCAAGTCCAGTATTTTATTTGTATATTACTTAGTACTAATTAGCAGGTGTACAAGTCTTTAAAAACTATAAAAAATACCTGAAATGCAATGTCACACATGGTATCCATCCAATCCTTGGCAACGGCCTTTTCTGCTGAAAACACGTGCATCTTATCGTTTGTTTCCACACAAAACGCTGCCATGTTGTCTTTGGGGCAGCTCTCTGTCAGTGCAGGCAGGATGGAAATGCACTCGGACAAGCGAATGATCTTCTTGTCCAGCTTCCTGGTCTTCTCATTGGACCCGCCTACGGAGCCTCCGCCACCTCCACCTCCACCACCAGGAGCGTCGAAGAACTCGAGGCGGGCGATGCCATTTTGGCTGGCAGGGTAGAGGACGAACCAGTTCTTCTTCCATTTCTGTGGAAGTAACGAGAAAAATCATTAAACATTATTGTAGCTAAAACCGAGAGAAGCGTTTTAGCACCTTTCACCTGCTTATTTGCAGTGACAAAGAGGGAAGCTGCAGAGTACCCTCTGATAGAGTATGTCACAAAAAACTTGGTTGAAGGGTGTTTCTCACTTTTTTTTAATTTTCATTTACTGATGGTTATAAATGCTGACACAGAGACTGGGAAATATGGGTCTAAAATACTGACCCACTAATAAATCAGGTCAGCCAAAGAGCTGATTAGGCTGCTGTACACTCTGACCATGCATTTCTTGCATTAGTTGTGAAGACCAAATCAGTAGTAACAGGAAACTTTGACAAATATTGCCATGTGGACAGAAGCATGACTCCAAATGCAAATTGTCATCACTGCAAAACATGTGAGGAGGTTACACATTCTTAGGTTAGGTCATATTTCAAGTACAGGGTGTGTAATATTTACTTTCTTCTGAACATTTCTGTCGTAGTTTTTATTTTTTAAGTTTTACTGACATTGTTCACTTTACAGTACAAGTCTTTAGAAACACAAGTTTGTTCCCACCCCCATTCTCTGCGGCCTGCTGGAGCGGGAGGGCTAGTTGGAGTTGGCCGTCCGACTGCGGTCTGGAGTGTGGGGCCTCCCTGCTGCTACGGAGTCGGGGTGGTCTGCCTCTCCCCACCGCAGGGAAAAGGGTAACACCACCTGGGTCTGGGTGCAGTTCCCCCCTCCAGGAGCAAGGGTACCTAGACCCGGTTTGTAGAGTACGCTTGGGGAGTGTGATCGTGTGTACAGCGTCTCTTTATGTCTGTCTCCACGTTGGTTGAGTGTGGAGTGAGTGCATATGAGAGCATGAGGGTGGGAATGGATGTTTGTGTCTGTGTGTGCCTGTATGTCTGTGTCTATATGTCAGGTTGGGTATCAGATGCCACCTCTCTGGGGACATCTCAGGCCCTCCAAGGTTTGGAGGCCTATCTCCACCCACCACCACTTCCCCTGCCGGTGGCGGACTCCCTCAGGTGTCGGTGCGTTGGTGGTTCTTTGTGTCTGGGGGTGGGCGTCCAGGTACACACCGGCTCACTCCTTGGCGGCCGCTTATCGGGGCCTGGAGCCTGGGGCTCGCTCGGGCCCCTTCGGGGGTGGGGTGCCCCCGGCCTCTCGGCCTGGGGCTCGGTCACTCAGGCACAGCTGGCGGCCAGCGGAGCTCACGGGCGCGTCACTGCAACTCCCCCTGGCTTCTGCTCCACGGCTGCTGAGTGAGCCCTCATCTGGGACTCTCCTCAGCTCTTACTGGAACAGTGGCGCGGCTGCCCCTCTGTTGGTCTTCCATGGTTTCTTGTGTTCTGGGGGCCTCTGGATGTCTGGAGTTTTGATCTCCTCCATACCTGCTTCACACCCTGGAGGACGGGGCTGTGGCCCCCCCACACTCCCTAGCAGATCGTTACATGGAGAAACCTTTGGAATACAAGCGCGCTGATCCACACAGGTATGCACACGGGTGTTCACTGCTCGTAGACCCAAATTACACCTTTCTTGGCTGCTACTTCGAAGCACATCTGTCCTGCGTGCTGCACAACAACATTGAATATTTAGTATTTACTGCTGTTTACACTTAGCTAGATTAATGCGATGGTGTTGTGTTTAGTATGTTGCTTTGTTTTTTGTTTTTTTTGTCTTTTTTTGCTTGTTTTCTATTCTTCTCTCAACAGGTGATCCAGGAGATTTTTATTTTTTTTCTCCCCCCCTTTCTCACTGTCCCTCTCCCCTTCTGTTTTTCCTTTCCTTCCTCTTTCTTTCTCCCTTTCCTATCTCTCACTCATGTCTGTCCCGTCTGTAACATCTGAAAATAAAATATAATAAATAATAAAAACAAAGATCGACCAAATGGACCAATACGGCAATGCCACGATGATCCATTTGGCAAAGTAAATCCATTGGGTATCCTTGTTGGTCTTCAGACAACAATTCTGATGGCTAAAGAACCAAATGGGACAGGCGAAAAAAAGAAAAGAAACACAAGTTTGTTTTTCATGTAGCGATCAGACAAGTAGGCTGAGTTTAAACTAAATCTGAAAGCTGCCTAAGTGGGTGGGACAGGCTGAAAGGATAGAAAAAGGTGAATTTGAATTGAAACACAAGATATGATTTACATTATGCTGTTAATGTCTGTCGAACGAGCTAAAAGTGTGTGGTTTGATCTGATAGCAGTAGAGGGGAACGCAAAATTGTCCACAAATGATTAAAAACTGATGAAGAGTAAAGTTAAGGTTCAGAAATTCTGAGTCAAAATGAGATTTCCAGGCTGTTCTGTTACTCTACCGCTCTGCTGTCTGAGGCTTAATGTAGGAGGCATGTGGTGATGACTCCAGTGCAGTTTAACTCAAATCTGTTGCACAAGCCATTGTTTCCTTTACATTCAATCAGCAGCAGTTGCAGACCTCAGCATTAGTCATCATTGCTCATACAGAAAAATTATCTTAAAAGCATTTACTCATCTTGAGTTTACACATAGATTAATTTAGTATATTAAGATTAATTTAGTATATTAAAATAATTCTATGAGTTTTTGAGGTTTAACAGTTAGTTCATTTTAATCTAACTACTCCAGCTCTGACTGCATCTGTACATCACTTTAGTTTAAAAATTAACTAAAAATATCTCATTGAGGAGGTTTTGGGTTTACGTGTCTTCTGTGTAAAGAAATGTGCCTGCTTTATCTTTTATCTCCCGGGATAAAAAAAATGACCCGGACAAAATTTGGCGACAGGTTTATCATTTCTACCCCGAGGCCAGCGGTGAGGAAGCAACAGCTAACAAACAAGGACAGCGGCAAACAACGTGGCACGCGATCCGACGCTGAACAATGAGAAGCTCGGCAGGTGTAAAAGAGCCCCGGCGTTCACTGCTGAAAATAGACATGAAGACATGTACGGCTGCATGTAGTCAATGCAGTGTAGACTAAAGTAGTGTTTGTCATGAAGCTGATAACTTATTTTATTTAGAAAATTCCTCCAAGCTTTTTACTCTTAAGTCATATGTGGACATTTCTCCTGAAAAAGATGTGTTTCCCCTTCAATCACTCAGCGAGGCCTGACAGCCAGACAGCTGAGTTTGTAACAGGAAGGTCAGGGGTAAAGTCCTTCGACCAGCAGGGAAAATCCAGCGAACAGAAGTAAATGAGAAATATGAATATTACAACGGCAGGAAAGGTTCTACTTCACTGATAAGAAGCGAAAACATTATTTAGTACGTCAGAAAATTAAAGCCCAAAGAACCTGAAAGCTGAGTGGAACAGCAGCCACAGCCCAGTGTGTGACTTTTGACATCGATTTAAAGGGTTAAAGCTTTTTAAAGAAAAGTGGTATTATGACATGATATATACAACTTAACAAAAATACTTTATCACGGCACATTCATTTGTCATGTTGGGAGACACACAAGGGTTAAAACCATTTACAGTGGCTTCATGCCATTCAGCTGTCTTCCATAGAAGTGTGAGAGTGAGTCAACGGGAATTATAACAGGATCCAGAAGCTAAAGAGATTCGAAGGAATTCAGCCAGCTTCTATTTTACTTACACCTGCTTTTCCTACTGACACATTAAAGACCTTTAAAGCTAAATCGCTATAGCTAGTTATTATTTATCGTTTCTCTTTCTAGTCTTCTCATATTCTGAGTGTCTTGACCAAGCAGCAAGTAGGAAAAACATAGTTTCCATTTGCCAAATATGTAATCAGCTCTATTCTGACGATAATTTAGCTTTATTTTGAACTTGTGTGGATTAGCAAACAAAGAAAAGGACTTGTTGGCTTGGAGATCTCCTAGCTATCCAAAACCTGCTAAAACAGTTGGTATAGCATATCATATTGTCTTGAAATGAAACCAGTATAGTTTTACATGATATAAGTTTACGTTTATGTAGCATGCACAGATATGTCTGACACTAAGGGTAATAAAGGAGCTACTTTAACTAACTTCAACAAGAAAACTGCTTCAGCTGAAGGCGGAAACAACAAATTGAGGCAAAAAGTCACCATCAAGCACAAACAAGCTACGGAGGCATGCAAGGAGGAGATATAGAGCCAGCTGATGTGTGGGCCGAAGTAATTAACTCAACTGAACATCGCTGGAGCGCTTGCTAGCTGCACTCTATACGACAGGAAAAGCAAACGATGGATGGAAACTCCTGATGTGGTCACAGTGAGGAAAAGGAAGACTTAAATCAGCAGGTTAAAAAACTCGACCCGAGATATTTTTATTTTACTCTACATTTGACTTCTGTTGTGTCACTACTGTTGCTCCCCAACGCTGAAGCTTCTGTTACCTTGTTACAATAGATTCACGCTTTGAATTAGTTAGACAGCAGCTCACACAAGCTGGATGCCGTCCTTCACTTGATTTTGCTGCCTGCAAGCTGGGAACATCAATAAAACACTGTTAAATATTATTTTTCTTTATCGTCAGAAACATTTTAGTAAATTCCATTTAAATATTGTTATTTTATTATATTGTTATCATTTTGACTCTACAGAGCCCAGGCCAGCAGACTAGCCCAGCAGTCAGATTGATGTAAATCATGAAATACTCATTTGCATGTCAGCTAAGAAATTTGTCAACTCCAGCTTGTGGATTCTTTGGGATTCGTTGATTAGACTGTAATAGACAGTCTTTGGATGCTATACTTAAGGAAATGTAGTGGAAATGCTTGTTAGGACCGGTAAAAGCTCTCAAAGCGGTAGGTGCTGCATCTAAATATTTGTATATAACATACTGGCGAAGTACACTTAACTGTAACTGACAAATAAAGGACTAATAGGATAAAGAAGAAGAAATAAAATAGAGCACCTCATGTAAAATGAAGTACTTCCTAACTGTACGTCAGTAAATGCTCTGCCCGTATTTACTGTCAACCATCAGTACTGCCGTACTGAATAAGCCCTAACAGCTTTTTCATTATCATCCGCTGCATGAAAATCATCAACGTGTGACTCAGTATGTAAAGGTGGAATTATGATATTTGCATGATGCTTCAGATACAGCTATAGCAACAGGGTTTGTGTATATCTACAACCTACAGGGTCCTTAGTTGGTCTTTCTGAGGTTTCCTGTAAAAGCTGAGCTGGATAACCTCTGAAGGCCTTGAGGTAAATGTGTTCATAATAAATGTCTTAATATCCCTGTCAAATGCAGCCATAAAAGAGGTCCCCGCATTAAATAAGACAGCTTTACCAAAGTCCTTCACGCACACACACCGACACACACTGCAGCCTTTAAAATGAACTGCCAAAACAGACAGGAAATGTGTGGGATTGTCATTACTGAGGATCCTCTTTGCTTCCTTCATCTGAATCCTGGTCTGTGTCAGTGTATATATGTTTGCTTGTGTGTGGGTCTGTGTGAGAATGCCCAACTGTTTGCCGTGGACCATACAAGCGAATGCACGCACGCAGACCGCGATCAGCCCTTCTTACAATGTGATGTAATTCAGTGGTATACATGAAAAGGATGTGAGACTTTAAAGCATGTGCGGGTGTGCGACTGTGTGTGCATTATGTCTGTCTGTGAAACAGCTGCTCCATATAAGGCAACCGGCCGTTATCAGCCGCTATTACACATAGTGGAAATTATGCAAAAGAGATGTATTTGAGCGAAGGAGCGAAACTTCCTCAGTGATGTCCTGTCTGTTTGCAAGAGCTGGAAGAATCGAAGAGAAGCACATGGCCCATACTTCATGACTGACTACCACTTTAGGGTAGTATAAGAAATATAATAATATATAATATATAATAATAATAATATAATTCTTCTTCTTTCCTTCAGGTAGCTGTGCACTGAACATAATGGTGAAAAAAATAATGAATTTTGCACTTCTTACACATATTCAACTCTTTGTTTGTTTATATGCCACAGATTCCACTGTGTTTCCAGTCAGGATTACAAAACTTTGGGTTTCATTTGCTTGTCCTTCCAACTGTCATTACAATAAGTGTTTGCATACAGACAGATGCTTTCAGGCAGGTAGATATACATTTAACCAGTCTGTCGCTGCGTGAACACGTGATGCTCTTTGTCTGTAATAAACCAGTGTAATAACCCACTCCACCATCCTCTTACTGGCCACAGACAGACCTCAGTGGCACATGCAAGGCCAGTGTGTGTGTGTGTGTGTGTGTGTGTGTGTGTGTGTGTGTGTGTTTCTTTAAGCATAAAAGTTTGTCTGTATCATGCCGTGTGTTGTTGGTAATATGCACTAAAAGGAATCTGGTGGAAAACAGAGGGCTCTCTGTTTATGTGTGACTTTATGTAAAAGGTAGACAAACGAGGAGGACGTTTTATAAGAGAAAAGGAGATGGCCAACTGCTCTGACCACAGGTCTGCTGCCCTAACCTCAGTCCTCTGTGGTGTCTATAAACTCAAGCTTTTCTCAACTGTTTGCAGATTCTCTCGACCCAAAAACCAAACGTGAATCACAATGAGCTCAGATTTGAGTGAAACTAATGTGAGACAATAACATTTGAGCAAACCGCAATAACTGCCTGTTCGGTTCATTTACGCTTTCCGTTACTCGCTCCCAAACGATCTGCTGATTTGACTCAAATTATATTCGCGCTACTACACGGTGAGGCTGGTACCATTGTGCACACGCCGTATGGAAAAACAGCTATGTGTGGAGTGGAGATTTTAAGGGCAATAGTAATGTCTGTGAAATCAGGTAACACAGGTAAGAGGTCGCTCTCAGCGCCAACGCGGTTTTCAACAATGACGTCGTCGCAAAATGTGGAAGTTGAGGTCTAAGTTTAGCCAAATCGACCAGCAGATCCAATAGGAACAGGCACTCTGGCTACCGATTAATCCTCAGAGAAATTTTATGATCATCATTTGGTCTGTAAATGTCAAGAAATATTACAAGCAGTTAAAAAGATCAAACAGAAAATCTAAAGATCCTGGAACCAGTGGATTTGTTGGAATTGCTGCATAAAAAAGGACTTATTATTAACAAATTTCTGGTGACCAGTTAACTCATCATTATCTTAGCATTAACTATCAGATAAAACAACAACTCTCAAATACTTTCACTTCAAACCAACAAGTATTCCCTGGAAAGCTGGAAACATTGGATTTTTTGGTCTGTGCTTCAATCCTTCGCATCAGCGATGACATGTTACTCAAGTCGCTCCTGACAGGGATGGCTACCAGCTTTCATGACAGCTCAACCATCACCAACGTGTGCAAACATGCGAATGAGGTCCTTATTAAGACGCTGAATGTTCAGTTCTGTTTCAGCGAGCACGTGCAGCATCGGCTTTACATTAACAAATGACAAATTCTGCGAAATGTGAAGACTTTCTGAAATCTATGTCTCGGAGGAAGTCTGTCAAATATGATAAATCATTTCCAGCCGCAAGAGTACCGAATTTCTGATGCGCAGAGTCAGAAAGTTAGACTGTTAGTAAACGCTAGCTTGAACTGGCCAAATATGTGCCACATTTGTGCGTGCCTAAATGTTCATACAGTAAACTGTTTAGCTTACTTTTATTACAAAATTAAAAAGCTTTACTGTAATATCGTAGTCCATGACAAAGTTCATTTATATGGTAGTTTTAGTCAAAAGACAAAAAGGGTAGTTCTGTTTTCAAGTATTCGTATTTTTAGGGGTGGTAACAATTCTGAAAACGTCACTGTGCTGTAACACGATACCTGTACAGAAGTATTAATGCTTACTGAAGCATGATGACCTGTTGACTAAAGGCGACAAAGGGGGGGAAAGTGCACCGGAAATAAATCAGTATAATGACGTTGAGCTTTTCTCTGTGTTCTAACCGAGTGATCGGGAGAGTGACAAAAGATTTTAGTTTGGGGGGGTTTTATGCCAAGATATGAACCAAACTCCCTGAAGTACTGTTGTGCCTGTAGATGTTGAATGGGAACGAGGACTTGATAAGAACAGGGAATGATAAGCACAATGACCCTACCCCAACATTAAAATGTACGCAAAGAAATTGCTCCCACTGTCTTCCAGTGTAAAGTGCAGTAAATGTTTTGTAAATTTCTCTAAAATTTACAGAACTAACACTTTAAAATACTCACAGTTACAGAGTTCGGTCCAAACATATCAGGTATTTGTAAAACCAGGAGGACATGAAAGTAAATCATTATGCAAAGAGGGGAAAATATCAAATCTAATGCATCGATGGGGATTTTCAATACTGCCATCATGATCCTTTGTACTATTCTTGCAGACTATTCAAGGAAAACTGCACACCTTCCTGTATGCTACTTCCACAAACTACAAATGATTTGTTGTTTCTTTTCCGAGAAATGTGATGTAGCTACTGAGGTGCTACCTGCAAATACAGACAATCTGACACACAAACCCATTAATCCACCGCGAGGACCTTCAGACATGAATCACTGTTGGATAAATGTAGTTGCCTGACACACCCCGTCTGTTCAAGTGGCAGCTAGCTCCTGGCTTTAGAGCTGCACCGTCATGCCCACACCTGCACTCTTTAAACTCAAAGCTTTGTGCAGCTCCACCATGAAAGTGGACTGCAATCTGCAGGTCCAAGATTTATAAATCCAAATATTTATCTCAAACATGGTTTTCCAATAAACCATATTTACAGTGTACATAAAGGTGCATCACCCCAAATATTTGCCCTGTTTTACACCTCTGCATTGCTCAAATGTGCTTCTGATTGGTTAAAACAGAGCAATATGCCATATTTTGGATCCTATGAATACCGCTGTGACACAGAGTGGCATCAAAGGAAAAGCAGAAATATTTGTCTCGTGGGTAAGTTATAGAAGGATGATGCGCATTCTGGTTATCTTGCGGATGTGGGCTACTTCTGGTAAAGACTTGGCACTGATGATAAAATGAATGAATACCAAACAAAAATCATTGTGTGACCTATTTTGTTTCAACCAGATCAGCAAATGGGGCGCCATCGCAGTGCCATCACAGCATCTACAACACTGGTCAAACAAAAGTGCCCACAGTGGGCCAGATCTGCAGAGTTATCTCTAATTTAATTTTACCCATCACAAGGAGCCAGCCTGTGGAAGCAGCTGTTCTCTGTGAAGACGTTTTTTTCTGAAGTTGACAGAAAAAAACCCTCAGATGATAACAGGGGCTATCAGCATCTTTCAGCTTCAAACAAAATACTTTTGTTTGTTTGTTTGTTTGTTTCAATCCTTTATCTCTAGCACGTATTTACCATATAGGACAAAAACATTAACAAGTTAATTTAATCAGTGAAATAAACAGCTGATTAGATAATAGCTAAATATAAAATGCGGTCTACGGTCTACTTAATGTTTGACAAGAAGAACAGAGCGAAACAGAAACTTGGGTTGGACGCTGCCACTTCACTCTTAAGTCACATTTTCCGACCATACACGTGGGAACGTCCTACCCTGTCCACTGACAGCTCGAACGATTGCATAATTCACCCACCAAACCTCGCACTCGTTTCAACACTTTCAGATCAGCCAGCATTTTGCTTCCTGTTCTATTCTGCTCAATTTTGATACTTTCTTTATACCCTTCAGGGTACTTCTGGTCTTCGGTCCTCGACACTGTAAAAGACAACGCCTCACTTTTGAAAATGGAAAGATTTAGGTCTGATCACGCTCTATTGAAAACAGCCTATAAAAAGGCATTGAAACTATGTTTTGGGCGTATGAATATGCATTGTGAAGTGTTGATTCCAGGGCAGGAAATGGAGCCAGAATGTTTTGTTGGTCCATGTCATATGACCACAGAGAAACGGAGAGACAAAGACCCTCTTACAAATCTTAAAGAGTAACCCAGCTCCTATGCAGTGGTGCTCTGAGGCCGAGCGCTGACACCAGCATGCACACAAAAACACACAGGTAGCTGTGCTGCTTGTGTGTGGCTGCGAGATGACACAAAGTCTGCATGCTGACAGCGAGTTTAAATGGTGTAAACAGCAAGTACAGACAGCTGAGCTGAAGTGAAAGTAAAGACTGCCGTCTTTGTAGAAAATAGATTTGGTTTCCGACTCTACTTTAATGGTTTAACACACTTTTATCATGAGTTGTTGTGGAAAGTCACATAAAGCTTGTCACTAACACGCACACACAACCAAACTTCCCTTCCTGACAGTACTCAGGGAGCTTGAGTTCACTTTAGTTTCATGTGTTCTTGCATTTAGCCCAGAGATAAATTTGCATGCACACAGATGCACATCACCTTTACTCTAAACCACCACACCAAAAAAAGGCCAGATCACTGAAGGCACAGCCACTGACTTCCTCCTTCTGCAGGTACAGTAGCATTATCTTTGAAGCCACTGGCCTGTAATTGCACCAGTGCTCTGTTTACTTGCCACGAGGTACAAAAAAAACCATCTGTCTGGTGGAGGTACAAAGTTAACATCACTTAGTTGTGATTTTTTAAAAATCAAAATATGACAACATAATGCTGTCACGAGCAGTTTTAGTGCCTCTTTCTTCCCCTAAAAGGCTTTATTTGCTTCTCAATAATGAGCAGCAGCTATCCACAAAACTGGCTGAGTATAGAGTGGAGTTTGTGTGGTTGCACGGATCTGTCATTCTTTTTAGTGACCCTGAATAAATTACATGGAATATTATCTGCTGAGATAAGAGAGAGAAGTTATGGCTTGTTTATTACAGGCTCTTATTAAAGTACCACCACTTCGTTTCATTTGCCTGTAATATAACACTGGCTGTGGCTACACGCACTTCCTTTATTTCTGTGAACGCAACATTTTATCAATAAAAGCAGCGTTTTTTCTTTTCTTTTCTATTCCTGGGTCTTACCTTTCCAAACTTTTGGTGTTGCACATAAAGCTGTCCCTCCTTAACGTGGGTGTCCATGCCCCCCAAAAACGCTAAAGCCCGCCGTCCTCCACAAAGATGAAACTGGACTTGAACTTGACAGAAGAAAATCACCTTTTTTTTTCTTCTTTCACCCCCTCAACAACTTCTCTCTTCTCTCACTTCCGCTCCACAGGCCTTAAACCGTGTTTATCGCGACGCTCGCGCGCATGTAACAGTGTCATGGTGATACTAGAAGAAGAAAAAGTTCCAAACTGTCACCGAGAAGTCCTCACAAACTTAATGTCCAAATGTTGTCGGCTGCTTTGACTATCTGTCGCTTCTCACTCCTCCTGTAGAAATGGACCAATGAAAAGCCGCGCTTATACGACAACGCGTCACTTCCGGGTATCGGTTTCACAATAAAAGCGCTGAATAATGTCTTTTGACTTCATGCGTATGGTTGCAAAAACCACAAGAGAAGTTTGCTGTAGTTGTGTGTAGCTTCTCCAGCGGGTGGAAAATGTTCCAAAGATATTTAGATAATTAAATATAGACAATTTATGTTGGTGGTGGGGGGAATTTTTTGTATTTGTTTTTTTTGTATTTGTTTGTTTTTGCACTTAAAAGTGTGGAAATTGTTTGAGAACAGCCTGCTGAACCCAGTTGTGTCCTTATCAGCTCCCCCCACTGCATTGCATCAAATATTTGTTGAATACTTCATTAGAAGTGTAAATGATTATTGTTTTTAAATTAAAACAGTTTTATTTTAGTATACACACGGCAAAGTAAAACAAACGAGCTGAACTCCTATGACAGAAGGCTTTACTGAAAATCTTGCTGTCATATCAGTTCACAATGTGCTTTATGTTGATCGTGAATTTGAAACCGACGAGTCTCCGGAATGGGGAAATGTTTATTCTAGGATCCTCTAAAAGTGATATCCACCAGCCCCCCAAAAAAGAAACTCTAGTCAGGAAATTTCACTTCTCAATTTATGAGCTTTCTCTGTAAAACATGGAAGATCAACATTACCCATGAAGAATCATTATTCATGGAAGTGTGAAAAACACGGGGGATATTTATACATGCTTTCTTACTTGGGGGAAAAAATGAGTTTTACTGTTAAACTGAGTTTTTTCGCCCGTAGCGCACGTTTATTTTGAAATAATAAGTAACAACCGGTATTGTATTAAATGCGTTATACTTGTCGCAACTCACTCCCTTCATCTGAAGGAGTGAGCAGCGTGGTACGCGCACGGAGCCGCTCATCTCCTTCTCTCCTCCCACCTCCTCAACCTTGTGTAACATGTGTGATAGAAAGCTTTAGTGGCTCATTAAAAATATGATGAACTCATATGGTGATTGATTAGTTTGGGATGAGTATTTTTGGCAATTACACAAATTTGGGTTTTGGTTCAAAATTAAATCCCATAAAAAGTTCATAAATACATTTACAAGCGACTGTTACTGTTCATTTCAAACCACCCAGCTTTCTGAGAGCTCAAGATTAGCACTTAAAATACTTAAATTACATAAACATCACAGGAATTGTGAGTGATGCAGGCTATGCTGGCAGGAGAAGCTGGCCCCCAAAATTAATGCTTTGCAGATGCCTCCTGCTGGCTTGCAGCGCCCCAGTTTTCAGCCAAATGGCGCTAAATCGCTCAATCGTGATGTTTAAACTATGACTCAGACGCAAAATGGGTTTTTTTGCTGGCTCGTGTTCCTTCACAGGTCAAAAAAAAAACCCTGTACTCCTGCATTGCATCTTATTATTTAAACTTCAGCAGACTGCCTCACATGCTGGCGGAGTGCATATTTTCTTTATGCACTCATTACAGAGGCATGATGCCACTATCAGGCCAATGCAGCTTCTCTCTAATAGTACCGTCCTGTAAGTTATTGCAGGATGCAAACACTCGCGTGTAACTGTTAAAGGGAGATAAGAGCTGTTGCTAAATGTTATTTTTAACGTCTCTGTAGGGAATCTAATTGTAGCGTACATCACGTGTTTGTTCGTGTTCTACCTGATATTGTTTTCGCATCTGTCTCCTTGAAGGCCCCTGGTTTGTTTCGTGATTGTAGCCCTAGGCTGCTGCTGAATTTCTCAAATAGAAAGACATTGCTGCCATCTACTGGTCATTAGTCATAATTACAGGTTGGAGGGCGTTCACCCTCTGCTCTCGCGATATCTGCGCAGTTGCCCGGACCAAAACAGGAATTGAGACATGGAGCGAGTGTTCGGCGGAGTTGAGGGGTGAGAATCAATTAAAATAAGCAGTAAAACTCTTCTAAGTTTATTGTGATGAAGTGTCACGTAAGGCTTGTGTGTATTACAGGCATTTATTCAAGTTTTTAGGTCAATTAGAAAGTGAAGAGTTTTCTTAACGGCTGTGCGCGAGTATGTGTGTCTCGTGATCACTTCTCTTTTGTGGGCTGTTTCTGTCAGTTAAAATGTCATCATTTATTTTTTTTAAAGTATGCTATAAATACGTATTTGTCTAAATGAGGTTTGTGGGGCCTTTTTTGTGGATCTATTTAAATTGTGTGTGTGTTTCTATCAGGGAAGATGCATACAATGGTCTTGTATAGTGATGTCTAGTTGCTTTGGTGGTTAGCAGCTCCGTTCATGTATTTGTCAATTCCTTATTAGGGGAGGAACGCACTCCAAAGCAGTGTTGTTGTCAGGGGATGGGAAGGTGTTGGCAGAGACGGCGGGACCATCCACCAACCACTGGGTGAGCGGAAGTGCTGATGGAGGCAGGTGGAGAAATTTGGAAAGGGGAAAGAGGGGGCAGATGGTGGCCGGATGAGGGGTTTGCACATTAAATAGACTGTCTTTATACTTGTCTTCTGAGTGAATACATTGTTACATTGTGTTATACTGTAGCAAGTTCCATTTATTTTGCAACACTTTTTGTCTCTCACAGCTGGTCGGCGTGGACAAGTGTATCTCAACCATCGACGACATGGTCCAAAGAGCCAAGGTCGAGGCGGGGCTGGATCCAGGCACGCCGTTATACTCCCTGGTCAGTCTGGCTGTGTGCCGGTGCAGGTTGCTGATTGAAATAATGTGAGCCCTAACATCTGATTTGTGTGCATCTGCGTACGCAGGGCATGTCTCTGAGCGGAGGCGAGCAGAAGGATGCCATCGACAGACTCATCGCTCTCATGAAGGAGCGGTTCCCCAGCCTCAGCGAACGTTACTTCATCACCACAGACGCCATCGGTGCCATGGCCACGGCCAGCAATCGAGGTAAGCTGCCATTTTCTGTTCTCGCTTCATACAGCAGCCAGTCCTCAGCAGGAAGACAGAGCTGCCCCAACCATAAATGTGTTCATGTAACAAACACAATGACACTGTCCTACGGTATGATTGTTAAATATTTGACATAACTTGTGTTTAAGAGCTGCTCTTAGCCTAAAATGTTACAGCAGGTTGCAGTTTAATACTTTACTGTTTTAGGTGTGGCTCTATGTATCATCTTTACTGTCTGACCCTGAGCTTTATGGCTTGATGGTATCAGCATATCAGCGTTATCATCAAGATCTTTGTCTTCAGGGGGCATAGTCCTGATATCAGGGACCGGATCAAACTGCAAACTAGTCAATCCTGATGGCTCGCAGATCGGCTGTGGGGGCTGGGGTCACATGATGGGCGATGAGGGATCAGGTAACTATGTCGGAATATGTGAATTATTCATATCTTTATAGATCAGACTGAGCTATCTGTCCATCTTCCCAGCCTTCTGGATAGCTCACCTGGCTGTGAAGACGGTGTTCGACGGCAAAGACAAACTGGTCGCTCCTCCTCACGACACCACGCATGTTAGAAAAGCCATGGAGGAGTACTTCCAGGTCAGAGTCCCAAAAGTTCGGAGAGATGTGTCGACATACACAGCGATACCGTCTAATGGGTAAAACTCTGTTTATCGT
Organism: Rhamphochromis longiceps; assembly: GCF_057381845.1. Taxonomy (NCBI): domain Eukaryota; kingdom Metazoa; phylum Chordata; class Actinopteri; order Cichliformes; family Cichlidae; genus Rhamphochromis; species Rhamphochromis longiceps. The sequence continues at coordinate 53,142,792 of NC_140559.1, read as the reverse complement.
AGGTGTCAGATCTGATGGGCATGCTGCCACATCTCTACAGAAACTTCCAGAAGTCTCATTTTGCAGGGTTCTGCAAGAAGGTGGCTGAAGGTAGGAGGGTGTAACTCCCTGGTCTGCTTTGAAATGTGAAAGATTAAGCGGTAAGGTAGAAGTCAGACTTTGTGTGTGTGTGTGTGTGTTAAAGGTGCCGAGGCAGGGGACGCTCTCTGTCGGCATGTGTTTGCTGAAGCTGGACGAGTCCTGGCAAAACATGTAGAAGCAGTCTTACCTGCAGCGCAGGAGGTAACACACCCACACAGTCACGTGCTGTCACCTGTTTGTGATCACGTTTCTCTGAGTCGCGTCTTCTTTTATTTTCCTGACAGCCACTATTGAGCGGCGACCTCGGCCTGCCAATCCTGTGTGTGGGCTCGGTGTGGAAGAGCTGGGAGCTCCTGAAGCCAGGTCAGTGTCTCCATGGACCCTCATCATGAAACCCTTCAACTTATCCACTTCCTCTGCCTGAGTAGCTTCTATCCTGAAGAAGTCTGAGATTCTCCGTCTCTCCCCAGGTTTCACTGAAGTCTTGGATAAACTGGCATCATCTGACAAGCACAAGGGTCATTTCTGCAGCTACAGCCTTCTGATTTTGCAGCGGTCCTCGGCGCTCGGTGGCGCCGGCCTCGGAGCGCAGCATTCAGGTGCTACCATAGCCATGGATTATGCCGCCAATGCCAAAGTCTTCTATCAACACACCTTCAGCAGCAGCGCATGAGAATGAGTTGCAGGAAGACTTGCCGGCCAGTTTTTTAATTTTTAACGTGATTGTTTTGCACTTGATTTTGACACTAAAGAGTCAGATCTCAGTATGCTCATGTTAATTTTATCGTACTGTGCAAAGACTTTTTAATGCTCGTTTGCATTTGTGATTTATAATAAAAATGAGGTTGAATTTATAGAAGATCTTTGCATTGTTGTGGATCATTTTAGACTGATTGATGTGGGCTTTCCTTCATCGTGTTTACCTAAATTTCATCTAGTTTAGTGTCACATTTAGAACACTGAGGCGGGTCACACTTAGAGGCAAACAGCCACACTCACATTCTCACCTACAGCCAATCTAGCATCAACCAACAGCCCAACGGTGTCTTTGGAAGAGAATCTGACTACCCAAGAGAACCCATGCAGACACTGGGAGACCATGCAAGCTCCGCAGAGAGGCCTCTGCACTCTGCACTTCGATGCCAGTGTGTAATTTGAAACTGTTACTATAAACCCAAAACTGAAACTACCACAATGAAAGTGGAACAGGCCAACAAATAACAAACATTTTTTGTGACAGTGCAGATGCAAAACAGCAACCTAGAAGATTTTTTAATATAAAGGTGGAGCATTCCACTTTTTAGGGAGCCGTAGATTTGATCACCTTAACCAGCTCCAACTGCATTTCAACTCCTGAGGACAAATATGTAGCAATAGCAGAAGAAAAGTAAAAAAAAAAAAAAAAAGTACCTAAAACATGACAATAAGTATTAAAAAAAATCATTTCTTACAGTCACATACATTCACATTTGAGCCCCTGAAGCAGGGAGCTGTTTGTACCAATTGGCTGTAATTCCACAGTAGAATTCAGTGGAATAAACAAATTCAATTAAAAACATTTGGCTTTCACTCAGAGACACGCTGGACAGTCTCTAGTCTTCAGTTTGGCTTTAATACAGCGATGAAGCACTAAGATTACTCGAGGAGGAACCAAAAAAACCATCAAGCATGCTTACATCGGAGCACCGGAAGGTAAATATGTAGCTTGATGGGGAGTTGGAGTGCAGCAGCAACATGTTGTTGTTCAACTGAAATTCACAGGTTTAAAAAGTCCAACAGAAAAGGAGAATTAAACTAAAACTTTTATTTCAATTTGAAATAAGATCCGATCTTAATTGTCTAACCTAACAGTGGGAAACAACAGACAAACAAATTGTTATTTTTCTTTTAAATAATGTGGCAAGACCCCACCAAGGCTTTGTCCTTGTTTTTTAATTCATAACATTGAGAAACGCGTATTGAAATCCTCACTTGCAGTCCTGTTATTTGGCCACCAGGGGGCAGCACAAACAAGCTGTGAAAACAAAACAAGCTGGCATAAGGTCTATGAGATATATAAGCACAACTACAATTATTATCTTTATCTTTTGGCGAATTTGGAGTGTTGCATCCAGAGTTATGATTTAAAACAAACGATAAAAATCAGCATCTACCTACATTAGTGCATCAGTGGTTATCAGTGCAATACTATAAAAATGCCACATCAAGTTCAGGACATCATGGTGATGTAAGTAAATATGAAGCGTGCATACTGTGGCTGAACAAGCTCTTGTTTCTGTCAGGATGTCAGGTTTGTTCACATTATACACTCAGACTGACTATCACAACAAGCTAAACTCCTATTTAAACCCCCCAAAATGCCCGTTTGTGTTTTGTTTTGTTTTTTTTCCCCTGACCAGACTCATGGTTTCAACAGTGCAGGGAGATTTCTCACCACTTACAAGGACTATGGACCCATCAGGGAGCGCTACCCACATCTGAACTCCAGAGATGAGGTGAGCGAGCTCCTTTATTACAGGTTGGATGAAGTTGTGCACGTATGAAGACACGACAAGTCCATTTTATTTTGTTTGTTGTTTTGAAAGAATAACCTTGAAGCCACGTGGGCCGGCTGTTGGTTTTAAAACTCCTTCCATTAGCAGTAGCACCACCACAGGCCCTCACATGCTGTGCTTTGTCCCCCAGCCTCCTCCTTCTTCTGCCTTCATGTCTTCATTTGGCATCCTCACACCTTCCGTTTCCGTGGCAAATCAGGGCGTTGGCTCCGCCCTGGCGGTACACTGGATGCAGGAGTTGCCAGGGGGACAGAGCTCTTCCTTGGTCAAGAGGATGAAAGTCAGCAGCGCGGTGTTTGTGATGGATGTGGTGGAAAAGGTAAGGACTGTTTGTGTGTTTCTCTCTGAAGCAGGCATGCATACTCAACATGTAGCCGGCAGGTGTAGAGACACTCAGCTTTCTTCTGTTGGCAGCAAACATGTTGCAGCAGCAGGAGGCAAACGATACCAAGACTGAGATTGTCTACAAGGGAGGTTAGATTGCTTCTTTTTTGTTGTTGTTTGATTTGATTCGTGTGGTGTTTGTGTGCTTGAGCTCCAGGTAACAAACCTGTCAAACCAAAGCCTTTGTTGTTCTGGTTTCTAAAATAGCACTCGTGTTCGTGTTTCGTAGAGTTTTCAAACTGCAGCCGAATCCGTGGCTGAATGTAGTGAAACCCACTTTTCGCTGTTTGTGCACATTCAGGTGTGGTTGTGCTGTCTTCCACCGATGGTCCGTCCAGCTGTAATGATTTTCTAAGAAATCTACTGAGAGAAAGTGGACTGCAGCACCTGCTCAGCCCTCCTCAAGGCTGGTCTGCTGTTGACACAAACAAAGGTAGAACAGATTTTTATGACCATAAATCAGGGATGTGAAACTCACCTTGATCTTATGTGTGCCAGGCCAGTCAAACTGCGCTTTGTGTCAGTGTACAGAAGCTTAACTACACATTTAATCTCTGAGGTTTCGATATAAGTAAAGAAGTGCAATTTCAACTTCATGCCCCCGTTTTTTGAAGTGATAAAGAATTTCTTGTGTAGCAAATGAGAGAAATTTGTAACCACGACTTTTTAGGCTCAAATTGTAACTATTAAATGTGCAAAATTACAGAAATCTATTACTGTATCTGTAGCAAAAGCTCGAAAATGCATGAAAATACAGTTAAAAGTCCAAAACTTATGTTCTCCTCTACATTTTCCAAAGCCATCCAGTGGGCCGAACTGGAGTATTTGCCGGCCCGATTCAGGCTCCCGTGCCTTATATTTAAGTCATTTAATATGGACCATGGGCTAGATGCTTTTAGGAAAGCTTGTGAGTATAACCCACTTAGTTTGTGGGCTTAAGTGTACAAGCAAAATTCAATTAAAAAAAAAAAATTAGCCTACTAGGTTATTTTCCATCACCACTACTAATGATCATTCTTTATGCTACGATGGACTTGATGTAACCTCTCAGTTCATCTACTGTGTGAAACAGGAAGGTTTATCTCCCTTCACCCTCGCTTTTAGCCAGCTTTCTTCTAATTGGCTGCCCCTCCCAAACAGGTCATTTGGCTGAGACGACCAAATCAGGGCTATATGACACCATGCACACCCAAGGGTAAAAAAAACCTGTTTAAAATAGTATTTTAAACCAGTCTAAAACCAGAGATTTACATATATGCTATTATAGTTAGACTGGTAAACGATATATATGCAGACAATAAGACAAAATCGAAGTACATTGTTGTTACTGTTGTTGAGTCATGGTGTGAAATATAGTCTCTATATTGCAGAGGAAGCTGTATTTGAATGAATGTGCTTTGAAACTTCCCATTTAGATGACCAGCACTGGGATAAGAGTGCCTTCTTGTGGGGTTTGAGCGCCTCCTCCCTCCAGAACTCTTTAGGTCAGGGCAGCCGGTGAGGCACAGACACAAATTCCACCTTTTCATCGTGTCCTCTCACGCTCTCTGTGCTATTTTCAGACACTTTCTCCCCTTTCTTCTTACTCCCAGCTGTGCAAGGGGACCTGAGTGCTTTGAGCTGAAAACCATCTGTCAGAGCAGCGCCCTGCCTCAGGCCCACGTACAGCCAGCAACTTACTGCACAGAGACTAGGAGGAAGCTGCCGCAAACAAGAGTACCAGTTCAACTATGGCCCTAAGATACAGAGTGGCCAAAGGAAGCTCTGTGTGAGTAGCCTGACACTTGCAGGCTTTTGCCCTGTGCTTATTCTGTTTATGTTCTCATGTCTGTCCCTTTATCTTGTGTATTTCCACCTAGACTCAGCAGGATGCCTTCTCTGATCGCCCACCTTGTCACTGGTCTACAGTCTGAATCTTGACTCAATACAGATCATTCAGAAAAAAATGTATTTTTTGTATTTTGATTTAGACTTAAAGTGCAGCATGTTAGTATGAAATGTTGTAGAGCTGCTTTGTCCAAACACCTCCGCAGAAAAGGGAGATAGCGGTCATGGCTTTTGTGCGTGAGTCTCGGTTATCTCGCCGAGGTCACAAAAGCTGAGTCGCAACGTAGCAGTAAACCATCTGCTGGCAGGAAGACGGTGAGCTGTGAACTTGCTGGCATCCTCGTGCTGGGCAGAGGCTTACGTGTCCACACAGCTGTGGTGGATGATTTACTTAGTTTTTGGGGTTTTTTTTAAGTTAAATAAATGTTAACAAATGCCACAAAAATTCGAACCATCATTCCCCATGCTAACTTCAGTGTCTCTGCTGAGATGAATAAGATTTAATGATTCTGATTGGAGCTCCTGGGGTTCCTAAGGCAACCATTCCCAACTGAAAGAAACCTGAAAACCTGTGGCCCACCTGTAGAGCTGGAAGGCTGCTCAGCATCACAGTAATATCATTTCATGAGTAAATTATCGTAGCAATATTGTGGGGTGTCTAGTGATTCCCATCTCTGCTGTGTGAGCGTGTAAAAATGGACAGTTGTGAAGAAAATAGCTCCTTTCACTGGTCGCACTTTATTAAAGCAGAGGGGCTTCAAGTGGTCTGGAGAGGAGGATTTGTTAGGTTAGGTTAGGTGAAGTGCAAAACTAGCTGCACAGTCCAATTAAGCTCTTTTTCATTCTTATGATCCATCCTCATAGTGCTGCACACAGTAGTGTCCCTGTGCAATGACCTTGGTTCCACCTGGGTGCTGTATGTAGAGGGTGTGGTGACTTCAGGGGTCATATATCTCTGCTCCTTCATATCAGCACACAAATCGAGGGATTTGCAGTCTTTGCCGTTCACATTCCTGGATTTCAGGCTCCTCTAGTCTGTTAACATTTCGATCGTCTTCCTTTTGTTCCTGTTTCGCTTTGGAAATGAGCACCGACACAGTCATGAGCTCATTTTCAGGATAGTCACCAAAAACCAATCCTTCATCTCTTTTTCTGCAGACGTAATCCTGATGTCACTCCTCCAGTCTGCTTTCAGATCCACACTGTGAACTTCAGTTGAATTAACCCTTTATTCAAAGATGAAATGTAGCACCATCCTATGCATCTATATATTTTTTATTTACTTGGATATCACTGTTCTGTGCTGCTCTTTAGTTGCAAACCTACCTAACGCCTGCAGGGCTCAGAGTGATTTGAGATGGTTTTGCCCACCAAAGGTCAGCATCAAGCATTCTCCACGTCCTCATGTTTATAAGTGAAAGGTTATCTCCGGGTGATCTCAGACAGTCTGCTTTAAGGGCAGCAGATCAGGTTCTCCAGTGAGGCCAAATGGCATGCACAGCTTTACGCAACAATCAGATGACCGTTTATCAAGCTGATGCTAAACAGACTGATGGTGCGCCGCCTCCTCGAATGCGAAAACAAAACAAATATATTCTTAGACAAGGTACTTTGTGCAAAAAATTAAAGACAAGCTTAAACGACTGAGAGTAAGTGACAGTGAAACATATTCTGGAGTTGAGCGTCGCTGTTTAAGCAGTCGCAGCTTTAGTAGATGCGCTTATGTAACCAAAAACTGGCCATTTGTTAGCAAACAGTCAGTCTAGATAGATGATCATTTTTAAGCAATTAAAAGCTAATAGTGGCTGACCAAGCAACCGCTGCACATTTGGGAGCTGCTCATTTTCAGCGGTATCCATCTACAGCTGGACTTATAAACAGAAATATAATGAAAACCACACGCTGAAAAAGATCCCGTGATATGATCCAAAGCTCCAGAGGGAATGAATACGAATACTCATAAATATCTTGGACGATAGCTCACACGGAGCAGTCCCGAGGAAGTTCACAGTAAGAGCAAAGCGGACATTTGAAGCGATAACTATCTGTGAATTCCCACTGAAATGTTATTCTAACTTTAATAATCTTGATTTTATTCAGTATTCCCTGTAGCTCCGACTTCTCGAGTGTTTAGTTCATCGGCACATTCCCATTAACTTGGCCACGTACGTTGACCTCACTTATCGATCCGTGTTATGATCCAACTTCCACGCTCTCAGACTTGAAAGAAAGTTTGGCTCAGGCGATTAGAGGATCATCAGGGGGTCCTTTTGTCCCTCTGTGGGGGGTCACTCCCACTAGGTTTATATCTGGGACTCTCCACCATTTGACCTTAGAACTGAAGAAGCTTCTCGGATGAGAGGTGAAACGTCTTCAAGCAACTTAAAGAAGTCCAGACGCTTTTCTTTGCAAGCTCCTTTGACTACGATGACCTGGATGACTGAGAACCTTCACAGACAAAGAAAGTGAATATCGTCCTGAACCTTTGAAATAAGAACCTTTACAATGAACTCAGCTGTGAAACATTTTCGATATGATTTTCTTGGACTGTTCAGAATTATCACAGGAAAAGTCACGTGTGTACAGATTAAGAGAAAAGGGGGAAAGAAAAAGAAAAGCAAACAAAACATTTGTCTTTAGCTGCTTTATTCAACTTTTTTCATCATTTTTGTTTATCTTGAAATTCATACACTTTTATTTATTTTCTTTTTTTTTTTTTTAACGGCTTCTATCACACAACTCAAAAAAAAAGAAAGAAAAGAAAATGAAAATCACCAAAAATGATTTCATGTTGTACAATCCACCTGGCGGACATTCCTAACGGCGTCACCAGGGTGTCATTTGACATCTGTGGTCCAACACTGAGGAAGTTCCCCTTTAAACCCACGCTTCACCGTCTCTCACAGAAACCTCGGAAAGCAGCATGAGTGGACAGAAGCACTACCTGTCAGATACTTTGAAACACAATGTAAATAATCTCTGCTTACCACAAAAATACACGAGATCTTACTTTTCCTGGGACAATACTACGTCCACGTTCAAGCCAAAATGGCTGAGATTCAGAGAAAGAAAAGAAAAAAAGAAACAATTCAGGATTACTGGTGATAGGAATCTGGATTTCCTGAAGAGTATTGTCACATGTAACTTTTTCCTACTGGCTCACGATTTAATGGATATTATACTCGCATCAGGGAGAGACACTTTGAACTCTAGACCGCAAAGATTTAAAGTAGAACTTCCTCAAAACAAAAAGTCAGATTCCTAGGGTAGGACAAGACCGGCAAGGATTAAATACTGACCGCCACATCCTCCATACTACCATCCCCATGGCGATACAATCACCTCTCCCTACTTGCTTCCTCCTACCAACAGGACTAAATGGACACCACAGGCTACTATACCCAGTAGAGAGCCTCATCCTCAAAAACAAAAAATGTGAAGGAAAAATAAGGGGAAGGATGAGATGCTATTTGAAAAACCCGATTTGGATATGGACACTTGATCTGATCCTAAACAAACCAAGCTGACAGAAAGAGGCAGTGGCTGCGTTCCAGACCAAGTACCCCCCGCCCCCGTAAGAAGGATGAACACCTTACAAAAACTGAGCCGTGAACTAAAGCTGTGCACACACACAAAAAGATGACTGAGTTTTTAAAAGATTTAAAAAAAAAAAAAAAAAAAAAAAAAAGTTTGATGTTTGACAATTTTATTCAACTCCTTTATTTAACTCATGATTGGGATACTTGATGAAAAATAAGCATGGATGTCAACACAAATTGGGAAAACAAGTTCTTCTCCATGATGCCACCCATCCATGAGCGTTCGGATCGATTCAACCGGCAGGGAGAGAGGGCTGAGGGGTTTGCACGTGGTTTGGAACAGAGCCGCTGCAGATACAAATAACCATCCATCGTTTAGATAAACATGAGCCGTGATGTCACAGGACATCGTAGGAGCAAACGCTAACGGGTTACTGTGATGGCTTTACAGAGCAACGGCAGAAGCCCGCTGCAGTCCCCTGAAATGTTCATCCTTCTGACCTCAGCAACATAGTAACCTTCAACCTGCTGGAAATGTGTTTTTTGTTTGTTTTGTTCACCCAATTAGACACAAATTAACACTGAAACAAAAAAAAGACTAAACTTTTGGAATTTAGACTTTGTCTTGGCATCACTCCCAAGTAGCTGCCTATTTTTCAAGGGACTTGCTGAGATCTGCATGCTCTGTAAACATCAACAGCGTGGTGTGAAATGCAATGATGAGCTAGCGCCCACAGAAGGGCAGAGCTGGTACTACACCCCCTCTCCCACCCATCCCCAATGTCCCTCAGTTTACAAGAAACAAACAGGAAATAAAAAGATTGAAGAAAAAAAAAAAAAAGAAAACCCCCCACCCCCCAATCGGGCCTGGCAGCACGCCACTGACTTCAAGTGTGTGCGTGTGCATGCTTGCGTGTGAGGATCAGCGTGTGTGCGGCCGTGGCCGCCAGAGTCTCTGAGAATATGAGAGGACTGGTGCATGTGTCTGAGTGTGTTTGTGTATGCATGTGTGTGCGTGCGTGCTGAGGCTCCATGGGGGTGAGGGGGACTCCTAGTATTTCTTCCCCGGGACAAACTCCTTTGCTTCAGGATTCAAGATGCTCTTCCTCTGCAGAGAGAAGGAAACAGAATAAAATTACTCATTTTATCAAGAACCGACAAAGTGAGCGCAGCGCAATCAGACGCATCTGACTCACCGCCACTTCCTCCAGGTTGTTGTGGTGATCGCTGACCGACAGGCCGTTGAGCTGCTGCTGCAGCTGCCCCACCCCCTGGTTGTTGAGGTCGCGCGAAGGGATGAACCAATCCTGGTCCTCCTCCTCCAACATCTCCTGGAAGCAGCGCTCCAAGAATTCCTGCTCCAACAGCTCCTCCTCTACCTGCAAGACAATGACACAGGAAAGGAAATGATAAATAATAAGATAAGCAGTAAAGTGGAACAATAAGTGAAGGCGTGGAAACGTTCAGACGTTACAAATTCACGCTTAAGTCACAAGCTGACAAAAATGCTCAACTCTCAGTAAGAAACCTTGTATCTGATGCAGCATAGGCATCAGAGTTCATTAGTGGCAGGGGAGAGGGGTACGAGTCTGCCAAGAATTAACCATTAAATTAATCTTTAATAACTCTTTTTATTAGCATATCATCCAAAAACATTGTTTTTCAAGTACTGTTGACAAATAAATGAGCAATAAATCCACCTGTTCTCAGGTGAGCCTCTCATCCTGAGGGTGAATAAAGCATTATGTTATCTCAACAGCAACTTCACCAGCAGCTCAGGGCAGAATCAAACTTTCAAATTAAGAGTGGAGGGATTGCAGGATGGTGAGGTTTAAAAACAAAAAAAACAACAACAACAACAACAAAACAGGATGGACTGAAAAGAAGAAAAAAAAAAAAAAAAAAGAGTGAGTTGGACCTTCAGGAGTTAAAGTATCCATTTTTGTCACATGTACCTGTCTGTTATACTCCTCCTCATTCTCCATCCACATGTATTCAGCAAACGGGTTGGCGTCATTGTTTTCTCCCGCATGGCCATTGGCAACCGGCTCTTTCCCTTCCTTTTCTGGAGCTCCGCCTCCTGGTGTCTTAGCCACCTCTGGACCGCTCATCTCAGCTGGCTCTGTGTGAAACAAGAAGGCACAGGTGTGACTGTCAGCGAACAGTCTGGATCATCCTGCTACAGTATGCACGCAATCAGACAACCGAAGAGCAAAGCTGCGCAACTCCCGTTCGCTAGCCCACAGCTGGGTCTCATTCTTGTTAGTTTACATTATCATATTTAAAATCAAGGCTCCATTATTTAAGCCTGGGATTCCAAATCGAATTGACCATCAGCATCTCAATCAGCATTGTCGGAGCAGTTTTCCAGCTGTAACTAAAGACGCTCTGCTTATAAAGGAGGAAAAGACAAAAAAAGCCATTGAACAGTAATTCTGCATCTCTCAGGTTATGAGTAGGAAACAGACTGAAAGGCAACACCTGCCTGGACTAATCCTACTCGGTGATGTCTAAAACATTCTTCTGCAACACCCAAATGAGCCTGAAGACTTAATAGAGTCTTTGACATTTTATGACGTTGATCAATAGTTATTTTCCAGGTGGGTGAATTACAGCGCTGCAGTGAAAGGCCACAGAAACACACACACACACACACACAACGGGTCCAGAGAGACATCAGTAAGACATGCAGCACTATCACAAGCCAAACAAACACCCAGTTTTAAATCAGGTTTGTGTAGACCAATGAAAGAGAAAATACAGCCAAATGTTAAAGTCAATCCTATTTCCCCACTAAATACAGCTGTTCACCAAAACGTCTAGCCACATAGGGTTTACATCTAAAGTTTGAAACTCAACGTTACTTTTAAAAAGAGTTAAATAAACACTGAGACATGAAGCAGAGTACTCAGCTGTGTGCCAACATGTAATCCTTACTCAGAGATGCTGATGCATGTCTTTTTAACTTCGCAGTAATGACATGAGACTAAACTATCATTTAACCCCCAGCCTTACACCCAGTCAACACCAAAGTAGCAACAGTGACAACAGTTCACAACAATTGTGGAAAACTAAAACAGACTTGCATTTGTGGGCTAAAAAGAAAGATAAACGCACCGTTACAGTGATGGATGATTAGATAAGCCCCTTCCCCCACCACCTGGATGGAACCAGTACACAACTTTGCTCTTAACACTTCTTTTTTTCTTAAATTTTATCATTAACAAACAGCAAATATGGAAAATAATGAATACAAAAATAAACAGTGCAAGTATTGTCCCATCAAATCCACAGAAGAGAGGACTTTATAAACCGCTATCTCAGCGTATCTAAGGAAGTCCCATATAAACAAGGCAAAGCCAAACCCAAGTGACGTGATCGGTGAAGAAGCGCAAACGTGTGTGTGGTTATTTTTCTGCAGTCAGCAAAGGCCTACGCATGATTCAATCAAGCCAAACGCAGCGAGTCATCACATGTAACAGGGCCGCATCTTGCAATGTAAAAATACAGCCGTGCTGCTGCTTTAAGAGTCATTAGAAAGACAACAGCTAACATCTGTGTTCAGTACACACCTTTGGCAATAAGTAAAGATACTTTTTTTTTTTTTAATTATTATCGATCATCACATCCCAATGGGTTAGAATAATTTACCAATACTCTGCAATAAAACTATTCCCTGAACACGTACTAGCATCCAGCTACATCTTTAGCAGATGATTACTTCCACCTGCACTGTGGAAGTGAAAGTAAAAACTGTGACATCACATCAGGTTTTCCCCCTCCATCCAAATACCTACTTCTCCTTCAAAAAGGGGCAGCCCCTGGATAACCACGCAATTTCCATCTAAAGCTCGAGACTGGACACAGCATCCACACCTGGCCTGAATTTTATCAGAATAAAACAATTCTCATTACAACAACTGAGTACAATGCTAAATTTGTGTCCACACCAATTGGCAACACCCGGGGCTTAAAAATGAAGCCAATGAAGATGTGCCGAAAACAGCAGTTCCTCTAGTGGCCACTTAAGGATGGCTTTAACCCTTGTGTGGTGTTCGTATTTTTGTTACTCAGCCAGTGTTCATGGGTCTGGTGGACCCGCTAAGAGTTTTGGCTTTCCAAATTAACACTAAACAATTTTATGTTAAATTACTCAACAGATGTTTACTTCATCCCAATTACAAGACATATGAACAGCAAACATGGTTAATTTTTTCCCTTTACCTTTGTTAGATTACATTTATGAATTAATGTGCTTCTCGTTTTTCTTTTATATAAAATGTTATAAATAAATCAGTTATAATCAAGTGGAGTGAGTGGAAAGACACAACACAACACAAAAAAAAATAATTAATTGTTTAATTTTTCTTTTGAAAAAAACTGAACACGGGTCTCACAGACCCGAACACCATACAAGGGTTAAAAGCACAATATGGCTTTAAAAGCACAATGTCTCAATATTTACAGTCAGGCACCAAAACAACTCTATTAATACTCTGTCCTTTCATAAAGACTGTACCATTTAAATAAATAAAATAAATAGGGGTTAATGGGTGTGACCACTTTGACAGTTTTCCCAAAACACTATCTTTCAGGCCTCAGCGCTGCTAAATCTAGTCACTGAATTGGGAGTTTTTCTCTAGTCCATAATGGACTCTCTCTAGTATTTTATTTCCATGTTACTTGGCTACTACAGAGATCTGTATCTGTGCATGGCACTTGTGCAGTCAAAGCACGGAGCTCGTCAATCCTGCTTAAACAGTGAAAATGTATGTAGTCTGTGGTTCAGACGTGCAGCTTCACCTTTATGCTGTAAAACAGGCATCTAAAACAACAGGGGTGTCTGAGTGTAGCCTCTTTCACACGGGATACTTAAAACAGATGATTAAATTCATTAATTAAGCCTAATATTCTGCAGTCATAAGCACTGTTTAAGCTTGAAGCCAGTGGCGAGATCACAAGTATCCAATAATCTATTAAGAAAAGACAGTGAGTTGGTGAGATTTGTGCGATTGCTTCTACGCACACAGGATTGCCACTATGATGAGACATGCCCAATCATGACATAATCCTCAGAGTGCCAGCCAGATGCAACAGACTTGTCATGACTCAACTGCAGCCTTGCAGCGGGGGGAGGGGGGATAGAAAAATGATGATCTCAACCGAGCTCTGCTCACAGCTCCGGAGGTCATCCTGATGAAGACTCACTCACTCATTGCAATGTGTTGTGACTTCAAAGAAACTTCACCCATTTCAAAATTCAGCCCATAATATTTCTGCGACACCCGCGCCTGCAGTCCCCGTCTCCCTCAGCACAACAAAACAAACATGTTTAAGCAGAGTGTGACCCGCAGCAGCCGGCCGTTCGACGAACGCAGCGACAGAACGGACACGCTGTTCCTCAGAAGAGCACACACAAACAAGCATAATCTAAGTAGGTCAGTAGACTAAGAAGAAGAGGTGTGTCTGTTTCTGCCCAACCGTGGGCGACGATAAAGACGTCTAACGATGCAGAGCAGGGACTTGAACAAGGTGAAGAAAAAACAAAACAAAACAAAAAAAAACACAAAGGGAAAAATTTACAAGACAGAGGTTGCAGAACATTTGAAGCCTGTGCGCTAACATTCACTTTTACTGCAGTCGATAAAGTGTTGTGTAATGAATCGGACTTACCATCAGCCAAAGCTTTAAAATAACAGTTGAGACGCTGAAGGGGTGTGAGTATGCAAGCAGACAGCTAAAAGCAGGTAAAAGCCATGAGGTTAGAGCTCAGGTGATATTTTTTCCCACACAATCAAACGAAAGTTATGTTTCCAGCTTCTCAGATTAAACGCCAAATGGTTATAAAAGTATACTGAATGCATGATCTAAACCTCCAAAAAGTTCAATTTGTAAGAACACCTCTAAGATTAATTTCCAAAAGTTGCCAAGTCACTGACATCATCCCACCCCCACTGAAGTATAACTAACAAGAGTGCAAAGACCTCGCCAGCATGTGATGCACATAGCACTTAACATGTTCACATTGCATAACCATGTGGTGGTTACCATGTAATATTTAGTTAGGCAAGCCTAGATCAGTGCTTCCCCTGTGCCTACGAGGGTGAGGGGTAAGCTGTAGAAATGTAAAATGCTGTTCTGCAATCCGGCCACACGGGAGGGGTCAAAAACAAAAATGTACAGAAAGTTTGAGGGGACAGAGTTCAACTTCTGAATCCAAGCAGCTTTATCTTGGAACAGCAATCATCATCAGCTGCAATAGCAGTTTTTGGACTGGATGATAAACTCAATGTCATATTTCTAAGTTGTTGTTGTTTGTTTTGTTTTTTAAGGGAGGGGGGTTGACTCTTCTATGAGCTAAAAACAACAAAACAAAAACCATTTTGCTGGCTTGTTTGTTGTGATAGTGAGAACTTAAGTCTGAAAACTGTATGTACTTTGTGTTGAGTGGGTGGAAATATGCAAAATTAATGACCATTTGACATTTTCAAAGCAAATTTTGTTCTGTGTCAGAGGGGGAAAATGTCATCAAAAAAAGGAGAAAAAAAAAAGGAGAAGATTATTACTGAATTTGATTTTTTTTTTTTGTCCTGATCTGTAAAACTGGGATATTTTAAGGAAAGAAGGGCTTTGGGAAATTCTATTAACGCAATAGCTACTGGTTCCACATATTTAAAATACTTTTAGTAGTTTTCCCCCCTTGAGGCAAGGAACGAACTGGAAAAACAAACTGCAAAAGTATAAGTTTAGTTACTAATTTTTACATTTTTCAAAGTGGTTTAAAATCAAGCTGAAACAGCCGTTCAAATTCACCTTCAGATCCCTGGAACTGCAACTAAATAACCACTGAAACCTTTCAAATGTCCAAATGTCGGCTTAATAGTCCTCTTGACTCAGTTTGTAATGGATACTTTGTGTACCTGCAAGTGTAAAAATAAACTCTGAATGTCAAGCAGAGACATCCAACCTGCGGGGAGACAAATGCGGGGGGAGCTCCTACAGCCATGTCCAGTTCCAACTGTGCACAATGAAGACTTTGATATGCAAAAACAACCCGCTTCATAGCGGTCCGTGTAGCCTGACAGTCCGTGTGTGTGTAACAGGAGCTGTGCCGCGGTGGCTTACAGCCTGCTAACGGCTCTAAACCAGGTGTCCGGGCATACCTGGGAAGTTGGTTTAAAGGATTTGGTAGTTTCAGTCGAGGTAATGCGAAGTGGGTAGTTCCCAGCGGCTGCAAACAGACAGAAACGCACAGCTGCGCTGTCAGTGAACGGGCCTAAGGTGAAAGCTACCCCACCAACAACAAAGGGTAGAGGCTGGGTGGAAGAAAAGCTCTTTTTTTCCTTTTAAAGTCATTAAGTGGGTTTCTTAAAACGGCTTAAATGCGAACCACGTATTAAACGAAAATATACAATAAGCTACTAGAACAGGTAAAGCACGCATCTGGGGCAAACCCCGTCTCTATTTGAATGCTAGAGGCCAAACAAAGTGTGCTCCGCTATGAGCTAGCACGCAGCTACAGCATGGCAGCATCACTGAAGCAGGTCAACAAAACAAGGCTGAGCTCCGGGAACAACAGCAGCGGCAAACACGCACACACGACGAAGCTCTAACGTGTAACCGTTCGCGGGTCGCCGTTACCTGGCATTGTGCTCCTGCTGTGTGTCTCAACGCGTAGGGTAACACAAAGTTACTGTCAGTAAACTGCGAGCTCGTCGTGTCTTCTGTGGGGATTTCTCCGCGCTGCGATGCAACGTAGCTCCAGTCAGCTAAATCCTGTTAGCCACCTCGCTAACGTTAGAAAGCTGGGTCGGTTATGTGGTCTGATGAGGCGTTCATCTACTGCCAGGAATGTGGGAATTTGTACCTCACACCAGACAAACTATTAGATAAAAGCAGAGGCGGGGTAAATAATGTAAATCCCATCACCACCAACGCTATTGGAGTCGACTACTGTTAATCTTACAATCTTCTTTACCACTTGATGAGATCACAGATAGGATCAGTAGGAATGTAACAATGAGTACATTTGCTCATTTACTTTAATCAGCTTTAATGTACTTGTACTTTAAGTATTTCAATGCACTCTATATTGTGAGTGCAATTATTGCACTTCATACCCCATATACTATTTAATTTAGAAGCTTTAGTTGCTTATTATTTTGAAAATGATTTGCATTATTACAGCTCAAGCTACTGAGTAATAGAAATCTAATTAAAATAATCAACAGCTTTTAACATTAAAGAGATATACACATAAACAAATCAATAACTATAACCCAATAATTTCATGTATATGATTCTAAATGGTGCCGTTTGACATGAGTTAATTTGCTTAGGTGCAGCCTGTGTACTATTAAGCTTCTTAAATAGGAATATAAATCTTACTTAAGTTAAAGGTCTATAAATACTTTTTTTTCCACTTTGAAAAACAACTAATCATCACAAGATTATGTTTAAATTCTTATGCAGCTCCACTTTTCACTTTTCAACATAATAAATCTGCAAATGCAATAAATCTGTTGCACATGAGCTTGAAAATTGTGATTTTGTAGTTGTATAAGTTATGTTAAAAAAAGAGAGAAAAGGAATTGCATTGGTTCCCTCCAATCCATAACACATGAATACAGCTGACTGCTTTCAACAAAACCTATAATGATGCTAGTAAATATATCTTTTAATACCATGGTAATGACTTCAGCTAAACTTTAGAGGTCTGAGTGCTGACGTCAGTGAGCAAACTGCGACATTCAGCACACATTGATCTCCATTTAAAACCAGTAACAAATGTAAGCAGGGATGCGGAGAGAAAAACAAAGCACCACCATAAAAACTGGTGTTTGTTTATCGTCCAAAAAACTATTTGCAGAAATGCAATAAAACAGATTGCTCCGCCTATCCAAGCAGCTACAACATCTGGTTAAATTCCACCACAGCGTTTCCATTCCTTTTCCCCCCTTAGGTTAATGGTGTGTGTGATTAGAGGATGAATGCCAAGACTGAACAGAATCCAGCTCGGATTCAGTCTGAAATACACAGTAAATCATGGAGCCTCTCTGCTCTGCTGTCAATCCTGAGAATGAAACAAGCAAATGTGAAGGGCGACTTGTTTTCAGCACATCGTACTGAGTGAACTGCCAGTGTCACGACAAGCTCTGGCATCTTTTCTTCTTTGGCCTGCTGTTCGTTATGCTAATTGAGTGACAGCAGCTGACAACAGTTAAAAAATGGTTCCAAAAATAAAATAAAAAATGCATGTGGCTTTTTTAAATAAAAGTAAAATGGTAAATGGCCTGTATTTGTATAGCGCTTTACTAATCCCTAAGGACCCCAAAGCGCTTTACACATCCAGTCATCCACACACTGGTGATGGCAAGCTACAATGTAGCCACAGTCACCCTGGGGCGCACTGACAGAGGAGAGGCTGCTGGACACTGGCGCCACCGGGCCCTCTGACCACCACCAGTAGGCAACGGGTGAAGTGTCTTGCCCAAGGACACAACGACCGAGACTGTCCAAGCCAGGACTCGAACCGGCAACCTTCCGATTACAAGGCAAACTCCCAACTCTTGAGCTACGATCGCCCCGATGTATAAACCACTTAGCCTGCCAATGAACAGGACATTAACAGGCATGCTGTAAAAGCAATTTAAATCCTTTATTATCAACAAATTCAATTCACGTTTTTGTTTAATAAAATTTTGTCAGGAAGCAGTGAAAAAAGGTACAAGTGTCACCACTGGGAAGATCTTTGCAGCAGCCAGAGGATATATGTAAAAATGAAGTCAGCTTCCCCGAAATTATACATTTAAGGAGTAACAATTTAAATGAGAGGTGAACAGGTGAGAAAAGCGGTAAACTAAATGGAATGATATTTTGTAATGATTGTGAAGGCGCATGTTTGAAATGTTTGAAATAAAAATGAACTGAACTGAACTGAAAAGTGCCCAAGGAGTAGAGACACGAGGACAACAGGAATTCAGAGTGAATAAATGGCTGAAACAAAAGTTTGGCTCAAACTGCTAACAGTGTGGACAGCAGTAAAATATCTAATCAAATAAAAACAGATTAAATTTAGTAAAGGGAATGTGGGAGATGTTATATTTGTAAGCACCCACTTAAAATAAATTAGCCTGATGTAAGTGTGAAGAGTAGGAGATATAGGGAGCAGTTGAAAGTAGTCTATAAATGGGATAAGTAACTGACAGTGTGTGAGATTACAAGTAACTGATACACAGCTTTAAGTAATGAGTACTGTATATGCAAATGCAGTTTACACTCGTTAAAAAAAATCTAAACATTAACAGTCTGATTGGGGGAGACAGTTTTAACAATATCTGCTGTAATTTAATCAAGTTAAACAGCATAAAGAAGAAGCTACTGATTGTTTTAACCCCGGATGCCCTTCCAGATACAACCCAAAAAGGGATTCGCGTTTTCTCCTGGGAAAGACAGTACACTTGTTAGGGAAATGTATAAACCCTACATGGAATTAGTTCCATTAAACATGAAAGGTGGTGTTGCTGCAGAGGTACGTGAGTCTTTGTGACATGATAGAGGAGCTACATAAAAAAAAAGCACCACAACACTGAGATTCTACCTGCTAGTTCTATTTTGCTAGTCAGCATTGAGAGCTACAGTATAGATGGCAATCAAAAATCGGGCAGCACTTGAATGCAGCATGTGCACAAACATCTCGAGCTCCGTCACACAGCACCTCTGTCTGTACTCCTGACTAACCCCAGAGACAAATGCCTGCGTGGCTCCGGAGAGAAACGCGCTTCTGGCGCTTCACTCTGGGAAGACACGCTTTAACTGATTTTATGCGGCTCAAAATACTCTAATAATGGACAACATGAGGCCTTTTGTGTCAATTAGCGTGATTTAAAAAGAGAATTATTTGAAAACTGCATATGTTCATAAACTTGGCTGCCCTACATTGTAGTTAGGCCACTGTTACTACTGTGGAAGTTTGTTTTTACCACCTTCACAACAGCCCCCTCACTCCTTTTTAGACTAAGCTCATGAAGGCAGGAAGTGCCAGCCTAGTGAGAATTTAGCGTAAAAAAAATAACCACGTAAGGTTAATATTGTTTCATGTTTAGCTTTCTTTTTATATTTCTTGATATGAAGCAAACAGGTAGCTTCCCCTTTATCGCACCAACACTCACTACTCAACTTCAAGCGCAAATCGGTGCGGGGGGGCCGCAAGCCAGCTGTCTTGAGGGGTAAAATGCTCTTTTCCGGTCCTGGGTGTGAGAAGAAAACCACACAGTGAAGAAAATCTTCCTATAAACTCCAACTCGGTAAACCAGCGGTTGTCCCCTTGCTCGGTTTGGTTGCGTTATTAACCAAAAAAAGAAAAAAAAAAATTCCCGTTAAATCCACAAATTTTCTGCTAACACGTTGAGAGAAAAAAACAAACAGTAGTCGCGCTCGTCCAGCTGCCCGCTTCAACCATTGGTTGAGGTTTACGTCAACCAAGGCCTCCTGACGACGCTATTGGCTAAAAGTGTAGAAACGCCCGCCCCTACCTCGCCATTCACGCGACTAAAGAAAATACATTACAGCTTTTTTTTTCTTTCCACCATTGTTTTTGTAATTAACATTTCCTAATATTGAATGAAGCTCGCTGTATTTATAATATATATTCTATAATGTATAATGTATAAAATAAAGAAATTACCGGTTTTCCACGTGTAATTCTGACTTTATGTTATTTAATAGATCCAGTCCTGTTTGTCCGTTTAAAATATCTTTATAAAACTGTTATGTTATTTTTGTTGCGATTTCGGCTGCACTCTCGGCCACAGCTCTCTTAAAAAGGTCATTGTTAATGTCAGTTACATTTTGTGCACCGTGTTGTAATCGTTACACTTTGCGACACCTCGCACAGGGCAAAGGTATCAGGGCCAACTCGGCCTTCCCAGTTCAACTCAGACTGCCTGCTGCGCACAGAGCTGAGAGTGAAGCAGAGTTTCAGTGTGCTCAGCGGGCTCTCCATTGACTGTGACACCCTCCTATGAAGGTCAGTGTAGCTGATGTAACATATATATAAACATAGTGATATTGCATAGACGTTCTCTGTGTTATATATGTGTATATATATATATATATATATATTATATATATATTGTTCTCCAGATCATATTGCGTGATATTAACATATGTAATGAGATTAACTGGGAATTGTCCACTCCCGTGTAAAACTGGAGTGAACTGAGGGAACTCTGAAAACCAAAAAAAGTTTTAGGGCTCAAAATGCGGCCTTGTGGAGATAACATTTAACAACGTGGCTGCTGTTTCATCCCTTTACAAACATAAACTTGAACTTTGTCTGAACACGAGCTTTGTCTCATAAACATGTGCAGGACTAGAGATCAATCACAGAGCGACTGTGTTTTTCAGGGGAGAGGACAACCAACGACCTCATTCGTGTTTCTGCAGGGGTCAACGTTTAAGGGACGAAATGATGTCAGAGCTGTAAACTGTATTTTGTGTGGAAAAAGAAAATAGTGAACGCAATACATTGATCAGTGACTGTCGTGAGTCAGAAAACGCTGTGAGAAATTGTTTTTAAATGTCACTTGCTTGCGTCAATCTACACATGCGCAGCAACATTGTTCCTTTGTGTGATATTACTGAATACACCGCTTATTTATTCAAATGTAAACACTATAATACCCTGTCTATAGTCTATAATAAATATGGACTTTCTAAAAAAAACTTTTTTTTTCCCCTGAGTGCACTTACAGTATAACTGAGGTAAACAGTGCTGCTTCAATGAATGTTTTATCCATTTGGATTATTCAGAGCAGCCACCGCATTTGCATCTGAGCCCATTTCATCTATTTTTGGTCAAAGTCAATGACTCGTGTTCACCCGTTTCCCCCTCGTGCAGTTCTGGAGAGCTGGAAATGGTGTTGGTGAGAGCAGCTGTTGTGAATCAGAAACACTGGTGTCACTAATGACAGTGACATGAACATAAGTGACTTCTCACGGCGTGGTGTGTGCTGAAAACAGAAAATGAGCACTGCCATAGCGTGTCCAAAGGGTTTGAACATTTTCTGTATTATCATCTGCCTACTTATACATAATGCACATAAAATCTTAAGTGTTTGGTTGATTGTTATTTATTGTTTTCCTGATTTTCAACTTAGTATTTTTCTTCTTGCACTTTACTGGAATAGCTGCATATTTCCCAGTTTTTTAAAAAAAAACGTATTTACCCAATACTGGGCCTTAGGTAGCAGCCATGGTGACCTAATACAGCCTTCGTAAGCCAGGGTGTGGGTTTGAATCCCATCTAAGTGAAAGCAGAGTGGTGCAGCCAGAGCATGCTGGGCCAATTAGCCAGAAGGCGATGCGCTGAATCCATCTTCTGCTAGTGTGATTTTTCTGCAGTTAGCCCTCAGGGATTAATAACTAACTTTGCATGACTAGTTTAAAATAAGCTGATTTTGCTTTTTTCCCACTCACAAATAGAATTTGATCAGGTGGGCGGGGCTTCTGCACTCACAGCCACAGCTGTGTGCCTGAGATGACCATAATGTGGATATCAAGTCTCAGAGACATCATACACAAACACTGAAATAGCAACTTCAGGTCAAAGGGATCACTTTTCCACACGTAGTGGGAGGAGTCATCTGCTTCTGAACACGAATAAGACCGGGAAATTGGCGATCGACTTCTGAAGGAGGAGGACGGCTACATGGCCGGTGTCTGTCCTGCGACAGGATGTTGATGTGGTCGAGGAGTACAAGCACCTGAGCGTCCACAGCAACAGTGGGCTCAACTGAGAGATCAGCAGAGAAGCTCTGTCTCCAAAGGAAACTGAGATCCTTCATAAAAGTGTTTTTGTCGTTCTCTCTTTTATTCTTTGAAACTACATTATAGAAAATAAGGAGTCAGTGTTGTCATTCACAGGTTATTTTTAGACACATTTTTGGTTAGCAGCATTGTTTCAACACTTAGGTTTTTGGCACTCTTAACACCTTGCTGAGGCTGAAAGCAAAGCCTTTTAACAGAATAACATTCAGCCTCCGTGCTCTGCCAACATTTCTTAATCCTGGCAACTTTCAGTAGGAAGGGTGCATTACTCTGACATCACAGCGGAGGGCGACTGTTGCACACAGGGTGGCTGTTGGCCTGTATGACGTGCCCTCCGACAGGAACATTATCATTATTATGAAGTAAGTTTGGATCCAAGTAGAGCAGAACAAAGGGAATATGAGCCTCCCGCAATTATTGAAGGAAGCGGACACAGCTTTAGTCACAAAAATGTGCCAGATGACAGAATGAGCAAAGTCATAAAAACGTAACAGTCCATCATTCAGGTTATGACTTTTGAAAACAGTGCAGTGCTCATGATTTGTGTTCTTTTACACACATTGCCCGAGTTCAAAGTCAGGGTCTGGTTTAGGTCTGATTTCTCTGGCACAGACAGACCAGGTTTATACACCACATCACTGCTTTTGACTGTAATCACAGAGAAACAGGACTTCACCATAAATCCTAACTTTAACAGATCCCAAACCTGCTACATTATTTCTGCATTTCAGCTTTATGAAAATACATGCATGTGTGTGTGTGTGTTTAAGTGTGTGTTGGGGGAAAACTCTGTAAAAAAAACCCAGGAGAAATAAAGACACAATGAGACAAAGTTACTTTCTTTATCAAACGTGTACACGGGTGAGCTGCTAAGAACAACTCACAACGTGAACAGAGGCTTGGCACTTTTTATAGGAAAGACAGTGAGAACAGGATAAGAAAAATACAAAACAGATAAAATAAACAACTCCATATGTGGCGCTAGTCTCGTCAGCAGAGAGCTGGGAGAAAGCTGTGAGAGATAAAACAATCTAAAACAATATGTCCCAAAACAGTATGTCTTTGCTGAGAAAGTCTAAAAAGATAATTCTAAACTAATCTAACCATAGACAAAAGGGCATGCTTGCACATTTAAAAGAAGGTAAAGAAACATAGAATCATTTTTCCTGTAACAGTGTGTATTCATATCTTTGTGGGGACCAACATTTGGAAGTTTACTATACTTGTGGGGACTAAAATCCTGGTCCCCACGAGTTTGAAGGCATTTTTGAGACTCAAAATGTGGTTTTAGTGTGAGGGTTACAATTGGGTTATGGTTAGGTTTAGGGTAAAGGTTAGGGTTAGTCATTCACTTTTCATGGTTAGGGTTGGGGTAAGGGGTTAGGGAAAGCATTATGTCAATTAGATGCCCCCATAAGATATGAATACCCGACGTGTGTGTGTGTGTGTGTGTGTGTGTGTGTGTGTGTGTGTGTGTGTGTGTGTGTGTGTGTGTGTGTGTGTGTGCTCAGAAGGAGATGCTAGACATAAAATGAGCATTCAAGCGCACCAGATGTTCCCTATAGTGTCAGCTTAAACTCATGTGTGTGCATGTATCTGTCTGCAGCCGCAGCGATCTCTCCTGTGGGAAACATGCAAAGGGTTAAAGAAATGGTTCATGTCCTTGTGATTAAAGACTAAAACTACAACTAAAACTGCATCCAAACAGCACGCAAAACGAGTTCTAGTTTTTGACTAAAAGAAGACATGCGCTTCAGTTATTTTAAAGGATGGCTTGACAGTTTTCAAGATCTAAAGAAAAAAAAACATCTTAATGCTCTTCCACTAGTTTGATTTAATCAAATCAGCTGGACATCTTCCAGAAGATTTTTTTCTTATGATCAGGTTCCTTCTGTGTGTTGTGCACACGCCTTTCTATGAATAGCAGTTGAGGTAAAGTAACACAAAAGAAGCTGTAACTTTTAAACATACCACTTTTTGTTTGACTAACTCAAACTTCTAAGTTTCAGCTAAACTTTGCAACTCAGAACAAGGAATGCAGGTTTAGTCCCCATCGGGAAACAATCTTTTAATGGCTGCTATGAAACGAATGATTACATCCAACAAAAACGGTCTCAGTGGTCACATGGGTACCAGAGTGTTGCTTCAAGACGGACTTGGAAAACTGAGCATAGATGCACACCACATACATCCACACATATATTGTTATAGGAGTTTGTGGTAAAATAACGAGGTACGCACACATTTGCAGAAATGTTCCCCTCTGACTTTTCCCCCTTTTTCCCCCTCTTCATTGCTGCTGCACCACATCCCCCTCCCTCTTCCCCCTTTCCCTCACTTCCCTCTGCTATAAATTTCATCCCTTGTCTTTTGCTATTGAATCATAAATCATACACACACATCCTGTAACACCCCCACCCCCCCCATCCCCTGCTCCCTATACTTTTTATTACACAATAGCGCAGACTTTATGTCAGAGGGCAGACATACTTAATGTGTTTGTGTGTGTGTGTGTGTGTGTGGGGGGGGGGGGGGGTCTTCCACTCCATCTACTTCAGGCTTTCCTGTGCTCTTGGTCCCCACCCCAGGCTGCACCGGTGACTTAGTCCGATGTAGCTCACACACAGAAACACATTTGCATGTACAGTTTGTGCACACACTGTGGAACATCAGACACACCCTCACACACAGACAAACAGGACATGACTCGTTAATGCACACACACGCAAAGCACCCAAAACTCTAATACTGGCCTTTATTTTTCTGCAGAAACTCAGAATTCTTGCAATATTCCTGCATGCAGGTGCTTATGATCCAAGGTTCTGTTAGCACTGCAATGAACAACAGGCATGCACTGTGTTTAATTTAAGCATGACTAAAAAAAATCCTCATGTTGTACATTTGTTCCTGAAAGTTTGAAAGAATGAGAAACGGCGTTGCCAATACTGCTGCTTCACTCCCCCTCCAGTTCCCCCCGTGTGTTCTACACTGTGGGCCTCAAGTGTTCAGATTCGGGGGCCTCTTGGTTGCTGAATATACTTTGGCTCACATTTATTATGATTTCCATAGTTTATGTATTGTGCCATTGTTATTTACAATCCTGGAAGCTCATATACACACTGCTAAAGTGTCAAATAATGAGGTTAAAGCTTCATTGCTCTAGATGTTGGCAGAGTAGCCCCACCCACCTGCTTTTTTAAACCTTCTGTTTACAAGGGGCAGCCAGTCAGCAGGAACTTGGCTTTAATAGCAGAGAAACAGCCTGTTTTAGACAGTTAAGGAACTGTTGGCTGCACAAAGGTATATGATAAATAAGGATCAGTAAAGTTACTAGCTTTGAAGCTGGAAATGAGTAGAATATGTTCTCTTTAAATGGAAAGGTCTTGCATGTTCATGCTGCACAATCAGTTTGATCAAAGACACTGATAAGACTGAAGCCAGTAATGCCATCAGCAGTGACTTAGTTTATCATAAAACTTAGTATGCTAATTAGCAACATTAAGAAGAGCTAATAAGATAAGATATAAGACTGATTTAATTTATCCCAGATTTAGAAAATTATTTTCTTCTAACAGTTAAAAAAATAGAAGTTGAGATGATCTGGACTTTCTGGCACGGTAAGTTATCCCATGGAAGCAGACGTCTAAAGATGGCTTTAATACAATACTTGTTTGATACTAAGTACTTGTTTTTTAAATATTCTGATGTGTCTGGCACCAACAGCCATACCATGTTCAAAATCACCTTTCTTCACTATTTTGATGCACGGTTTGAACTTCAGCAGGTTGTCTTGACCATGACTGCATGGTTAAATGCAATGAGCTGTTGTGTTCAGCTGATTAGAAAGGTGCTATAAAAGTGTATCATTTACAGAACACAGCGACCTTGATAAAGGTCATAAGCGAAAGTGAAACACATTAGTTAAAAAATAATGTTGTTATTTATACATCGGGTATTACTGGAGTTTTAACTACTGCTTTCTTCCTGCTGTCATTGGTAACCTGAGTTAGCTGGGTGCTGTGACCAAGAAGGAAAGGAACTGTTGTTACGTGGCTCTTCTGCATCAACATTATATGGTCTGATGTTATCTTGGGAGGGAACAGGTTCTCATTCAGGCCGCGTCTGTGACCGTGAGCTATTTAGAGGAGCTGTCTTAGAATTTGTGTTATGGGTGTGTTTCCTTTGCTCGAGGACTTCCAGGGTTCCAGAGATAATGTGGAATTCATGAGAGGAATGCCACGCAGGGGTTCCTTCCTGTCACCTGACTCCATCACTTCCCGCGCTCAGTTTCCGCCGTCTGAATCTCGGAGGAGAATGGTGAGGCTGACGAAAGGGGCAGCGGAACCCGAGCGAGGCCCCTCTCGTAGATTTGATGATGATCGGGATGAAGCCGACTGCTAAACACAATCGAAATGATGAAAAGCGCAGATCTGAAATGTTACCGCTGATGTAAATGATTAGAAAATTTGCAGGAGCAAATGAACGTGGGCAAGAGATCAAATGAAAGGGATTAAACAAAGAAAGAGTTTGCTTTAAATGTGTGTGTGTGTGTGGGGGGGGGGGACATGTGCATGAAAAAAGGCAATAAAGAGAAAGAGAGAGGTGATGGCAGGATCTGTATGGGGCCTCTTGGTTTTTGGGCAGCAAAGGGGAGGCGTGCCAGGTAATGGTTTCCAGACACACACACACTTGCACACTAGTAAGACTACACTCTAATTTGATTTGGAAATCTGACGGGATAAGGGGCGTATATGTGGATGTGTGCGTATGTACCTGGGGCCATTTTTTCCTTCTCACTTCTTGCTTTTTCTGTGCATCTGTGTATCTGTATGATCTGCACGCCTGTGTGAAGAGGTTAAGAAGGCCAGCTGCAATATCAGTGAAAGTGCAAAGATATGAGATTGAGAATGAAAATAGTAAAAAGAAAAAACAGAGAAAAAGATGAAAAGAAGAGCAAAAAGGGAGACAGGAAGAGCTAATTAAACTGTGGAAGGATAGATGTGGAGGAGCGGGTGGGAGGCGAGAGGGCGAGATGACTTAACTTTTCAAAACGACTCCACCCTCAGTCGCCAACGCAAACGGCAATTTCCCATTGGGGTAAATCCCCCACCGTGCCCTGTCATAGCCCTCCTACTTCTGCAACTGGTGTATGCGTGTCTGTGTTTGCATGTGTGTGTGTGTGTCACCACTTTTCTCTGACATTCCTGTGCAGAGCAGGGAGACGGTGAGCTGAGCTGCAGAGAGGCTGAGCTGCAAACCCAATTCAGAAATCCATTTGAAAGCAACTAAGGATTTTCTTTGTTTTCCTGTCATTTTTCTTGCACAAGCCATTGTTTTCTTCCGATTCTTTCAGAGAATCTGCCTGCAAGTCAGCTGGGAAGAAGTCTTGCATTCTTAACACGGGATTCCTAGAAAAGCATCCTCTCGTTTCCTCCTCTTCCCTTTTTCTCTCCATCGCAAACCCCTGGAGATAGATTCCAAGTTTGCCAAGTTCCAGAGTTTGGGAATATTTTTGTGCTGCAGCCAGGAGCGGCTGAAACAACAGGGGGCACAGAGGAGAAAGCAGCACTTAAAGGGTGAGTTAACTTAAAAGATCAGGCTTTTTTGTGGAGTCCAGCTCTTGTTGGCATAATGAGGTTGGTTACTCTCTGAAGAGGAATGCAATAATCCTTCTATTCCGAGCTAAAAAACTTTTGTCTAAGATGGCAAAATCCTGTTTGTGCAGTCTAGAAACTGATAGAGCTTATTGTTAATGGTGCACAAAAGTGGAGCGTTTTGCAAAATCTGTCACTCAGGAGTTTTAGTTGCATGTTCTGCTGATCCACGGCTGGGACTCGGGTGGGTGTGAAGCATCCACCGCACATTAGGCTTAGGAGATGATGAGACGACAGAGAGAAAAAGAATGACATTACTTAGGGGGCAGGTATATGCAAAACGAAAAGGCAGGGAGTAGCTGGGGAGTTTCATCCTCTTTCTGTTTTTAACATCAAATAGTGAGGACAGCTGCTGGGAAAGGAAGCGAGCGATGCACACACACATTATATTCCAGTGTCCCAGGCACAGGCTCGGATAAATGCGCGCAGATGTTGCATGCATGTATGCAAAGAAAGGATGTCAAGATAACTTATGGTTGCTTTATTCTCTCTCTCTCTCTCTCTCTCTCTCTCTCTCTCTTACGCACACACACTCACAAGAAAGAGATTTAAACAAACACATCTTTGTTTCATTGCACTCATCTGTTTAGTTTACTCCTGGCTCAGATCACAGTATAATCCCAGAGCTGTAATCAATACTCATACACACATACACACATAGACACACATAGAGACACACACACACACTGGCCATAGGAAAAAACACACACACACACACATACAGTACTTGCTTTTTTTAGGAGAAATAAGTCAGTTCAGCAGATGCAGCATATGTACAGAGCATGGAGCAGATATACTCCAGCAACAACATAATAACAACATATCTTACTATTTTAATCAACTCTCATTTACTTATATCATGTTATAATCTTTGCTGTGCAGCTCTAACAGCTTTAAGTTTGATGCTGATGTTAGCTGTGAATGATGGTTTGCGTGTGCTTTGTTCACCTCCCCTCCTTCGCTGATTAATGTCACTTTTCTTCGTCCAAAACAACTCCCCATTTTCTTCCTATATCTATTTTTCCAACATGTTTATGCAGCACGTAGCGCCTTCCAAAGAAGTGTCTGCGTCATGCTGTTTGGTGAACAGACCTCGTAATGTGA
Source organism: Rhamphochromis longiceps (assembly GCF_057381845.1). Classification (NCBI taxonomy): domain Eukaryota; kingdom Metazoa; phylum Chordata; class Actinopteri; order Cichliformes; family Cichlidae; genus Rhamphochromis; species Rhamphochromis longiceps. The sequence continues at coordinate 53,113,818 of NC_140559.1, read as the reverse complement.
TGCTTTGACTCTGGCACGTTGGTTTTTGTGATGGCACAAAGATCAGGAGTGTTATTACTAATAATAATCCTGACAATGACTTCCAAAAGTATCCCTGAAGGCCATAAAAGTGCACCTGCTAGTGAATTGATGGAGCCATGATATCCGTGTGCTGTTATGTTGAAACATGTGAATAAAAAGGTCAGGTTTTAATCATTGTATCTGCAGCAGATGATAAACTACATGGACAAAAGTACAGGAGCTGCTATGCTGTCTAAACCCATGTCTGCTGCACAGTTTTTGTGCAAGAGGAGGTTTGGAACGGACTTTTACGCACTACGCGGCTCAGCACTCAGCAACCTCACTCTGCAACTAATTTGGAATCACAAAATAACCAAACATTTATATGTTTGGACTGTGGGAGGCGAGAACCCACGCTGGCACAGGGGAAGTATGCAAACCCCCCACACAAAGATCTCTGCTGCCCAGTGTACTCAAATCCAGGACCTTCTTCTTTTTCTGAGGCAACAGTGTTGCCAGTGCGCCTGCCAGATAAGACTTGCTTTAAAAAAAGCTAATGTATCCTATAAATATATCATGAAACTTGGGTAAAGTCCTTTTTCTTTGTGTTAAGAGTCAAATAGGTGATAATATGTATTACAGCAGTGTTTTCCACAGACATCGTTTTCCATTCATCATGTTATCATCGGTTTGTTTCTCTGCAGACCCTGGCTCCTGTAAAGATGGCTGACGTATTGCAGCCAGACTCCAACAGCCTGCAGATACCAAGTGAGATACACACTCAAACACTGACACGCACGCACACACACATCAACACTAGTTTGCTATTGCAGTCCTGTCCAAATGACTTCTCCTTCTTTATCTGTTGGACCGTGGACATGCTGACCTTTCCATGTCCCTCTCCCACTTGGGTATACTACGCACTTCACATTCCAGTGGCATTCCCACGATTCCATTTCATTACGATTATCACTTTTTGATCTAGAGAGGTCAAGTGTGTTTACATTTGACCTAATCTTCTAACATCCACGGTGAAAAATGAGGTGTTTTCTGCAGTTACTCAGCAAATACACTTTCAGCATGTTAGTATCAGTAGCTGAGGACAGTTCAGAACCACCTCCTTTCTTATGATAATAGTGTTCCCATAACTGCATATCTCCTTAAACAGACAGGATGACCTTTATGTTTGTTCTCAGGGAGTGCATGTGGTGCTTTTCCAATATTAAGACTTAAAGAAACTTTCATATTTGAGAGGGGATTCACCTTCACTTCCCTCATTAGCCACATCCCCTGTTAGCACCACTGCATATTCACACATTTCATCTCCTCCCTTGTCTTCCAGGTGAAAACGTATCCACTCCATCTTCGCCTGCCACAGCCAGAAATGACTGCAGCATCACTCCCCTCACACCCTCACCCTCACCGGTAGCTACTGCACGCACACACACACACACACACACACACACACACACACACACACACACACACACACACACACACACACACGGCCACTCACCACAGGCACTCCTACACACTCATTCCTCTCTTACTACTCATTTAACTTTATATAAAGTCCTTAAACGAGGCCTGCAATGCCACATCCACTTCTAACTGCTCTTAGTGGTTTACCATAACATTTACCTTACAGTATAAAACTTACGGAGAGACTGAAATTAGTGGCAAAGAAACACACCAACTTGGCGCCAATGTATGCAAGTAGAGGTCCATCAAAAATAGCTTCTGATTTCTAAGCCTGCTTATTAATTCTGTTCTGACTCTGTCCACTAATGTTAGCAATGTCAGTTTAAAAACACCACCAGGTTTACTGATAGAAACCGTATCCATTCTTACCTCTCTGTCTCTCATCGCTCTCTAAGAGGGTGGAGGTCAGGCCCCGGATGGCTTGTCCATTCTCCGTTGTCATAGCTATAGACTTTGGGACGACCTCCAGCGGCTACGCTTTCAGCTTCACACAGGACTCGGAAGCCATACACATGATGAAGTAAGAGCCTGTGTGTATTCTCATCAATTATATACTCTGTATTTTTATTTTGAAGTTTTGACAGTGGTTCTTCACTAAATGCAGGCGGTGGGAGGGTGGCGACCCTGGAGTGGCCAACCAGAAGAGCCCAACGTGTCTGCTGCTCACTCCAGATTTGCGGTTCCACAGTTTTGGGTTTGCCGCTCGAGACTTCTACCATGACTTGGATCCAGAAGAGGCCCGGCACTGGCTTTACTTTGACAAATTCAAAATGAGGATCCACAGCACAAGTGTAAGAAACAGATGTGAAAATAGTGACATCTCGTACCCGGTGTTAAAGGACATTATGGTGCACTGACATGTGCAAGAGTGGGAGATTTTTATATCACTGCCCACAGCTGAGAAGTAAAACTGTGGTTGAAAGTAACAAGCTTTAACTGGTGCTGCAGACTTCCTGGTGCGGCGTTTTGTTTTTTTCAGCAGTTGTGATTGTGTTTGCTGCAGGACCTCACTATGGAGACGGAACTGGAGGCGGTGAACGGTCAAAAGGTCAGGGCCATAGACGTGTTTGCTCATGCCCTTCGCTTCTTCAGGGAACACGCGCTGAAGGTACACCTCAGATCACTTCATTCACCACTGCAGTACACTGAATACTTTCTCATATTCTAGGATAGGACGTGAATGTGTATTTGGTGTACCTTTGTTTAGCACTTTTAAATGAAACCCCTTGGGAGATCACTTCACTCTGTGTGGTTCACTTCAGAGTACAAGAAGAAAATGATTTTTTTGTGGGGGGGTGGGGGCTCCTGTTTTAGGAGGTGAAAGACCAGTCTTCATCAGTGCTGGAGGGAGATGAGATCAGATGGGTGATTACTGTTCCTGCTGTGTGGAGACAACCTGCCAAACAGTTCATGAGAGAAGCAGCATACCTGGTATGAAAACACATTGTTGTTTTGTTGATTTTTAAAAATTATTTTTATTTTTTACAGCGTATCATGGTGTTGTGCACATGTGGATACACAGGGAATCACTGTGGAGTGTGTGTGTGTGTGTGTGTGTGTGTGTGAGAGAATCGGAAGAATAGGAAGAACAACGGGCCAGTGGAAAGAAAGATAGTGAATAAAGCATGAGATAAGGACTGATGTTCTCACAGAGGATTATTTACAATCTCTTTCACACACACACACACACACACACACGCACATGCACACTGCTCTTTTCCTCTTTGCACATCTTCCCACCCATGCACACACCGTCCTCTATGAACTGTACATAGAAGATGTAGGAAGTGTACGTACAAGCCCAAGAATGCAAGAGGTCCTATCCCAGTATAAATCAATGGGAAAGGACCAGCCTGGGAAAGACTCAACAACCTTTTACTCTTAATGCCACCCTTTCTTTACTGACGCAATGTCACGGATTGCCAGGGCAAGCCGTGTGGAATGTAGAAAAGGACCCAAAGGGCAGCAGCTCTGGAGCAGGTGAGTGTTTATTAACAAAAGAAAATACAAACAGCAATGGCGTGGGTGAAGGTGAAACAGGAAAACCTAAACTGGGTAAAACTAACAAAAACAAACCAGAAACGAAGATGCAGAGGTCCGGGGAAATACATACGGAGAGACGCAGGGAGACCGAGGGGAAACAACACAGACGAACCAGCAATTACTAAGACAGAAAATACAACTTAAATATACTCAGAGAACACAGGGAGATTACACACAGGTGGGAGACACAGCTGGGAGTGATAAACATGACGAGACTAGGGAGGCAAACTGAAAACACTCACATAAGACGCAGACCTTCACAATAAAACAGGAACTTGCACATGAAAGGACACAAACTAAGAAACGCGGACTGGATACCGGAACACACGGGCAGAACAGAGTAAACACTAACCAGAGGAAGAACAGAACCAAAATCGAAGAGAAAACACAAAACGCTGGGTCAAAAGGACCCAGGATCATGACACGCAACAAACACTGTGATTATTTATTTACTTTTATCTGCCATCTACCATTTAGTCACTTTAGTACAGACATGAATAGTCGAATCCATACACTTTTTGATATTAACACTGATACATACACACACACACACACACACACACACTTACCCTGAGCTGGCTCCTGGCTTGATTCTTGGGGCGTGTGCACTTCCTGCTGGTGATGATGTCATCATGGCTAAACAATGAGGGAGACCGGCGTACAAACACAGGAAGTTTAAACTAGACCCCCGCCCTGCACGCACACACACACACACACACACATTGACACTCAACTTTACCCCCAATATATCATGAGTTATGCTTATACACCTCTCCTACTCTATTCAGCGTTTTATCCCAACTGTCAGTGAATTTGCTCCCATTGCTGTCATTCACCATGTGTGTTTGTTTCTATTTATTTGTATCCACTGTAATTCAGTGTGTGTGTGTGTGTGTGTGTGTGTGTGTGTGTGTGTGTGTGTGTGTTAAATAACATTGACATTTGAGTTATAAATATATGAATGGCTCCTTTAATTATCTCTATTATTACAACATGCTTTCACTTTATAATATTTCACTTTATAATATTTTTCTTTTTCTCCCTACATTAGCTATATTTTTAAAATTCATAATACATTCATGATTTCATATTCTAGTTTTCTTGATCAAAATATTAGGGAAATAGTGAATGAACTTGCTTTTAGCAGACAATACCTCCTCCAGAACCAGGCTCGGCAACGGGCAGCCATCTGCTGCGGCTGGTTGGGGGTGAGGGGAGGATGACAGGATAGAAGACACTCTGTGGAAGACAGCCAGAGATTAATAATAGCTAAGGATTAAAATGCACAGTGGTGTGTAAACACATAGAGAGTGAAAAAAGGTGAGTGAAGAAAAAACATTCAGTGTATCACAGGAAGCTCCCAGCAACTTGCCAGACCTATTGCAGCAAAATTAAGGGAGGATTCAGGGTCACCTGATCCAGCCCTAACTATACGCTTTATCAAAAAGGAAAGTTTTAAGCCTAATCTTAAAACTGTCTCCCAAATCCAAGCTGGGAAGCTGAAAGCTGAAGACTATGCCTCCCATTCTACTCTAGGAACCACAAGCAGGCCAGAAGTCTGAAAGCAAAGTGCTATGTGCAAAACTAGGATCAAGAGATATGTTCATGGATGTAAATACAAGGTGCAAACCACTGGTTACACTAAAGAACTTAAAGGCCAAATTAAAATTTGCCAGAAATATTGTAAAAGAGGGGGATCCTTTGGACAATGAAACAAAGAAAGATGGGAAGAAAAACGTATGGAGACGTAAAAGAACAGCTCTTGATGTGAAGCATACCACATCATATAGTGGAGACAATGTTACAGGACGGGCATCTAATGCTGCCAGTGGAATCAGTCTTCAATGATGTTGTGACTGCTAAAAGAAGTATCAGGGTGAATTCAGCCAAATGCTGTAAAACTACTCATACAACACTTCACAGTGCAAATGGATAATACCAGAGAAAGACCAAGTCAACCACCTGATCCTTAACCTACAGTTATTAAATCACTTACTAAAACAAAACTGAGGACGCAAAGATTCACAAACAAGCAACAGCTGAAGGTGGATTTTCATCCAGGTACTAAAAAGTGTTGCCTGTCAGTCAACAATATGGGTAAAGCTTCTTCTGTGTCCTTTATAGGCTGGTCTGGTGTCTCCTGACTGTCCTGAGCAGCTCCTCATTGCTCTTGAACCCGAGGCTGCATCCATTTATTGTCGGAAGCTCCGCCTCCACCAGGTGATTGACCTGAGCATGCAGCCAATCACAAACGGCCTGGAATTGGATGTCTCGCGGCCCTTTGATTCCAGCTTCAGACAAGGTAGAGAACAGAGAGCATGTGTGCATGTAATTTCTGTTGAGCAGGGGTCTTGTTGTTGACTTTGCCATTAGCATGAGCGTGAAACCGCACTGTGTTCCTGGAAATGCTGCTTTTTGATTTCACTTGGGGGTTGTGGGGTCTTTTTTTCAAAGGCTAAATGCGCCTCTGTTAAAGACAAAGAAAGAGAGCGCACTAAGCACAGCGATCTGAATGCAGATACTACTCATGGCTCAGATGACTTTGCAGTTGTGTGTGCGATGAAGTGTTTGGATAGACCATAGGGTCTGATCGGAAACAGACCACAGAAATCCAATGAAGAGGATGCAAGGAACTATTTAACACATCAGCTCTTTAATTAACTTTACGCAGTGCCAGAAAAGCTTTTCCTTAGAAGTGTTTAGTGTTTAGTTAAGTTTGTGGCAGTAGATCACAAGCACTTAACATTTCATAAGAAATCACATGAAACTCTTAAAAAGGAACAAGCTGGAATTTCTACTCCATTTTACACTTTTTAAATGAAAATAGAACTCAAATAGTACTTAAAGGCTGCCACAGTTAGTGCCAAATGACAAAAAAACAGGAGCTTTATATTGTAAGATATTGTTAAGGCCCTACAATAATACAGAGAATAAATCAGATGACTCCCTATGAGCAGGCTCTTGGCAAAAGTGGGAAGGAAAAACTCCCTTTTAACAGGAAGAAACTGAGGGCAGAACCAGGTTCAAGAAGAAGTAGCCATCTGCAATGGCTGGTTGGGGCTGAGGGAAGGAAAAATGTCAGAACAGTGATGCTGTAACAATATAAGTGAAGCATGTAACTGGTTTATTGAATGTCAGTAACAGGAGTGTGCAGTGTGTCCATGTTAAAAATAACAATTTTAAAATACACAAGGAAGAAATACTTAAGATTAGTGTTTTTAATGGACAGGATTCACCAAGTGCTTTGTAGAATATAATCTAAGCTAATAGAAAAAGCAGGTAAATGACACAAAATACAAAAGAACATTTGAAAAACAAATTTAAAAAAGACAAAAAATAATATATAACAAAATTGTAATTATTTAAACATGGCTAAGAGCAGCGCAAAGCCTCAAAGGCTCTATCATTGCATGTCCTTAGATCATAACATGGCGCAAACAGTCATTTCAGATTGTTTGACCTGAATGAGCTGGCTGAACACTAAAGTTAAAGAAGCACGACGACATGCAAGGTAGCGTGACCTTACAATGATCTGTAAGCAAGGGAGAGGATTTTTAACTGGATCATAGATGTTAAAAGAGGCCAGTGAAGGGACATTATAGTGGGGTGATACTGTTAAACATTTACTAAATTAAAAACCAGAAAATTACACGTCAATACAGGGAGCGGTGAAATATTTCCCTGGTGGAAACATTTGTTTAACATGGACAGGGGTTGATCAAGGATAACCTCTAAATTACACATACTGACATTAACAGCAAAGGCCAACAGTCCAGATTATTCTTGATGACGAGGACGACAACCAGAACCAAAATCAGCATCAAGCTGCAGAGTTTTACCATTTTTACTAATCCCTGCTAGCATTTTTGGCATTAGCATTGATAACCTTACAGACCTCATGTGGTTTGAGAAATAAAGCTGGCTATCATCAGCAAATAAGTAACAATTGAGCTTGTTTTAAAACTTTCTATAATCTGTCCCAGAGATGTGAGACAAATGAATAACAGGGGCCCAAGAACCAAGCTTGGTGGGACTCAAAGACACAAAGCCTTGAACAAAGACAGCAAGGTTTCTTGGTATAAGAGATCATTTGAACCATTTTAGGGCTGCATCTGAGTCACGTATGGATGGCCATCAATGTCAAAGGCATCACTGAGGCCTGTGGCTTAGTAAGCATGGGTTCATTAGAAGAAAAAGGTCACTCTCCATCGAACATACCATATAATTAATGATCTCATTTAACTCTTAGTAAGTAAGTCCTATTAACTGAATATGTTAAGTCACTAATAATTACTTTGATTTGTCTAAGTGATGTACTACATTTGGAATTTAATTAAAAGATTAAAAGATGAAAAAACGTCACCAGCTTAAACAAATTAAGGAAATCTGGTTCCTTTTTTTGGTTCTACCAATTTTGGGGGTTTGTAGTGTAGTTGCCAATAGATACACTAAGTAGATCAATACTTAGTCATGTTTTATTCATGAAAATCCAAAGCTATGACCCAAAAGTTTGCCAAATGAAATGAAAATAAATTCAGGCAACATTTCTCGGTGAGTGTATGCCTACAAATTACTTCATTCACATGACACATAGTAATGTGAGCCGCTGTTGCTATAGAAATCTGGATCAGAGCGCAGCTTTAAAAGAAAATTCAAATATGGGGATTTACAGTCGGGAAAGTACCTCCAGAACCAGTACACAAGTGAGAACTTTAACAAAAAGCCAAAATGCAACAAAAAACTTCCAAAACAGAAGAGCGTGTCCTTCGTGCCCACATGAAGGAAATACCACGAAGATGTAGCAATGAAGAAAAGTCATTTCAAGCTGGGGAGAAAGAAGAGTGATGCATAATTCAGTGGGCGCATATGCTGACCAAAATCCCCTGCAAAGGCCCACTTATACATATGCAGTCAGTGACACACACACACACACACACATTCACACACACTAAACACAGGATATTGTAATTGGAACAAGGTGCAGCGAGACTATGATCTCACCCCCTCCTGGCTTGTCAGTCTCCCCCTCCTTCACTCACTTTCATTTTTCCCTTTATTCTCCCAGACTTTCTCTACCTCTTTCGCTTTTTCGCTCGCTTTCCGAGGACTCGAGCAAACAGACGTATTTACACACCCACACTTGGTCTCCCGGTCGTGTTTTTTTACTATCTTTAGCGCGTCTTCCACCTCATTTCATCTCCAAAGATAGCATCGGGGAGTCGTTAACGCACACACATTTTCTTTTTCTGCTGTTTTATGTAAATGGTTTCCAGACTTGCGTTCCATCCATCACCCCTGTAAAACATACACGCAGGCACCGGCGAAATCAAGGCCTGTGTGATTGTGCTTTTCTTCGTTCAGCTTATTTACTATGTGCGACCACACACAAACACACACACACAGAGGTACATACATTACCTTCTGTGTCATCCAAGGTCCTTAAACAACAGTATGTGTATATTTGCTTTCGACACAGTGTTGCCCAATAAGTCTCCAACCTTTGTTCTTATTCCCCCACAAACCCCCGTCCATTACTCTAATTATTGTGGTGTGTGGTGTTCATGCGGTTTGAGAAAACCATGTAAAAACCACTTTCACCAGCACTAACCTCCATCAAAAGCCGTGCTCGCTGCCTATGACACACATGTTTACGCTTGCCTTTCATCAGGCTCACAGTTTACCAAATGACTAGTGCTATATATATATTTTTTACATTTTAACTTTCTCATCTAGTTTTCCATTAATTTGTAACTATTTGGTTCTCAGAACCATTATGTCTCCTTTCATGTGTTCACCTTGACGTGTGCAGGCATATATAGTGTATCTGCTCTGTCAAACAGCCTGTCAGGTATGCTGTATTTTTGCCAGCTGCATGTGAGCCTGCTGTGTTTTTGTTGGCCTCCCCCATCCGTCCACTTAGCCCGCCACTCTCACAGTTTACACGTGGAGAACAAACAGAATGTTGAAATTCGAGCGCATTCTTCATTTCCAACAAATTGCTCCTGTCACATAAAAATATTATGACCGTACGGTTTTCTTGTTTAACTTGGATCGGATGATTTATGCTTCGTCCTGCACAAATGCCATAAACTCTCATATGTAGCATAAATTACAAACATTTATCTCTCCGGTTGAAGTTGAGGAAGATTGTGCTTTGGCTCGAACCTCTTTGCATTGAGGAGTAGTAGTCAGAAGCAAACTTAAGTGTCTGACCGTGCACCAAGTGTGTTTATACAGAGAGATAAAGATTGTTTGAATCCAGGCGAGGCGGTGCATGGTGGTGAACGGTGGTGATGACTCTATGGGCTCGCAGCTGGAGAGAGTCCAGAGAAATTCCTTCTTTTTTTTAAGTGCATTAATCTTGCAATTAGTTATTTGGTCACTTGGAGGCAAACAGTTATATTTATCATAAGTTCTTTATTCCAGATCATATAAATGACGGTCAAATTACTGGACTGCAGGGCTAATGGAGAATTCAGGAGGCAGACCTACTAACAGACACCAGATTTGTCAGCTGCACATCCATGATCCAAATCTCTTTTTTAACCACATCTACTGGATTAAGATCTGGTGACTGTGGAGGCCGTTGAGTGCCTCCTATATGGCACAAGATGAGATGCATACTGTTTCTGTGCACAGCTGGGATTCTAGTGTGTTCATGGTCTGCTCTTCTACTGCTGGGTCACATATTTAGGTTAGCAGATGGGTGGAGGGCTTAATTATCAGTTTAGGCTAACAAGCCTGGTTAGTACGCTGTATCCACGAAATGTGAAAATGTACAGATGGAGATACTTGCTAATTAGTGCTCAGTAACACACTAAGAAAAAGCTGGGATTTCATCAACCAAGCTCAAGTGCAAAAGTCATGGGTGATCAATGCCACACAGCAGGCCATTAATTTTGTTAGATATTTCATTTATATTAAAATGGTCCAAAAAGCCATAAATTAGCAAAGATCGGGGGCAGCTGCTCATCATTCAGAGTGGCTAAAGTGCTAAATTAACCATAAAGACCAAAACTGGTTTTTGTACCAGCCTATAAATATGTTCATGTTACTGATTTTAACCTGATCAAGCGCCTCCAAAGGTGTAATGGATAACACTTGGCAGGTGAAAGGTCTCTGGCTTGATTCCAGCTGGTAACACAAACTCCCCTTGGGGTTGCATCTGCAGGGCATCCTGTGAAAAAACTGCCAAATCAAACATGCAGAGCTACCTGCTGTGGAAACAGCTGATAACAGTGTTTGACAGAGAAGATGATGAACTGTTTTCGAGAATTCCCCTTTGATTCCATGTTTTTCTCCCAAAATTAGTAATCAGAAGCATCACTTTCACCTCAATGCTCAACTTTTTTTTTTTTCGACTCACAGAAAGACAGAAGAGGTTCCGGCTCGTGCCCCTGAATAGCAAAGAAACAGTAGATAAATAAATAAATCATTCTGTGCGTGTGTTCTGTTACAGCAAGGGAGCAGCTGAGGCGATCTAGACACAGCAGGACCTTCCTGGTGGAGAGTGGAACTGGAGAGCTGTGGTCAGAGCTGCAGACTGGTAAGGCCATCTGTGCGTATGTGAGCCTAAGAGACAGGCAGACCCCACATGTGGGAGATATGGATGACTTTGACCTTTAACCCCAGCCTGCAGACTCTGAGGAACAAACCCGCCCACTTTAATAGAGGACAAACCCCAAACCTGATGTTTGCAGGTTCTATTTGAACTGATTTAAATAATCTAATTATGGCTTCCTGATGTGTTTTAATAATAAGATCTTTTTTTTTGTTTGTTTTACTGTAAATATGTATGATGGAAAATTAACAATTACTTTGCATACTTTGCATTTTCCTGGGTTATGAAATGAAAGTTGTTCACTCTGTTGTTGAGGCATGACTGCATTTTGTGGAGCCACGTGCGCCTGCTGACCCTTAGTGCGCTCATCCCTGTCAACACACACACACACACACAGGAAGGACCCAGCCCATGGGACTCTCTGCACGGCAGATACAAGAAGAAGAGACTCTCTTATCTTCCTGCCTTGCAAACATCCTTTGATTCCTCCTCTTGTCTTATATTTTTATTTCTGTTCATTTCCACCACACGCCTTCTTTTCTCTTCCTCACTCGCTTCTACACGTCTCATGAGCTCTCGTGTTTAGGGTGCAGTCGTCAGGGTAGCTACACGAAAACTAACCCTTATCACCGGACATATCACAAACATACACTCTAGCAGGGGAAGAGCAGCAACCACAGATGCCTCAAGGTTGTTTACATTCAAAACACTGCGTGTTCAAGAGTTTCTGGGGAAGCTGCAGACAAACCAAATATACACACACGCATTTTTGCATCGTCCACAAAAATGAAGACACGTTATCTTCCACGATTTCCTCCTACAAGCTTGATGTGCTTGATATGTGTTTTTTTCTTTAAAAAATCTGAAATATGAGGTATGAAAAAGCAAAAAATGTTCTTAGGATGCAAACAAAACAACAGCATGTGTTCATCCGTGCCCTCTCTGTTCAGGTGATAGATATGTGGTTGCAGACTGCGGAGGAGGAACAGTTGACCTGACAGTCCATCAGATTGAGCAGCCACAGGGAACTCTTAAAGAGCTCTACAAGGCCTCAGGTACATCCTTTTACAAAGGACAAAAAAAGCAAACACATTTCCTACAGTTTCTATAGCTGCGGTGTTTCCGCCAGGCGGTCCCTACGGCGCCGTCGGAGTCGACCTGGCCTTCGAAGCCATGCTGTGCCAGATCTTTGGCGAGGACTTCATCCAGAGCTTTAAAGCCAAGCGGCCAGCGGCCTGGGTGGACCTCATGATCGCGTTTGAGGCGAGGAAACGCACAGCGTCTCCGGGCAGGACCAACGCCCTCAACATCTCCCTGCCTTTCTCTTTCATCGACTACTACAAGAGGCACAGAGGGCAGAGTGTGGAGGCTGCCCTGAGAAGGAGCAAGTGAGTGTGGGCTGAGAGGTGCGATGAGTGAACAACGAGCGTACGTGCAACTTTAGATGACAGAGTGATTTTTTACTTCCTTCTGTGTGTGCAGTATGAATATAGTGAAGTGGTCCTCCCAGGGGATGCTGCGGCTGACACAGGAAGCCATGAATGAGCTCTTCCAGCCCACCATCAGCAAGATTGTGAAGCACATTGGTAAGAAAGACAAATGTCCAGAGAAGGGGGCTGCTGCGCACATGCTATACACAAAAATGTACTGATTGACATAAAAGACCCGGGCACTTAAAAACTTCCTTTTCCTTCCACTCCCCACTTATGTTTTGTGTACTTTCACATAACTCTTCTGTTTAACTTTGCAGTAAATCTACTAGGAGAAACCTGAAAAACAACCCCAGGAGAAAGCCAGTGCAAAGGCTTTCCGAGATAAAACTAGTATTCAAGCTCAACGAACGCCGTGCTCGGGCGTCAAGATGAACCTGTGCAGAATAGGCCCTTGAAATTATCGACATTTTTAAGGGTTTTTTGGAACCAGAAGTGACCGTGTTTCAACAACAGGGTAGAGTTGCTTGTTAGCAGTGGCAAAATTCAAGTGCACACATTAAAAACATAAAAAATAGACGCAGCTACCATGAAGTCACCCATTAATCCCATTTTGAAGCCTGGAGCGAGATGAATTTCTGCCATCTTTGTGTTGAAACTGGATGTGAGAGAGGGCGTGTCTGAGCGTAAAACTGCTTGCAAATAGCCTAACCTGGATGATCCTCATTTCTGAAATCAAACGACATTAATATCTTATTCGAAACAAGTGACAAACGCATGTGGGAAGTGTTTATCTGTGTCAAATCAGAGAGCTTTTTCCGCGTAGACAGGAAGTCATTTTGTAATCACAGCTATCGCCATCTGGTGGCCGTTGAAAGGAATGTAGGTTTCACGCGCTGATGCTTTGGCTTCGCAGAAGCTACGTCCATCAATTTATTGTCTGTGAGTGCGCATAACGGGTTAATCATGCGCAATAGATTTCAGCTAATTAGTGCTAGGTAACTGACTAACGAAATAATAGAATTTAACTCATCAAAACTAAATCACCACCTTTTGAAAAAAACAAAAAAACAAATTTAAACAGAATCCTAGCAGCTCTATTAGGGGCCCAGTAATGAAATGCAGTTGTCATGCAGAAGGAAATTAGCTGCACTATTTTTATACCAAGTTGTGACCATGTATTTTCCATCATTCGTAAAGCCTGGTTAGGTTATAGTCTTTTTTAGGACCAATATTTGGTGACTTTTTAATGCAGATTTTTCCAAAACACAAAACAAAAACATAACAAAAAAAAAACGGATTACATGGACTAAAGATGGGACATGAGTTTGCTTAGATTCTTGCACACTGCTTGAACTCCTGACCTTACTAGATTATCGACTGCCAAAAGCATGAAGTGTGCTTATTCAGATGTAAAAGGACAAAAGCTGCTACAGCTACAAATTACAGCTCAAATCAATCAAAACATAATGGCTTTCCTTGAGACCCTTTTCAAGATGGTTGTGATTTCATTTTTATGTTTTCCAACCTTTTCAAAAGAGAACAAAACCAGAAAAATGCAGTCTGTTTCAAATCAAGCACATGCCAGTGGTACATTCAAAACCATGGAATGGTTTCCCAGTATGAATATTTGGTGGTCATTAAAAGAAAACTGGGAGTCAACAAAGGGTTTGACATGAAGAAACACCGGGGACAGCTGCTGGAAAAGGCAGAAATTCTCTCAATGGAAAGACAAATTACTTAAGAAGCTTTATATCTTCTTTCTTCACAGAGGAGCTGATGACAAAACCAGAAGTGCGTGGTGTGCGTTTCCTCTTCCTAGTTGGTGGTTTTGCAGAATCCCCTATGTTGCAAAAAGCCGTCCAGAAGGCACTGGGGAGGACGTGCCGCATCATCATTCCTCACGACGTTGGTCTTACGATACTGAAGGGCGCTGTGCTCTTCGGGTTGGATCCCACCGTGGTGAGAGTTCGGGAATACCGGAAAGTATCGGAGTAGTAATGTGACACATTATCTTACGATCGTTCTCTCTCGCTCTCTGTCACAGGTCCGAGTGCGTCGTTGCCCTTTGACCTATGGTGTTGGTGTCCTGAACAGGTTTGTGGAGGGACGCCACCCACGGGATAAACTCCTCATCAAAGACGGTCGTGAGTGGTGCACGGACATCCTCGATCGCTTCGTCTCCGTCGACCAGTCGGTGGCCCTGGGCGAGGTTGTGAGGCGAAGCTACACGCCTGCTCGTCTGGGCCAACGGAAGATCATCATCAACATCTACTGCACCGCCACCGATGACGTCACATACATCTGTGACCCTGGAGTCAGGAAGTGTGGCACAATAACCTTAGACCTGCCCGAACCGTTACCGCCACCGGGTGCGGTGGGAGGAGCAGGAGCAGGAACCCCAGAGAGAAGGGAAATCAGAGCGACCATGCAGTTTGGCGACACGGAGATTAAAGTCACGGCCGTTGATGTCATGTCTAACCGCTCCGTCCGGGCTTCCATAGACTTCCTGTCTAACTGAGGAGGAGCAGGAAGTGGAGCCGTGGATGCAAAAACACACATTAGCTGATTGGAGGGATGATAATTTTAGAAAAAGCGGTACTTTGGGAGTGGGCGACATGTTTTGTTGGAAAAACACTGCATTCTTAGGAGCAACTTAGGATGCAAGAAGATCAAGAGAGAATCCACGCTTCACAAACACCAAAGTCCTTCAATCTCTTTGAAGTTGAAGAGGGACAAAGTCCGCCATGTCTCGCCTTATAATGTCGTCAGCAGCATTTCCCGCCAACAGTCAGAGAAACACTTTGTGAAAACGAATGAAAGCTGAGCGAGACACAAACTGACTTTACTATCTCAGTGACTCTAACGAAACACAATATGCTACCTAATGAGTGAAACTCGCTCATGTTGATCGTTAAATATACAGACTTTTACCTTTGGGCCTCGTGTAATAAACAATGCCTTATTTAAACCAACGCAACGCTGCAGATAAAACGTCACCGACTGGACCGCAGCCTTGTTTCTCTAATGTGAAAGCACTCCCCCTAGCGGTGCAGAGACTGACCTACAACACTGCCTTGGAATCCGTCAAAACACATACTATAAGAAAAGAACTGTGGCTTTATAACATTTAAAATGTTTCAAACCACTTTGAACAGAAGTTGTGCTATTTGAAGACGAAGCTCATAAACCTATCGTGACCTCTAAAAGTTGTGAGCTTTTATTTTGAGAGGAAACTATTAATTTAAATCCAATGCTTAATTCATAATTCATCAGGAAACATTTGGCTCATCAGCTGATAAACGCCCCACTATGTCCACCAGCTAGTCGCTAACATGTCCTGTTTTAACATATGGACTTTCTCATCCAGTACACAGCAGGAAATAGCCCTCTACAGATGCATCGTTACTACTGGAAACACTAGATGAAGCACCACATGCACATAAGAACTCACTCACTACCTGCAGATGGATGCAGCTTTATGTCTTTAAACTGAAATCTATTGTGAAGTTCCTTAACCCTGCGTTCCTGCCATTTCATTAGGTACACTTAGGCACGCAGACATGGTCATGATGACCTGCTGAAGTTCAAACCGAGCAACAGAATGGGAGCGAATGGCAACTTAAGTGACCTTGAATGGAGAATGGTTGTTGGTGCCAGAGGTGCTGGTCTATTTCAGAAACTGCTTATCTACTGGGATTGTCACACACAACCATCTCTAGGGTTTATAGATAAAGATCTGAAAACTAGATAACATCCAGCGAGCAGCAATTCACACGGGCTCACCAAAACCTGACAAGACTGGAAAAATGTTGCATGCTTTGATCATTCTTAATTGTGCTGCAAGGTTTCAATGATAGCGTCAGAATTTGGCGTCCAAGCAGATAAGGCACGATGTCACAAACTCAAATCACCACACTTCTCAGTGCAGTCGAGCGCCTTTGGGATGTGGTGGAATGGGAGATTTGCAACAACAAATCTGTTGTAACTGTGTGATGCTGTCACATCAGCATAAACCAAAATGTCAGAGGAATGTTTCCAGCATCTTGTTGAATCTGTGCCACGAAGAACGAAGGTCAAAGGGGGTCCAACCCGGTACTAGCATTGGTTACTAATGAAGCAGTGAGTGTGTCGTTTTGTACAACATATATGAGAAAATGCTAACCTGATCTATGCACTCAGTTACAACTTATGTCTAATAAGCTTCAGACCTAAGTCAAAGGTCTTAATCAGCACATGTGTATGTTGTAAATGATGGTCCCCACTGTGGAGGAAAGAGATGATAAAGCTGTGGAAAGCCTAACTGGCAACTACAGAGTTGTTACAAAATATGACTTTGCCAAGTACTTGACATCATAGTTGCGACATCCATCTTTTATAAATACTGTGTAATTGTTACTTTATAGATCTAATAATTCTCAAGATTTGATCAGTGGAGCCTTGTACTGAGTACCTGTACAAAGAAAATCAGGTATATGTGTGGAGCTAAGGTCACGCAGACCTCATGTTTAAACCAGTAACTGTCTTCTTGTGTATTTGTGTAATAACCCTAACACGAATAAATATAATTCCGACCTCATCTTTTATATGTTGTCTAAACTGGGATGCATTTGGATCCACGTCGCTGTTGAACACAACACAGAACTTCACTTGTGTCTGGATCACTTCTTTAAAGATCTGAGTGCTGAGACAGACGTTAGTCAGAACAAACAGTCCAGGTTTCAGCTGTGAATTTATTGATGAGAGTGCTCCAATAAATAGTTTCACACAGCGGGGCTAACAAATGGTTCAGAACTGCTCGACATTGCATCAGTGCTTCACTTTCCATGTCACACAGCAGTTTGTCACGTAACACAAAACCAAATTAGAAGTTATGGAACGACTCCTTCAGATCACAGGACACAGGAGTGTGTTACTAAAGAGGGGGGCTGCTGACAGTCTGCTTTCACTTCACCATTCCTCAGTAAAAAAACATAAAATGTGTGAAAAGATGCAGTGCTTGAAATGTTTAATGGATGTTACCGTGTGAAAGCTTTAGTAAGAAAACCTACAGACAAAAAAAAAAAACCCCCCAAAAAAACAAGAAACATCAGCCGTCGTTCTTCTTCTCCCTGCTGTTTGACTAAACGTAACATCTGCCGTGTGTCTGACTGCTTACAACACCTCATTTTATCCAAAATTAAAATCCAAACGTGGGTAAAACATGTCAAATCTTTGTCTGCATCGCTACAGGAGACACATTCTTTCTGGCGTTTGGATTTAGTCCTTGTTTAAAATGGGGTTTTGCTGTTTCGCGTCGTTAGTGAGCATGGGGTCTCCCGCGGCCTCTGCCCCTGCCGGCGCCACCTGGAGGTCCGTCCACACTACTGCGGGGGTTCTTGATCGTCTCGTCGACCGACAGGATGAGACAAGCTGCTTCTGACGCCGCCGTCAGGGCGTTGATCCGCACTATGGACGGCTCCCACACGCAGGCGACAAAGTTGTCTGCGATGTCCTCGTTGTTGATGTCCACACCGTACCACATGCCCCCCTGACAGGTGACGGATGAAGCGCACAAAGTCACCTTCACTTTAAATACTACCAGGGATTAAAAGGTGTGTGTGTGTTTGTTTGTTTTCTACCTGTGCGTGTTTCGCCCGCAGTTTGTTCAGGATGTTTGTGGCGTCGAAGCCGGCATTGTCGCACAGCTGTCTGGGGATGATCTCCAGGGCCTTGGCGTATGCTCCAATCAGGAGCTGCTGTTTTCCGGGGATGGTCCTCGAGTAGTCCCGCAGGTACTTGGACAGCTCCATCTCTATGGCTCCTCCACCCGCTACAACAGAGTCATTCTAGGAAGAGGGTTGATACAGTTAAGACACTGGAAATCAAAATATACCAATGACAGTGGCGAGCAAAGATAAACCAAACTTACAGGAAACAAGAGTCAGAGACGGGGTCACAGCAACTCAAAAACAAGCTGCTTTCTCCTCATGAAGCATTGCTGAAGCTCTACTCATGTTTCAAGTCAAGCAACCAGTACGCATGTAATTTATCATCATCCAATTACAATCTCACTTTTAAGTACAATCAAATGTTTTTTCCTCCCACGTGCACAAAATAAAAACAGAGACTGATTCTTTAAACTCAACCAGGAATAATCAGCATCTGAAAGCTTGTGCAGCTGACCTTGATGGCTCTGCGCACGATCATGATGGCATCGTGCAGCGACCGCTCCGTCTCCTCTGTGAACTGCTCGGCCCCGCCCCTCAGGATGATGGTGCATGTCTTTGCCTTCGGGCAGCCCTTAAAGAAATTGTACCTACACAGAAAAAAATACACAACAAAACACAAATTTGTCACTTTAAAGTTGCTGCTTTACCAATTTTGCCATTGCAGTGACAGTTTTGTCTTTTCTCACACTGACTAAAATCTCATCCATCCATCAATCCTCTTCTGCTTCTCTTGGGCCGGGGTCGAGGGGGCAGCGGCCTAACGTTGATTTAGACTTTAACCTGCATAGTAACCGGAAACTCCTTTTATCCCTAAACTGCATCCGACCAACATGTAGTTAGATTTCTCAGGGAGGTGCATGTATGCAGAATTATAATACACGTGTTAGCAGAGGAGTCCAGACCTCTTTAACCCCACCCAGACCATTTGAGCAATATAATCTTTCTAGCGTGTCCTAGATCTACCTCACCCAGGAGACGCCAAGTATGCATCCATATCAGCTTTATTCTCGAGCTTTTGTGCTGGGCTGCAACGCACAGAAGCGGAGCTGTGACTGAGACGTGAACTCTGGTGGAGTGAAAGAAACCGTTTTGATGAGGTTCATAACAGCACCGCTGATCTCGTCACCTCTAGTGCAACCCACCACAAACAACTCTCAGAGGGATGAAGAATATGCAAAACTGAATGTAGCATAATTATTATAATATGTTTGGCCATTACACTTATGTATGGTTACAATAGATGCCTCTCTCACCTCTCTCCTCCGACCTGGACCTCTTCAAAGAGCTCACACTGTCCCAGCACATCGTTGGTCATCGCTCCTACAGACGTCTGGATGGAGCCTCCGCAGGCCTAATGGTTACATTACACAGTCAGCTGCTTTCACCCTCAGAATCAGTCCAAGCATCAGCACTTTAAAAGCCAAGTCGGCTCCAACTAGCTGTCATTCTTCAAGCTAAATGACCAACTGCAGTTTTCAACATAATAATCAACTACCAAGATTGATTTTGGATTTTTGGCGTCCCGGTTGATCCATAACAAAAAACTAACAGTTTGTGAATGCCTCACCATCATGGTCCTCTTCAGGTCTTCCTCCTGAACCCGCCCAGCACAGAACAGGTCTCTGTCAGCGAAGAACTGGGTGGCCACATCACCGATGGGCAACTTTGACAGGACCACCTTGGCTCCTGACTGGTAGATCTTCTCCAGCTTGTCGTATAAGATGTTCCACTCTGCATCCACGATGGCCTGGTAGTCCTGCAGCAAAGGTTCAGGTTAGAGGGAGCGTGGAAACAAAACCCTTTCACAAACAGCTTTGTGGCAGCTGATTCGTACCTCCACAGATTTCACACGGACTTCAGCGTTGTCCTTCTCGGCTTTCAGTTCCAGCTCCACATTGAGCAAAGCGATCTTTGGATTTTCGTAGCGTTTGGGCTGCATCTCAAAGCCGGCGTAGGAGAACGTCTTCTTGAACGCAACGCCAGAGACCAGCTGGGACTCCTGAACAATTTAAAAAACCAACATGCTGAGGTAAGACCATGTATGATATATTATCTGCTTCTTTAACACTGTTGTTTTGAAAGATTTTACACAGGAAAATCACACTTCCTGGCACCAACCTCCAGAGCTCCTCCCTGGACCTTCTTGATACCGATCATTTTCAGAGACATGAGCTCCTCCAGTGACATGACTGCATCCACAACCATTTTGGAGAAGAATTCCTTCTGACCGGCGATCAGCTTGGAGTTTAGAGCTGTGGCCGCACATTTCTCCAACAGCTCCCTCTGCTCTCTGGCGCAGTGAAGCAGAAAAGAGGTCGTCAGCTGTACTGCTCACCGGAGAAACATCAAAAGTTGCTCAAGTCAAACAGAGAACTCACTGCTTATCGTCTTTTTTCACAGAGACGGCGATCTCCTTTATCTTGCCGACGGCGAGATTGGTGGCGGTGCGGAACGCTCTGATGATGGTCTGCGGGTGGAGACCCTCCTCCACGTACGACTTCAGCTGCTTCAGGAACTCTGCAGCCAGGAGGGTGACGGAGGTGGTGCCGTCCCCAACCTGAGGAGAAAGACGGTGTCAATCTGAAATTCCTGACAGCATAAACTCTGATGCACGAATGGCCTCAAACAGCTCACCTCAGCGTCCTGGGAGCGAGCAATGTCCACCAGAGTTTTGGCCGCAGGGTGAACCACATCCAGCAGTTTCAGGATGGTGGCTCCATCATTGGAGATTGTGGCCTTTCCTGGAAAAATAAACATTTGCATTACACCGACTGTGCCGCAGACCAATCTAGGAACAATAACGCCTTCTTTTCCCCCCATCCATCTCACCTCTGCTGTCCACCATCAGTTTGTCCATCCCTCTGGGCCCCAGGGTGGTCCTGACAGCCTCAGAAATCACCTGCAGAAGGAAACACGAGCAGCACATTTAGAGGAATTCAAGAATGTTTAGTTAAATTCAGAGCAAATGAAAAATAGACACAGAACTACAAAGAGATGAGTTATTATTCTGACCTGGCAGGCATTGATGTTGCTGATGAGCTGGGGAATACCCTGAGATGTGTCCGTCCCCTCCTTAAGCAGAATAACCGGTGTGGGCTGAAGTAGAGAGGGAGACACAGGAAGACAAGAAGAGAGGGTAAGCAAACTGATAATCTGCTCACACCTGTCAGCAGCATCCATCATGACTGGGCACCTCAGAAATCCCATCATTCTGCTCGTTTCCAGCACAACGTTAGTGTTTTTGGACTCCGCTACAGGAGCTTTGCAACAAAGCCTCTCAGTCTGTCCACTATCTGGAACAAACCATTTTAACACACTTCAGCCTCAAATTTCTTCTGACTGTACCTCACAAATAGAAGGTGGCTGTGGTTCATTTGCTCACATTGGTGCTATTTTAAGTACATGCATGCTGATCTCAGGTGCTTAAAAAGCAGGCAAACAGATTTCTTTAAATTTGGTGATGTTTCCCCTCTCACTTTCAGTTCAGAACTGAAGAAGCCTCTTGGATAAGAGGCTAAATGTCTTCAACCAACCTAAAGAAGTCCACTCGCCTCCTTTCTAAGCTCCTAAGACGATCATGACCCGGATGACTGAGAACCTACACAGACATATACACTCTGACATCACACAAATCCAAGAATAGGAGGAAAAAGTCCTGCAAAAGCACTGTGACAGTGACGATGCGCAAACATCTATTGTACATCCACATTGCCAGAAGGATTGATGTCACATTGTAGGCACTCATAAGGATGAACAATGTGTCAAAGTACAAATGCCTAGGTTATTTATACACGACATCGTTGTAGCAATAGCTTTTGTCAGTGGTGTCAGTGCATGCATGTAGGTTTGTACAGCTCGCATTATTTTCCGGGCCATTAGCTTTCAGATTTTTACTGCTAAAAGCAGAACAACACACAAGCCGGTGCAGCTCCTCAGCCGTACAAAGAGGCTAAACACAGCAGCTCAGCTCATCACAAACTAGGTGGAGGGCGGTATTAAAATCAAATATGTTCAAACGCTGAAAGCGAATCCACGTGAAGTAGATAAATATGTAACTACACGACGCTAGCTCAAATTTTAACACTAGTTTATAGGAAGCCGTTTAGCATCACCGTTAGCATCGTATCCGCCCATTGATAGCGGCTATGCTAGCATTGTCTGGCTAAAAATAATAACCTTTTTAAAAGCTATTTCATAAAATAAGAGCTTTCCGAGACTTCTAACGGCCCGTCACCGACACCAGGCGCACTCCGGGAGACCATGTTCTCTGATAAACTACAGGATGGAGATGGATTAGATGTTGAGTGTGGTGCATGATGTTAGCTGACTCACCATCATCTTTGCAGTTCTTTCGAGAAGCTTTCCACCGGCATCGGATCCCAGAATGCTTTTCGAAAGCATGCGCTGTTGGTGGGGGTACGTTCAAGAACAAACAGCAGTAGTTTATCAACGATTTGAGATGTACTATTTCAGGATGTTATGATACTGAAATAAAACAAGTGTTGGTGATGTGAGCGTGAATTATTTATCTGCAGCATCAAAGTGTCTCGTTTAAAATAAATAAATAAGCAGCATGCAATAAACGTCTTCGTTTGGCTGCTTTATTTAGAGGTCCCAGTGGCAGATCTCCATCTCACTCTATTCCTGGCATCCTCCTCTGTCCTCCTTCACTACATCCAATGATCTTCCGAGGTCTTCCTCTTTTCCTCCTGCCTAGAAGCTCAATCTTCAGCATTCGTTGTCAAATACGCGGCCTCTGCACATGTCCAAACCATCCTACCTCTTTAACTTTGTCTCCAATCCACTCAGTCTTAGCCGTTACTCTGATGTATATGTTTCTAATTTTGTCCATCCTTCTCACTCCCAGTAAAACATCTCCACCTTTGCTTCCTGTCTTTTTGTCAGAGCCACCATCTCCAAAGCACAAAGGTCACTACCATCTTGAGTTTCACTCTTGCTGCTATCCTTCGGTCACAAATCACCCCTGACACTCATCTCCACCCTGCCGGCACTTCTTCTTCACCTCTTTTGTGCAGTCGATTCCTTTGAATGGTTGACCGCAGGTATGTAAAATCATCCACCTTCACTATGTCTGCTCCTTGCATCTCCACTGTTACAGCTGTCTCACTCTCATTCACACACACATTCTGTTTTGCTTCTACTTACTTTCATTCCTCTTCTGCATACCTCAGCCTCCCAAGGCTCTCTTCCACCTGCTCCATGCTCTCAATACAGATTATAATGTCATCTGCAAGCATTAGAGTCCACAAAGACTCCTCCTTCATCATCTGTCAGCCTGTCCATCATCATTGCAAACACTCTTCCTGCACACCACTTGGTCCCATAAAGGTTGTAATTTATGCACACCCACTGTATATAATTTGTATAGTCTATGTTTCTATTATTAATTTGCTGTTTTAATTTCTAAATACCGGATAGGTTTTCTTAATTAGTAAATAGAATTAACTTAGTAATAAAAGTAATGCCTTAATTAAAGTAGAATTCACCGTTTTGTTGAAGGTGTTATTGAACGCAGCTTCTGTTGCGTCTCGCAGCGCCTCCGAAATCAGGCCTGCGATTGGCTTGGAGCCCCCAAAGTTGCAGCCCTGAGTCTGCTTGAAATTCTTATCCGCGTTTGCCGTGCGGGCGGAGAACTGGTTTGCTGTGTAGCCTTCAGCGTCTACTAGAAACTGTGGTGACAAAACACGCGCACCTAAACTGACCCCAGAGCTCGCGCGGAGTTCAGATACTGTACAAACAGCGGTGGCGGGAGATTGGGTAAAGAGTGATTTATTGAGATATTTAAAATCGTACTTTTAAATAAAAGAGTATAGTCGGAACCGGGTGGATGTTGTTTGTGTTTTTCAGGAGGACTTCGCGAGGATGGATGATTTCGGAGTTTATGCGGTTTTCGGAGTAAACGGGCCGCCTCAGAAGCTGCTGAGGTAACGCAGGCTTTCGACTCGCACATAATGTCATGTATTTGTTTTTCGTTTGTACCCGTGAGACGCTCATATGTGTCTTTAAATAGCTCAGTCGCCTTCAGCTAAAATTGCTGGGCTCAACAGCTCTGTCGCTACACTTTTATTGCTCCTCATTGGCGCCTCTTTGAATTAGACCTGTTTACACACAGTCGCTTAACTTCTCTTTCTTTAAAACAGTAAATACTTTTCGCCTCTCGTTTTTCTGCATGTAAATCGAGCAGTGTGCCTTTATTTGCTTGTTTCTTCGTTTGTTTTGCCGTGTCAGCGCTGAAGGCTCTAGCAGGGTCCGTGTTGCAGTTCCACCAAGCGTCCGCCAGGTGGTGCTGTTTAGCAGCGGCCGGTGGGGGGAGCGGATCTGCGTCAACGCAGAGCTCAGCGATTCTGATCGGATGCCCATCACTATTGGAAAACTGACTCCTTATAATAAGTAGGTTCGCCCTATTTATCCGTTTTGTTATTTTTTGTAATGCACTCTAACAGCCTTTCTGTGAATGATGCATATTTCACCTTCAGATGTTTGTCATGGGAGCAGTGGGAAGAGGAGACCTGGATAGACAGTGTGACACTGAACGTCTCTCTGGAGGGAGGAAACCTGGTAAATACTAAGGAAATCTAAAGAGCTTATGAAAACATTAGGATTTTCTTAAGTTAAAACTTTAAGATATGGACAGATGTCACAGGTTAATGTATATAATCTCCCTTTTTTTTCTTTAGTCAACAGAACCAGAAGTCATCATGGCCGTGAAGGAATACACTCCAAAGGTAATCTGATAAGGATGTACTGTGTCTTATAATATCACAAAGAAATGTTGCTGCTGTCGGTGAAAGCAGATAGCGATAATGACATTATTTCAATTGTGCTGCATCTCAGGACACGGCTGCTCCACCCGCAGCCCGAGAGCTCCACGGCAAGAGGAAAAGAGAGCAAACTGCAGAAGAAGAAGAAGGCAATGACTGGACAAAGAGAAGAGAAGAAGAAGAGAACACGTGTCCAAATGCAACTACTGAGAAGACCACACCTGTGCGCAAGGTCAGAGGTCAAGCCAAAGGCAGCCAAAAGCTGTTTGCAAGCGGTGCCGAAACCACCAAGCTGAAGGGAGCAGGTGGAAAAGGTGTTTGTTTTTTTTTTGTTTGTTTTTTTTTCCGTTGTGTTTTAAAAAAAAAAAAAAAAAAAATTTCTTTAGGTGCTATTTCTTCTATCAAACCTGCTTTCTCTCTGTCCTCACTACACAGCAGCAGAGATGCAGGGGACTGTGGGAAGAACGCCTCCTCAGAGTGCAGTCCGGACGAAGAGTAGGCAGGCCAAGGCTCCCACACACACTGGTACTGTTTCTTTTCTTCTTCCTTTTTCTGTCATATTTATTTCCTCTTCTGTCCCAGCAGCTGACACAGCCCATCCCGCATTCACGCATAGATGTTTTCCATTCACTGCTCACTTGCAGGAAAGTAACATAAACCTGGGCGTGTGACTCACGCGGGGCTCGGCTCCCTCCGACTGTTTGATTTTTAGATTGCGCTGTTGGCGTTGTATCGGTATTCCTGCAAGTCAAACAAATGAATCACTTGGAAGAGCATTTGGGGAATTATTAATCTAGACAGCGTTTCTCACTTTATTATCAGCATGTTGAAGCGCTGCTGTGTTTCATCAGCCAGAAATTCGAATTTGGCCTCTCTAAGGTGGCCATCAAACCAAGAGGTCAAACCAGGCCTTCCCAGTAAAGCAGTGAGCGAGTTTGCATTCAAGAGGCAATGTTGGGAGCATGTGACCAATCGCACCTCGTATGCAGCTATAGTCGAATATGTGAATGTGGCTTGTAGTGTAAAGTGCTGGTGTCAGACTGTGTGTGAGCACATAAACAACAAATATGAGACCTGTTTGCAATTACAAACAAGGCTCTGCAGTTTTAGGGCTATGTTGCCATATGTCTGTAGAATAATGAGACTGTCTGCTCTGCTTAATGAGAACTGCTTGCAGCTGGCATCACAAATGGGGGAATATAGCAGGGCCGTCAAACATGCGGCCAGGGGACGAGAGCAAGCCCTCTGCATGGCTATGCAAAGTGTAATAAATTGCAGTCAAGTCATTTTTTATGTCACCATTACTGTGTGGCCATACAATGTCACTATTACTACACAAACTTGAAATGAGAGCTGCATCCACACAGGAAATGATTCGCATGTCACTTTAAAGCTGAAGCCAGTTTCAGGGTCAAGTTGTCTAGGTAAACATCTAATGTAGTCATAAGCCAGTCAACAGTCTCCTGTGCTCTCATTGGTAGTTGAGAAAAGTTTATTTGTTATCTGTGAGTCGCTCAACTTGTTATCGCTGCTGGCTTTTTCACCTCCAGCTGCTTAAAGTCATTGAATATCACTTTCTGTGGTGTCTGGTTGTCACGTCACTGCCAGTGTGGACACAGTTTTAGGGCTTTTGTTGTTGTTTTTTTCACCTTAAAAATACAGGTTTAACTGGTCGAGCTCACTTGAGAACTCAGTCAGTTTGACCCTGACTCTACAAAACTTGCACATGGAGGTCCAGAGCAGGTTATTTCTACAAATCAGGTTACTATGGAGATGTAATCCAGTAATGTAACACTAAAGTGAAGTCACTAAGCCCCAAATCCTGCTTGTAGTACACAGGATTCATATGATAAACATCCAAGCGCTGGAATGGGGAATACAGTTGAATTAGCTGACTTTGACATGGTTGTTGGTGACAGGCAGGCTGCTGGGAGTGTTTCAGAAACATGATCTGAGTGATGATCATGTCTGGCTACTCCCAACAGAACATGACATGTCGTGTTTTCTTGCAGCTCCGTTGGCCAGCCCGTCAGGTCGCTGGGGTCAGACGTTATGTCCCATCGATGCTCAAACAGCAATTCTGATTGGAGGCCAGGGAGCCAGGATGCAGTTCTGCAAAGATCCCATGTGGAAGCTCTGCACAGGTCAGTCAG
The DNA here is from genome assembly GCF_057381845.1 of Rhamphochromis longiceps. Taxonomy (NCBI): domain Eukaryota; kingdom Metazoa; phylum Chordata; class Actinopteri; order Cichliformes; family Cichlidae; genus Rhamphochromis; species Rhamphochromis longiceps. Next base: position 53,086,656 of record NC_140559.1, on the reverse strand, counting down.
TTCAACAGCATTTTAGACTCTCGTTGATACTACAGCTCAGGTGAGAGCCGTGTTTAAGGGGACGTTCTGTGCGCAACAGAGGACGTGTCCTGGGTGGCCGCGGAGACTCTGGCTGAGGGTCCGACTCCTGAGGCCAGGATCGGCCACACAGCCATCTACGACCCCGACTCAAGAAGGATCTTTGTGTTCGGGGGCTCTAAAAACAAGAAGTGGTTCAATGACGTGCACATCCTGGACACGCAGAGCTGGAAGTGGACCATGGTAGAGGTGCGTGGTGATCTGTGTCCACACGCTGTGCTCGCTTTATTTCTGTTTTTGTTTTTAAATGACTTCCTCCTGCTCTTCTTCTTCAGGCTCAGGGTAAGGTTCCTCCCCTGGCCTACCACAGCTGCAGTATGTTTCAGGGTGAGCTGTTCGTGCTGGGAGGGGTGTTTCCTCGGCCCAACCCAGAGCCCGATGGCTGTAGCGACTCTCTGTATATCTTCGACCCCCGCCTCTCCATCTGGTACCAGCCCATCGTCACCGGAGACAAACCCTCCCCCCGCTCAGGGTAACACGGCTCAGTCCAAAGCTTTATTTAACGCACACTTTCTAACTTTTTTCTTTTTAAATATAATTGCTCCATATTTTTAACCTCCTCTTTGTTGTTTTTGTCTTGCAGTCATTCTGCATGTGTGATGCAGGAGAGGAAGATCTATGTGTTTGGTGGCTGGGACACTCCTGTATGCTACAATGACATGTACATGTTGGACCTTGGTGAGCAACACACACACACAAAGTATCTAAATCAGGGGAAACGTGCAACTACACATCCATGCTTGCATTATTAAAATGCAACGTGTTTATGTCTTAGGTCTGATGGAGTTTTCTGCAGTCAAAACAACTGGGAATCCCCCCTCTCCTCGAAGGTATCGCACATAACACTTCAAAATATTATGTGAGCGTGTGAGACGTCAGAGCTGAGTTCAGTGTGACGATGGATCTGATCGTGTTACGCGTGCTTTGATGAACAGCTGATGGGCATCCTCTGGGGATACTTTCTTTATGTGTCTTAAGGAGCAGGCAGCTGCGCTTTATTATCCGCTGCAGAGCCATTTGGGTACTGTGTCAGGATGCTGTGAGGACATTTTCAGTTGTGCAGAGGTAGAAAGACACCAGGTTTTGAGGCTGATTTAATTTCCTCAGTTCTCAGAAAACAGACTTTTTTTCCCCCTAAATGAGGCAGTGCCTTCTGTGTGTCCATGGAAATCTTCTTTGATCCCAGAAACCCAAAACTAAAGACTCTTCACGTCCTCTCCATTTATGTTCAGTGACAGATGGTCATTCTGATTTCTCCTGAAACTAATGAACAGCTCTTTGTGTCTCCTCCAGTGATCATTCCTGTCTTCTTTTTGTGTTGTCTGCAAACTTAATGGTGCCATTTGTGTTGTGAGATGGTATCAAGGGCTCAAAACAGCCTGTGGTGCTCCTTTGGAGAGGATGGAGGGGTGGTAGGGGACCCATCCTGATCAACTTTGGCCAGGTTCTCAAGAAAGCTAGAGTCAGTGGGCAGATGGTGGTACAGTATAGTGTGGTGTGGAGGACACTGGAAATGGCAACATCTGTTGGCTTATTGGTTCTGTATAAATCCTGATGTGGGTCCAGAGTAGGTGGGAGTGTGCTTGATGTATTTGAGGATCAGTCTCTTAGTGTTACAGCCTCTGGCCTGTAGTTACTGAGGCAATTTACTACAAACTGTCTGGAAACATGTGCTATAATGGATGTCTTTACCCAGGTGGGGACATCATGTACTGTGATGGGGAAAGACCGATGATGTTTGTGGGTAGCTCGGTTAATTTCACACTTTAGCCTCTGAGACCAGCTGCTTTTCTTTTATGTAGGCACAGCTGTATTATAAACATAACACAAGCAGTAACATTTAGGGACAAATGGGGGCTAAATGGAGACGTTTACGTTCCTCAAATTAAGGTTTAATACGATTTTAATAAGACAGGAGATTAAAATGAGAGCAGAGATTGTTACAATATCGTCTGCAGTCGTTTTAAGAACCTTTAAGCAACTTGAAGTTAAATGTGAACATTGTGTGCTCGTGTGTTTCAGCTGGCACGGCAGCGCTGTGCTGTCAGACACAAAGTTCCTGATCCACGGTGGTTACAACGGAAACAATGCCCTCAGTGACGCCTTCGTCTTTGATATAGGTGAGCAGAGGTTTGGTTTCTGAAAAGTAGCTTTTTTTTTTTTGTTGTTAATGACAGAGTCTGACTGATAGAGGATTTAAGATCAAGACAGAATTATTTTAGGGTTTTGGTAACGTAATTCCCAAACTAGGTAGGAGACACTGCTTATTCTACTGTTCCTGCACAATCCATACTGTAGGTCCGGTTGGTTCTGTGCCCAAAAAATATCTCCTTCACGTCCTTAATATTTAAAATAAAAGCCACAGACCTATAAGCAATAAAGTAGCTTACATAAGTAACAATGTGTTAACCGCCACCTTCACCTGACTGTTGAGTTTATTCTGAACATAAAGTGTAAAAACGAGAATTAGCGGAAAAATACAAATTTCGTGCCTTTGTTTTGCGGTTTCAGACACCAACAGCTGGACAGAGGTGAGCGCGCCTGAGCTGTCTGTACCCAGGGCGGGGCACTCCATCATCACCATGGAGACGGCCGGTCACCGCTGCTTCTCGGAGGAAGATGAAGACGCGGATATGAACGGCGGCAGAACCCTGCTGGTGTTCGGAGGCGGCGACAACGAGGGCAACTTCTACTCCGACCTGACGACTGTCGCCGTGGAGGAGCTGCTCGGTGCTATTTAAAGAGAGAGCGAGTCAGAGGTGAATCCTCTCTGCCTCGCTGGATGTAAAGCTATTTTAACACCCTCACCCTTTGTTATTTATAATCCTGTGGGTTTTTATCCCTTTCTGTCTCCTTTCTTCTTTCGCTTTAAAAGGTTTCCCGGTTTTATTTGATACATCTGAGCAGGATTAAGAAAGATTTCTCTCATTATGGAGCTCCACTCATAAAAACAATATCTGCTTTAAAGGGCAAATTTGATGATGTAAATATGTTTGTTTTCCTCAGGTACTTTTTTTAAAATGTTGGTTTATATTGATTGTGTTTTTTAAAAACTGAGGCTAGTTCAGAATTTATTTATTTTTTCTTGCAGATATATGTAAGTGCATCAGAATTTTTTACAATGTTTATTCCTGCTTTTGTTTGTATTTGTCATCATCTTCAAACTATCAGCGGTGGGGAATTTTCCATTCATGTCACTGGGCTGTACCATTTTGCTTTTTAAAGGTAATTATTGTTTAACTATTGTATTTTCCCTTATTATATATATATATATATATATATATATATATATATATATTTTTTTTTTTAGATTGTGCATATACTGGTTCAATGTATATACACTCAGCTTCAGATTTTGTTTTGTTTTTTTTACCTCTTGGATCAGTTTGATGTCAGAAAGAGCAGATATCCTTAATATGGTCATTATGGCAGAATGCCCCACCTACCTGCCGTGTAAAACTTCTTGCAGCCAGTGGAAGCTGGTTTAAAGGGAGTTATAATGGCTTGTATCAGACAGTATGAATTGATGGATGCACCTGACGCCCTACATAAAATAAACAAGGATTATTTTGAACTATGAATCATGCAAAGCTACTCTAGCAGAGTCCCAAGAATGAAAGTACGCAGCTGCATAATAACTGCTCAATATTAACATTATATCAAGTTAAACCCACTTGCATATTATTTTCTACATGGATAGTATGTAGAGTAGACTGTACAGTCTATGCATTACTGCATGGGAATACAAAATCAAACCAACATCAATTAAAAGAGGTTTGACAGCTTTAAACAGAAAAGGCCGTTCATGCTGCTGTGGTCACTTGACAGTAACGCAAGCTAACGTGAGACCTGCAGCGTGACACTGTTATCTTCAGAGAGCCAGAGCTAAATGGAGACTTTTTAATAAAAGATTAATGGAGCGTGGGAGGGATTAAGTTCATATCCGCTCGGTTCCTGATAACGGTGTCATGACTGTGGCTGTGTTTGAACTTTTTTCACTGGATTAAACAGACAGCCCCACGTTGGGTAACTTGAGATTAACAGAGGTCAGTAAATACACACTTAATTTAAAACAGAGATTCGTTCTCACAGCACTAAGAAAGAGTTTTAAGCGTGCGTCATCGTCATGGCCAACTGTTCTACGTACCTTAATACATAACCTGCAAAAGAAATGCGATCCACATCATCCCCAGCTGTAAATGTATTTAATGCAAAAGTTAGCAAACTTGCATGTTTATCTGATATGTGATGTATGGTGAACATGCCAGAGTCAGCTGATCCAGCCATAACGATAAGCTTTATCAAAAAGTACAGTTTGAAGCCTAATATTTAAAGTAGAGAGGCTGTCTGGATTCTGGTAGCTGAAGACTCCCTCTAATTCATGTTTTAGAAACTCTAGTCAGCCTGAATTCTCACAGTGAAGTGCTCTGTTTGTTTAACATGGTACTTTAGTCTTAACACCTCCAACTACCACATGCGACTTGAAAAACTAATATGCGAGTGATATCATCACAATTCCTAGTCCCTGTCGGGATTCTTGCTGCAGTGTTTTGGATCAACTGAAGGCTTTCCTGAGATCTTTTAGGGCAGAGGTGGGGAACTCCAGGCCTCAAGGACTGGTGTCCTGCGGGTTTTAGATATCGCCCTGGGTCAACACACCTGAATTAAACTATTAGTTCATTAACAGGCTTCTGGAGAACTTCAAGACATGTTGAGGATGTAATTTAGCCATTTAAATCAGCTGTGTCGGATCAAGGACACATCTAAAACCTGCAGGACACCGGCCCTTGAGGCCTGGAGTTCCCCACCCCTGTTTTAGAGAAACCTGATAAACAATTACATAAATTCAGCCTAGAAGTAACACGTTGAATAGCTTTTCAGCATCGTTGAGACAGGATGTTCTAGGACTGCTACATGTACATCAAACCTTTAGTTTAATGACCATCCAACTGAATATTTCAACAGTAAAATTCTGCTTTATTTTACATACAATTAAGACTTCAGTATGTTATAGATATCTTTGTCAAAGTGTCTCTTGGAAGGCGGCACATCTGCTGAGAGAGGCAGACATTTGCAATTTTTCTACCTTAAAAACTCAAAAACAAACTGGTCCCAATCAGTTGGAGGCCATCAAACTGCTTTCACCTACTCCATGGTATTTCCTGTGGCGATACAAAGGAAAGCCCGACTTCCTCAACATATTTTATTTTATACCTGTGGATATAAAACCGTCCTCACTTCATTATTTCACAGACTGTTGGAAAAAAAACAAAACGTGTTGCTATGCATCGTGCTTAATGGGCCACAAAACAAGTCTTTATTATGTTCATCATAACTAACGGTGATGTGCTTCAATCCGTTTATCTAATTACACGGTGTTGCACTTACTGTGATTATAGCACAGTGTGGATAAAAAGCCTGGTTTTTGGCTTTGGTTCTTTCCGTACTACTTTTGCCCACGCTGCGAGTCAGCAGCTTCTAAATTGCTAAGGTTAAGGGCAGGATTTTCACCCAGCGGACTGCTGAAGAAAGAATAATGGTTCTAAGGGAATCACTAATTTTATGTTTGTGTCCTCCACTCTTTTCCTGGCTTCCTTGGATTGCTCCATTTGTTTTATAGCCACCCCTGTGATACTTCATTTAATCTTCTACATGGTGGATAAGCAATATTACACTTTAATGGCCCAAAGCACTCCAGCATGCATACCTTTACACTCAATACAGGTGTTAATTAGAACTATTTGAAACATATGTGGGTGTTAATAATGCTTGAATTTGTCAGAGAACAGGAGATTATAAAGTATGACACAAAACTACAACATCAGTAGCTCCAAATACATGCATGTCATGCATGCAGTGACTTGAGCCATGGGTTATATAACAGTGTTGAAATATCAAAATTATAAAATAGTTAATAATTGCTTAAAATTTTGATTTTTCTCATGCTCCAGTGGATTTATAACTAAATAAGGGTGCTGCTTTAATCAGGTGCTGTAGTAGTAAAGATCTGTATTTTTCCACTGACTTACACACACCCAGGCTGAGGTGGATTTCAGAGGGGAGTTGCTGAAAAGCACAACTGCTGGAAAAGCCTGACGATCACAGATCAAAGTGCTCATGGGGTTTTTTTGGGGTTTTTTTTTTTTATCTGCTCTACTGGGAAAACTATTGACTGTATATCAAAAATAACTGTTACATATTACATCCTCAAAGCAACCACATACATTTGGCACATGGAAATAGTAATTGGAGACTCAAAGGCTGATATATTTTATTTAATGTTCCTCCAGTGACACTTAAAATATGCTTAGATTAGTGCAATTCAGTCTGCGACTCAGCCTCCTACACAGAGTGTTGTTTCTTCTCTACTGCAGCCAGAAAATGCGTTTCAGTGCAAATGGATGGATGGATGGATGTAATATAAGGAAGCCTCCTGCAGATGGCGACACTTCAGCACAGATTTGTCTGTAAGCAGCTTGTCTCCTGCTAAAATGGTCCATGTACAGTCTAAAAAAAGACTGTGGTGTCACTGAGTTTACATATTTACTGTTTTGCTATAGCTTTCTGACATTTCCCCCCCAAACTGGCATCCCTCTACTTTGATCCACCATGAAACTGGACATGATCCAGGTTTATGCACTGAGTGAAAGGTGCAGTGATTCTGCATTAACAAGGTTCATTATTAAATATATAGAGGGTAGATTGATATGCTAAAAGCAGGTGTGTGTGTTTCCTGGAACATACCCAGTGCACATACCCTGGAGTGCTCTCCCTCCATCATCAGGGGGGTGATTTTTTCCCCCCTTCGTTTATCGGGAAATCCTGCCAGTTGGATGCTCTCCCGGTCGTCCCCAACAACCTTTTCATACCCGTTCATATCCTGAATTCTTCTTTTTTATTTTGCACAACATCCTCACATTGTTCAAATGATGATTTTTTTTTGATATTGCACCTCTGCCGACCTCCCAGCTGACAGACTTGTGGCATCACTACTTCCAGTGGAAGTCATATTACCTTTGTCAGTCTATGGCTGTTGCTAAGTAACTTGAAAATGTCTGTACCTGCAGTCAGCATCTCACATTTTAAGATGGCATGAGTTTCTAGTTACATGTTATTTTTACAGCTGTGGCTGCCAAGAGGTACTGTTCTGTAATTGGCTTAAAAAAAATCTGTCTTCAAATGGATTTGTATATCAACCAAAGTATTATTGTTTTAGTCCAAAATATCAAATCCTAGCCAATAGACTAGTTTTAGGCTTAAAGATCGAAGTGTTTATGTGCTCTCCATAAGTGTTGCACTGCACTGTAACAGTGTGCCTCACTAAATGAGCACTGGAATTCTTAGAGGTGTGATGGGAATAAGCTAAACGTGTGACAGATGAAAGGAAACAGGGATGTGACTCAGTGGTAAAAATATCTGGCAACTCTTGTATGTGTTGCCTGCAGAACTGGAGCTTCCAGGGATGAGCAGAAAGAGGCGTGTGTCCATAAGCCTGTTTACAGATGAAATGAATCTGTGCAGACATAATGAGGAAATACTAGTTACTCACTGAACGAAAGTCCAGCTTCTCTTTGGCTTTACTGAAAGGGTTCATGGGACTACGTGCATTCATGCTGTAGGCACTTCTCTGGGTTTTTTTTTTTTTTTTTTTTTGGTAATATCTGTAAAGATCAGAAACTTCCTCCAATCAGCACATTTATAAGTATTGAATATGACCATTAAATGCAGATTAGTGTAGTAAAAAAAGTGCAATCGCTCCCTCTGAAATGTAGTGGAGTACAGTCACATAAATCCGACATACTCGAGTAAAGCTTCTCATGTTTGTAAGATAGTAGACTTACTTGGGTGGGTTAAATTCCATCACAGCTGGAAGCAGAAACATGCACATTAACTTGTCAGGAGCGCTCTGTAAAAGACTTTGCCACAATATTAACAATGCAGGAGGCAAAGAGCCCGATAAAATATTCATCGGCATACTTAAATAAATCAATAAACCAAAAAAAAAAGAGGAAATTAACTGAAAGACCGGTGAACTTTTGCACCCCGGAGGCTCCAAGTTTCTCTCTTCCATTATGTCTGGAGTTGAGCCTTCATTCTTGCCAGGTTGAGGAGAACAATTACAGTCTCCCGCACCTGCCATTTACCAGCATGGAGGAATTGCGGTCATTCAGCAGTAAAGGCTCGGAAAAAATCGAGTGAAGCCGAACTCAGAACTCCCTCCCTCCCCTTTCAAGTCGTGGTGCAAGCAAGCAGCCATGTTGCCGCGAGCTTGTTCCGGTATGAGGGCAGGATCGTGCGCATAGACTGCATTCGGGCGCAGCTCCTCGCTTTTCTCCCCCCTCCCCGTGACACGCACCTCCGAGCAAGAAAAGCCCACTTTGCTGATAATGGATTTTACAACTTGATGATTCCTCCTTCGGTCGGCTGGTGACTGGAATATTAGTCGGTGTACCGACAGGACGAACTGGTATATCGCCACACTGCAGTGCAGCACTGGTGAACGACCTTATTCCAATCACGCAACACAAGGAAGAGCGCCGGTGATTTCCGTGGATTTTGAGCTCTGTGGGTTGCTCTCTGGCAGTCACCGCCACTGCGGTCGCTGGGGAATAAGCTAACGAGCTAGCCTTACCTCAAAAAATCCTGAATTAGCTAGCTACATGGGCTAATGTCGACCAGTTAGCTAGCGGAACAAATTAATTTGTGATTCTCACCTGCCATGTGACCATTTCACAAGGTGCTGCTTTTATTTTTAGGATACCCTGGCCCCGGATAACTCACTGGGAATATTTGAATTTGCTTTGTGAGAGGTGGGAAGGTCGAGACCTCGCCGGGAAATAACTTTGGCCCGAAAGTTTGTAGACCTCGGAGCTGGTTTGAAGACCTAAAAGGAAACATCTCTGCCACAAAAGGAGAAAGACAAACGGCGACACTGCGCGATGAAAACGACGCCGTGTCAACATTTGCTGTAAATTTTGGCAAGCGGTCATTGGTTTCCCCAAACCTCAGTTGGCAACCTTACAAGTTAGCACGATAGCCACCTATCTGAACCTTGTCTTCTTTCAATACAACCATTGCCCAACTTTTTCTTCAGGCTAGCATAAGTAGCTAGCTGATCAAAACGTCACAGCAGCAGGTAGTTAGCTCGCGTCTTACATCCGTGCTATACCTCACTGTTCGCTATCGACGCAGATCAACTTGAACTGGGAACTGAATGCCTTCACACCCAGGCCGGAGCTGAAGAAAACATTAGTTTTTCCCATTTTCTGCTTGTTGACAAACATGAGACCTGCGGTTGCTGCTGCTAGCTAGTTTCGAGCTAGCTGGCTAACTCGGCTAGCCGCTGATGGTGGGATTCAACTTGTTGATTCACAGGCTGTCTGTCGCGCTGCTAGCTGGCTAGCACTGGACATCTGTTGGAGATTTTCCTCAGCTATCAACTACACAAGTTTTAAATGCTCAGCAGAGACTGACGAATCGTACTAGTTTCAAGGTTCCTTTTTCCATTTTTAATTTTTATTTTTTTGGCAACACAGACTCCTTCAAAAATGTCAACAAGGCCCCCACTGGTTCAAGTAATTGAAAATTCGGCCGGGCAGGTAAGATGTCCTTGTAAATGACTCTTAAAAATGTAATTATTTGTGATATTTGTCCACAAAATTACTTGAAGTTCTCATCTGCTGGGGAGAGAGGCCTTTGTTGGCCTTTTACAGGCTTTGGTTGTCTCTGGTTGCTTTTTTTCTCTCCTTCCTCTCCTGTGTCTCTGTTGTCTTTGCCACAGAGCAGTGATTCACCAGCTTGCCTACGCACTCACATTGGATTTCCCACTCCTTACAGGATAGCAGAGCAAATTTAGGTTTCTGTTTAGTCTGTGTTTAGACATGTCCTCCCACTTGACTTTTTGTCAGTTTTGACCTTCTGCAATACAGGCAATCATAAAGCTGAAAGTCAGTTTTCAACACATTTCTTTATCACCAAGTTTGATGAAGACATGTAGATTTCTTTTTTATTTATTTATGCTAATTTGCAACTTACCTGTCCTTCTGGAAGAAAGTTGCTTGTTGCACTCTTTATTTGACAACCTTAAATGTGTCACAAAGCTATCAGACAGAAGAAGTGGCATTTAAATGGAAATGAGAATTTGTATTTCAAATGGGAACTTGCAAGGAGGTTTGCGCTTGGATATATCCTCAGTTTATTAACAATAAACCCTTGTAGATCATTGTTCAAGGGGAAAAAAGTAAAACTTGGATTGCAAGTAGGGCTATAGGGGGTGACTGAAGGCACTCAGGCTGTGCAAACAATACGCATCTTCTGACCTAGTAAAAGCCTGCTAACCCCCATCCATATGTGAAAGAGCTCCAAAAAATCCCAATAAAAATTGAGATTCATCAGTTGCAGAGGCTGTGCAGATATGGTTTCCCGCTTCAAGAACCCTTTTTTGTCTATACATTTGATTAGTAGTTCTTTGAGGTATGTGCTCCAAATCCATACTAGATCGCTGGAAATAAGCTTCCATATCTGCAGCATCTGTCTTAATCTTGCAGACAGTTTTATCTTTCCATTATGAGAAAGCCGCATTTGCTCACATGAAAGCTATTATAGCTTCTAGTGAAGAGTGTGACTCGGGCAGTCCATGTTCAGCATCACGTGGTATTTGCCTCCTCATTAAAATCTCTGAATGTTTGATGGGGAAGGAAAATTGTCTAGGTATTGACAGTGTAGCCATTGGATGATGTCAGCAAGCGTTTGAAGCTAAACCCACTTTGCGGTGCTGTCCTACGAATGCATCTGTGGTGAGGATTTGCTTTTAGCAGCTGATCAGCAGTTTTGACGAGCGTGGGAACTTAACTAGAACTATTGTTTCCGACGTGCAAAGTATTTTTAATGAAACCTTTGTGAAAAATTAGATGCGTGGCTATGTAACACAAAAGAAACACAATAAGGGGAGTGCTACAGTGCACTCTGTCAAGCTAAACAGAAACGACGAAAACCCCAAACTTAAGTGTGAACTGCTGATGCATGGCCCTACCAAAATACAGAACTTATTTTATTAGCCAATAGGAGTGTGTCTTGGTAGTAAACACTGAAGGGTTCAAAGATATTTTTTTCTGTCTTTACTTCCCATAAAAGCAAAATGCTGACATAAGTTTACCAGTAGATACAACGCACGTGTACCGCTGCCTGTCGCCACTTCTGTTAAACCACTTTTTTTTTTCCTTACACATGCAGTGCAGCTGGAAACAACTTCTATTTATTACCTGATGGACATATGTGCAAGAATGCAAATGTCTGATCAGACAAACTGTCTTTAACCTACCAGCTTCCTAATGAGTCCACATGATCAGTCAGATTTCACCCAAACAAAAACTTTTAGACTTTTTCACCTGTTTTCTGAGTTGTTGTTTAAAAACAGCATCAGGGTGTAAAGAAAAGTGGACATACGCTTATATTCATATGTAGGCAAATAAGTAGACACAGTGAGAATGAGACATGCGTACACAGCTACACCCTTATGGGAACAAAGGTCAGCAGTAAGGCAGTAGAGTCATCCACTGTAGCTGCCTTTCGCACACAGTACAAACAGACAGGGCATTTCCATCTCCAGTGGGATCTTAAAAGTTGACGTCATAGTGAAAGCTGGGCGCTTTTGGACATGTTGCTGTAAGAGAGACACGTATAAAGTCATGAGCAGAAGCTTCCTCACTGTGTTCAGTGTGACAGCTTCTGCACAGGACCTTGCCGAAAGAGAAGCGGTTGATTAAAATGTCAGACCTGGCTCCACTTTAGCCAGATCTAGAATGGACAATCAAACATTGCCCATTCTGATAGGCAAATACTTGAAGGCAGAATATGGAGCAGTGTTTAGTTTGTAGCACAGGACACACAAAGCAGGAAGGGAGATAAGTGCTCCTGTGATATCTTGTCAGGCTCATAAGAGTGTAAAACCTAACTGCGGTACCTTGGCGATTAATAACCCCTCAAACTGAACTTGTTGTCGGACGCTGTTTGTGCGGCCTTAACCTTATGTCGGTTTGAAATAATCCTGCTGTTGTTCTGAATGCGTCCATTCTCGTCCCACAGCATCCAGTGAGGATTTAGGGTTGGATTTGAGGGGTAAAAAAAGAGAAAAGTTTGGGGTCATGGCAAATTCTTAACTAGGTTTGTAGGCAAAAGGCCATGGATGAATACTCCCACACAAGTCCAGTCTGTCTTTAAAGGCCATGTATAGAAAGCCTTTGGTGTCAGGTCTCAAGATACGGGACAAAATGGCACCGGGCATGAGGACAGGCTAAGTGTTGACGAGTCTCTCTGTGCCCGTCAGAGATTTAAGTCTAGGTTCTGATCCTTTCAACCCACGAGCAGGTTATGATCCGCTTGTATCTGCTAAAGACGGCTTGATTGCAGTGGTTTGTTTTAATATTTTGAGGAACCCTAATTGGGAGCTGCTTTACTTGGCTTCAGAGTTTGCAAGCTTTTCTTTTTTTCCTTCTTTACACATGACTGCCAGCTAATCTGTGAGTTAATGGTTCTACAGGTCTGGGGGGATTGTGAAGTAAAGTTACTGACCAACACAGTTTTCCATTCAGTCATCATGAACAGTTGCTGCGCACATATAATTAGAGAGCTGTCAAATACAGAGAAGTGACTTATGACATCTTTCTGACGGTGTGAAATGGCAGATATGTTGAGTGGCTTTGATCGGACACGTTCTCACGTTGTGCAAGGGTTCAGGCCTGCTGTTAGTTTGAGGAACTTATTTGTGGTCCACATGAGTGTAACAACATTTCAGTGTTAAATAACAGGATAAATGCATGTTTACTACGTGTTAGGTTGTATTTTTGTGTTTAAACTACCTGGTGTTAAAATATTACATGAGTGCAGTTTGAAATAGGTTTTGGCACAGGTCATCTTGTTAACAAGTTTGCACAGTTTGTCCACTTCCCTAGACATGATCACTGAACTGTCTGATTTCCTGTTTTACAGTGCTCTCCCTCTATTCATTAAGCCACGTCTTCTGACCCACTAATATAGCTAGAAATACTGGTATGGCTCTTCAGGTCTGTCAGTTCATCCTTTTTTGTTTGGATGGTTGCACACTATGCCGGATCTTCCGCACATTATAGAGCCAAGCCATTAATTTGTCAAAGTTGAGACATTTCCTTATTGGGTCATTGGGAGAAAATGTAAAACTAACTGAACTAGATTTGGAAGTGGCGTTAGAGGTTTTGAGTTTTCATGAGGTTTATTTACACAAGTCTTTATTCCCAAAGGACTTGCAACAAGGAACAAGGAAATAAAACACAATAGGAGATAAAGCACTTGCCCACCTCCAGCCAGATGTACATAACAGTACATACAGATGTTACATCCTCACACACTCCTATTAAAATCATTATAAAATGTGTGGGGAGAATTTCCTCACCTTCGGATCAGACATAAACATGTTTTGTGTAGCTCACTGTGGTTGATATGAGGTGGTGGGCACGCACAATGGGATGGAACATAGTGATCTAGTTGTCTGTTTATTTGTTGTGTAACTCCACTTTTGCACTGGCTTTTTCCACTTTAGCTCCTGAAAGAATTTAAAATTGTTTTGTTTTTTTCAAGCAAAAACAAAGGAATAAACAACAAGATAAGCAAACAAATATCTATATTGCTCTGGGGCAGACAGATATTTTTACAGTACAGAATATCATCATCGGTATATCGGTTTCTTTTCTTGTCGTGTACACAGGACTATGGAAAATTTCAAACTTAAGGCATGTTCATATGCTTTATCTTAAACGGCTATTAATGACAAGTGCAGTTCGTAAGCCTTTTTATGAACCGTCATTTCTCCCGTCATACCTCCTTTGTCAAGTGTGTTTCAGTGCTGGGTTAATCATTGAGCATCCTTCTGACGCTTAGTGTGATTGAGACTGGTGCAACGTCATTTTGCATCAGACTGATTGGAGTTCACCGAATTAGTGAATGATTGAAGGTCGTCGACCACGTCTGCCATTGCTTTCAGTCTTGACAGCAGTGCCTTGAGCCTATGGTAATTAGTGAACTTGAGTGGATGGATATTAGCTTGACAACTGAGGGTTAAACTGTATTAGATAGTTACTTTTGACTGTTTTTAATAGTTACTAACTATTCCAAGCAGGATACTTTTTTAACTACTTAAAAACTGTTTAAAAGTATCCTGATGAAAAGATGCGAATGTAGCTCAGGTTTTGTAAACAACCCCCCCAAATCTTATGGATAGTTTGATCCTTTTACCTGTGGAAACCATAATCAACATGAACTCGGGGTTCCCAGCAATATACCTACAAAGTCGATGTGGAACTCTCCAGGCTTAGGTTGGTCAGGGTTGCAGTTTACCCTGACATTGGTCACTGGCAGACACCAGGTTACTTCTAGTTAGTGAGTGGAAAATGTAACTTGTGTACCAAAAAACAAAGTCATTGAATGAAGTGCATGGTAGTTCATTGATCTAAATCAGTTTATTGATTTATAAAATGGTTAATATAACTTGAACTGTTACAGTTCATCAGCAGTAGTTTCTATTTTAGCTTGACCTTTGTAAACGCCACGAGAACTGAAACAGTGATGCTTGCAGATTCAAAATCCTGTTGAGCGTCACAACAGAAAACATGAAGGAAATAGGAGTAGAGCTGAGCACAGTTTGATGCTTTTCACTCGATACCTCAGGCGTATGAAAGAAGGCAAGAATGTCCCACCAAGCTGGGGAGCTGGAAATGTAATATAGATAAGAAAGGAGCACTGAACGTGTGAGTGTGTTTACTTGATCTGTGTTCACCTTTCTTTTTTTTTTTCATCTCTACATTCATGCTCTTTTTGGATGAGTCATCGTGTAAAGGAGCTATAGGACACATGTATGCACACACAAGTTGCTGTAATGCCCAGGAAACCATAAACCATGTCTCTCCCGCTCCTTATTAGAGCCATCACTATGCAGATGAACAGAGAGACAAAGCTGGCCAGGGCCTTAGCAACAGAGAACCTGCCTTACACACACAAGCGTTTACTTCCTCACACTCGGATTTGCTCCTGCCTATACACACACACACACACACACACACACACACACACACACACACACACACACGAGCAGTCTCTCATTTTCCCCTTACAACTGGGTACGTTCAGTTAGTCAACTGCAAGTGCATTTATACCTGAAGGTCCGGGTGCAGGTGCTACCGAGGGATCTGACCGACATGCACTGAAATTCTGTGTGTGTGTGTGTGTGTGTGTGTGTGTGTGTGTGTGTGTGTGTGTTTTGTGTCTTGAGGGAACAGGGTAAAACAGGCCCTACCAGTTGAGCAGAGTGGTAGGTGTGGCGGCCAACTGTAGATGTGCGATTTGAAGAGCCTGACGTCATTTAGGTGAAGGTGTGGGTTTCTTTCACCACTTCAATGTAATTCAGTCGCTTGATATCAGTTTGCTGTGAATACTTGGATTTCTTCCTGTAATCCAGTGTGCCTGGTTTTTGTGTCAAGGAAAAGTTAAAAACTTGAGAACATCATTAAATTGTCACATTTTTGAGTATTAACTTCTTCATAATTGTTTCCTGAAGTAAAGCTATTTATGTAGTTTGACCTTTAAAAAACAAACATCTTAGTTTCAGTTTAAAACGAGGGCTTTCAAACATGCATCCGAAGTGCTATTGTTTTTGCTCTCTTGACTACATTCATGCTGTTGTGGTGCAGCTCAGTATCCAAAACATATTTCCCAAGGCTGAGACGGGCTGTGCCAGAACTTGATTTGCCTACTTAACTGTCTTTTTGAAAGTGGTTTTAGTTGCCCAGCTTAATATTTAACTTCATACTGCACTCATCACTATAACATTTGTGTGGATTAAACACTACAGGTACATTGTTACCACAAACCCATCCAAAACCTTACAGTGTAACCTGTGTCATAACCTGATGGACACTTCCCTAGAATTTTGACTGTGTTGTTGCAGCCCGCACAGGTTTAAATGCTGGGAACGGCGTCAGGCACCTGCTCAGGCTATGTTATAGGCTTAGAGAGACGTCATCTCTGCTTAGGGCTGGGTGCTGCGGCCAGAAATCATTCAAGTACAAGGACAGGACTGAAAGTGAGTTAAACAGCAGCCAGTATCCAAAGAAAAACTTTGAAAGTCTTTCAGAAAACCTGGAGATCTATAAAAATGTAAATAACTTTAACTGTCACTGGGCTCCCTCAGTTGGGGATAGTTCAAAGTTTTTGGAGTTGGCATGTATGAGGTTCTGATCCAGTGTTTCCAAAACCAGATGGAAATCAGTACGCTCCGCATCATGGAGTACTGACCAGCACAGAAGCCAGGCGATCTACAAATGGATTTTAGTAACCTACAAAAAAAATCAATCTCTCTAAGTGTATGCTATATTAAGAACATTTTTAGGCCTTTACTTTCAATCAAAAACCCGTTATGCACCATCATCAAAGCAAACTCAATCGACAGTAATTTTACTTTGCATGATGAGTGAGTTTGCTGCTCTGTCTACAGCCTGCATTGGTTATGTTTTTGGTTTAATTTGTTAGTTTGGATCCGCAAGTTCAAATGACTGTTTGTGAGACTGATTGTTTGAAAAATAAATTCCCACACGACAAATTTCGTCGACTTTTGCCACATTGTGCATTTGTATCAGTTGTTACTTATTTGTGTGACCTAAGTATTGCAGTGGAGCTTTGAGAATGGGCAAGTAAATGTGTTACAGGGTTGTCAGAGAGCATCTTTGTTCAAAGCGAGGTGGCCGGTCGTGGTGCTTCATCTGCATGTAACACGCATGTAACCTTCAGCTTTTCCACCCTGTGAGAGCTACACAGACCTGTTTACTCTGGTGGCTCGCACACACTGCTCACACCCAGTGTTACATAGCAGCAGGAGGAGGGCACACAAGGAAGTGTTATGCAGTGTGTCCCAACTGTGACAGCAGTAGTGCAAACACAAACTCTGAACTGATTTGACATGTACACACACATTCACTTATCTAGGGAGTTTCAGTGTAAGAGAACACACACAACACTACATTGACAGCAAACTGAGATCGAGCGTGACACCACCTTGTTAAAGTTAAGGCCTCTCAAAGATTTACTTGGCCTCATGCGGGGTGTCAAGTTTGTTTGGCTAGTATGGCTATATAGTAGCTGTACTGTACATAACATGTTAGCCTGCAGGATTTTAGAAGGCATGACAAAGAAGCAACATTAACCAGTGTACTAATATTACAATCGCTTTTTGTCCTGAATTCAAATTGAGATGGAGCTACACCTGGATTTATGAATTACTGCTTCAGCTGAAATGTTGCTTAATCACGTCATTGTTCCCTACACCCGAAGGAAGGTGCAAGCTGATATGCATTGGCACATTTCTTGGCACTTGCTATCAAAATTATTTCTCCTTTGTGTTGGCGTCTAACTGTATTTTAAAAACTGTCCATTAGAGCTGGGCGATAGAACGATAACGATATGTATCGCGATATAACTTTTACTCGATAGAGAAATTAAGCTATCGCGATAGACCTCGCCGCTCTTGTCCTCAAAAAAAAAAAAAAAAAAAAAAAAAAAAGGTCAGCCAATCCAAATTAAGTAGCGCGGAGCCGAACCAATCACAGCCGCAGCGTCACGTCGCGTGACTTGTTACCGTATAGCACAAGTGCCAAGCCGCACGTGTGTTTGTTTGGGAAGCAGCCAGCGGGTAATGGAGGAAATGAGTGTGCCGACTAGAAAAATCAACCGAGCGTGACCGAAGAGAAAACAGATGATGGTTCCAATGCCGGAGAGATTGTCGAACGGAAGAGCCATAGAAGTTCCGTAGTGTGAAGGTATTTCGGCTATTTCAAGTCTGACAAAAAACAGAGTAGCGTGCACTGTAAATTGTGCCGAAAGCAAGTCTGGAAATACAATAAACTGGTGCATGCGTCACACTGTGCGCCACGTTATTGTTTCGGTGAAATGAATTTCTACAATACTGTTACTGTTAATTCTACTCTCTGCAGTGTTTAAATGCTTACATATACACACAGTTACTGTCCGTCCACACACACGACTCGGTTCTGCTTCTATGCCCCAGCTTTGTTTACTTTTTCCCACCGAGGCTTCTAGACTTCTGATTGGCCAACATTTCTTCACGGTTAGGAATCTAGCGCCACCTGCTGCTTTGGCATGTTCATAGCAGCGTTTTCCTTCATTTCTGCCTTTATGTGTGGACGGGATTATTTTTTAAAACGAAAACGGAAAATCTCAGTTTTCAAAAATACCCGTGTACGTGTGGACGTAGCCTCAGTCTCTGACTGGAAGCGCTAATTCGTCATTCGGCTTTTGTCAGACTAAAGTAACTGTTAAAACTGTTTGAAAAGCTAAGCTATACAACAAGGAGAGATTGAGAATTTCCTTTTAGTTCTCAGTTTATTTGATATTGACAAAAGTTAGTCAGTTTTGTCTGTTCTTCTGTAAAACAAACTAAGATTTATTTTTAGAATTAATATTTTGTTTCTAAGTGGAATTGACAATTTAGTAGTCTGTTTCGTTTGTTCTATTTTGAAACTTAAACGCTTTAGCGGCTGCCTTTTGTGTAGTTTGCAATATTTGCCTTTATCTATCTGAAAAAGTCTCATGTTCCTTAAGTACATCTACCCTGTTGAACTTATTATGGGAAATAAATATTTAAATAAAAACAAGCTGCTGATTATTTCACATTTTACTTGTGAGCAACGGCATATTTAAATCTTACAAATATAGTTATTTGGCTTATATCGTGATAGATATCGTTATCGCCTGAGATGAAAAAAACATATCGTGATATGAAAAAATCTCATATCGCCCAGCTCTACTGTCCATTATTTATTTATTTTAATCAAATGAACGGTGCATTTTCATATCTGCTCTTAAGTGAGGCATTTTTCAGACACTCGATATGTAACATCAACATTCTGCAAAAGTCTCCCATTCAGACATGGCCTGCTTCTTTTCCTCGTGACTTCATTGAGACATATCATATCAGTGATTTGTGAGTCTGTGTGAGCTTGGTGCTGGCTGATGGGCTCAGAGATACAGATCCCTCTTCTGGAGTTTGAACAGCAAAAATTCATTGTAGATTAATATTTCAATCTTACTGTAAATTAGAAGTGGACACCAGAGATGCATGCTGTCGGGGTATTGTGTGTGCATGAGGTAATACTGCTGCTTTGAAAGTTTTACGTAAATGTTCCAGTCATTGACTGTTACAAAAACACGGCCAGGCTGCTCATTCAGGCATAAAGCATACGGATTCTCTCAGACTAATATTAAGAAATGAAATGTTTATACTGTCCATGGTCTGAAAGCTGAGCAGAAAGCACTCTGTTAAATCCCAGACTCTCCCAGGGGCTTTAGCAGTAGTTTATTACAGAGTAGCCAACCCTTGTGTGTGTGTGTGAGTGTGTAAGAGACAAACGCATGCCCTCCAGTATCTGAGCGATTGACCACTTGAATTAACTTTTATTTCCATTAGCGATGTCTCCACAGCAGCAGGGAAGTCAGTCTGTTTAGAATGAGAATTGTCTGCAGCTAACGTTAAATCTATTTACCGATCTCCAACTTTCTGAACTGTTTTTGCAACATTTAACAAAAGCCGTTCTTTTGTATATTCCTTTTCTTTTCATGCCGCCCACTAAGACTAATTTCTAGGCTATTATTCTAACCCACTTCACCGCTAAAGCCCTGATTTTGCAACAAAGAAGCTGTCTGATAAAATTCCTGTTCACATGAGTCCAAGTGTATAAAGGTCCAGTTCACCGAATGCCAGATGTTCAGAAGGCTTGGTTGACGAGGATGAGTGTAAAATGTAACTCTTACACTTGTACAGCAGTTTATTTTTGCCCTGTAAGTCATGCATAATGCTGATAACGAAGCCTTATTAATCCTTGTCTAAGATGGCCCACAGCTCCTTGCGTTTTATCATGTAGAATTTGTTTAATCTATTTTGTAGTATTCACAAATAACAAGGAAATGCATAGATTTCTGTCAAATAACACAACCAGGATTGATTGGAGGCTGGTTGCCTTTAGTACCAAAGCCCCATTCTGAGCCAGGAAAACCCTGACTATGGTGATTAGATAATAACAGTGTGCTCTGTTCAGATGGATTTTTTCTGACAGTTATGATACACAAAATATTGCCATCTAAGGACAATTAACTCTCTTTGTCACGTACACTTTTTATGTGCTTTGATCTTGGGTTGAAGAAAAGAATTACGGGAAGGAAGAGAGCACAACGGGTAATAAAAGAAAAGAAGTATGAAGAAGAAACCAGCATTAAGATAGATGGCAGGATTTAGGAAGTGACAAATCTCCATGACAACACAGCCATCATGACTTCAGCTTGGTGTGTGTGTGTGTGTGTGTGTGTGTGTGTGTGTGTGTGTGTGTGTGTGTGTGTGTGTGTGTGTGTGTGTGTGTGTTCCCTCTCACTCAGAAAGTAGAAGTAATGCAGCTTCTGTCTGTAGTTGTTCTGTGTGTAGTAAAGTAAGTTTGCACATTGAGTCCAAATGTTGTTGGGGGATTGAATCCTTGATGCAATAGCAAAGTTTTTATGACTTTAAGACTTGAGTTATAACTGTTGTCCCCATATTACCTAATTTCATATTAGAAATGTGCACTAGTCAGCTAGACATGTAAACATTGCTGCCTTTGCTAGTCAGAACCAGAAATGCTCGTTAAACTAAATATTCTTTTTTGGAATAGAAGGATTATTTTTGTTGCATCATTTGCTGGCTTTAAGATGCTCTGCAGCAGCCTCCTATTGGAGCTGCATTTCTGCTAGGTGGAAAGTTGTGATGGATTACAGCTGTGAAAAGCAGCACATTTCTGCACTGTTTTGATCTAGAAAACCAAAGGTGGTATGTAGCCTGTGTCATAGTAAGCTGACATAACCGCTTGGTAGAAGCATCGCATAATTCTATTCATGAAGAACGCTGCTGGTGCTAGCATTTAGACCAACCCTTGGCAAACTGACGTGGCATATGCATGCCAAAAAGTGCTTATAGGAATATGATCAACGTTTTCAAATCGCACACGAATGGGGACCAGCAGCTGCTTTCAGCTGCTTTTTCACAGGGCGCCTGTGTTGATGCCATGAAAAACAAACTGTGCTTTAAGTATCACCTGTAGCGAGAGCTGCAAGAAAAGATTATTTTGGATAGTCAACTAATCTGCCAAATTTTTCTTTGATTAGTCAATGATTATTTCAGTAACTGTTAACACCACTTTCTGTGGGCAAACCTCCTGTTCCAGGTTCCAGTACCTCACCTGCTCAAGTCTGCCCAACTGTGAATATCACCCTGTTGTCTGGTCCCACAGGCAATAAAATTAATGACCCAGGAAACACGTGAATTTGAAAATAGTCAAAAGTATTTTAACATCACTTAATAGGACCGTCAGAATAAAAATTAAATAAATAAAAATAGCAAAAATGAAAGTGCTAGTAATGTTTAAGCAAAAGCTAATGTACAAATGGGGAAACTAAAAAAAGCTTTGAAAGTTCATGAGTTTACAATTACAGTGGACATGCTAACGATGCTCTCTCTCATGACTTCAGCCATTTGTAGCCACTCCTGTTTAATGGCTTACTACTAGCTAACAAAATTGAAATGGTGTTCGCTTAGCAAACATCATTCGGACAAGTTTCTGACAGGTAAGCTAACATAAACACTACTGTACAAACATTAACATAAACTAATTTAACTATTCATTCTGAAACGTCACAGCTCCAGGGTGATGACGTTTTAAATGCTCGTGTGCTGCAGCACTGCTGTCGTGGAAGGAAATGTCCACGTTGCACAGTCTGCTTTAAATTAGTTTTCTGTCAAATGCTTTCACATTTTTAAAAAGAAAAAAATATATATATCTTGTTTCCATTTTCTTCCGTCCTTTGTTCTTCTTCATTGGTATTGCGTGCGGTCTTGACAGACGATACAGGCGTTACTGACCCCATAGCTTCCTGTAGTGTATTCCGGTTACAAAAACGCATTTATGTGACTTAAGGATATAACTCAGCGTCGACATCATCGATTACAACGACAAATCGTTGCAGCCCTACCGATAGGACATTAGCTTACTGCACAGCATTCAAGGACATTGGTAGTGAGCAATTGGGGGCAATAAACTATAGCTTAATAACTTTGTTTCTTTTTATAGCAGCGTGGCTGCACTTGATTAAGCCCAATTTAATTTTTATTAAATAAGATTAAGTTTGGACAAGTGTATTTAAGGAGGACTGCTCTCATCAACTACACATCTTGCCGCCAAATTACAGCAAGAGGCTCGTTACAGACCACCTCAGATTTCCTCACATGGTAAATTGGCTATTTGAAGGCAGCGTACAAGCCTGTTAGTAAGATCACATGTAACTGACATCGCAGCAGCTCTTTTAATGAAGTCAGAGAATCTGGCTGGGCTTGAAAATTTTCCATTTTTCTTGTTTGGATGTACAGGCTTTCAATTACAGCTGAGTATTGTTGTAAACGGTCTTTAAAATTGAAGAAAAGCGAAAATTCTGAGTTTTAACTCTGGATTTAATTGGAAATTGTCCAGCTCCATGCCCTCTTTATAAGTTATAAGCTTTATTTTTTGATTAATTATCAGCTGTTGTTTTCTTCATTTGTAAGGTTATATTCATTACAAATTTATGAAGGAGTAATGATACCTAGAAAGCACGGTTCAGTATAAACCTGCCATGGTTTGGTACATTTCTTGGCTAAATCACTTAAATGCTCCATACTGTCAATAAGAAAATACTCAGCTCTTTACTCTTCACTGCAAAGCAAATAAAAGTGCATTCTACATATAATGAACAGAAATAAGCAATTAAAACTAGCGATGAAGTAGCACTAGTTTTCTACTTTTGTTAACACTGAGGACATGGCTCGTTGTGTAGACAGCTGATTGTCTCCCTGCTTATTATCAGCTGATTTGTAGGTTTTTGCTTTAGGGTAAAACTACAGATATTGATGTGTTGTCAGATAGGAAACTCAGCTCATTACTCATGCATTTAAAAAAAAAAAAAATGAAAAAATTGTTTATCAGTTACTTTTCAGTCTGAAATACTACAGTGCAGTGTGTTGTTTCAAGCTTTCTCTGAGCCTTCAACAACAAACTGAAGTTGTCTTTAGACAAGAATGAAACGAGTCACAAATTTTTAGTTAATCATTTCAAATGAGGGGGAACATTGCGAGAATGTTTAATTGTTAACAGCAGTTTGGGATGTGCAATTTAAAAATGTAATTTGGAAAGAAAAACAGCATCTAATAGTAGCTGCCAGTGTACCATGTTAGTTGTTGCCAACATTGGCAACAAAGTTGCAAGGTTTTAATTGTGTGTAATTGCATTAGTTGACATGTCTTTGTCATAATGCCGCTTTTTTAGAATTAAACTCGCACAGTTTGTTACACTCTACAGAGATGTAACAAAAATAATCCTTCTATACTAATTTCAGGCCGTTTCTCTTATAAAAACTAAAACTTTCAGTTGTGATTACAATTGAATGTACACTTAACACTTAATCAGTTTAATAGTTGATAATTAACTGGCGTCTGGTAGTGGTAAACTGGAAAGAATGAACAGTGTCTGTTTCTCTTAATGTGCTGCAAGTTGGGTAATTTTAATTTCTTACCCTAGCTCAGTTTGTAATGATCATTTTTCTTGGTGTGTTTAAAGTTCACCTGTTCCCTGTTTTTTAAACCTTAGGTTAGCCCTCTGTTGTTGAGGTCAGTTGACACAGGCCAATCTCACATTTGGTTTCGGCTGTCCTACTATTAGTGCATAACGCGTACTTCTTGTGCAGCCCTCCCTTACTTTCGTAACTGCACTGTTGTATTTAAAAGAAAAAAGGCTGAATCTGATTGCCTTTCTCCCAGAACTCAGACTAGTAAAGGTCAGTGATTGGAAGTCAAAACACAGGCAGTACCTTAGATTAGCTCGACTGCTTTGTCTGTGTTGTGGTCAATTGCAAATGCTTGTGCTTACAGTGTAACAGAGAGTGGATTTAAGCTGCAAACATCTTGTCAGTGACTTTCCATCTTGAGTGTGTGCTGGGAGGTGTGTTTTAGTTGGACTGGGTCTGAACACTATACTGCCATTATATTTGTTTTAGAACAGGGCTGTCCTCACTGCAGATTAGTTGAGACGCGGTAGCCAAAAAAGTGTGGCTCTGAGTTTTGCGGGTGGCTTATCTTCCTTTATTTCATTGTACTGCAGATGTGTAACAGGTTGGTAAACCTTGTGAACTTTCACAGCCAACCTTGTATTAAGTAACAACAATATGAAACGGCCAAATTACAAATGAACTAAACTGTAAATTCACTAAAATTTAAATATAACTTTGAATATGGGCATTTATTTATAGTGGGGAAAGGGTACATCTGAGTAGTGTCCTGTGTCACCCTTACTGCACAGGCACACAGTTTCTTTTAGTATGCCTTAACAGTGTCCCCACAGTCTTAAGTTGCAAAGTGTATGAAGATAATTAAAATAACCCCATGGTATCATGTATTGCTTTAAAATTCATTACTTTATACAAACCAGAAACTTGTGTAAACATGTTAATGTTTGTGTGTTTACTATAAGGAAGTGGCTTACAAAGCTGTCAAGACATGTGCACAATGTGCACGTTTTGGTTTTAAGCATTCTATAGATGCTGCAATGCAATCGCCACAGGAGTGTTTAACTAAGAGATAATAAAAATAAAAGTTTTACAGTCCATATTTGGACTCGTTTTTTGTTTTTCATGTCAGCAACATGAATCTCCAAGTACTGTCTTGGAACAGAAGCACATAGTTGGTCCAGAGAAAGTTAGGAGTCACCATGGCAACCAAGAAAGTGAAGTTTTTAAAGAAGTGGCAGCTGTTGTAAGTTTTAACCCAAGCTTGTGGTTTGGTAAACCTGACCCAGCAGCTTTTGATGCCTAAACATAACCAACTTGTTTTTCACATTCAAACCTAAACACGCCCTCTGTACTCCATACACATGACTAATTTGTTTTAGGATAATGCAAGAACTTAATTAGGCAACAGCATTTTAATTATTAGCGTATTTAAAAATGATAAAAATCTGAGATATTAATGACCTGAATTTTGGTCTCTGGTAAGACAGCCATCTCTGCCACCAGAACCTCCAAATTGTGCAAATGTTCACACTGATGGCTGGTTGATGGATGGTTTGTGTGGTTTTCAGTTTGTAGTAGTTAGAATTTTTTATTTGAAAGTGGAAAAACGTCAGTTGTTCATGTATATGTAAGAGAAGTCATGTGCAGGCATCGAAAGTAAATGGTGGTAAATCTTTCTTGAGGAGCATGGGGGGGGATGTTTAAAGTCCAAAAATTCTAATCATTAGTTTTGTAGGTTGTGACTATTTCATGAGATGACACGAGAATGAGTTGACTTGAAGTTGTCTGTAAAATCTGGACTAAATTAACTCTCAGACCTCTGAGATAGCATAATTGAATATTTCAGTTTGAAAATTAAGACTTAAAAGCATGCAGCTGGTTTCACTGGAAAGGTTTTTTTTTTCTTTTCAATTTCATCCTTAATGTCCCTCATTAATGTGCTGGTATTAACTAAGGTTTAGAATTGTGCCTTTAATTTCTGTCCTTATTTTAGCGTTGCTACGTAGATCTGTTGGGATTTTTGTCTCCAATTTACTACCTAAGCTTTTTCCACTGAGAATAGGATCAACTCTCCAATGACCTCTGATGGTCTTGACGGACATGAAAATGTATATTACGCTGAGTCTTTGTGTGGTTAAACTCTTGTCTAAACTGTGTATATTACCAGTTCCACGTTGGTATTCATGAGTCAGAATCAACTTCAGAGTAATATGAGTAGAAAACAATGATGTCACTTATTGTCCTCCGACACGTCTATAATTAAAACTGGGGGAAGTGAGTATGCATGTGTGTGTATACTGGGGGAGGGGGTTTGCATGGTCTGCAGCTGCCCAAAAATGAAGGAAGAATCAGACGACAAAAATAGTCAGACATGAAAGAGGATAGGAGAGGAGGAAGACTAAAGAGCAGAGAGGTGTAGGAAGCATGAAGGAACTTGGAGGAAACGCACTTGAATTGTAAAGACCAGTATTTGCCCTCAGAACTAGTTTGCAGGACGTGCTATCCCAGCAGGAATCTCCACTGATTGTAGCTGTTTAGAGCAGCCACAGTCCAGTGGCCGAGCGAAAAGTCGGCTATCACAGAGTCAGTGAGGATGCGATACTGTTTAAAAAGCCGAGCTAATTGTGCACTTCACATGAAAAAGGCCACAAATACAGTAAACAGGCGAAAAAAGGGAGAACTAGATGAAGTGGTACAATGCCCCTGCACTCTCTCTCTTCATCTGGGTGTGAATTTCAGATGGTATTGCCCTCAGAAGTGAAGTTTCATACTTTACACTGCCTCGGTTAGCCCGTTTACTTTAAATATGCTTTAATGTTCTTCTGGCTTCTGTTTTCGTGTGTCAGTTTCTGTTTTAATGTAATGTATCAAATTGCGTTGTGACAGCAGGCACGCATTAGCCCTTTGAAGTGTCTCTCACATTTACATTCAGTCATTGTTTATGAACTAATGTTAATTAATACAAAAAATAGAACCATCTTTACAACTCCCAAAGATTATGCAGAGTTGCTCATTCACATGTAGATATTGTTCAGTAACCTTGTTGTTACCTGAAATACTATGTGTTTAGAAAGGGGCTGTCCCTGGAGTCTAACATGCTTTTATGGACAATCGCACTGTGGTAGGGAGCTAGAAGTGTAACATCCAGCAATCGGGCAAGAGTTCAGGTCTTCAGCGCGCGTGTGAAAAATTGGCTTAAAGTGTGGGAAAGCATCCTAATGACAAATTGTCCAGTCTTAACCTTATAGTCATCTAGATTTTCCTCTCCTTCAGCAGGAAACTAAAGGATTCACACTCCCACAGACTAAACTTTTGCATTTGCAGTCTCAGTTCAGTGTACGCTTGTCTTTTATTTTTAAAGTTGCCACCCAGAAATTAAACAGCGTGAATGACTCCTGCTGCTGTCGCTCTGGCAGACACAAATTGACAGTTCCTTTACTGCTCAGCAATCGTGATTACAAACTGTTCTCAACTTTACACCGTCACTGTATTGACCCCAAAGCGTGCACAGCTGAACAGTGGCAGTGCTGTGCTGCACCTGTGCTCTCGATGCAGTTTCTTCTGGATTCACAGAGCTGTTCCTCTTTATCTCCTCTTGCGGCATCTTCAGAAGTGTATCTCTGATGGGGATTTTTTTTTAAATGCAGATTGGAGACTAGAGAGCAGCCCTCAAACAGGCGGCGTTGCTATAACTTTAATGCAAGTAAACATAAAAATGTAATGCAATGTGTGGAGGATTACTGAAGTTTGGTTAGTTGACATAACCTGATGCACTTCCTCGTGGTAGCTGCAGAGCTGTGGTTAGGCCGTTATAACCGCATTAGGGAACATGTAAGATGGGGGTTAAATTGTTCCTAATAAGAGGCAGGCAAATGCCATCATGTGACAGGAAGTAGACAGAAAACAGACAAAACACCTGAAACGACCTTATCCACAACACAAGGTTAGTCATTCTTTGTTGCCGTGTGATAAAGTCCTGATCCTAAGATTAGCGTCCACACTGAAATCTTAAATCTCCTCATAGTGTTTCTTTTCTGAAGCATTCAAATATTTGACACGTGGAACATCGCGATGTCTGTTTTTCTCTCTATGTGGCTGTAGAGTCTGAGGCTGACAGCTGAGTAGGTTTCGGTTCACTGGAAATGACTCGACTCTTCCCATGATTTACAGTGTCTCCATCGCCACTCGTGTATTGTAATGCGGTCTGTTTGTGTGCAGTTGTCTTTATTTATTTAACACAGAATGGTTGATTTATTTTCTTAGTTATTGTTGACAGCGACAGCTTCACCTGTCAGTCTGGCTGGTACTGTCATTTCAGTCATATCCGCTGCAGTGAAGTCAAAGCACACATCACTGATTCCTGCAAACAGTTCAGTCATGGAAATGTACAGTTTCTTGTCTAGCTGAAAGTGCACTGAGAAGAAAAAGCCATGATGTGATTTCCTATGTACACATGGAACGTTATTGCAGTATAAGAGAAGTACAGCAATTTTATGTCGTATACTGGGATATTTGTAATTAGAGCTGTTTATATATAGTAGAGCTAATTTGTTAAATTTTGTGGTTTTTATAATGTGTTGTGTTACGAACTCTGAGGACAGCCCAACTGATGTAGAAGCTTTGCACCGTCAGATTGGGCCTCATTGTCTCAAGTAATGCCCACACTGGACATTTTGTCTGTCTCCCTCTCCCACATGTTCCAAAAATAAAAATCATTTGCTTCGCCCCTCACATAAGTGCACATAAGCCCCCTTCTCCTGTCCTCTGGGCTTAATGTAGCTGTCATTTGTTTTTTTTATCTCAATTCCCCCGATTGTGTTGGAGGTCTGCACTGTCAGGATGAGGATGCTTGAGCATGTGTGCGCGGGGGTTTGTCGGGACGCAGACGTTAGATCATACCATCTGGAGCAAGGAACACGCAACCATAGTGAAGTAATCACGGTTATCTTTCTTTCCCGTGGCACAAGATTTGCTAACGGTGAAGACGGTGTTGATAAAAACGTGGTCTGAGGGTATTTTGCAACCCAACGGCAGCTTCTCATTCGCGCAAGCCAAGGGGAGATAATTGGGTGATTAAATGACCGGTCAGTGGGAGACGATGAAAGAAAGGGTCAGTTTGTACTGACATCTTTACTCTTTACCAGCAGTGTGAATTTCACCTGACGCTTTCTTCTGTTGGTATCAAATCTCTGTGAGATGTGTGCAACTCACACCCTCACCTTTGTGTGTATTCTAGTGTGTGTGTGTGTGTGTGTGTGTGTGTGTGTGTGTGTGTGTGACTCGTCACCCTGGAGCCAGTCGTTCTCTCCTCTGACCCTGATCCCCGTCACCTGTCTGCTCAGATCTCACACACACAGACACACAATTGCTGTGACCCTTTCCTGGAGCTGAAATCCAATCGCAGTTGCCAGCCATACAAAACTTGCCAGCACAGCAAGGTTGTGTTTTTCTTTTTTTTTTAAATGTTGGGGGGTGTATGTGTTTGATTCGAACAACTTACTGTCTGCTTTGAGATGAACGAAGGCTCAGTACGACCATGTTAAAGGACTTAACACGTACACATTGACCTTGGACTGAGTCGTGCAAAGAACTTAAATGATGTCTAAGCTTTTTTCCAAAAAAGCCCAGTAGCTGAGTTAAACAGTAGTTACACAAAATATCAAATGTTACAATTCAGAAACTTTTCCTAAATCACTGAAAATATGCTGAAAAACAGTGTTTCATAAAGTCCATCAGCTACATTAAATCTTTTAGTAATATGTAAACATGCTTGTGAAATCTCAGTATGCAAGAGACAAATCCGAAAACCTAATATTAGATGATCTTCATGTGGGACTGCACTAAAAAATGATGTTTCTGTACTCGAACTCGATGGATCGGCTCAGAAACACTTGGAACATCTTTATTAAATGGATCAGTATTTATTTCCTGGTTTTCTACTCTGTATGAGTAAATGCAATTAAAATGACTCTGGGGTAAAGCAGAGAATTGCCATTTTCTGTGATGATATTGTGTGATAAGTGCAAAAGCCACAACTATCTCATACGTCTTGTAAGGCACAGTTTATGCTGAACCATATTTACAAATTTCAGTGCCACATGCTGATGTTCATGGTTTTTTGGGGAAGGCCTTGCATACGTCATCGGGTCCTAATAGCATGCTAAATGTATACCACATGTATGGCTAGCGTAATGGTCTGGGTGCCCTACAGTCCAGACCTGTCACCAGTTGGACACAAGGCCCCAAATTGTTAAAAGCTGAGAATATGTAAACATGTTGAGACTGGGGAAAAATATTTGGCTTTGAGGAAAAAAAATCTACTTAGTAACTAAAAACTTGTTGCTTAAAAACAGGGTCAGCATGTCTAGATTATAACCAACCTCTAAGGGTCTGCTTTTCCTAGTGACGTAAACTTGAGACTGAGCGCACAGGTTTGTGTTGTGGGGATATCCGCGTACCTGCTAATTTTTTGCGACTTTACAATGCACCAACGTCACCTCAGGCAACAGACTTGAAGAAAACCTCTGAAGTGCAACAGGAATGACTACTCGGCCGTCACGTCTCCAGCTGCCTGTGACCACAACAGAGGATAATTGAGGCTAGAGCTGGGCGATATGAGATTTTTTCATATCACGATATGTTTTTTTCATTTCAGGCGATAACGATATCTATCACGATATAAGCCAAATAACTATATTTGTAAGATTTAAATGTGCCGTTGCTCACAAGTAAAATGTGAAATAATCAGCAGCTTGTTTTTATTTAAATATTTATTTCCCATAATAAGTTCAACAGGGTAGATGTACTTAAGGAACATGAGACTTTTTCAGATAAATAAAGGCAAATATTGCAAACTACACAAAAGGCAGCCGCTAAAGCGTCTAAGTTTCAAAATAGAACAAACGAAACAGACTACTAAATTGTCAATTCCACTTAGAAACAAAATATTAATTCTAAAAATAAATCTTAGTTTGTTTTACAGAAGAACAGACAAAACTGACTAACTTTTGTCAATATCAAATAAACTGAGAACTAAAAGGAAATTCTCAATCTCTCCTTGTTGTATAGCTTAGCTTTTCAAACAGTTTTAACAGTTACTTTAGTCTGACAAAAGCCGAATGACGAATTAGCGCTTCCAGTCAGAGACTGAGGCTACGTCCACACGTACACGGGTATTTTTGAAAACGGAGATTTTCCGTTTTAAAAAATAATCCCGTCCACACATAAAGGCAGAAATGAAGGAAAACGCTGCTATGAACATGCCAAAGCAGCAGGTGGCGCTAGATTCCTAACCGTGAAGAAATGTTGGCCAATCAGAAGTCTAGAAGCCTCGGTGGGAAAAAGTAAACAAAGCTGCGGCATAGAAGCAGAACCGAGTCGTATGTGTGGAGGGACAGTAACTGTGTGTGTATGTAAGCATTTAAACACTGCAGAGAGTAGAATTAACAGTAACAGTATTGTAGAAATTCATTTCACCGAAACAATAACGTGGCGCACAGTGTGACGCATGCACCAGTTTATTGTATTTCCAGACTTGCTTTCGGCACAATTTACAGTGCACGCTACTCTGTTTTTTGTCAGACTTGAAATAGCCGAAATACCTTCACACTACGGAACTTCTCTGGCTCTTCCGTTCGACAATCTCTCCGGCATTGGAACCATCATCTGTTTTCTCTTCGGTCACACTCGGTTGATTTTTCTAGTCGGCACACTCATTTCCTCCATTACGCGCTGGCTCCATTACGCGCTGGCTGCTTCCCAAACAAACACGTGCGGCTTGGCACTTGTGCTGTACGTAACAAGTCACGCGACGTGACGCTGCGGCTGTGATTGGTTCGGCTCTGCGCTACTTAGTTTGGATTGGCTGACCTTTTTTTAAAAAAAATTTTTAATTTTTTAATTTTAAGAGGACAAGAGCGGCGAGGTCTATCGCGATAGCTTAATTTCTCTATCGAGTAAAAGTTATATCGCGATACATATCGTTATCGTTCTATCGCCCAGCTCTAATTGAGGCTTAAGCCCACAGTGGTAGCGCCTATCCTCAGTACATAAGAGAACCAGTTTATCAGACTGTTAGCTTAGTTTTAGAGTTCAGCAGTTCTCTGACGTCTACACATGCCTAAATAATAAGCACTGTCATAATGTGGTAGGTGCTACAGGGAAAACTGTGAATTTGAATCTTAAATGTTAGAAAGGGTGTAATGTGAGCAGTCCACCAGCAGAACCGGTAACCTATACAAGTTTTAATAGGAGAAAAAAGGGGAGTTTCCATTTCTTGCTGTATTTTTAATCAGCATTTGCTTCCCAGCTATTTACAGATTTTCTTACATCTGAAGCAACAGATGTGGCGTTTTCTCTATAATGGTGACAGCTGTCGGATGAGGACGGTTTCCAATTACATCTCTAGGTTTAAAATGCGTTATTACTGTCTTCCTCCAAAAGTTCACAGAAAAAAACGTGTGTTTGTGTGTGATGCTTATTTTGTTTCACTTGGGTAATTGTTATATAATCACTGACCCAAATGCTTTAAAGTCGTGTCCTTTTTTTTTTTTTTTTTTTTTTTATATAATCACTGATTCTGTGTTCTTGCAGTTTTAAGGAAATAGGGCTGGTCAGTGGCACTAAAAAGTCAGCGAATCACAAACCTTTTAAATGCCCTGTAATTTGTGCTCTGTCATGTTTCTTAGTTAAATTTCTTTAGCCTTTTGCTTACAAGTCATTACATTGTCTTTATGGTTAAACTGTACTCCCTCTTTCACAGGAGTCCAAGTTATCATCTGTCCGCTCCAGTACGTCGCGAGGTCGAAACTCCGTGGCCACGACCACATCAGACGAGCAGCCGCACATCGGTAACTATCGGTTACTGAAAACCATTGGCAAAGG
Organism: Rhamphochromis longiceps; assembly: GCF_057381845.1. Taxonomy (NCBI): domain Eukaryota; kingdom Metazoa; phylum Chordata; class Actinopteri; order Cichliformes; family Cichlidae; genus Rhamphochromis; species Rhamphochromis longiceps. Next base: position 53,054,043 of record NC_140559.1, on the reverse strand, counting down.
CAACTTTGCCAAGGTCAAACTGGCACGACACGTCCTCACCGGAAAAGAGGTAGGCATGAGTGCACGCGCCCCCACACACACACACACACAGGCTAGATTGGACTGTACGCTTTAATCTTATCCTGCGGTTCCACTTACAGAGTCGTTCTGACTTTGTGAACTTGGCTTTTATTTTTAGCTGCTTCGATCACATTCAGGAGAAATGCTCTAGTATTGACTCTTTATTTAACCAGAAACAGGCTCGTCAGTGTTTCAATAACAAACAGGCTATGCTAGGGAAACTGCTGAGACATGCTGTCATGTTGTGATGATGAAACCTGATGATCACTGCTGGTGGTGATAATAATAACAATAATAATAGTAGTAATAGTAATAATAACAGAAATAGTAATAATAGTGTACTTATTGACAATACAAGTATACCTGGTAATTAGACTTTGACAGAAAAGAAGCCTCAACCTTTTCTTTCCAGTTAGCAAAGATGGTAAAAAGCAGGAAAAATGGCTGCTAAGTGTTAATCTGTCTTCCTGGTTGCTGAGTGTAGGGGAGGGTTCATGCTGTGCTACACAGTTTGGTCTGAGGCTTGCATGGCTTTGGAGACAGTGCATCTGCTGCAGGAGATTAGTTCACCATTGTCAGCCTGAATAGAGACGCCCTAAATGTCTCCGGTTTACTTTGAATTCCAGATGTGATGTAACCCGGTGATCAGTCCCTTTAAGGGAAAAGCTGGGACTGCAGTGAGCCCATGCTTGGTTCTGTCTGTTGCCCAGTCAAGTCGGCTCTCCAACTGTGTGTGTGTGTGTGCATGTTTGTGAGTGTGTGTGTGTGTGTGTGTGTGTGTGAGAGAGAGAGAGAGAGTGGGGTGGGCGTGCTCTGTCAATGTGTGACAACTCTGTGCCTGACACCCTGATAACATGCCATGTGACCTGCTGGCTGGCGCACACGCACTCTCGCACAAAACGAAAACAAGGGATAGTCAGAGGGCACGAAGGAGTCAGATAGACGAGCACGACCAGAAACGGTGAAAGAAAGACGTTAGTTGACAGGGAAAGACAATAATTGGACTGAGGAGTAGCCCTCCCTTTCCCATGTCCCTTTGAAGACACGATTCTTTGTTCCCCCTGCCTTCATGTCCTCTCTCCTCATTTTCTGCGTCATCCTCTTTTTCCTACAGCTCTCACTTTGAATCCATCCCATCTGTGCATTTCTCTCTTTATATATATTTTTTTCCTCTGCGGCTATTTTGATTATTTGTCTTTGCCCTTATGGCTTTTTGTTTTTCAGTCTCCCTTGCTGGGGACTGCTGTTGGATTATGAGCTGTAGGCCCTTAAAATGGCATGGATAAAAAGCATGCTTGAGCTTGAGAGTGTGTGTGCCTCTCTCCTATTTTCTATCCTATTATGCAACTATCACCTGCTGCGATTGTGTATTTATCACTTAATGCTGTGAAATTGTATCGTGTGTGTGTGTGTGTGTGAGATGTGTCCCAAAAAGAGAGAAGTGTGTGGACATTTGTGTTTGTGCGTGGCTGTCGCAGGCTGTGGTTTTGTGGGTTTGTGTGAGCAAAATGTGCCATAATAAATGAATCAAAGTGTAATGACAAGTGAGCACATTCTTGCTTCTTGCTTCTAGGTGGCTGTAAAGATCATAGATAAGACACAGCTCAACTCCTCCAGTTTGCAAAAGGTGAGTTACCTTGCTTTCTTTCTCTCTCTCTCACACACACACACACACACACACACACACACACACACACACACACACACACACACACACACACACACACACACACACTCCCAGCACAGAATTTAAACCTCAGTCCTTCTCATCCCTTTTCTCAGAAGTCATTTTAAGCCACTCTCCCTGCCCCAAGTGTCTTTTTCTCTCGTTCTCCCTCGCTCTCTCTGGCTTTCTGAAGTGGTCTAGTTTTCGGAGAGAGTTTTAATTACAGGAAACAAGCTGCAATTACTTCCTTTGATCGTGGCAGGGTGGGGTCTGTCCACTTACACGCACACACTGTCTAACCATGTATACGTGCACACTGAATGCACACACCAACCACTCCACAGACAGACAGACAGACAGATATATATATATATATATATATATATATATATATATATATATATATATATATATATATATATATATATATATATATATATATATATATATATATATATATATATATATATATATATATATAACATAACATAACATAGAGTATGTACTTCTATAAACGCCGACGCACAGATGATAAGGAAATGTAAAGACGAAGGGAAAAGGTCACATGGAAGTTAGAACAGGAATTGGCAGGGAATGCTAGTTAAAATACGCTATCATATCTTGAAGTGTCTTTTTCTTTCTTTTTCTTTTTTAAACATTGATTTATATAAAGGCCGAACTAAGAATACGTCAGTCTGAAGCCTCAAGTCTCTAAATCTTAAAAAAAAAAAAAAAGCCAAGCAGTTTTAGTTTCATTCAGCATAAGATTTAAATATGTTTACTGTGGACTATATAATGTGGCGGATTAGTACACGTTTGCACTCCAGTGCAATGTGGCTCATTTATCTGTTTTATTTGGGTTATCAAACAGTTAATACAAGTTAGTTTGGATTGCAATCCAAACTAAGAGGCTGTATTTTTGTGTATTTTTTCTTCTAGCTGCATAGCACACAATAGGTGCAACAGTGTAGCCGCTTTCATGTTAACATAAGCATAAACTCAGCTTTAATGTTTTGATGTCGTTTTTAGATTACGCTCAAGGACGGCAGTCTTTGAAGAAGGTAACACTTGTAACAAAGCAATAAATATTTTACACTGAGATGCTGCTTTAGTGGTGCATTTAGGGCTGTTGGTAACTTTAATAGTTCCTGGTTTGCATAGTTTTTATATGGATAAATAGTTAATGTGCCCATAAAGTGCTCAGTCGGCCTCGCTTGACCTTATCTGCTGACTCAGAAGAAATATAATGAGCAGGGAGCAGCGCATCTTTACGCCCTTTCCTGATATGAAATATGCAATGTTTTATACTACATGCACGATTTAACACTACAGTCTAATACATGGACTCAGAACCTTTTAAAATTTGGGGTCTGTATTTTGATACTTGGCTATTGTGATTATTAAAAAGGCCATACTCCCTTTATGCATTTATGGGAATGCAGGTTATTACAGCTTATAAACTGTGCCTCTGTAGAGAACACAATCTCTCATTTTGGAGAAGCTTATGAATAGATACTGCTGCTGCACGATGCTGGAGGCATGTAATAAACTCACATGAAAGACTTTGAGAAACATCTGGAACCAGTAGCTGTCAATTTGGCCGTGCGGAAACAGACAGAAGTGTTATTGGGTCTGATCTAGAAAGATTATGGTTCTGACTTTAACAGAAAAGTTATTGAGCTGATATGTTCAGATGTTACCTGCAGGAAGTGCTTGTCTAGAAAACGCTAAATAGTCGCCTTTAACTCATTTCTGTTCAATTATGCAATTCTAAATTGCACCAGACTTTAGATTGGTAGCTGAGTTACTTTGATCTCTGTTGGTATATCATCACTAACTGTTTTTGTTTTCCTTCCTCCTCTTGAACAGGAAGTGAGTGGTTGTGTGTCAGTGTCAATTTACCTACCACAAACAGAGACTCTGGAGTCTTTGTAATCACACAGAAATTACAATACTGGCGTTTGTTTTCGCTCCCTGTCATTTGGAGCAAATGCACATAATCAAGTGATAGACATTTACACTGGAGAAATGACCGTATAAATGAGTGTCACAACAAGAACAACTCCCTCTGCAGTCTGATGGCGTGTTTGACGGTCTGTCTCGTTTCTCACAGCTCTTCCGGGAGGTGAGGATCATGAAGATGTTGAATCATCCCAACATAGGTGAGTCACCCTGAAACATGAGGTTCAAGTGTGTCGTCACTTGCTGGGAGCCAGTGTTTTTAAGGCCATGTAGCCAGATAATATTAATCCTGCTATTTGTTTTTGGTTTTTTTATCCCTTTTTGCTTTCATTCTTGCTCTTTGCTCTGCTTCTCCCTTTATTCTCTTCTTATTCCCTTGCCCCATCACTCCCTCCTCCTCCATTCCTCTTGCTTTGCCTTTCTCTTTCCACCTGCAGTCAAGCTCTTTGAGGTGATAGAAACAGAGAAGACCTTGTACCTGGTAATGGAGTACGCTAGTGGAGGTAAGTGCGTGTCACTGTGAAATGATTCCCCCTAAAAGTTGTCATTCTGTGATAGACTATAAGTAAAGGAAAAAAATAAAGACCTTTATAAGCAGGATCATTTGCAAAGAGCTTTATTATTGATAAATTTGCTGAAAAAGAATGCCACTGTAAATGTTGTTATAATAATCTATTTATGTTATTGAGTCAATGTGATGACCAGATTTTTATTTATTTATTTTGGTACTGCTGTTGTATCATTATAAGTCAAGTCTGTAATAAAACAGAGTATCAGTAATAAACTCCTAAACGACAACGTTCAGTTCAGTACTCCTGACCCTTTATTCTGGAGGCAGGTATCCAGTTCCAGCACTAAATCTGCTCTCCTCCTCTTTCTGTCGTCTCCCAGGAGAGGTCTTTGATTACTTGGTGGCTCATGGCAGGATGAAGGAGAAGGAAGCCCGTGCCAAATTCAGACAGGTGTGTTGGGTTGAAAACGGCTTTTCCCCCCTCCTTTCACAGAAACTAGTCCAACTTTGTAAGCGTCGTATGTTTCAAGCCAGTTTGGACTGATATTAAGAGTGTACAGTTTGTACTAAGTCTTGCATCACTAGCTCTATCCCGAAATTGCTTTTTGGATGAACTCCTAATGAAGAGCTCACTGTTTGAACCTCTCCATCCTGTCATCCCTCCTCTCCCCTGCTTCTCCCCGTTCCCTCTCTCTCGCTCACTTTGTCACTCTCCAGATTGTGTCAGCTGTGCAGTATTGCCATCAGAAGTGTATAGTACACAGAGACCTCAAGGTGAGAACACACTCGAAGGCATTATTGAATTAGAGTTGGTGTCAAAGCAACCTCCTCCCCTCTCCTCACCTCCACATTTAATCTTCATACAATTGGCTCTTTGAGCTGAAATCCCACCTCTGCAAACGAGTCACCCAGACGATATTCACAAAGTCTGTTAAACGCAAACATGTATTGTATACATTTCTCCTCCTATGTCATCGTTTTGTTGTTTTTTGTTATTTTTTTCCTTTCTGCCAGCTCATCTTAGATTATCCCAAAAACCAAAGCGCACATTATGCACACACAGATCCAAGGCCTCTGGGTCAGTTTGGTTCATAGTATTATTCAAAGTTGTAAATCCTCTTATTGTCCCACCAGACAGACCTGTAGTCAACACATTATCATGATTAGTGGGACAGAAACCTCCTATTTCAAAGTTGTTTCTAGTCTATTTTGGGTTTTTAATGAAATTTTAGCAGCTTTTAGCAAGGTTGGATTTCCTACGGATAACAGTTACTAATGGTTGTCATTTAAAACACACACACACAATAAAAGGCAGGCTTAGAAGTAAGCCGTTTCTGGTTGAGACAGAAGGATTATCATAACGCTTGCCTTCCTTCACATTAACACAATCACTGTTGATCTGAGGGTTGTAAAATAAAATAAAAATCGAGCACAGGCTTATTTCTAAGAAGTGCTCCAAAAGGGTGGCTGTAGACCTGCTGGTATCACCCATATTTGGCCATAAGGAAATTGGTTGGCAAGGTTGTAAACATGTTGATCTTAGACCCTCATACTTAGATTGACCTACTTTTAGAGCCAGCCTCAAGTGGCCACAAGATGAACTGCAGGTTTAGGCACTAATGCCATGGCTTCATTTTTCAGGGCTGCTGTTTGGTCTTACAGTGAGAGCAAATTTTGATGAGTGTGCATTTTCACACAGAGACTAAAATGACCCCATTTGAGTGCCAAGACTTAAAAAAATAAAAATAAATGAATACTGTATCGTTGATGTCATGCTCTACTGTATCTCTGCTTCTTTTCATGAGAGATAATAAGGTTGATGTGGATGACTAATAGGTGATTAATATCAACAACAAATCATTAAAAACCTGTGATCTTCCTTTTTTTTAATTTATTTTTTTTTTAGCTCAGAGGTTAGAGATGATGTCAGTATTGTATTTAATGTGTGCATGCACACTCTCACACACTCAAACGCACAGAAGCTGCAAAGTATTCAGAGCAAGTGAAAAGGAGAGCGGACCTGTTGCTAGGCAACCCCAGCCTCCTTGCTCACTGGTTCACTTCAAGCTTAAAGATACAAACACGCAGGGAAAAACTGTGGTCTCTCACGTTTACCCATTGTGCGCTGCTTGAACGGCACAGACGATTCCTGTGAAAGCTCTCTTTCCCACACAGCTGTTTATTTTAACCCAAAGAAAAGTGTTTTAGAAATCCATCTGTACCATGAATGTGCTACCTACAAAGCCATTTGCATGTCAGATCATGTTACATTTGATCCCAAGCTAGTCAGTTTCTTAATTCCACTTTGTCAGCAGCTCAGATTTATACTTTTTGTGCCTCTGATCTGATGAGCCCACAAAGCAGATCTTAAGTGTTTTTAATTTTTTGGCACATTTGGTATGGCGTGGTTTCTTTCCTCCTCTTTATTTGCGCTCCTGTATTTTGAACATAGTAAATGCCCCTTCTTCTGACCTCTCTCCTCGCCGTTTGTCTGCAGGCAGAGAACTTGCTGCTGGACGCAGACATGAACATCAAAATAGCCGACTTTGGCTTCAGTAATGAATTTACTCTGGGGAACAAGCTGGACACGTTCTGTGGCTCCCCGCCCTACGCAGCTCCAGAGCTCTTCCAGGGCAAGAAGTACGACGGGCCTGAGGTGGATGTCTGGAGCCTCGGAGTGATCCTCTACACACTGGTCAGCGGCTCGCTGCCCTTCGATGGACAAAACCTCAAGGTCGGAAGGATGAGTGTGTGTGTGTGTGTGTGTGTGTGTGTGTGTGTGTGTGTGTGTGCACGCATTACATAAGTGGAAGTCTGTATTCTGTGGGTGGTTGTAGTATTTGTCATGCTGGTTTCTGTTCCCTCTTCCTGCAGAATGCAGAAATTGAACTCTAGAATGGGTGAAAGTTATTATCTCTCTGCCTGTATTGACTTTCCAAATTTGCATTCGTTGATGATATGTGTTCGGTGTTTAAAGAGAGATTTAATGTTTCCTGAACTGCTTTTGCTACCAATCATTCACACCACCTATCACACTGTGCATTCAGTCAGTACCCACATGAGTCATTCTGGAAGTGCAGACACATTTTGGGTGGGCGATATGACATTGAATGTGATGGTATTGATATTAAAATGCCAGAGAAATATAATCTAGGCTTACTGAGCATGCCTTTTGCTCTACCTCCTATTGAGTTTTATGAAAATGCAGTGCTTGACAGAATAAGCACATTCATTACAGCTGAGTTAACAAGCGTTACTACGTGCATTAACCTGCTCCGTGTCTGAGCACATGAAAGTTGATAAATGAGCTGAACGGTGGTGATTTAAAAAAAAAAAAAAAAAAAAAAAAAGTTAAATTGCGATGGTACTCTGTGCCTGGGAACTGGAAGTGCGTTCTCGTATTAAAGCTAAAGAAATACCCACAAGTCAGTGAATTTCATTTAATGCTTATATCACCCACGTCCTGTGCTGCAGCTCTGATTGAATCAGAGCTTTTTGAAATGCTAACCAGCTTATATGAATATGGTTCCTGTTTAATAAAACTGTAATTCATTTGTAAGCATAGATAATGTTTAGCTTGGCTATGTGGAGCCATATCTGATTGAGGTAGGAGAATACTGATGAGATTTCCTCTTCACTCGCATCATAAAGTGTTTAATCTTTACATAAACCTTTGGATGTTTAGTTGCTTTGCTTTGCCCAAATTTATTTTCAAAGCAAAGCTGTGTTTGTGTTTAAAATTGCTGATTGTTTGCGCTTACTGTTAACTCTTCATATACCTGTCCATCTCCAGGAACTGAGAGAGCGCGTGCTACGTGGTAAATACAGGATTCCTTTCTATATGTCCACTGACTGTGAGAACCTGCTCAAAAAGTTCCTCATCCTGAACCCTTCAAAAAGAGGCAGCCTCGAGGTATAACGCACAGCAGTGCCACACGCACACACACAAGTCACAAAATGCCTTTAATTCAGTTACTGCATTTGTTTCCTTGTGAATGAAACGATCATTTCAGCCACCTATATGTTACTGCGTGAGTCCTACAGATGTTTTGAATGTAGCTCGTTGCTAAGAATGGTGTTTACAGCCCGTATAAGACTGTAAAGTTAGACTTGCTTCATCAGCCATATGTGAGTTTGTTGCTGAGGTGCAAAGTGCTTTTTAAAGACTTAGTAAATACCTGTTAAGAGTAATTTAATTTGGTTGCGCTGAATGTGGATGGAAGGTAACTTGCTCGGATGAAAAATATTACTAAGGTGACAGGGAGGGGGGAAGTGTTGCTGCTTGCATTGGCTTGTCAGGTTGTAGGTTTTGTCAGCGTATGTAGTTATTCCCGATCCTTGATTGGTCATGCTAAAACAACCCCATAAATTCAGTTTAATGTTTTTAAAAATGAGTCATGTGCCTGTTCGTTTAAACCCACTTAAGATTGTACGCACTTGTTTCAATCGGCAAAGTGCATCTCGCTCAAACAATGAACGTACAGTCTATTCTGCTTTAAGAAGCCAGTGGATCAATAACTCTTAACTGAACCCTGCTGTGATTGCGCTCAGCTTTTATCAGACATACAGTCTTTATATAATGTCCATTTTCATCATCGTGGACTCTGCAGCGTATGAGCGATATTGTGGGCTTCATCCTTAAAGTCTAAATGCTTCTGTCAGTGTAGTATCTGAATTGTGACACCGTTAGTTTCCCAGGAGAAAAGTATGGGTGAACTACTACTACTCTGTTCATCTTTCATCCTTCCCCACACTCCTTTCTGCCCATTTGTCCTTTTTGCCAACTCATGCCTCCCTTTATCTGTTTGTTTGGCTTTCTACCAGCAGCAGATAATGAGAGACCGGTGGATGAATGTGGGCTATGAGGAAGAGGAACTCAAACCCTACATCGAACCTCAGCCAGATTATAAGGACCCCAGGAGGACAGGTAGGCAAGAAAAAAAAAAAGAAAAAAAGATGACTCTCTAAACCCCCTTTTCTTCATCACACACAGCAACACCTAAGCCTGTATACATTCTCTCTTTCTCTTCGTCTTCTTTTTTAATCTTTAGGAGTTATATAAAGTTGGTGTCAGCTCACCGTTCTATTTATAACATGGTTTTACTGTATGTGCAGACATCATGCTGCAGATGGGATTCTCTCAGGAGGAGATCCAGGACTCGCTGGTGAACCAGAAGTACAACGACGTGATGGCCACATACCTGCTTCTGGACTATAGGAACTCTGAGGTTACTCAGGTTTTTTTAAATCATGCTTCACCCTGTAATACCAGAGTCATAATAACTATGCAAGGTACTGTTTGTCAGAGCTGAGCTGTCCTTTATGAAGAAGTGACTCTATCTTTATATATCTTCTTTTTAATAATATGTATATGATTTTTTTTTTTTTTTTAGTCCTTTCTGTTTACGTGACCTATACCAGTTTCTTTCTCTCTTGTATTAAGACGTCTGTTTTGGTTTTTCCCTCAGCTTGATGAAGGTGGCATCAAACCTCGGCCGGGAAGTGATGTAAGCAACATAAATGCTCCCCCCCCGCTTCATAAGGTATAATGAGAACACATAATGTCTTCAGCTAGCGCTTAATGAGGTTTCCCCAACTCCAGCAAGCGACACAGATACACTGACTTGACCACACACATGTAGCAAAAGCTCTTGATGTTTGAGGTTCTTAATCATACACATAGGTCATGGCTTCTACATTAAACTATCCCATTGTGTATTTAAGCATGTTAAATGCTGCTCTGACCTTTTGTGTATCTTTTCTCTCTTTAAGGTACAGCGCAGCGTGTCATCCAACCAGAAGCCTCAGAACCGCCGAACCACCGACCAGGGTGAGATTGGTGTGTGTTGAAGGGGAACGGGAACACTGGAGACATAGTTGTAGTTGTGTTGTAGACATGGAAGATCAAGACGAGGATAAGATTTAGGCTGGAATAAAGGTTAAGAAGGAAGAGAAGGTTAAGCGAAGGAAGTAGAAGAGTGAGTGCATGAGTAGAGGGCTTGCTATGACTGCTTCTTGATTGATTAAAGTAAAAAAGGAAGTGACAAACCAGCAGGCAAAACAGAAGAAAGGTCCAAGGTTCAAGCCTATTAAGTGCTGGTCTGACGCACTGTCTTCCTTTTTTTTTTTTTTTTCCAGGCTCCTCCTACTCCAAAAGGGGAGGTCAGACAGACAACCGGTCAGCAGGGGAGGATTCTGGGAGGAAGGGTTCATCAGGCAGCTCCACCACCAAGGTGCCGGCCAGTCCTCTGGCCTCGTCCGACCGCAAGAAGAGTGGCACACCCTCCACCGTGAGACCTAATACCCATGCTGCTGATATATTTGCATTTAAGCCGTATCAAAAACACAAAGGGTTGTATTTGCGTCATCGCTTGGTACACACACAAATTCCCAAACATGCGCACAAGTAACTGCTGCGTCTGCAGAGCTGTAATTTTTGCCCTTTAGTGTATGCTGTCAACAGCCATAATTACTCACATGCTGTGGTCCAAAGATCAAAATAATTCCTAGTTAATTATCAAACTAAATAAAAACAAGTGGCTTTTAAACTATGAACATCTTAACTGCTCTGCGAAAGTGAAACTGTGCGGGTGTGAAGCTGTTACACTGCCGTGCTATGTAGTTGCTTTTACATTAGAAGATGGTTAGATAAGGCCTTTATCTTTAAGTTATGTACACCCAAAACGTCTCACCGGGGATGAGAGCAGCGTCCACAAACCTGATGAAGAACTCGATGTTTCACAGCCTTGTGCCGGGCTCAGGCCTCCGAGAACGAGAGCTCAGAAGCTCGTCTTTCCGGTTACTCACACAACCCTGAACAAAGAGAACATGCATTCCACAGCACATCCGCCCGCATTGGTTACAGCTTCGTTCATTTAATGACATAAGCACGTGTCACATGCTTTAAGTGCAGTCACCTGCTCTCATCTGCTCAGTTGGCATCAATTGGCAGAACCCTGAGGGAGTCTTATAACCTTAACATCTGACACAGGAAGTGCCTGACAGGGATCTGTATTTGACGCCTACCATTAAACTAAAACGTAACTGTAAAGGTCGAGTGTGCATATGAAAAATATTTTAGGAAATTTCATGTCCACCCGTTTTGGTTTAAAGCCCCTGGACAGACCTCTTGGTAGGACTGTGTGGGTGTTTAGAAACTTTGCTCGATGGACTTCTCTCTTGAGGTTTGTTGCACCTGTCAGCTCGACACGCCTTTAGACATTTATTAATCATTTATCTGTGGGCTTTGGTGACATAACAGACATGTATTATAGCTCTGCCCAACCTCAAGCTGTGCAGAGCTTAACTGTCATTCTCATGGAAAGTGCACACGTGGGAGTGGAGAGGTTTCAAATGACTATTCAACATGTCAAGGTGAAAATGAATTGGGGTTTTTTTTCTTGTGTCATTCACAGATAATTTGGACGAGGGTGCATGAAAATTAATTTGATCCGGGAAATTCTCTTGAGCGCTAATTACGGCGGTTTTTCATTCATATTAGGTTGTTTAAGCTGCTTGTCCTTTTTCCATTTAGAAGTTTGCTGAAAGGCTGTTCCCTGGATACCTTGGTGGGGTCATCAACCCTTAATCAAACCTTTGTCCCTTTTTTCTAACATTTCTATTTTGATGCTCCTCCTTTTCAGAATAGCATCCTGTCCACCGGTACCGGCCGCAGTCGGAATTCTCCTCTGACCGACAGAGCCACTCTCGACCAGAGCATTCAGAACGGCAAAGACAGGTACGCAAACGCACGCACACTAAATACACACACAGAATTACAAATGAGAGAAGACAAGGGCAAACGCAGCCACTCAGGCGTTCTCACAGGCACTCTTTCTCGTCATTCAAAGCCCAACTAGTTGCTTTGAGGCAGCGCCGCGTCTTCACTCATATACACATAATACAAACACACACTCACCATGGTTTGTGAATGAAGCAGCCCCACAGCTGTCTCAGTGACTGAATCCCAGACCTTGGCTGGTACTCTCCAGAGCTCTGCCAGCTGGCTCAGGGAGGCCCGCAGCCTTCCCCCAGGGTGGGGTGAGCTCTGCTGGACATGGAAATCGGGCTCTCTCTCGGGAATTTAGGCCAAACCTCCAGAAGATTACAGATTACTCGTGATGGCCTGATGGAGGCCGGGAGAAAGCCCTGACGTGGAAGCATCCAAGTGTGCAGGTTTACGTACGCGATCTTCAAACGCTATAAAAACGCACAATAGAAGTGTGACACCTCCAGTCCCTCCAGAGTCCCTTCAGGTGTCACACCCATGCTGCACCCAGGTAAAAGAAGGTGCAGAAGTGACATTAATCCTATAAAATCACAGATGGCTAAAAGCAGCATTTAAGTTAAATAATTGATTTTCTTTAGCCTTAAGTCAAGCTTCCATCTTTTTCCCCCCTCCTTGTTCACTGGAACGAGCTACTGTGGAGTTTTATGGAGTATTCCCCCTATTTTCCACTTTCTAATTTCTCATTTTAAACTTTCTGCGTGTGATTCATCCTCCCGGCTCTCCTCTCATCCTGGATCCCCTTTCGGTTTTTAAAAGAACGGTCCAAATCTTGTTGCCCTCTGACGGTTCTGCGCGTGCTAACTTCTGGTGTCAAGCAGCTCATAACACGTCCCCGCATACAGCTATACGCACATCACTCATGCTTAACCCAGCCATGTGCTTTGTGGGCTTTTTCATGAGCATTAAACATAAAACCAAACCATAATCCCTACTAGGACGCAGCATTCATGGTCATGGTTCATACTGCTTTGTTTACCTGTTCATGTGTCCGTCTCAAATGACCCCATTGTTCCCAACGTGGCGCACCACCTGCAGTATGGCAGATTCAGTTGAATCCAAGTAGAGGCTGTAAAATCAAGTCTCCTCTGCGTTCACTGTTGGAAACGGTCATTTGAGACAGCATTGCTTTTTTAGTACTGTGGGTCTGTTAACTATGGTAGGCTCTGCTGACTCAGTGGTTGTCATCTGCTTTGATTTTAAAGTTACTTTATTTGATCATCACTAATGCTTTGAAGTTTGGGCTTTTATACTTGTTATACCCTACCCACACCACCCCCCCTTTCTGTCCTTTTCTAATTTCCTTAATTTGGCTTCTTTTATCTGCTGCTGAGCCTCCCTCTGGAGTCGCTCACATTTTCTTGGCACCTCCTTCCTTTGCTTTATTCGAGCTTCCTTTTCCCCCCCTCTTCTTGTCCTTATATTAATCTTTCTTCTTATTTCTTTCTTTTCCTCCCCTCTCTCTAAGGAGATTAGAGACTTGTGATGGAATATTAACTCTTAGTAGCACTATATGGTCCTCGCGTTCACCTCCTAATAGGCTTACATATGCACAAATACATCCACTCACATGCAGAGAGGCGGCTGGGCATGCACAAATTTCAACACGAGTCATACACGCTCACACTCACTACACACTGGGTTATCCAGTTAATATTTTCCATCACCAGCCATGCTAATCCCTGTGTTTCTCTCAGCTGTGTGCTTGTTTTCTGTGTAAATGTCCCTCTTTCTCTGTGTTCATTCTTCCACACTCTCTTGATATCTCTTGTCTCTCCACGGTACCACTCTCCGCTGTCCCTTACACTCTGTGTGTGTGTGTGTGTGTGTGTGTGTGTGTGTGTTTTCTCTTGTGCATGTGGATAAGGTCAAGTTAACGCCGTCGGTAATGTGCAGAGCTTTGTAGGCTGTAGCAGCCTCCTGATTAGCAGAGGGTTCAAAGAGGAACTCAGCATTTTTTTTGTTTGTTTGTTTTCTTAAGTAATTCTTAAGAAATGTCAGTTGTGCAACTTTGTAGGTAATAAAATAGATGGAAAAAGTTTGGATTGTTTACATTTGAGGAGGTATGTGAAAGTGGTAAGTCAGGAACTGCAAGCTCTGATCTCCTACCCAGCTGGTTTACTGTAAGAAACTAAACTTGTTAACGTGTCATTTGCTGGAATCTGCATTTTTGGCATGACTGTTTGCAAAGGAAACAGTTTGTTGTCAGAATTGACTTAATATAGCACATTTTGCTTCTATCAGTAGTATTTATTTTGAAAATGTAACGAAGCAAATTTGTCTTAAAAGAGGCAACAAAGCACATTTATCCACTGACGGGGGAACTTAACAGGAAAAATATTGTTTGTTATTTTACTGTGTACATAAAGGATGTCGAGCTTTCGAGTGTGTTTTTCGTTTTTCCCCAGTGATGTATACACGTAAGGGAAATTTGGCCGATCTCTGCTGAACGCTCTGTTCAGAGGTTTTGTCAGGCTGATGCCTTCTCGGTGCCAGTTTGACGTCTGTGTTGAACTCACAGATGCACGAGTGCAGGTGGTCAGAACGGACTTTGGGGCATTGCGCTAAAGATAGAAGCTACATTACACTAAAGCCTCGCGTTGTCATGGAGGGAAGATCTGGCAGATTTTATACCGAAATGAAGGCACGGATGGTTGTTTTATTTATCTCTTTAATTTATAGGCAAAACTTTGTTTTTACTGTGTTTATTGACTTTATCCACATAATTTGACTTTTTGCTGTGCTGTGTGTGAGAGATAAGAAGCTGGTCTCCTGTGCTCTGCCCTCTGTGTCACGTACATTTTTATATGTAAAGTTAAAGGGACAGGCAGCCTTTTGAATGAGGTTTCACAATGAAGCAATGTTCACAGCAACGCACTGGCCCTCCTCCTTTGTTTCTGTGTGTGTGTGCGTGTGCGCGCGCGCGCGCGTTTTCTGTCGCTCTTTGTTTCTACTTCCTCTGTTCTTCCTCTTGTGTCCTGTTTTCTCTGCTCTTCTCTCCCTCCTCCCTCCCCCCCCCCCCCCCCCCCTTACAGTGTATGATAAGTGCTGCTTCTAACCATACTCCACTTCACCTCCCTGCCCACCTACACACAAACCCCGCCCGGTGTGCTTGTGTTTTGTTTTTGTTTGTTTTTTTTGGGGTGGATGTTTGATTGTGTCTCTGTTTGGCGTGCCTGTCCTGTCTTACTCACGTTTGTGGGTGTGTTTGCATATACGTGTGTGTGTGTGTGTGTGTGTGTGTTGGGCGGGGCACTCCTCCTCCTCCTCTTCCTCCCCGTCCTTCCTCTCAGCCTAAACACTCCGGGTTCCCGCGCCTCCACTGCCTCAGCCGCTGCCGTCCTCTCCTCCTCCTCCTCATCCTCGCGTCCCCGCCACCACAAGTCCCTGTCCTCCTCCAATCATCCATGCCCCTCTGACCTGCACGCACCACGGCCCAGGCAAGTCTCTCACACTCTTTTTGTCTTTCACACACACACACACACACACCTCTCTGCTCAGATCATCATCTTTCCTGCAATGGACACAAAAGAAAAAGAAGAGATGAAGATGGGATAAAGTGATTTATCCCAAGAAAGGTCCTCAGATTGTGTTACACCTGCTCATCTACACTAAATGCAGAATTGATTAAAAGCTTCTAAAAAAAATGCAGCTGATTACAGGACCAAACATCACAAAACAGTAAAGTGTACAGTAATCAGAAAAAAATCCTCTTTTTCTTATGATGGATATCCTGCATAAAGCTTACGGTCACTGTATAACTTCATGGTAACAATTATTCCCCCCATGACGAAGCAGAACTGTGAAGAAACGTGCAGCAGCAAACACACTAAGTAACACTGCCATAAGTGAGGCTTTGCTGCTGCTATTCTTGCTGTGATATGCACTGTCGGCATGTATACATTCTCCACTATAACATCACCATAGTGAGATGGTCAACATTTCTAAGGCTTGCAATCATAGGCTCACCAGTTACTTAGCAACGGCCAGGAAGTACATCGCGGAGCTCAGAAAAGCTGCACAATTGTGGAGATGTTGACATAGCTCGTCTTTGGCCAGTCACTCACATTCAAAGCTCTCATCTATCAGTGGAGACATAACTGAGCAGGCAGGATTTGAGAACAAGATGAGCAGGTTCATTTTTTTTATTTTGATTTTTTTAAGCTGTCCTGTACCTCTGACAGGCCAGAGCTGTTTTTCTACTTGTTTTTGTTTCCTCGCAGCATAAACCATCTGCGGACTAACAAGAATTATGTCTCTATTCTCAGAAGCCTTAATAGATTGCATAAGAATCTTGGTTTGATAATCCTACATCTATTTTCTCAGTCCAGCGTATGAAATAGAAAAGCTGAAGGAGCGGACAATCCCTGCGTTGTGTCATTTAGAGGAAGTAAAAGAATGTGCAGTTGCTCTGGGGAGAACCAGACAAATTACAGATGTAGCTGTGTTACTTTCTGTTTATGTGAAAACACCTTTGTGTTATCTGTTGCATGTCCTCTATAGGTATTTTCCCTTTGTCCCCGATTTGATATTATGGCACACATTGTGTTTGTTGATGAGGGTTTTCCCCGGCTGGTAGAAATGCTTTTCAGCTGTTTGTGGGAATTTATCCACCTTTAAGGTTTCCCAGCCTCAGTGTTTTGTTCCCAAAGGCTCTTTGAGGAAGATTTTCCCCTCATACAGTCTCCTTCTGACATGTGTAATCCTCCTTCAGTTATGAATTTGCCTGGGAAAACCCCATTTTCATCTATTAAGCATTAACTGTGCTCTGACATTGTTTCTGTGAGTCAGTGAAATGGAGTAATGACCCGAGGATCCTACTGGTCATATGTGTGTGAAATGCCTGTGTGTATTTGCCATCTGTGTGTTTGTCTGTATATGTTGCTCTGCTGGCTAGCTCCCCTGCTTCACAGTGTTTGTTTCACGGGCTACTTTAACATTTTTGGGCTTTAGTTCAGACAGCCGTGTCTCACAGAACAAGGTGGAAGGACTGCATGTGTCCCTCAGCTACCTTAACTTCAGTCTGCAGACCCTCCAGCCATTTTTCTGATAGCTTTCGACCCTTTTTTTAAAACAAAAAAAGACGACTGCTAAATGTCTGACTGATTCCACCCATGCACGTGTTAAGGTGGCCCTTTTTGGCTGTATGTGGTTTTGTCTGCTCTATGTTGAAGTCTTGTTCTGTTGCATGCGTCGTTCAGCAGTCAGCTTGAGCTGTTCAGAACCTGGTTGGGAACGCTGGAGAGAAGGTACCGCTTCAACACGTAGACTGTACCCTGAGTGATGATTAGGCACCTTTTTTCCAGAACATAATCTGTACCCTTAACTAGAGCAGGGCGATATGGCCAAAAATATTTATCACGATATATATTTGAAAATTTGCGATAACGATATAACCGACGATATAATTGATGCGAGACAAAATACAACTCCACAACATTACTAGCGCAAAAAGACAACCTTCCATTTATATTCACTTAAACAAGAAGCTGGTTTTTATGTACATTAAAGCTTTATAAAAATGTAACAGTGCAAATGCAAATTCCTTGCTGAAAGTTTAACCAAAAGGCATTTCCAGTAGAAATGGGCTGACATATCCTGAGCATAACCATGTATAATATCCACTGAAGTTAAAAAGAGGTGCTTTGCAACATTAAACTGCAGTGTGCAGTACGTATGTTTCAGACCATAAGGTGCACAGGATTATAAGGCACATTAAGCTAAACAAAGCAGTCAGATAAATCAAACTTTATTAAACTCATTCTTCTTGCTTCCTCCACTTCTGTACCATTGATTCATTAATGTTGAATTCTCTGGCAGCTGCTCTATTCCCATGTTGTTGCAGTATATTAATGACTAACCTCGTATTGTGGATGGATTATCTCAGTTGTTCTCCTGACTGAAGTTTGGTCCGTTTACAGCATCCTGCCATGCGATTGCATTTGTCTCTAACCATGAGGAACCTTCACGTTAACTTTTATAAGTGGAAAAGTGTTAGTGTTTGTCCTCCAGCTTCACTGTTTATGTTATGCTAACATAGCTGTGTCGCTAGCGATCACGTAGCACATCATTATATACCAGCTAGCCCAACTTCAGTAACCCTACAAACGTCACTGCTGTTTAGTTTCCTGTCTTCATTTATGTTGGAAGTGATAGCAGAGCTGTACGTTTGATTTTTTTCAGAAATCTCTCAGTCAGAACATGCAATATCATGCTTAGGTAACTAGCGAAACTAGCGAGCTAACTTCCGCTAGCTTCCTGCTAACTTCTAACTCCGTTAAATGTAATAACTTTTGTTTTCATGGATGCCTGGAAGTTAAACTTTATAGTTACACCTGGTAAAGCAGCAATGCTGATCGTTTTATTAAAGATGAAAGAATTTAGACAGTTTTTAACTCTAAGTGATGCTGCAGTGTTGTTTGACCTGAAGCATACGGAGTTTAGGACCCAGATTACTCCCAGATTTAAGAGCATCTTAGTCCGACAAATACGACAATAACAACGGCCGCTTGCATGTTCTGCAAAAAAAATGTGCTTTGTTGTGTATCTGACGGACAAACACCAAACCAGTTCCACATCACGGAAGTTGCACCATTTTTACAAACCAATTCTGGTTCATCTGTTTCACTCAACAATCGGCCATGTGCGTATGAAAACAAAGGCACTGCGCATGCGCGTTTTACTCCCATTCTATCGCGATATTTCATTTTCCTATCGTTGCCTAACATTATACCGGTATTACCGTGAACGGTATAATATGGCCCAGCCCTACCCTTAACTCACATCCATTCCTGTTTGATACATCTAGTCTGAAATCTTTCTGAGTGACGTGTTCATAACAGTACTGCCATAAAGCAGGTTGGTGCTGAAACGTATATAGGGTAGGAGCAGACTACAATATGACCCTGAACCACCTTAGAATAAGCCTTTTCTCCACTACTTCACTTAATGTGCAATGAGAAGGAAAATAGGTTGAAACCAATCAGAAATATTAACCAGTCTGATTAAGTTTATCATCTTCAACTAAAACACTGGATACTGGTCCCTACTAATCTGCCTCATCCAGCTTTTCTCTCCTTGAATTTGCATCTGTGTGTGTGTGTGTGTGTGTGTGTGTTGGATACCTTTGATCTACTGGACAGCATGATCACATCTACATCAAATTAAAGGACACCCTCGAGCTGTTTTTCGCTCGTCTCACTGGTGCTTTGAATGGAGCCCCTTCTTTGGTCTTTTTTCTTGATTTTGAAGCTGTCAGTGGGATTGTGCAGAACCCTTTGGTTTCTGTTGCACTTGAGAAACTGCATTTTTGATCAGCACCACCTGCTCTCATAAGAGCTCAGCAATCATTCGAGCTAGACTGTGATCATACCAGTTACTGGCAACAACTTTCAGCTGGTAGGCAACTGTTAAGATGGGTACCTGAAGCGTCCGAGCGGACTTGCTACATTGCCAATAAGTGTTCATTTTTGTATTGCTGCTCTTCTGTGTTGGTGTTTATCTGTGTGTGTGTGTGCATGCATTTGTGCTTGTTTGTTGCCATCTGCTGCAGGCGTGCCGCAGCCACACACTGTCATGGAAGATGCACATCCCTACAAAGCAAATCCAGCCTTTTAGCTCAGTGACTGCAACCAGTCACTGAGCTAAAAGCGTTCTCGTGTGTGTCTGTGTGCGTGCATGTGCACGGGCCACTGACCTCATGTGGCTCTAAATACTGACTTGAGGGATTAGATGAAACACGACCTTGCGCTGAAGTTAACAGCACATCAGAAGGTGATTTTTAATCTTTAACTGTTGGACTAATTTTATGTTCCTGTCCCACACTCTTCTCCACTGCAATCCTCTCTCTTCATCCCTTTTCTCTCCTCCTGCATCACCTCCCACACTTCACTTTCGTCTCCTTCATCCTTCTCTTTCCGCGTTTCCTTTATCTCCTCTCTTCTGTTGTCTCCTGTCCCATATCCATCACCATTCTTTTTCATTTTCACCTCCTCGTTCCCACCTCTTTACTTATCGCACCTTCAAACCTTTTCTTGCTCACAAAAAACGTTTCGCACTTCTTTCCTCCTCCTCATGACCACGTCTCCGCTGTCCTTCCTCTGTGTCGCCTTTTCTTTACCATCCTTCCTTCTCTTTTTCTCCTTCTTGTCTTTCCACCTTCTCTCCTGTAGTGCCCCGGCGCAGCGGGCACCCGGCGCCTCGCCTTCTGCCCACAACATCAGCAGCGCCGCCGTGTCAGACCGTACCAATTTCTCCAGAGGGGTGGGCATCCGCAGCACGTTCCACGCAGGTCAGCAGCGTAGTGCCCGGGACCAGCATGGCTCCGCCTACCCCGGCGGGCCTGCTTCTCCATCACTGTCGCATGGCAACAGCCAGGCCCGAAGAACACATGGCGCCACGGGGATTTTCAGCAAGTTCACATCCAAGTTTGTACGCAAGTGAGTAACGGGCGTAAGCCGCACACAAAAAGTAAACACTGGTTAGTTGATGTTTGATTCTGTAGCGTTAGAGAGGAAGGAAGGAAGGAAGGAAGTCGAAAAACCTGAAGTACAGGAGAGGACGTGTGGTAGAAGGAGGAAGCGTGGAGTTTGGTAAATGCAAAGCCGTTGTGATAACAGCTAGTCTCTTTATTATCCAGTTACCAGTGCAGTTTAAAGTCTATGAGGTTTCAGCTTGAACCAGAAAATGACTAAGTTTCCATTACAAGTCATTTTGATGTTCTCCGAGGAACATTGTACTCTGTGGCCGTATCATCACTGAGTACTTTTTTAAAGGGGCTGGTCTCGTCTGTCACTAACCACGCGCTGATCTGTAACTGTGCTCAGAGCAGAAAGGGAGAGGAAGGGAACAGCTGTGCGTCCTCTATAATTTTGCTTGGAGCAGTGGTGACGGAGGAGTAATTTTGGTTGTGGTTCCAGTCTGGCCTAGTTTTCATCTCAGTCTTGTAGTGCAGGTTGCAGCAGTGAAGCCGCTGATCAGGGTACCTGATTGTAATAAAAGCCAGCACTGTTTATTTCGATATTTATAACTTTCTCTGGAAGTAAAGTGAACTTTTCCTGGCTGTCTAACTCTGCTGGGTAAATACAGGATACTGATTTTTACATTTGTCAAATAAATAAGTTTTCGTTTCAGGAGAATTCGATGTTGCTGATGTTAAAAAATGTTTAAGTAATCAAATAATGAGGCTAATGTGATCTAAAGTGTTGTTTTGATGGGTATTCACGCATGTTTCCTACTTTAGCATTTCCAGCAGCAGGTCTGCGTATGTGGACTTTGGACCTGACTCCAAATGAACTGCACTGTCAGTGTTTGTCATATAGGAAGAAGAATAGCATTCTGAGTAAATAATGCAGATTTTAGTGGATTTATTATTGGTTTTATTGGTCTTAGAAGATTTGTTGACTGACTCATTCCAGTGAACTACCGTAAACCACATGAACACAGTTGATTTTAGATGCATGGCCTGCAGGTTGTTTTACACTCGGCAAAGTTGATCAAGATGTTACATTTAAGATATCATATACTTAATAAGAGGAGTTTTTAATGTAGCTACCTCACAGTGAGAACAAATGCTAGAATGAGAGGTGCTCAGGACAGGAAGTGAAAACCTCTGACAAAAGTGAGAAAAGTTCCAAGTGAGCAATGTGCCACAGCCACCATATAAGGTTTTTTTGTTCTTTTATCCTGCGTGTGTGTGCGCGTGTGTGTGTGCGTGAGGAGGGAATATGTTTGCTTGTATTTTTAGTTGTTTTTGTCTGCTTAAAAAAATGATCATATGTGTAGCCTACGTGCATGGTGTAGAGTCTGTCTGTGTGTAGGGTACAGGCACAGCCACTCTCCAGGCCTCCCACTCAGAGATACTGTAGCTCCGTGGCGACAGTATCCATGGTTACTCCGGAGATATCACTTTTCCCTCAACTATAAATACCGCTACTGGGGACACCTTGATACACATGCTCACACACACACAGACAGTTATGTGCCTGTAGCACAGCAGGCAGACAGATTGTGTTGCATTTGTACATTTTGACCAGTCTCTCTGTCTCTCTCTCGCACACACACACACACACACACACACACACACACACACACACACACACACACACACACACACACACACACACACACAGTAAATCTGTGTGTTTTGTTACCGTATCATATAAGGTCCCTGGTCTGGAGAGCGATGGTTTGTCTGTGTTAAAGGAGATAAAAGTTGTTGCTTAACGTCTGCTTTTCTTTTTGTCATTTGTACATGTGTGATTTGTGTTTTTTTTATAGCAGCCGTTCTCTCGCCTTCTCTCTTTCTTTTTAAAGTTTTATCACATTTGAACTTTTCACCTCACAAACGCTTCTTTTCAGGATCATCCCGGACATCTTTGTGTAAGGGAGGGGAGTGTGTTCAGAGAGAGCCCGTTAAATCCCTCTGAGGTGTTTTTGTTCACACATTCACACCAATAAAGGGTACATCTAAACACGTTCAGATTGCACGTCGACAGCAGTGCAGTAACTTCTTCTTTTTGTTGTTGTTGTTGTCCTTCTTCTCTTTGTGTTAACTGTGGTGTTGTTTGCCGTTTCAATCCCAAGTGAGTCTGGACTGATTTTTCTTTTTTCTGTTGAAGTTGGCTCCTCAGAGGGCAGCTTTGTCTTTTACAAGAACGTCATTGATATATGCGTTTTACACATACGTTTTTTTTCTCTTTCTTTATCCCTCTTTTGTTTTTGTAGAAATCTCTCGTTCAGGTTTCCGAGAAGGTAGGCAACATCCCCAACGTTAAATATAACCCCTTGATTTATATAAACACACGTCTCTTCTTTATATATATTTTACATATATATATGCATATATATATAAATACTTCCTCCCCTTTTGGTGTTTCGTGCAGCTTTTTGTTGAGATCTTCCTTTTGTGCCTTGAGCCTTTATCTTTTCACCTTTTCGTTGTTGTTTTTTTTGTTTCTCTGTGGTTTGGCCCCTTTGTTTTTTGAGCCTTCTGATTTTGAGTGCTGTGTTTTGGTCCATTTTCTTTCTCTTTTTAAAAATGTATTTCATTTTACTAACTCCCCTCCCTCACCCAGCCATCCACTCACTTAACTCACTCACTCCATCATCACGTGGCACATTAACACCTCACTTATCTTCCTCTTCGTCCCTCCATCGTCCCTCCCGCCCACCTCTACTTCATCCTCACCCCACATTTGTTTTCCAGTTAGATTGTGTGTGAGCTTGCATCTCCCTGTAGAGTCCCAGATTTAGGTCATGACGAATCCATCATCAAACTCATCCATTCCCTCATTTAACCCGTTCATAGCTTGAGGTGCCAGTCATGTTATTACTCTGGATCATAGTAAAATGTAAAACTAGTGAGGCAATACTAAAACGTGTCATGTCGCTGACCACGGTTTACAATAAATAACTCGGTGTAGAAATAACAGAAGCACAGCAATAGAACCAGTAGTCTCTTTAAAGTGTGGCTAACCATTACCCCAGCTAACCAAACCATCACCCATTTCACCTTCCTGCTTTCATTAGTTTGGCCTCCGTAATCTGAATTGCCTTAGCCACGCAGGCTAAAGGTGTCCTGTTGTTAGATCCCAGTGGGGAGGTAGCTTGGAATAAGTCAGCATACGGTTGTAGTTGTGGACGAAGTCAGAGAGGAGGAGGAGAGGGCCCAGGAGGGACGGGGCTGCACTATTTCCTGGAGGCTGCACTCTTTCCACTCATTCATTGCTCTGTTCTCACTGTAGCACTGGCTCTCTAACAGCAGCAGAAACACAAGTGGATGGCTTTGACCTACAGTGGCTGGAAAAGAAGCTGTTTGTTTTTTGTTTTTTTTTTAATGCTGTGAATATATAAACACAATTACATTTGTTTCACATGTACGCACACAGACACACTGAGCTCAGTGTGTCTGTGTGCGTACATTAAGATAAAAACACACACCTTATTTCCATGTCCATCTACATATTTAGTCTAAATGAAAGACACGTGTTGACACATTTTACATTTCTGTATGTACACAACCAGACTGGACATGTCTCCTGATTAGTGTGTTGGATGATTTTAACCAGCAGGTCTTAGAGTGGACCATTGCTCCACCTGCTGGCTTAAAGCTGTTACTTTATTATCACGGTGAAATTATTATAGCTGTGTTTTCTCTAAGCTGTTTAGTGACTCTAAAAATATTTCAAATTGAAAATGTAATAGTAGAAAATGTCTAACTATAGGGTGAAATCTAAAGCCACTGCTAAACACATGACTAAATAGTAGTCACATATTTCCAGTGATTATCATACCTGTATGTTGGGACTGAGTAAGCTGTATTTAAAATCAATGAATCATCTGATCAGTCTTTTGTTTTCCCTTCCACGGGAAAACAAAAGACTGATCACGGTCACGGTGTTCCTACTCTGGGAGCCATTTTGCATCCCTTCATATCAAGTTAAATGGCAATGGGATGCAAAATGGCACAATGACTTTACATTGTTACAGAATTCCTCATCTACAGTTTGTTTGGGGTCTCCCCACACCCCACGCTCCTCCTCGTCATTTCCACTGTGCTATATTTTTAACCATGGCTTCTTTTGCAGAAGGTATTTGACATGGTGTTTCTGGTCATTCTTCCCCACCCCCCCATTTTCTTTTCAATAATGTAAAACAAGAATTTTGTCTTTGTCCGAAACAAACTGAATTGCAAATCATGTGTTGAATTTTTTCCATGTTTGTGTCACTTTCCAGGCATCGTCTGCACGTGTTTGGCTGTTGTCTGTGTTTTTCTGTTTGTCGTCTGCTTTTCTTGCTTTAGTCTCGTTTGTGTGCGTTCGTTGTTGTTTGCAGGTGTGAGAGAGGATGCGTGTGCATATGTCGAATGTTAGATGGGCTGCAAGTTCATGTGTTGTTTACAGGGAGTGTGTGTTCGTGTGTGTGTGTGAGAGAGAGAGGTAAACAGCTTTCGTGTAGATCAAGTGTTACTAATACAGGTTTTAACGCAGTGCTGGGATTATTAATGCTCCTAACCTCCTCCTAGCAACAGGACTCGCCCTCACCATGCCGACCATTCTCTTCCAAACCATTCCGTTTGGGATCTAAACAGTTCCACTTCATGATGTGTTCCTAACTTTCCATGTTTGTTGGATTCCACTCCACTCCAAAGTGTTACACCAGTTACCCCACCGTTCCATTCTGTGAAAGTCCGTGCTGTTCCATACTCTTCAAATTACCCCCTTTCTGGTCCACAGTGAGCCGTTCCATTTGTGTCTAGCTATTTCATTCGGACTCGCTTCATTCTTAATTTATTTCGACTCAAACATTTTCTCATCCATCCCAGAGCGAGTTGAACCAGTTCCTTAAATTCCACCTTATAACTTTGGGTGTTTTCTAGGTAGAGTTTTCTAACATTAAAACAGGTTGAACAAGTCCATAGTGACGCATTGAATCTTTTGTTGTCGTTGGGTTGTTGTTTTTTTTAGTGTTAGTAAATACATGTTAATGTTGGCAGCAGCAGATGGCTTCCCCTACATGAGCGAGGTTCTTCCACATGTTCCTTCCTGTTAAAAGGGAGTTTTTCCTTCCCACTGTCTGACTGTTGGGGATTTCTGTCTTATTGTAGGGTCTGTGCCTTACATTATACAACTATTTATATTGGCAACTGCTGTTTTGATTTGGCGTTGTTTAGATAAGCTGAATTGAACTTGTTAAATTCCACTGAGTGGTGGTACTATGATAGTGTTTGCTCACAGTGGACTGGTATTACCTGGAACACCTGCAACAGCAATGCATTGTGGGCTGTGGAGTCCTTTTAGGCAGTTGGAGTGGAATTCAATATTTGGCACACACTTGAAGTGGTTGGCTTGGAAGGTTGAGGCGGGCATGGTGAGCGGCGTGACTGTGTTCAGCCAGCTGGTTTCCTGTCTGTGTACGAGCCCACTTGTTGCCATAAGCCCTTAAAAAAATATAAAGACTAAACTTGTGTTGATTTTTTTTTTTTTTTCGAGGGGTCCATATGAGGGAGAGGGTGATGATGAGGGGAGCAGGTGAGATACAGAACAAACAAAAAAACTCCCACAAACCTCCCAGACGCTACCGAATCGCCTGCCAATCAGTAGAGTGGAAGAAATGAGTAGATGATCTGAGCTTGTTGTGAATGGTGGGGGCTGGGGTGAGGGGCGAGCTGTGGATGTGTAATTAGTTGGTGATGGTGGTAACGGTTTAACCAATCAGGGGATGGGAGATGAGAGGTGAATGGTAGCGTCTTAGAGACTGAGAGTGATGGTGCGGAGGGTGATGCTGCATGGTGGTGCCTGTGTGTGAAGGGAAAATCAGAATCCAAGCGCCCCCGATGTGCGTTTGTGCGCTCGCACACCCGAAACGCAAACGCGCACTCGGGCCTGATCGACCCGCGTGCTGCCCGGCGAGTCGCGTGCACAAACGCACATCGGGGGCGCTCAAATTTTTCTTTTTGTCTTCATTCATTTCCACAATCCTCATTATTTCCTTCCTCTGCATTCCTCCTCCTTCCACCTTTTTGTCTCTGCTCTTTAAATAATTCTGATTTCTCACACTTTTATCCTCATTTTCTCTCTTTGCTTATGCCCATCCTCCCTCCTTTTCCTGCCTTCTCCCCTTCCTTCCTTTTCTCCACCCCTCTTGCCCCTCCCCCATCTGTCCCTCTGGCCTCTCTTTTCCCTTTTATCTTTCCTCCTCTCTCGCACTATCTCCTCCTCCTCCACCCTCCCATCGCTCCACACAGGCCTGTGCTGACCAGTACTGTAGACAAGTCCGAGAAGACGTCCGGTGGTTTGTCCTCCTCTTCTAACAACGATGAGAACAACTCGTCTCCAGGATCTGGAAACACTGGTGGGTTCATGACAATTTGACTCTTCTCAACTCAGTTTTGGTCATTTTATATGTGACAGATACACAACACAGCAATGGAGGACATCTAGGCGATAGTATACCAGGGTGGTGTTTTTTCTGCTGCCGCTTCCCTTTTTGCAAAGGTTAAAAAATGGCAGGTTTGATATTTCTGGAGGAGACAAGCTCATGACTCAGAGTGATGCCATTGAGTGGCCAATCGGCGGCATGCTCTCTGTTTACATCACATTTTCAGATCAACTCGGCTCGCTTGGAACCCTGATCGAGCAGGAACTAAAGTACCTGGTACCAGGTGCTACCACTTAATGGAAAACCCTAAAAACAGAGTCCAGACAAGCTGAGTAGGTACTCGTGGAAAAGGGCTATAAGAGAAACTCTACTTTTGGCCACTAGAGAGCGCTGTTGAGATCAGATATGGCAGATTCGATAAGTAGCTACATTTCCTGAAAATTGATCATCTCCAGGATTTTAAAGTTTCCTCATTCAGGCACACTAAATCCACCTCCGGTGCTGTTGAGGTCAGCATTTTCTTTTTAGGCAATCGTCTTAACCCTGGAGAACCCATGGGGTCAAATTTGACCCCATGGTTTCCCTAGAAAACCAATGGGGTTGGCTCTGACCCCATGGGTTCTCCAGGGTTAGTGAGGTTTTAAATTAGACATTATTGCTTTCTCCTCTCACTGTTCTTCTTCCCTACTCCTCCAGGTGGCACTGGCACCCCTCCCGCCATCTCCAGCCAGAAGGACCCTGTCAAGCCGCGCTCGCTGCGCTTCACCTGGTCCATGAAGACCACGTCGTCCATGGAGCCCACGGAGATGATGCGCGAGATCCGCAAGGTGCTCGACTCCAACAGCTGCGAGTACGAGCTGCGCGAGCGCTACATGCTGCTGTGCATGTCCGGGAAACCGGCGCACGACGACTTCGTCCAGTGGGAAATGGAGGTGTGCAAGCTGCCGCGACTCTCCCTGAACGGTGTGCGCTTCAAGCGGATCTCGGGCACGTCCATCGCCTTCAAGAACATTGCCTCAAAGATCGCCAACGAGCTCAAACTGTGAGCGCAGAGGAGCAGCGAAGAAGAGATGCAAGGGTGAAGGATGAGGGCGAGAGGAGTGATGATGCTGTAGGTTGGGTTAGGACGTAAGCTAAGGGGTGGGATCACTTTAAAAACGACACGATTGTTACGTCAGGTCTGACGTCGGGCTGCCAGTTCTGAGACTAGAAAACTTTTTTTTTTTCCTTAGAAGTTTGTTCCATAAGTTCCCCGAGGCGCTCGGATTAGAGAACCGGAGCCGAATTCCTCTGAGTTGTGAAGAACTTACAGGCCGGTCTTCTTCTTCTCCACCCCCCTGTAGGGTGAGGGGTTTCTGTCACGTTCTACTTAGACGTTCCACTCTTCTGCATGTCCGATCTTCTTCTTCTCTGTTTTTTAGGAGGCACACTTTGACCACTCCTATCATTTCTTCCTGCTATTTATTCCGTTTTCTCTGCACGGTTCTGATGCCAGAACGGGACAGGGTGGGGTGGGGTGGGGTCAGGCGGGTGGATGGGAGATCAAAGCAAACAGAGGGATGCTGTGGGGGGGGGGATCTTTGCTCTGAATGATTGACAGAAAGTTCAGAATGGATCATGGAGCCTTATTTTGCTGGAAAACTCAAAAAGAAGTTTTGCTCTGATTCTCCTCCAAACCTGAGTGGACTAGAGCCTGAGCCAGAACACACACACACACACACACACACACACACACACACACAGAAAAATCTAATCCATCCACCTCCCTCCTGCCCTCACACACTCTTCGCTGTCTCTTCCTCCGCCTTCAGACTGAAGTCAGCACAAGCACATCCATCTTCTCACCTTTTCACTCCCTTTCTCCCCCCATTATGTTTTTTTTTTTTTTTTTTTTTTTTTTTTAATCTTTCACACAGTCACGTCCGAGGAGGTCAGTTGATCCTGCGGGCTGCAGCTTTGTAAGTCCGTACTTTTAGTTCTGTTTTGTTTTTTTTAAACTGAATTTCTTTATCGGCTTTTAAAGAGTTGTGCACTGGAAAAAGATCAGCATCTTATTAGAGGGGAGGACTGATGATGATGGAATTTTTCTTTTCATTTTAAAGTTGCCTTTCTTTTGAAGAATCAAATCTGGGCGTTTGTTTTCATTGCCATTTGTCAGCACATAAACGCTCAGATGATTTCTGGTTTCCTGTGGTTTTCTTTGGTACCTCTTGGTTGGCATCACGCCTTCATATCCAGAATGTCAACCCAGTACCGACGCATTTATACGCCCCCCGCCCCAGCCCAGTGTTCCCAAAGAGCAGACACACAAGTCGTGGTTGTTGGTATGTGTGTGAGACTGTTGTAAGAGATCACTGGAAAAACTAAAAAGCAACAAAAACGATTAAGGACGACATTGACGAAGAATGGTGAATTATTTTCTTCTACTTTTGATTTGATAATATATTTTTGTGTCGTCGAGTTTGTACAGATTTGGGGCGCAGTGAAGGCTCACTGTCAGATCACATCATCGCTGCCTTTTTTTAAAGTTTTTTTTTTTGTCCCCCCCCCCAAAGTATAAGCGCACCTTCAACACACGGACAAACCCAGCCCCCCTCCTCCTCTCCGGTGCAGGACATGTCGATGTATTTAATGATGTTGATGGTGGTGGTGTTGACGACTACTGCTCGTTCGTTTTTGGCCTTTTATTTTATTTTAATTCGTTTTCTTTTTTTATATATATAAAGGACTCGTTGGTCCAGAGTAGTTTGGAGCAGAGAGAGGAAAAAGGAAGAAAAAAAAAAAGCAGGAAAGACTTCTCAGAGCACACGTTCACTCTCGAAACCACAAGCAGAAGAAGTCACTTCCTTTAACTCGTTTTCTCGTTGCGTTTGATGCTCCGGTTTTGTCAGTGCAGAAAAAGAAACCACACACAGAGAGACACACACACACGCACGGACAGACGCAGGGGTCGGAGTAAGGCTGGTGCCCGTCAGCTGGTTGTACCTAACTGAACACTTTTCCTTCTTTCTCTCACAATGACACACTGTCGTTTTATTTTTTTATTTTAATTTTATTGTTTTAGTTCTTTCAGTTTTTAATACGTCAGATTTTCCTTTTAAAACGTTGATCATTGTATTAAGGTGCTGGGTATTGGATTCTAATTATTCTGGCTGTTGCTGTTATATTATCTCTTTCAGGGTTGATTTTATTTGACATTATTTCGTTTTACATTGCTGTAATTTACATTGATTTAAATGTGTTTTGAGCGAACTGTAACTGTAGTGGTGGGTTTTTTGGGGGGGTTGGGAGGGGGTGATCAACTCCTGAAAAATGTATTATTTGTTTTGTTTTTTTGTTTCTTTTCTTTTTTTTTTGTGCAAAGACAAAATGATGAAAAATTACAATGATAGTAATAAAAACAATGATATAATGATAGCCGGACTCTGAAAATCCATTATATGAGCAGCAGTTGAGGTTTAGTGTAGTAGCCGCTGTGAATCTATGTCACATCACCTGAGCAGATGTTTGTGTTCAAACTTGGGCAAGTGGATGTTGTACAGGAGTGAGACCTTTTTTTTTTCCTTCTTTCTCTTTCGGCTCTTCCCAACGTGACTGAATCTTGGTTTTCATTATGATTTTTATGAAAGCTTTGAAGTTCAAGTTTGCATATTTATCAGAATATGCTTTGTTTTCTTTCTCGTTCTGCAGAAAGTCACAGAGGTCAAGCTCAGCAGGCTGGTGTCTGCAGCCCTGCATGTGATGAATGCAGGTGATCCAACCTGTTAGAACTAAACAGGGTTTTGATGATTTGGCATTACGAAGTCATGAAACTCCCCTGCAGCACTTTGGCCACTTTATTACATACACCAGTTTGGATGTCCTTTTGCTTTCAGAGCTGCCTCAATTCTTCGTGGCACTCCATATTCCAGTGATTAGATGGCAGACTTTCTGCACTTTTGTCTTGATGGGATTCTCCAATTGCACCACATCCAAAAAGGGGGTGGGAAAACTGTGGTAAAAAGGATTTGCATAGTCAACAACCACACTCAGGTAGCCTCTTGATCCTAAGGGGCCCAAAAATGTGCCAAGGGAACGTCCCGTGCACCATGACACCACCAGGAGGGTGGGAGGGATCCATGCGTTCATGTTGTTCATGCTAAATTCAGACCTAAACATCTAAACGTTGAAGCAGAATTCAAAACTCAGACGAGGAAGCATTTTCCAGTGTTTCACTGTCCAGTTTTTGGTGAGCTCAGAGTTGTCCTCAGTTTCCTGCTTTTAGTTGACAGGAGTGGCACTCAAGTGTGGTCTTCTGCTGCTGTATCCCATCTGGTTTGATGTGTACATTCAGAGATTCTCTTCTGCACACCTTGGTCATAACAAGTGGTTTTGAGTTACTGTTACCTGCACGTCTTGTGGATCATTCTAAGCCCCTATCGTAAATCCTAGTAGAGCAGTATTTTTTTGTAACACTCAGACAGTCCCGTCTGGAACCAAAAGCATGCCACATTCAAAGTTACTTAAATCACCTGCCTTCACCATTCTGTTTGAACTTCAGCAGGACTTCTTGAACATGCCTAAATGCACTGATTTGCGTTAACAAATAGTTCAATATGAATAAAATGACTATCTATGACAGAAAATATAGCTTAGCTGGAGAAATGTCTTCAAAAACCGACATCATGAAGAATTTGGTCATTTGTTTATTCAAAAGAAAAAACGCCTCAAACAGTTCAGTTTCCACAATGTAAACACCTTGGTACATACAGTACACACAAGCAGGGTTTTTTGGAGGAACAAACAAAACAGGTGAAAAAGGCAAAACTTCTATTAAAGCCAAACGTAGCGATGCAGTTTCCGTTCCTCCTCAGTGCCGCGTTCAACTGAACGCTGAAGGCCTCTGCTAACAAAAGTAGGTGATTTGAGGCTACGCTTGGGGCAACACCACAGTTTAAGGAAGCTTAACCACTGACCTCAGATCTGCATAAAAAGGCAGCGATGCAGACAGCTGGATAAGAGTAGTCTAAGACTAGCAACAGAAATAAACAACAAAGGTCATCCAGACAGATGCTTCAATCATCTGCATTTGTTCATCAGGTTGTGCCATACCATCACTTTTGGAAGCACTAGCCATGAACAGAAAACTGCACTGTTGCACAACTCAGAAGCACTCAGTTTATTGGATAAATGAATCAAGTGGCTGACGCTGCAGCAAAGATGTCTTCCAGATCTCCTTTGACCTCTGCGCCAGGACAGCACAGGACTCGAGGCTGCCTTATCTGGACTGGGGGGGGGGAACACAAAGTCATCACCTCTTTGTAAAGTCACTTCTATAAATTACTCAGACACACTAACCGAAAGTCGCAACTTGCACTATTTTGGGTTTAAATGACTTGTTTGGCATTTTGACGAGTGCAGAGAGATACCACTCTGAAGTGGTAATCGAGGCTGCCGCTCGGAGACTGAGACCCTGCGAGAGCACAAACGAGTGTTTCCAAAAATGTCAAACTCTTCCTGTGTAAGAAACAATGCAACCATGTGAAATGTCAGACTCCTCTCTGACGCTCCGTGCCTAACTCTGCGTTTAAAGCAACAAAACACTTTGGCAGGCGCGGCTGTCAAAGATCAAACATCACTTATTTAGAGAATATTAACACCATTATTGAAACATCACAGACTGATGTTTAGAGCTGCACTGCAGATGTTGGGGATTGATCACTTCAAATATTCCTCCAAAGTAACAAGATTTGAACACTGAGCAAATGAACAGCTCCAGAAAGGTGAGACAGAGCATGTTAACGGGCTCTTTTTCTCCTTTACGCTCAGTAATCAAAGTACACCATCTAATCTACTTACAGTAACTAACTGCCTACCTCAGGCACACCTTTTAAAATTCTAGTTGAACCAAAAAAAAAAAAACCAAAACACCACTCCAGTTAATACTAGCAATACATGGCTATGAGGGAAGATTTCGCCCAACGCAGAACGAAAAGAATCAACAATTCAAAACCAAAATAAAAGATTCAGCTTTGATCACAAAGCTTTTGCAGAAGTACCTCCGCTCCCCTTTGAGGGTCTAAATCTGAAAGAAGAAAACAAAATGCTGCGTGTGACGCAGACGCCCTCTCAGGAGCAGCACGTCTGGCTCAGCTGTGGGCCACTCTTCCTCTTTCCCTCATTTATTCCTTTTCTTTCTCCTGATGGTTGTGTGGATGACTAGACCGATGCAACTACAGCATATAGATATACATAGTGTTCATCCACAGTCCTCCAGATGTTCAAGAGTTGCCATGGAGACGTGCAGGTGGATTTGCACTCTTGTGGTTGTGGCTTTCTTTTAACTGCTTCATGATCCAGTGTCTCTTCTCTGTGTTGTGTGCAGGTAGTGTTTGGAGTTCCTAGCTCTGTGTGTGTGTGTGTGTGTTAGAGGACTGTGTTGGAGGTAGGTGTTTGTCAGTACAGTAAAGGAGCTTCACGTCACTAATGACGATTGATGTCACACTGGGGACCTGAGCGTGTCATTTGATGTGGTCGTGTGATGGTCCCAGGGTGAAGGAAGAGAAGCTTTGTGTTTGTGTGTTTTTTATGTGTGTGCGCGTGTCTGCGTCTACTCCTACTGCTGCGTGTGTCTATCAGTGTGAGTTGGGCTGCTCCACTTTAAGCCCGACCAGTGATGGAGGCATCTGAACTGCAGCGGAGGAAGAGGACGAGGTGGGAGGAGAACCCCTGAGACTCCCGGAGGAGGTGGTGGTGGCGGTCACTGCGGGCCGGATGAGCGGAGGTGGGGGGTGGTTGTGGGGAGCTCTGTTCTGAAGCGGGCGCGTCTGAAGAGGAGGTGGCTGACGGAGGAGGCTCGGGGGTGCTGAAGGAGGAGCTGGACGCAGCAGCGGGGGAGGCTGGGAGAAAGAGGACGGGGCGTGAGCGGAGGAGGGGGGAGAGGAGCTGCCTGTGGCGTCTGAGGGGGGGTCCTCCATTTTGACCTGAAGGGGGAGGAAAGAGACAGATGGAGGAGCGTCAGGAGGAGGTGCAAACAGGATGTAGAGAGGAACAAAAGCGGTGGGCAGATAAAAACTTTACGTTTTGCAATCGGATGCTGCGTTTGGCTCTGTGTGCTGTCACCGAGTGAGCAAATAGTGTGTCTGTGAGCACAGAGGCCCCGCCCACCTGCTGGTGGGTCGGACAGAGGGGTTACACCGACACCCAGTGTGAGATACATAGGGATGAGTTTGAACTGTGAATCACTCAAAGTTGCATTACGAGGTCTGTCGTTTTAAATCTGTCAGTGAGACACAGGACAGGGTTGGTGGAGATGGCAAAGCTCCCAGTCCTACTACTTCCAAATATTACTGAAGCTACATGTTGCTTTAACATGCTGTTGCATGTCCTACACTCAGTCATGTGCTCTCCTGCAGCACACGTGTTAATCCACCGCTGAAAGTAGTTCCATCAAACTAATAATTATTTACAGAGATACAAATCTGTTTACAGCCTTTGTCGTGTGTTTAATCCTTTATTAAAAAGCAGAAGGTGCAATTAAGATAGAACAGAGGTGTACAGATTCATGTGCAGCACTCACATGCTGACAGCTTTATATTAAATACAAATAATATTCTTACAACCTGCTTCAGTTTCATGTAAAACTTCTCTTAAACAGATTTCACGTGACAACAAAATCTGAAACTCTTACAGGCACCTCTTGGGTATTAACTGTCCTCACCTCCTCCTCCTCTACGCCGCCATCTGTAGCCGTTGCCATCTCCTCACCACTCCTCCTGGGGTCTCTCTGGTCTCGGCTGGTGGCCACTTGCTCCGCCGCCCACTCCCTTAGCACTTCGTCTAGGTTGAAGCGGCGCCGGTAGCTCACGAAGAACGAGCTCACCTGAGCAAGCCGGGGAGAGATGGAGAGTTGGCGAGGAAGAGAATGAGGACAAAGTGATGCCGATCTCAAGGACACAGAGGCGGACGTTAGAGGGGAGAAGACAAATGAAAGCAGGGATAATGGAGATTACAGAGATCCTATAGAGGAAACCGTTAGGCGGAGGATGAAAGGGAAAATGGAAAAGAGATGAAAAGCTGATAGGCAGCTCGCTCAAGTGCACTGCTGGGTGAGGTCAGAATAAGACGAGAGGTGGTCTTCACACACTTTCAACATGTGAGAAAGAGGAAGCTCACCTGAGCCGGAGTCTTAGTCCCGATCACTTCAGCGATGGCGGTGAAGTCTTTACCATAACGCCGGATAGCTGGAAAAGAGAAGTCGGGTTAATGTCCTGCCTGTACCAAGCAGCATATAGCAATCAAAAGCAACAGAGTCAGCCAGCTTCCTCTCGCTCAGTGAGGGGTGTGTGGCAGAGGATGTGAGAGGAGGGACAGGAAGAGTCACGTATGGTGAGCATGTTTACAGTTAACCTCCATCTGAGCTCAGCTGGCTCAGTGCACCTGCTCTTTTCCCGCCCTGACCTGCTTCACTGCACACTTTCAGGGTTTTTGTTTTGTTTTTTCTGTTGGAGCAGCTGTACCACATGGAGGTACAGGTTTTGCTCAAAGGCACACGGGCTGCAGCTGCTAATTTTACCTTCCACTTTTGTGGCTGATACGCTCCTAACAACTTCTGATTTTCTCTCCTCGTGCTCGCTTTTAAAGCTGAAATAATGCACACGATGAACAGACCTGAAGTTTACGGCACTTTCCAGTCCAACTGCACCCTGTAGCTCCATCGTGTCATGAAAAACTGAAACAAACAGGGCTCTCCCCCTATAGACTGTATACTGGTGATGGAGTTAAACGTCAGAACTGAGTAGATTAGAAGTGCCTTAAATTTGCATTCTGTCTAATGACCAGCAGGAGGACTCATCTATGGGCAAAAAGGGCATTTTAGGTCTTAGAGGTATACTGGGAAACAGTCCCTGGTTCCCTTGCGCTTTGACCTCAGTGAGCACTTTCTTAATGACTTTGAGCTCAAATGCTTGTTTCATACCAAATAAAATGACATAAATTTTGTAAGTTATGGTCTCCATCAAGGACAAAGCTATAGATTAATTAGGACAACCATTCCCAAAGTCAAGAGTGGTGCAGCCCAGTTAAAAAACAAATTCCCACTAGGCCCACCCAATCCTAAACCTTCATGCTAATCAAAATACAAAACAGAAGTGATGCATTTCCTAGGAAATTTGATCCAAAATCAAACAGTGCAGGCGGTTGGCTATACATGGCTAATATTATTATATTATATGCAAAGTGATGAGGTCAATGTGTGACCCTCCTGTCACTGGGACAAAGACTTCAACACAAGGGTAGAGTAATGAGTAACATCACAACCCAACTACCTCCTATTACCACTAATTTCAAATTGAATTTCTGTTATTACTGCGATCCACCAGGGGGCCTCGGCCCTCACTTTGGGAACGAGCTAATGATAAGTTTTTGTAAGTGCTTCACTCACAGTCAGATCACCCCATACTCATGTCTGTCTTTAAAAGAACTAATATAATGAGGGCAAATACACCCAGAGGCTTCACAATAGGACTTCGTCACTTTTCATGTCAAAATAAAAATAAAATCTCTTTTAGGGGCAAAATTAAGCTTTCTAAACGTTACCATCCCTAAAGACAAAAACTCCCACCAGCATCAGCCCATTGCAAAATATCCAAAAGTAGCTCCTGGAGAAATAATCGAGGAGCTTGTACCGTACCAACACATGAGTACAGGCAGCTCCTGTGTGTGCAGAATATCAATATGAATGTCTAATAAGACATCTGGCTGTGAATGGGAGGCAGGTAGAGGAGAGCTGATGACAAGAGGTGCCTCTTGGAGGGGGAGGAAGCTACAGCCTTCACTCACCCTGCACTGCAAGGAGCTGCTCCTCTGTGGTCCAACGAGAGTTCATCTTAGGGGCAGGCTAGGAGAGAAAGAACTAGAGATTAGAATGAGAGTGAGGTAGGTGGTAGGAAACAAGGGGGGGAGAGAGGGAGGAAGATGGCAGTAAGAGAGCAATGAGCAGGTTAAGACTAGAGTCAGTCCCACGAGGGGTGAAATACTGTCTGGAGGGAGTTGAGGAAGGGCCGCGTGAATAGATGAGGAAAGGAACAAACTGGAGCGAGATCAGGGGAGGAGAAAATTGAATACAGGCAAGAAATAAGGGATATGGAAAGGAGGGAAAGGGCATAGAGAGGGGAGTTTCAAGACTTACGTCTGTAGGTCTGGAGCCATCAACACCTTCAGCTAGGCTCTGCTTAAAACTGCTGTTGTTCTGTTTGATAGACTGGACCTGAGACAGAGGAGGGGCAGTGAGGTAGGGTTATTTTTTAGCTGGTAGTTCTTGCAGCTAAAACCTGCTTTGAGAACATTCATGTGCATTTACTCTTTGCATTTATAATCTGATGACCAAAGACATCATTAAATCCACACTGAAAACCCTGGCACCTGTCTCTTGAGTGAAACCAGCTGTGTGTCCAGCTGGCGAATGGTTAGAACTCCAGCATCGTGAGAGGCCGACAGAGACATGATGTCCGCCTGCTCCAGGTGCATGCCTTTGGGTGGCCTGCGGCGGGCTCTGAGCGGGTGGTGTCTGTACTGAGCTCCGATGTTCTCCTTCTTCACTGGACCGGAGCGGCTGGGCGTGGCTTTGTCAGAGCTGGTGCTGCTCGCGTTCTGTTTTGCCGCCTGTGTGCACATCGAATCACAAATATCATTCAAGTGTCAAGGCAGCTCGGTCCTCACCTCACAGAAGTTGTTTCTCTGAATGTGCGCACACACACTTTCTCACCTCTTTCTTGGCATCAATTTCAAAATCACTGTCACTGGCCTGCTCTCCTTCTTCAATCTCATCATTACTGCAAGACAAAAAACATAAATTACACAAAGCACACCAGTGTTTAAACTTTGTGCTGTTTTATTGTTGAAATTTCATCAAACACACGTCTGAAATGCTCTAAAATGTCAGCTGAAAAGACAAGAAATAATATCAGCCTGTCTTATTTATATTCATGAGCCTAGTTTCCCAGGATGCCGCGCTCACTGAGTGTCATTTAACAAAAAAGTTCTCCAAATGTCAGATCTCAGGTGAGCAGTTGTTTCTCCACGATTGGTGAAGGCATCTCAAACCTGTCATCTTTCTCTCTCTTGTTGATCAGCCTCCTGGCCTGTCGGTCCATGACTGATGTCCTGGTTCTGGTCTTCTTCCAGCTGTAGTAGTACTTTACCAGGCTGGAGATCAGCTTGTCTGGAAGCTACAAACACGAAAAAAAGAAAATTTACTTTTCATCACTCGTTTTAAATATTTAGGGTGGTAAGTGCATGTGTGTCTCTCTCAGTCACGCACCATCTGCTGGATGCGGTGGAAGCTCTTGCCGTGGAAGCTGAAGGCCTGCTCGAACAGCACTTTATCTTCAACTGTCCACTCATCCGGGAAGGGGGTGAAGTTTGCCAGGTCGGCCAGTGAGCGCTCCACGTCGTGTTTGTGCCACAATAACATGCCCAGAGCCTGATGGAGCCAAAAGTCAGGAAACCAGGAAAAGTTTAGGTCAGAAGACAGAAAGAAATATAAACATCTGAGCTTTTGTTTCTGATGCCCTTACCTGCTCCATGTTGTATCCGTGTTTCTCCTTAGCCATGAGGATGTACTCGTCCACTGGAAGAAGATAGAAAAACTGTTAAAATAATACATAATAATCTAAAGATGGTGAAGGAGAATGAAGAGAAGACTAAAAAAATGAATAGGGGGGAGGGGGG
Organism: Rhamphochromis longiceps; assembly: GCF_057381845.1. NCBI lineage: Eukaryota > Metazoa > Chordata > Actinopteri > Cichliformes > Cichlidae > Rhamphochromis > Rhamphochromis longiceps. The sequence continues at coordinate 53,015,469 of NC_140559.1, read as the reverse complement.
TTGCATAATAACAGAAAACAGAGAGATGAAGAGGAAAAGGGTAAGAGAGAGAAAGACCATAAGTGCACAGGAAGAGACAGTCGAGAGTTTTAATTGCCACCCTCCAGTCAGCATATATCCATTAAACTGAAGGTCAAGTTTTTTAGCTCGCACACATGAATACAAGGTAAGGCAGGTGTGTGGAGCTTACACATAGCATCAGAGAGCTGGCTGTTGGGACACCAGACCAACATGCTCCTCTGGTCCTTCTCACTGTAGCGGGCTGGGCTGTCTGAAAATGGAAACAAACAACACAAAGCGAACACTTAAATCCACACTTTGAGGTTATACATATTTGTCAATCCCTCTTTTACTCGTTCATGTCAACTCCATGTCCCTCCTATCCACCACTTAAGCTCTCTCAATCCCCAGCATCTCTCTTTTCTTATCCATCTACCCATCTTTGCATGTTTCCATCTGGCTAAAGCTCCCTCTTCATCAGCTGAACTCTTTGGGAAGTCAACATTTGTGCACTCCGTACAACAGATTATGCTGGTTTGCCTGCTTGTCCCCTTCTTTGGTACAAGCTGTTGAAGCATGCCGCCGTTCCTCCGTGAAGGTTATGACGACTGTTTCCTCAGCATCAAAACATTTTTCATCTACTCAAGCAAAGCAACAGGGCTCTTTCATGGAGGACACTTAATGTTTTTGAACCTTCTGATTTTGCATTCAATAACACTAAAACACTGACAAATAAGCGTCACTCTGACGTCTGCATTACTGGACAAAGATGACAGCTCCTCGTTTTCCCCTCCAGCCTTCTTTTCATTTTCCTGTTTTTTGTTCTATTGTAAAATGACTCTTTTCGACCTTCACTCCTCTACTAATCTGCATTCATCCGTAGTCTCCTCCACACTTCTCTTCAACCTCTGTGTCTCCTCTTGGAAGGAGACACAGAGGTTATTCCCTCCCTCTCTCTCTTTTTATCGTCAATTTTAATGCCCTCTGTCGTCTCCTTTTGTTGTGCTTTTCTCCCTCCCAGCTCACCTGGTTTGAACTCTGGGATCTGAGCCTGGTAGTCTCCTCCCACTCTGATCATGCTGTCTGCAGAGACAAGCGTACATAAGTTTATATTTCAAGAGCTGCAATGCAGGGCAAAAACATTTGTGTAACACACCAGAAAAGGTTCCAAGTTGCAAAACTAAACAAAGTGGATCACACCACTGAACATAAATGCAAACCTCTTGATTTACTGGCCAATCTATGTCCCTACTCCCACCTATGGTTACGAGCTCTGGGTATTGACCAAAAGAATGAGATCGCAGATGCAAACGGTGGAAATGAGCTTTATGTAAAGGATGGCTGGGCTCTCCCTTACAGGAGGAGCTCAGTCATTGGAGAGTGCTTCAGGTATCTCACAAAGATGCCTTCTGGTCAAGTTGTCTAACATCACGCAGTTGTCACTAAAACTTCAAACTAGCATCTGTAACCATAAATTCATTCAGAACATGTTTACTGAGGAATCTGAACTTCTCTTTTCGCATAAACTTCCATACAACCAGGTGTCTTTTTGGCATAGAAGAGTCTTCAGGGCAGTAGAAAGAATTCATTCAGGCATTTTTGTATTTGTTTCATTTTTTTAGACACACAGGCTAAATCTAACTTTTAAATATAGTCTTAATGTTCAAAACAAACCAATTTGTTTTTAAATGCATCTATTGTTTATTTTATTATGTATTAATCTATTCGTACATAAGGTCAGCTACATATTTTCTAATTAACCATTAGAACAAAACTGTACTACATTTGTAAAAAATACAGTAAAAAACAAGTGGGGGGAAAACACTGGTATATGAAGAAAACATTTAAATAAAGAAAAACTTCCATGTACAACTTCCATTAATAAATAAGTAAAAACAATAAATAAGATAATCCAGAAATGCCATTTAACATTTTGATATTGTTCACCACCCGACGAAGACGAGCGGGTAGAGCATCGATGGGTGGCAGACATCAGGTAATTATCGCTGCGGTAAAGCTAGCAGGAAACTAGGAAGCTGGAGAATGTGGAAAGCGAGGAGTGAAGAGACTGTGAGAAATGCAGGGAAGCAAACCTGAAGGAGGAAGAGACAGATTACAGGTTCCTCTGGGACAGAGGACAGGAAGGGAGGAGAAGGGGATGATAGAAACATGAGCAGATGGGTGAAATGAATGGAGCCAGAAGGAGCATGATAAAGAAGAAGGATGCTTGATAGAAGGAACAGAGGAGGGAAGAAAGGTAACAGAGAGGAAAACTAGTTGTGTAAAACTGCCATTTCTTATCTTAAAATGGGCTCCTCAAAGATCAACAGGAAGTCAGTGGGTGAAGGAGAGAATGAAGGAAGGAGAGACGTATGTGGGCAGAGGACAAGGATGAAGAGAGGGGATGACAGAGAGCACTGCAGCAATGCAATGCATGCAACAGGAACAGCTGGCAAGAAAATGCCTGCAAGTATCATTTGTAGGTTAATGCTCCATGTTAGAACGTTTACCGTGATATCTGATAAATCAAACACTATAACGAAAAGTGTGTACGTGTGTACCGTGAGCATGCTCTTCATCGCTGCTCTCCTCCTCAGAGTGTGGCTGGCTATTCCCGTTGGTTACGGTTTTGGCTCTGCTCCTGGACAGGACCCCAGCCCCCGAGCGCTCCATCACTGAGGGCATGACTGCACACACACAGACACACACATAACATGTCACTAGTTAAAAATCCACCATTCATCAACATTTCTGCCCCAAGCGATTCAATCTCCTATTAAACTATGAGTTATGCCTTGTTTCATTAGTGCACTGGCTGCTATTTGTTTCCACTTGCAACCCTATAAAAACCAACTCACGCTTGTAAAGTAAAATGGGCCCTTATGTTGCCACCTTGGAGGGAATCCCATTATCTACCTGGAGCTGAGTTTATTTTCCAAAAAGCAGCTTTCTATACAACAACTCATTCAAGACCTCAACTACTTACGATTGAATCTCTAAATGCAAGTTTTCTGCTCAGGTTCTGATTTATCAAGAGCAAATCCCGACTAAATCAACAGGAACAACTTCATCTTCAACAAAAGAGCCAGACTGATTAACCGGAGTCTTCCTTTGTCGCTCCAGCTGATTAAAGATGTCTTCTTGTCTGGGTGGAGCAATACCCACAAACAAACAGAACAGAGGCCTATTTTACCCACTGTTTACAGTTCAAGTGACATGTCAACATCCCATTTTTTCCCAAATGAACATCTGTTATCTCACCGCAGTCGCTCTGTAAGAGCCATCAAGGACACGGCACTGAGCTCTGGACCAAAATCTGACAATTTCTTTATGACGCTCAAATAAATAATAATATTAAAGATAAATAATAATAAGCAATTGATCAAATCAGTTTGATTGCAGTTAACATAATCAAGTATTTCTCAGCTAAAAGTTTAACAAGTCACATTTTTAGAGCCATTTACAAAACAAATCCTTTTAGAAAGTCCGCTGTAAAACTCTGCCAACTCAAACATCCAGAGCTACCTGCTGTGTCAACACCTTGTGACAAAGAAGAAGCTGAAAGTAGCTTTCTTTAATCCAACATATAATGATTAGATGAGTGAGTAATTAACTAGATGTGGTCCTACCTTTGTGTCTATTCAGAAAAAAAAAAAAAAAAAAAACAGAAAAAAGGGTGAACCAAATTTTAGTTCAATACTGGCACAAAATACTGATATCAATACCAATCCCTTATTTGTTAGGCTGATAATAGCTGGTACCAATATTTTACATATTTGTTTATTTTTTGTAACTTTTATGCATCTTATTTTTGCTACAAGGATGCAAATAGACATTTAAAAAACTGATTTGACACAACAAGTAAATATTACCCACCGAGATGCAAATTTTACTTTCCTATCAGTCAACAAGGCTGCTGTTGGCTGATACCAGTACACCACCCATCTGCTGGTGCAGAAAGGCGCTGGTTGCTACATTGCAAGTAATCACACATAAAGAGAAATCCATTACATGAGCCCCTCCAACAGCAAAGGCAAAGCAAAGGTAAAACCCGTTCAGTGGGGATCTACGTCAACATCAGTAAACAAAGAATATAATCGCTGATGAGAAGAAACATCTACAAACAAATAAATAAATAAGACCCTCCTCTAAGAGACGAAGTGTGATCCACAGCCATTACTATACTATTACATGATATTTGTCGTCTTCTCGATGTCTCTACATCTCTGGGCCAATGAAATATTGCAGAAAGTAGCCTATCTAAACTCCCTCTTCCTCCTCAAGCGCAAACGATAAGAGCCCCTAAAACAATGACTGGCGACACCGGGCACGAGTCCCAGTGCAAACGCACGTTAAAAGGCGCGTGCTTTCATTCACCATCTCACCCGCAACTTCACTTGTCAACTTGAACCGCGGCCAGAACAAAGCATGGACTCGAAGTTGGGTGACCGATGTAGTTACCGTACCCCCGCATACACATCACCACCACCGCACAACATACTGAGCCAGTCAAGCCTCTGCGGGGAAACGAGTCGCAACCCTCACGATTCTCGAGATTAAAAACCATACACACCAAACTCAGAGCAGACAATACAAGTGTCTGAAGCTCTCTGGTGGTCTTTGTCTATCGCTGTTCCCGGTGGCCTCGGAAACTACAGCGGCTGCCCCCCGTCCGGCTTCACTGGAAACATCGCCACCTTCAACACATCCCTTCGTCTTTGTCGATATACTCAAGTTTACTTATTTACAAGAGAACTGGCTGCGTGAGACCGCCCCGCTTCACTTTCAGCGAGTTTCGTGGTGGAAGGGGGTGGGGGGAGTGTTGTGGTAGCCTCTATCGCGGTAGCCTCAATCACTGGCAGATTTATCAACCGTTTCAAGAACGAGAGCTATAACTACAACATATTAACTGATAACCTCGACAAGGACTGGATACTCGTAGTAATACATAATACTCAACTACGCGATCACATGCAGGCTTTCCTCTTCTACATCCTTTTCCCTCATATGGCCAGATTTCTAAACTTTTCCTCACTTAAACACAATATTGGGTCATCAGATATGCTTTGCACTGTAGTGAACAATACCACGAGCAATTCGATCGTTTCGTTTTGGGTAATATGTCTAAAATCTATTTAGGTTCTTCACCGCAATTTTTAAGTGGGTAGTCTGATGATGAACACTTTTTGACTCACAGTGGTAAAAGGAAAAACAATAGTACTCCTACAGTGACTAGTCAGGTGCTCATGGCTCGCAAGAGTCAGCACAGGATGACCTTAAAGCGGGGGGGGGACATTACATGTTAAAGTTAACATTGTAATAGGCGGACTGTTTTATAATATGTTAAACCCTGAGATCCCACCACTAAAAATAAAAATAAAAAGAGACGACGGACTCGCACCGGGTGATTCTCAAATTTGAGTCCCGTTTACTAGCTTTAAAAAAAATCAATATTTTTAACAGCTTCGTTGTACAGTCATCTGTACGCTGTGTCTCACTTTGAAGTCCTTTTGTTTTCCCCACGCGTACGCTGCTGTTACTACCAACGCTACTGTCTGCTGCTGCCCTGGAGTGAAAAAAAAACTCGCTCTTTATGTCATAATTGCCCAACTTGCCGGTATGTTTAGGGTCCTTAAACTAAAAATAGTAGCAATTTCCAAGGTCCAAGTCATTCCAAAAGGCTGGAAACTAGAAAATATATGACATCTGTCCTCATCACCAAAGTGCAATTTAAGTCTAGCCTAGTTGGTCGCTGGGATGCTAACGTTAGCTAGTTAGCTTGCGGCTAGTACCCTCGCGTTACATTAGTAACGCCAGTAGTTAGAAGTGGAGATAATAGTCACACTGTACCTGTGTTTCGCTTCTCTCCGCTTCCCCGCAGCCAAAACTTCTCCGAGCCTCTGTCTGCAGCTTGCAGTCCCCTCCGAAGCGCTCAAAGGCAATTAGTGTGTCTAAAAAGCCTGAACTCTCGCCTAATTGATGAGCACAGTCACACTACAATGATGAGAACTGCACGGATAGATGGAAGCTGTGAGTGTGTATGTGCGCCGGGAGACGGACAACACCCGGAGAAAAGTGAGGTGGACATCCGCTTGGATGCGTTCGCCTCTCCCAAGCTTAGGAGCCGTTTGGATTGACAAGAAGTAGTCCCTTAACTATTAACTTTATCTCAGTCTTGGTTTTGGATTTTACCTTATGTGCCATGTGTGTGAATTGACTTTTAAGCGTGCTCACGTCAGTGCGCGATACTTAAAATCTTTGTCCTAAAAATATTTTGCCTTTTAAATATGCCTGCCTGATAATTCACGTCTTGATCATTACATCGTTAATGACCTTTAAATGGAAGAGAAACGTGTCGGTATTTCATTTTGTAAAACAATAGGTGTTAGAGAGTCTTAATCCGCTATCTATCAAAATCCCATAAATTAGGGACTACTTGCCAGTGTGTCGGCGGAGGGATTCAGTGCATCTCTGTACTGAGGCAGGCTGTCCAGACTTGCTTGGTGGAGAAAAGGGCAGGAGCGGAGCACAATTGAAACGAGTGTTCGTGCGTGTGCGCGCGCGAGTACGTCAGTATGCGAACGTGTCTTCAGGCGCGTGCGTTACTTTGTGCATAAACTGACAGTGACTCAGATGAATAGCCTCAGTGTGCTCGTTTTTATTTATTTATTTAAAACAGAACAGTTCAAAGAGTTGCGACCTGGATGTGTTTGTGTGCACGAGCCTGTGCGCGTGTGAGTTCACAGGTGGATGAGTGTGTGTGTGAGCAGAATGGGGGATGTTTCAGTGTTAGCTTTAGCAGGAGCTCTCTCACCTGATGCTGGGAATAAACCCACTAACCTTCGCAGTAACACTCTCACAGAAGCCACTGCTCCCGTCACCAGTGCCTGCTGCTGACATGTAACAGCCTGTTACAAACTCCTCCAGCTCTTTCTCTCTTCTTTCTTTCTCTGTGGCATCACCACTTCCTCCTCCTCTTCCTCCTCTCACTTCTCACCTTATCTCCTCACTGCTGCTCTCTCTCTCTTTTTCCATTTCCTTGTTTTTGCTCCTGTTTCTTCTTCACTACTTTACCCCCTTTCTCTCCTGCCTTCCTTCCTCCCCCTCTCCCTCTTCCTTCCTAAATATCTGCCCTAATTCTCCTTCTCCTCCCCCCTCATCTCTTGTCTTCTCTCTGTGCCCCCTCCCTGTTTTTTCTCCTCCTTCCTCTCCCTTCCTCTCCCCTTCCTCTCTCCATTTCCTCCCCTCTTCTGCTCTTCCACATCCTCCTCACCCCTTTACCTTCCAGTAATGACTTTTTTCCTGTCTTTCTCCCTTCCCCTCCTTCCTTCTCTTCAGCCTCCTCCTTACCCTCTTCCTCTCCCCTGTGTCTCCCTCTCATGTCGCTTGCAGTTTTCAACTCTGTGTGTGCGTACGTGCAAATTCTTCCCCTCCCCCATCAGTTTCGCTTCGCTCTTTTCTAACCCCCCTCCCCTCCCCTGCTCCTCTTCTTCCTCCCTCCCTCTTCTTCCTCCCTCTCCAGTCTCATTTACACCCTTTCCACCTCCTCTACCCTCCTTTCCTCTCCCCTGGTGTCTTCCTTCCCTCCTCTCCTCTCATTAGTCAGTGTCCATAACTCACCCCTCCACTCCACTGTCTCTCCTCGTGCTCAGTCCTCCAGTCCCTAACACATCCTCACTAATGAACAACTGCTATATTTCTCCCCTCAGCCCTTCTCCCCTTACCCGTCCTCCTCCCTTTTCTCTCTGTCCTTTCCTCTCCTCATCCTCAGTCCTCCCCTCCACTTGTCACTCCATCTCCCCCCACCACCTTCCCTCCTCTTCGCGCTCGGTTTCTCTTCGATCTCTCAGAGCCGAGTGTACCTCCTACTCTCTTTTTTAGCTCACTCTTTCTTCCACCTCCTCTCCCCCCCCCCCCACCCCACACACAGACACACACCCAAGCTCTCCACTTGTCTCATTTCTCCTCCTAGCCCGTCTATCTGTCAGTCTGTGTGCTCTTCTCTCTTCCATTGAGGCAAAACGTGTCTCCCGTACTATCTCCCCAAGTCTTCAGTCCCCCTCCTCCCCCTGACTCCCATCCCTCCATCTATTCCTCCTTTGACTCCCCCGAGTCTCTCTGATCTCAAGAGATGCAAGGTGTAGAATCAGATGCGATAGAAAGGATTCTTCCTGCCGAGGTTGGTTGTAGCTGCCGTTGTACTGGAGGACCACTGAATGTTTCTGCTCGTTTTAGTGCCACGGTGAAATGCGATGAGGCCTCATCGGTTTGCGACAGAAATGGATCAGGGTATGTAAATTCAAGCTGAGTTTAAAAGGACAATAACATCACTGGAGTGTCTGCTGCACAGCTCGGCCTGCTGTATATCTGCAATGTCATCGTGTGCACAAGAAATTAGGAACTCTTGCATAATAGATATGCAGCCGTGTCTCAAGGCCTCATCACTTTTACCTTTTTTTCCCCTGTAAAGCACTCTCTGCTTACAGATCAGGTGTTAATTTCCTGAGGCTCTGTGCTCAGCATGTAGTGCTCAAACCCCCACAAGTAGGTTCCAGGCCTTAGTATAAACTGTGATACAACAAGATGAACTTAAAAAGACACACGCAGAAGCACTAACACTGACATCCATTATCAGCCATGTTAGGAGCATGACTGCACTCAGCAGATTTAGTGTCAGTATTGACTGATGCAAAACTCCAGTCTGATGCCGGTGGAAATTAGTTACCAAAGATAGTCAGGATCCCTGCTTTGGGGCATAATTTACTGAAAAACTGCATAAAAACACAACATTCAGTTTTTGAGACACCTTTCTTACGGTCAAAAGCGTTGTTAAGGTGGAAAAAATGGATTTAGCCTCCTTGGTTTATCAGCTTAACTCAGAGGTAGTTTATCCAGTACCAGTCACAAACTGTAGCTTAAGGCTAGAAAGCTGCAAAAGGGTGCAACTCATCCAAACCCTTAAAATAAAAAAAAGTAAAAAAATAACACAAAAAGCATCATGGCCAGCTTTTGACTCTTACGTGGCTCACACAGTTTAATAATATTAGCATATTTAGAGAACAGAACGATCTTAGAAGTTGAAGAGCCTCAGGCAATCTCTTAGGTTTCCTCATTTTTTGGGTAATATTGACTTTTTTCAACTAAAAAAAAAAACACCCTAAAGTTTACCCAGTAACAGCTGGGATCTGGGATTGGTTGTGTTTTTGAGGTCTGGATTCTTGTTTAATGCTGTTAGTATGTCACTTTCTGCTTAACATCTGTTGTTGCTTTATTTGAGTTGGGTTTTTTATAACACTCTTTAGGATTTGACTTCCTGCTTGGGCTTTGTCAGTCTTGTGAGTCACTTCAGGTTTGTAATATTTTTACGTTTTGTTTTCTCCCTCGATTCTGTTATTCGATCCTCCCCAGGGTTTCTCTGAGTCATGTTTAATCTGGGGTTTCTTGTTTGCATCTACTGTCTGTCTTTAGTTTCATGTTTTAGTTTGGTAACATCTTTTCTTTTATTCTCTGGTATTGAATTTTATTTCCAGATTGTCAGATTGCCTTGATTAGTTTAAACTTTGTCTCTTTCCGTCTTATTTCCAAGCCCCAGTGTATCGTCTGTGTGTATTTACAGTCCTGTCCTTCCTCTTAGTCTTTTTCATATAGCATCAGTGTATCTTCCCAGGTGAATTTTCTCTTTTTCTGGCTTCTTATGAAGATTGTGGGTTTCTTTTGGTTCCTTTTTGGACTTTGCTTTTAGCCCTAATTTCCTTCGGGATTAATAAAGTATTCTGATTCTGACAAATTAACGTTTGCTTTTGAGTCTTTTGTTCATTTCAAACTTTACACCTTAGCTGTCCAGCACATTTTTTACTTAAAAGCTCTAGTACATATTGACACGTTTACTTCTACTTATTCAGCTTTGTAGCCTAAATTGCAGTGTAAAGCACTGGGTCAGTAAGCACTATTGCTAATAAATCTGTTGGATTATTAACTATAACGTCACCAAAGCTGATGCAACTCAAATCAAGCACAACAAATCCCTTTGAGTCACAGTAAGCCGGTGATGCCATTTTGGCATCTTTTGTTGAAAAATGGTGGGTTGTCCTTTAAAAAAAAAAAAAAAATAGAGATACAGCCTGGTACAAGGGCCTCCAGGGCTCTGAAGAGGTACAGTTAGTGACTGTCAGGGCGCGACCCAGCATTTTGAGTTTATTTTGTATGCCTGATTTCTTATGATGTATTAGAGTAATGGTAAGTTCTAGTGTTATTATTAGCATGTCTTACACTGAAAAAAGGGATTGGCCAGCTCTTGGATTTATGTAAGCAACTTGCGTGTATTTAACACAATTGCCTCATGGTTTAAAGTTAAGTGTAACTATATAGTGTAAAAACTACATGATATGCAGAGCGGGTAGATTAAATTGTTCATATCATGTTCGAGTGAAGTAAGTCAATGATATAGCAATGTTAAATCTCGCGACACTGCACGGGATTTCAGTCTTGCACTCTTTGGATCGTGGTTTGAGGAAGGCATCCATCTCAGTCAAGTCGAACAGCCACCTCTACTTTTTTTGGTATACCGAAAGAAGTAAATTGGGTGGTTGTTACATTAAAAAAGTCTACTTTGTAATTTGAACACAAAATTTTCATGTTTCTATCTTGAACGTAATAAAATCATGTAGGATCTGTACGAAATTCAACAACTTAATTTGTTCTTGTGGAGATGACATGATACAATCTAGTAAGAGTGGTTAGTTGCTGGACTCATGAAATTAACAAGATCACATGAGATTTCTAACTGCGGGAAAATCACTGGAGTAATAAGAGGCAGACAACTACACACACACAAAGTGTATGCTATTGCTTTTTATTGTGGTTTAACCTGTCAAGGACAAAAACGTACAGAAAATTCTGCATCAAGCCTTGCAATCATAGCTTTCCTACTTTTGTCAACCCTGGATTGGCGACATGGTGGTTAGCGCCGTTGTTTCACAGTAAGCAGGTCCTGGGTTCAAATCCACAATCTGGCTAGTTTGCACTGGTTTGTCTCTGGGTATTCTGGTGTCCTCCCACAGTTAAAAGTCATGCAGTTATTAGAGTTAACTTATTGTGATTCTAAATTCACCGTGAATGCAACCAGGAAAAAGACAGGAGGATGTTAGTTGTTGTAGATCCATTCAACTTTTATGATAACCAGACTCTGGACTTTTTTGAACATTATGTAATATGAAGACAACATGTAGTATTTAAGTAATCAAGTAGTACTGTGGTAAAGGTTATTGAATAGTGTTGAAATAAAATGACAAAATTGTGAAGGATTAAAATATTCCAAGAGCTCAACTTACTTAATCTAAACATGTTTCAATCACGTTTTATGAACACAAAATGCACAGGTTTATTGACTATGAATAAGTTGTGTTGATTTAACTCAGTTGTTTAAGTTTCTGCCAAAGCAAAACGTTTGTGTGCAACCAATGTCCACTATTGAATCAAGTAAATCCAACATGGCCTTTTTTTCAGTGTAATTAGGTTTTGTTTAGTTAAAGTTTCATCCATGATCCCTTCTGTTGTTTTCTGTTTCCTGTGTAAGTCTCTTGTCCTCTATATGTGATTTTTAGTTATGTCTGTGCCTCGTTCCCATTATCTGGTTCCATGTTCCTCTCCTTGTGTATCATTCTGTCTCCCCAGTCTGTTATACCTTTCATGTCTGTGTTTTCCATGTCATATTGTCAAGCTCGTGTCGTCACAGTTTTCGTCTCATTATGTTTGCTGTTTTATTTTGACAGTCTCGTGTTTCCATGTTCAGTGTGTATAGTTTTGTTTCCCTTGTGTTAATTTGTGTCAGCTATGTTCCTCATGTGTTTCCACTTCCCTCATTACAGTTCTGTGTATTTAAGTCCTGTCTTCCTTTGTTCGGTCTCAGGTTGTCTGTTGAGTTCTCGTCATATTTCCAGGTTTTTTCATGTTCAGGTTTTTATCATGTTCAAGGTTTTGTTCTTTGTCTCTTCTGTTTAGCATTTAGTTGTTCCCAGTTTAGTTCTGGTTAGTTTAGCCTCAGTGTGTAACTGCTTTTTGTTTTGTACCTTTTCCCAGCCACAATTAAACGGCTCGACTTTTGTTAAATTATAATTTTGTTCCAAGTGTCTGCATTTGGGTCCTCCTCCTCCCTCCATATGGTCTGCCAGTGCAAACCGTGACAAGTGATGTTCATCGGGTTGTCAGTAAAAGTTCTTTAAGGGATGATATAATCGGTAGCCACAGCAATCTTAGAAGCAATCTAACACTCTGAGGTCCTAACATTACTGAAAAAAATCTTAATTATCAGGGGGTTGTTTAAATAACAATGTTAATATGTAATAATCACTTTTTTTGATAAACAGACATTGTTACCAGAGTTATGCTCTTATATGAAACTGAGCTTTGATGAGTTTTATCAAAATTCTGTTTATTAGGTATCCAATCAAATGGCACTTCTTTACATTTCAGAGGTGTTGGATCCACATACACTCAGTGGACATTTTATTAGGTACACCTTGCTAGCACTGGGCTGGATCCTCTTTTGCCTTCAAAGCTGATCCAATAAGGTGCTTGAAACATTCCTGAGATTTTGCTCCATATTGACCTGACAGTATCGCACAGTTGCTGCAGATTTGGCAGCTGTGCATCCATAATGTGAATTTGTCGGTGACTAGTGACTTGTCATGTTCAAGAAACCAGTTGCGGATGATTTGATCTTCGTGATGCGGTGCGTTATCCTGCTGGAAGCAGCCATCAGAAGATGGTACAGTACATGGTGGTCATAAAGGGATGGGCATCTTCAGCAACAATGGCTGTGGTGTTTAAACAATGTTCAGTTTGTACTAAGGGCCCAAAAGTGTGCTAAGAACACATCCCTAACACCATTACACCACCAAAAGTCTGAACTATGATACAAGGCAGGCTGGACCCAGCCTTTCATGTCATTTTGTGCTAAATCTCATTGTTTGAGCAGAAATTGGGACTCATCAGACCAACACCATTTTTCCTCTATTGTCCAATTTTAGTGTGAATTGTACCCTCATTATCTTGTTCTTAGCTAACAGGATTGATGTTAGGTGTGGTTTTCTGCTGCTATAATCGATCTGCTTCAAAGTTCGATGTGTTATGTGTTTAGAGATGCTCTTCTGCATGGCTTGGGTGCAGTGAGTGCCTGTTTGAGTTACTGTTGCCTTCCTACCTGCTTGAAGGAGTCTGGCCAGAGAACTGCTGCTCGCTGGATATTTTCTGTTTTTTGCACCGTTCTCTGTAAACTCTACAGTATATTGTGGGGGGAAATCCCAGCAGACCAGCTCTTTCTGAAATATTCAGATGATCTATCTAGCACCAACAACCATGCCACCTTCAAAGTCACTTAAAATCACCTTTCTTCCCCATCCTACAGCATATAGACATCTTGACGATGTCTATATGCCTAAACGCACTGAGGTGCTTCCACGTGACAGCCGATCAGACATTCGCATTAACAATTAATCGGGTGGAGAATAATAAAAACAAATCTGGTGAGAGTAGCCTGAAAATAAATAAAACGTTAAATATTCCCAGTGAATAGAGATAGACGTGTGATTCTGGAGGCAGATATCAGATATTTCAGGTCAAATATGGATCCTGTGCTGCATTTTTAACAGTGAGACAGCCACGAACTGGATATCGAGTCTCTCTTTTTCAGTTCTACGCTGCAGAGCTCTCTGTGCTGAAAGAGGCCTCGTTCTCATCCACCATTCTCCTTCGGTCCTTTCCACACTGCATCTGTTGATTCCCTCTCTCATCCTCCTCCCCTCTGCTTCTCTGTGTCTCCCTGCTGCCTCATCTTTCACCTCTCTCCTCCTCATCCTTTCTCTTCTATCTTCATTTACTTTGCTCTTCACCCTTTCAAGTTTGGTCTCATCTGTCCTTGTCTTGATATTCTTGGTTTGTGCCTGTCTATATATCTATGTATGTATGCACAGAGCATTACTGAGCTTCACAGTTGTGCGCGTGAACGTTTATATATATATATATATGTGTGGGTGGTAGTGGGAGGGGGGGCAGCTTGCTTTTTAGTATCCCCTCATATGCTGGTCTCTGTGCATATTTAAAGACAAAACAAAAGAAAATGTAGTCGAATAGTTTCTGTTCAGGTCCTGTTTATAATTCTGTGTTTCTGCCGTGGCTATGCATCCAAAAATAAAAGAAGACCTGCTTGTTACAGTGAGTATGGGGCCTCAGTAGGCTTTGTCGCGCCCCCTACTGACACATGAAATAAATAGTTTTTCTACTAACAGCCAAGAGACAGATTCCCTGAAGACAAAAGACTGTGGGCGGGGTTTAGAGACTGGGCCATCTGCGCTGGGGAGGTTACTGAGAGAGAGAGAACCCCCCATACACAGGGCCTTTATTTGCATTATGGAAAAGTGGGTGGGCTTGTGTCGGTGGCCATTTCATATCCCACCAAACCAAGAATTCCCAGAGTCAACAATCCAGAGTCTAATAATTAACCCTTTTGTTTTGGGCTGGCCTTATTCTAGTCAACGCCAACATGTGGAAAAGTACTGAGGCGGCGACCCTTCAGTCGGCTTCAAAACGTCTGATCAATGAGATTAAAATTTATTTGGAAAGGCAGTTCATGGTATTAAGAATTACTTCACCACCCTTTACTCACCAGTATGATGTCATAAACTACAAATACTGATAAACAGAGTCTTTTGGGATTTGAGAGCGTATGCTCCAGATATAGAAGAGCTGATCATAGATGATATGTAACCATAGTTAACAGCTGAAGACCCTTACATTTAGCAAAAACCCAGTACACAATCAGTACCCCAAACTGTTCATATGTACAGGAAACACTGTAGTTAACCTGCAAAATGTGGAAGCTTGCTCAAAACCTTTTATTCTCGTCTCAAATGAACTTTTAACAATAACTAGAAAGCGAAAATTTCTGAAGAAATTTTAAGTGTGCCTATGCCGCCGCTAATCAATATAGTTTGCCATTCAAACGGCTACAGAGAGCAAAACTCAGCAGAGCAGCCATTCTCCACCATGAACTATGGTAAAACCAAACACCGCTCGCGCCTCACAGATGACAGCTTACAGTTTTGTGTAAAGATGAGGTGACTTCGTACAGCCCCAATTTGTAGACGCTGTGCGCAGAGGTTCATAAGCAGACCCGACAATGTTTGCATGAACACACTTTGAAGCATTACGTTATGGACCACTTTTCACACATAGTTGCTGTACCCACACAGCCGGCTGTAGCTTTTCATCTCACAGCCCGACACATACACAAAAAAAAAAAAAAAAAAAAAAAAAAAAAAGCAGAGAGAGCACAGACTTTACACCTGAGAGGCGTGATTGCAGATGCCGCTGAGGTGGGTCCACCTCCCCTGCAGCGGCACTGCAGACCACGCCCTGCCACACACATCAAACACGTAAAATAAATATTTATGCACTTTTCATTCACTTTTTGTTTTTTGTTATTTTTACACAGTGTTCTGAATGATTAACAATGGTCTACAGCCAATCTTGTGTATTATTATACAAACTTTGGTTGTAAGATTCAGATAACTATTTAATAAAAGCTAAATATTTTATATGAGAGTAAGAAAGAAAAGTATATCTTTGTCTCATACTCTCATCAGACAATACATGAACCTCTCAATAAACAAAATATTTGCTCGGCTTAAATGACAAACCGCTATTTTACACAGTGGAACACTTATTTTTAAACAAAACCAATGCAGTTCGCCACTGACAGTGCTTACCTTTGCACATCACAGTAAACACTGAACCAAGATGGCGCCCACGCGAACGAGAAATCTGAACTACGGTGTCCTGCAGAGGACAAATGGTCAAAATTGCTAAAATTTACAACATATATGCAGCTCAACAGCGACACCTTGTGACTTATTCCAGTCACTACCTTACATATACATAACGTCTTACCTGACATTCAGTTCACCGGACACTCATACTGAATCACCAGCCCATATAAATGAAAAATAAGTCCAGCAGCCAACCAAGAGTCATCACGAAAGACTAGGGGTGACACGACAGCGTGAGCGGGCCTGGGTGTCAGCCAGCCCAGCCTGGGTGTCAGCCAGCCCGACCTGGGTGGCAGCCAAGCCGCGCTAGCCAGCTAGCCGCCATGCGGCGGTGAAACGAGAGCGTGAGCCGGCCTGGGTATCAGTCAGCCCGGCCTAGGTGTCAGCCAAGCCGCCCTAGCCAGCTAGCTGCCATGCGGCGCTAGCAGTAACATCGTGAGAGATATGGGACTTCTTGATAAAATATGGGACTTCTTGATAAAACGAGCAGATATTTGAAGTTTACACCCCTACATTCTCGCCTGAAAATAGGGGAGGCTGTCATAAAGTTCAAAATCAGTAACTTAGCGCGCACAGCTGTATAGAAACTCCGTCGTGCTAGCTAGCACGCAGTACAGTTATTGTAACTGTCAGCACAACGAAAATAAACTACACCTAAACTCGGTTTATATCTGACCCAAATAGAGTGCAGTTAATAACGTCTTACCTGAAATTCAGTTCACCAGCCGCCTGCTTCTCCTGCATTGGGTTTCCCTTATCCACGATTGAGCTCCGCGTTAGCCACCACCGGTCGATCGGTGTTTCTTTCCCCGCATACGAGGGGAAGAGACATATACCGGTGGCTAACGCGGAGCTAGCTAGCCACCGGTATATGAACAACTCAGTTATTTTTTCCACATCGACCAGCATCATCGGCCCATATAAACGAAAAATAAGTCCAGCTAAGACAAAGACTGTTTGCGGAGCGATCGGGGGTGAAAGGAGTTAGAGACGCCTCACTGAAAGCCAAGCCTGGGTGCTTTTGAGCGAAGCGGCGCTAGCTAGCCGAGCTGGCTAGCCGGCCGGCCAAACTAGCTAGCCGGCTAGCAGCAACATCGTGAGAAATCTGTTGCTAATATGGGATGTTTTGACAAAACGAGCAGATATTTGACGTTTACACACCTACATTCTCACCTGAAAACCGGTCGATCGGCGGCCGCCTCACATGTTTCTTTCCCCACATATGAGGGGAAAGAGACACATACCGGTGGCTAGCTAGCTCCGCGTTAGCCACCACCAAACAACTCAGTTAGTTTTTCCTCATCGACCAGCATCATCGGCCCATATAAACGAAAAATAAGTCCAGTGTGAACCAGTCGCTTGGCGAGCGATCGGGTGGTTTAGCGAGTGTCAGCCTCTTAAGTTTAAGACAAGCCCGGCTGCTTTTTAAGCGACGCGGCGCTAGCTACCCAGCTAGCGTCAGTACACAGGAACTACTTCCGGTAGTTATACAAAATAAAAGCGTCCACAGGGACACAGTGGCCGCCTCGCATTACTCCCGACATACCACTAGAGTGAGCCAGCACACCACAAATGAAGTTTTCTTGTTCTCCATTCATTTCAATGGGAAAAAACTTGCATTAAAATATTCATATTTAAAAAACTATAGAAGTAATAAACACCAAAAGTCATAGCAACTCATTCCAGCTCCAGCCGCACACAATGATATATCATATGTGAACCTTGTCTCAAAACTGTGGGGCGAGTTAAGGTCCAAAATTTCAGGCGGAAAAAGAATAATAATAACTAGAAAGCGAAAATTTCTGAAGAAATTTTAAGTGTGCCTATGCCGCCGCTAATCAGTATAGTTTGCCATTCAAACGGCTACAGAGAGCAAAACTCAGCAGAGCAGCCATTCTCCACCATGAACTATGGTAAAACCAAACACCGCTCGCGCCTCACAGATGACAGCTTACGGTTTTGTGTAAAGATGAGGTGACTTCGTACAGCCCCAATTTGTAGACGCTGTGCGCAGAGGTTCATAAGCAGACCCGACAATGTTTGCATGAACACACTTTGAAGCATTACGTTATGGACCACTTTTCACACATAGTTGCTGTACCCACACAGCCGGCTGTAGCTTTTCATCTCATAGCCCGACACATACACAAAAAAAAAAAAAAAAAGCAGAGAGAGCACAGACTTTACACCTGAGAGGCGTGGTCTGCAGATGCCGCTGAGGTGGGTCCACCTCCCCTGCAGCGGCACTGCAGACCACGCCCTGCCACACACATCAAACACGTAAAATAAATATTTATGCACTTTTCATTCACTTTTTGTTTTTTGTTATTTTTACACAGTGTTCTGAATGATTAACAATGGTCTACAGCCAATCTTGTGTATTATTATACAAACTTTGGTTGTAAGATTCAGATAACTATTTAATAAAAGCTAAATATTTTATATGAGAGTAAGAAAGAAAAGTATATCTTTGTCTCATACTCTCATCAGACAATACATGAACCTCTCAATAAACAAAATATATGCTCGGCTTAAATGACAAACCGCTATTTTACACAGTGGAACACTTATTTTTAAACAAAACCAATGCAGTTCGCCACTGACAGTGCTTACCTTTGCACATCACAGTAAACACTGAACCAAGATGGCGCCCACGCGAACGAGAAATCTGAACTACGGTGTCCTTGCAGAGGAAAAATGGTCAAAATTGCTAAAATTTACAACATATATGCAGCTCAACAGCGACACCTTGTGACTTATTCCAGTCACTACCTTACATATACATAACGTCTTACCTGACATTCAGTTCACCGGACACTCATACTGAATCACCAGCCCATATAAATGAAAAATAAGTCCAGCAGCCAACCAAGAGTCATCACGAAAGACTAGGGGTGACACGACAGCGTGAGCGGGCCTGGGTGTCAGCCAGCCCAGCCTGGGTGTCAGCCAGCCCGACCTGGGTGGCAGCCAAGCCGCGCTAGCCAGCTAGCCGGCTAGCTGCCATGCGGCGGTGAAACGAGAGCGTGAGCCGGCCTGGGTATCAGTCAGCCCGGCCTAGGTGTCAGCCAAGCCGCCCTAGCCAGCTAGCTGCCATGTGGCGCTAGCAGTAACATCGTGAGAGATATGGGACTTCTTGATAAAATATGGGACTTCTTGATAAAACGAGCAGATATTTGAAGTTTACACCCCTACATTCTCGCCTGAAAATAGGGGAGGCTGTCATAAAGTTCAAAATCAGTAACTTAGCGCGCACAGCTGTATAGAAACTCCGTCGTGCTAGCTAGCACGCAGTACAGTTATTGTAACTGTCAGCACAACGAAAATAAACTACACCTAAACTCGGTTTATATCTGACCCAAATAGAGTGCAGTTAATAACGTCTTACCTGAAATTCAGTTCACCAGCCGCCTGCTTCTCCTGCATTGGGTTTCCCTTATCCACGATTGAGCTCCGCGTTAGCCACCACCGGTCGATCGGTGTTTCTTTCCCCGCATACGAGGGGAAGAGACATATACCGGTGGCTAACGCGGAGCTAGCTAGCCACCGGTATATGAACAACTCAGTTATTTTTTCCACATCGACCAGCATCATCGGCCCATATAAACGAAAAATAAGTCCAGCTAAGACAAAGACTGTTTGCGGAGCGATCGGGGGTGAAAGGAGTTAGAGACGCCTCACTGAAAGCCAAGCCTGGGTGCTTTTGAGCGAAGCGGCGCTAGCTAGCCGAGCTAGCTAGCCGGCCGGCCGAACTAGCTAGCCGGCTAGCAGCAACATCGTGAGAAATCTGTTGCTAATATGGGATGTTTTGACAAAACGAGCAGATATTTGACGTTTACACACCTACATTCTCACCTGAAAACCGGTCGATCGGCGGCCGCCTCACATGTTTCTTTCCCCACATATGAGGGGAAAGAGACACATACCGGTGGCTAGCTAGCTCCGCGTTAGCCACCACCAAACAACTCAGTTTTTCCTCATCGACCAGCATCATCGGCCCATATAAACGAAAAATAAGTCCAGTGTGAAACAGTCGCTTGGCGAGCGATCGGGTGGTTTAGCGAGTGTCAGCCTCTTAAGTTTAAGACAAGCCCGGCTGCTTTTTAAGCGACGCGGCGCTAGCTACCCAGCTAGCGTCAGTACACAGGAACTACTTCCGGTAGTTATACAAAATAAAAGCGCCCCCCATTATAATCCGCTATAATGCTCTTATTGTGAAGGGCAAGCGGGACGCCATACTTCCGCTGTGCGCGCCGTTGATATATACCTTGGCTTTACATTAATTGTGAGAAAACAAAACAAACAAATAACTCACCGTTGAGTCGATTGTGAGGTAGTGTAAAGACGAATGAATCGGCTGGGTTATTGCACGCTGTCAACTGGTCTGTAGTGTAGGATTTGTCGATATCTGACAAGTAGGCCAACCACAGGGACACAGCGGCCGCCTCGCATTACTCCCGACATACCACTAGAGTGAGCCAGCACACCACAAATGAAGTTTTCTTGTTCTCCATTCATTTCAATGGGAAAAAACTTGCATTAAAATATTCATATTTAAAAAACTATAGAAGTAATAAACACCAAAAGTCATAGCAACTCATTCCAGCTCCAGCCGCACACAATGATATATCATATGTGAACCTTGTCTCAAAACTGTGGGGCGAGTTAAGGTCCAAAATTTCAGGCGGAAAAAGAATAATAATAACTAGAAAGCGAAAATTTCTGAAGAAATTTTAAGTGTGCCTATGCCGCCGCTAATCAATATAGTTTGCCATTCAAACGGCTACAGAGAGCAAAACTCAGCAGAGCAGCCATTCTCCACCATGAACTATGGTAAAACCAAACACCGCTCGCGCCTCACAGATGACAGCTTACAGTTTTGTGTAAAGATGAGGTGACTTCGTACAGCCCCAATTTGTAGATGCTGTGCGCAGAGGTTCATAAGCAGACCCGACAATGTTTGCATGAACACACTTTGAAGCATTACGTTATGGACCACTTTTCACACATAGTTGCTGTACCCACACAGCCGGCTGTAGCTTTTCATCTCACAGCCCGACACATACACAAAAAAAAAAAAAAAAAAAGCAGAGAGAACACAGACTTTACACCTGAGAGGCGTGATTGCAGATGCCGCTGAGGTGGGTCCACCTCCCCTGCAGCGGCACTGCAGACCACGCCCTGCCACACACATCAAACACGTAAAATAAATATTTATGCACTTTTCATTCACTTTTTGTTTTTTGTTATTTTTACACAGTGTTCTGAATGATTAACAATGGTCTACAGCCAATCTTGTGTATTATTATACAAACTTTGGTTGTAAGATTCAGATAACTATTTAATAAAAGCTAAATATTTTATATGAGAGTAAGAAAGAAAAGTATATCTTTGTCTCATACTCTCATCAGACAATACATGAACCTCTCAATAAACAAAATATATGCTCGGCTTAAATGACAAACCGCTATTTTACACAGTGGAACACTTATTTTTAAACAAAACCAATGCAGTTCGCCACTGACAGTGCTTACCTTTGCACATCACAGTAAACACTGAACCAAGATGGCGCCCACGCGAACGAGAAATCTGAACTACGGTGTCCTGCAGAGGACAAATGGTCAAAATTGCTAAAATTTACAACATATATGCAGCTCAACAGCGACACCTTGTGACTTATTCCAGTCACTACCTTACATATACATAACGTCTTACCTGACATTCAGTTCACCGGACACTCATACTGAATCACCAGCCCATATAAATGAAAAATAAGTCCAGCAGCCAACCAAGAGTCATCACAAAGACTAGGGGTGACACGACAGCGTGAGCGGGCCTGGGTGTCAGCCAGCCCAGCCTGGGTGTCAGCCAGCCCGACCTGGGTGGCAGCCAAGCCGCACTAGCCAGCTAGCCGGCTAGCTGCCATGCGGCGGTGAAACGAGAGCGTGAGCCGGCCTGGGTATCAGTCAGCCCGGCCTAGGTGTCAGCCAAGCCGCCCTAGCCAGCTAGCTGCCATGCGGCGCTAGCAGTAACATCGTGAGAGATATGGGACTTCTTGATAAAACGAGCAGATATTTGAAGTTTACACCCCTACATTCTCGCCTGAAAATAGGGGAGGCTGTCATAAAGTTCAAAATCAGTAACTTAGCGCGCACAGCTGTATAGAAACTCCGTCGTGCTAGCTAGCACGCAGTACAGTTATTGTAACTGTCAGCACAACGAAAATAAACTACACCTAAACTCGGTTTATATCTGACCCAAATAGAGTGCAGTTAATAACGTCTTACCTGAAATTCAGTTCACCAGCCGCCTGCTTCTCCTGCATTGGGTTTCCCTTATCCACGATTGAGCTCCGCGTTAGCCACCACCGGTCGATCGGTGTTTCTTTCCCCGCATACGAGGGGAAGAGACATATACCGGTGGCTAACGCGGAGCTAGCTAGCCACCGGTATATGAACAACTCAGTTATTTTTTCCACATCGACCAGCATCATCGGCCCATATAAACGAAAAATAAGTCCAGCTAAGACAAAGACTGTTTGCGGAGCGATCGGGGGTGAAAGGAGTTAGAGACGCCTCACTGAAAGCCAAGCCTGGGTGCTTTTGAGCGAAGCGGCGCTAGCTAGCCGAGCTGGCTAGCCGGCCGGCCAAACTAGCTAGCCGGCTAGCAGCAACATCGTGAGAAATCTGTTGCTAATATGGGATGTTTTGACAAAACGAGCAGATATTTGACGTTTACACACCTACATTCTCACCTGAAAACCGGTCGATCGGCGGCCGCCTCACATGTTTCTTTCCCCACATATGAGGGGAAAGAGACACATACCGGTGGCTAGCTAGCTCCGCGTTAGCCACCACCAAACAACTCAGTTAGTTTTTCCTCATCGACCAGCATCATCGGCCCATATAAACGAAAAATAAGTCCAGTGTGAACCAGTCGCTTGGCGAGCGATCGGGTGGTTTAGCGAGTGTCAGCCTCTTAAGTTTAAGACAAGCCCGGCTGCTTTTTAAGCGACGCGGCGCTAGCTACCCAGCTAGCGTCAGTACACAGGAACTACTTCCGGTAGTTATACAAAATAAAAGCGTCCACAGGGACACAGTGGCCGCCTCGCATTACTCCCGACATACCACTAGAGTGAGCCAGCACACCACAAATGAAGTTTTCTTGTTCTCCATTCATTTCAATGGGAAAAAACTTGCATTAAAATATTCATATTTAAAAAACTATAGAAGTAATAAACACCAAAAGTCATAGCAACTCATTCCAGCTCCAGCCGCACACAATGATATATCATATGTGAACCTTGTCTCAAAACTGTGGGGCGAGTTAAGGTCCAAAATTTCAGGCGGAAAAAGAATAATAATAACTAGAAAGCGAAAATTTCTGAAGAAATTTTAAGTGTGCCTATGCCGCCGCTAATCAGTATAGTTTGCCATTCAAACAGCTACAGAGAGCAAAACTCAGCAGAGCAGCCATTCTCCACCATGAACTATGGTAAAACCAAACACCGCTTGCGCCTCACAGATGACAGCTTACAGTTTTGTGTAAAGATGAGGTGACTTCGTACAGCCCCAATTTGTAGACGCTGTGCGCAGAGGTTCATAAGCAGACCCGACAATGTTTGCATGAACACACTTTGAAGCATTACGTTATGGACCACTTTTCACACATAGTTGCTGTACCCACACAGCCGGCTGTAGCTTTTCATCTCATAGCCCGACACATACACAAAAAAAAAAAAAAAAAAAAAAAAAAAAAAAGCAGAGAGAGCACAGACTTTACACCTGAGAGGCGTGATTGCAGATGCCGCTGAGGTGGGTCCACCTCCCCTGCAGCGGCACTGCAGACCACGCCCTGCCACACACATCAAACACGTAAAATAAATATTTATGCACTTTTCATTCACTTTGTTTTTTGTTATTTTTACAGAGTGTTCTGAATGATTAACAATGGTCTACAGCCAATCTTGTGTATTATTATACAAACTTTGGTTGTAAGATTCAGATAACTATTTAATAAAAGCTAAATATTTTATATGAGAGTAAGAAAGAAAAGTATATCTTTGTCTCATACTCTCATCAGACAATATATGAACCTCTCAATAAACAAAATATATGCTCAGCTTAAATGACAAACCGCTATTTTACACAGTGGAACACTTATTTTTAAACAAAACCAATGCAGTTCGCCACTGACAGTGCTTACCTTTGCACATCACAGTAAACACTGAACCAAGATGGCGCCCACGCGAACGAGAAATCTGAACTACGGTGTCCTGCAGAGGACAAATGGTCAAAATTGCTAAAATTTACAACATATATGCAGCTCAACAGCGACACCTTGTGACTTATTCCAGTCACTACCTTACATATACATAACGTCTTACCTGACATTCAGTTCACCGGACATTCAGTTCACCGGACACTCATACTGAATCACCAGCCCATATAAATGAAAAATAACACGACAGCGTGAGCGGGCCTGGGTGTCAGCCAGCCCAGCCTGGGTGGCAGCCAAGCCGCGCTAGCCAGCTAGCCGGCTAGCTGCCATGCGGCGGTGAAACGTGAGCGTGAGCCGGCCTGGGTATCAGTCAGCCCGGCCTAGGTGTCAGCCAAGCCGCCCTAGCCAGCTAGCTGCCATGCGGCGCTAGCAGTAACATCGTGAGAGATATGGGACTTCTTGATAAAATATGGGACTTCTTGATAAAACGAGCAGATATTTGAAGTTTACACCCCTACATTCTCGCCTGAAAATAGGGGAGGCTGTCATAAAGTTCAAAAATCAGTAACTTAGCGCGCACAGCTGTATAGAAACTCCGTCGTGCTAGCTAGCACGCAGTACAGTTATTGTAACTGTCAGCACAACGAAAATAAACTACACCTAAACTCGGTTTATATCTGACCCAAATAGAGTGCAGTTAATAACGTCTTACCTGAAATTCAGTTCACCAGCCGCCTGCTTCTCCTGCATTGGGTTTCCCTTATCCACGATTGAGCTCCGCGTTAGCCACCACCGGTCGATCGGTGTTTCTTTTCCCGCATACGAGGGGAAGAGACATATACCGGTGGCTAACGCGGAGCTAGCTAGCCACCGGTATATGAACAACTCAGTTATTTTTTCCACATCGACCAGCATCATCGGCCCATATAAACGAAAAATAAGTCCAGCTAAGACAAAGACTGTTTGCGGAGCGATCGGGGGTGAAAGGAGTTAGAGACGCCTCACTGAAAGCCAAGCCTGGGTGCTTTTGAGCGAAGCGGCGCTAGCTAGCCGAGCTAGCTAGCCGGCCGAACTAGCTAGCCGGCTAGCAGCAACATCGTGAGAAATCTGTTGCTAATATGGGATGTTTTGACAAAACGAGCAGATATTTGACGTTTACACACCTACATTCTCACCTGAAAATATCTTAAAAGTTTACTTTGTGACCTAGAAACACAAATAAGAGGAATATATTAAACCAAGTGGCAGCCGCCATTGTTTGACTGGTAGAGGCGTGCTTTGAATTGTGGGATATGCAGTTTTCCACCAAGCGTACACCATTGCCGTTACCGTAACTATTCAATGCTTCGTGCAACCTTAAGAATTCCAATGGTTCCTGAAAGCACCAACGCTGTGCGCGCCGTTCGTATTGTTGTCATTATGGTAATCCAAATACGGGGACATACCACTAGAGTGAGCCAACACACCACAAATTAAGTGAGTGAGCAAACACACCACAAAGTAAGTAAAGTTTCACTTTCGTTCGTTCCCATTCATTTGAATGGGCAAAAACTTGCATTAAAATATTCATATTTAAAAAACTATAGAAGTAATAAACACCAAAAGTCATAGCAACTCATTCCAGCTCCAGCCGCACACAATGATATATCATATGTGAACCTTGTCTCAAAACTGTGGGGCGAGTTAAGGTCCAAAATTTCAGGCGGAAAAAGAATAATAATAATAATAATAATAAATCCGAGCAATAGTAATAAGTGTGCCTTCGCATAGGCACACTTAACAATAGTAATAAGTGTGCCTTCGCATAGGCACACTTAATAATAAATCCGAGCAATAGTAATAAGTGTGCCTTCGCATAGGCACACTTAATAAAGGAGTGTCATCACTGACATCGAATGCCTACTGCACCAGATTATTATTTTTCTGAGGAGAATGTTGCTACTGTGCCCCAAAGTGAAAACTCTCCACATGCTGAACTCATGAGGACAAGGTTTTACTTGAGAATTAAGAGGAATTTGTATATGTGTTTGTGATCCAAATAGATTGTTTCCTCTCAGCAGAGAAGTAGCAGTCTGTGGAAATCATCACATGCACATTATGTCGTCTGCAGAGCCCCCAGGTGAAAGTCAGAAGTATTTAAAACAAGCAGCTTTTGCACATTTTTTGCTAAAAATGTTGATGTTCTCAATTCTGAAGCAGCTTTTCCCATTTTTTTTTTCACTTTAAATGCAGCGTTGCCAGGATAGTTAATCATCTGTCAAGATTTATTTTTTAGTGTAACTAAAGAAAGTCACTTTCACCAAAATCCCAAATTATTTCAGCGATGTGTAAACCAATGTGTTTAAACTGTGAGGAGATGAAGTCAGAATCATGCAGGATTTCCTGAGTGAATATTCTTCAGGTGCTGATTTCACTGGCATGTTTACTTTGTACATCTTGATGCATTCTCAATCATCCAGGTAAGTAAATCTCCAAAAGTTGATTCTGTTCATCTGGTCGTAGCGTTTTGTGGGAGAAACGTTTCATCACTCGCCCAAGTGACTTCTTCAGTCTCAGGTTTAGTTTATACAAAGCACCCTTACACTGTGAGGGGAATACTTTTCCCTCAGTGGTCACACATTATAATCAACTACAGTTACAATGACAGGAAAAAACAACAACTTTATTTGTTGTTTATTTGTTGGAGGATTCATCTGTCAGGATCTTAGATGTCAGCTGCACAATAATACCACCTTTAATTTCTGGGACATCAGTCTTTAAAGTCAAAAGTCTTATTAATGTGGAAAACACAACACAAATATTGCATTTGCTTAAAAACAATACTTCTACTTTGCCCACATGTAAACTGTAGACAGTATATTAAGTCACTTGTGTTAATGTCTTAAAACATTTCCAAACAATAACAATGAAAAATCCTCAGTTTGAATGAAACGCCGTGAAGCATTTCTTATGTTTTCGATAACTTTAAACGCAATTTGAGAACGAAGCCAAAGCAACAGCGAAAAACTGCAACAAGCAGGAACCTGCATATAAATATTTTACCAGGGCTACCGTCTGCCCATGGATGAGGAGCCAGTATGTGTGGCGGTGAGAGGCATCAGAATATAGGAAGATGCAGACGAGTGCCGCATACATAGCAGTCCCTCCCTGATATTTTTCAAGGGAGATAACTGAGAGTGTGTGGTTACGTGGAGCGACAGGCTGTGACTCTGAGTACTGGGTATTTAACACCTAGTGGGGTTGTCACCTTGAAGTTGGTCCAGAGAGTCGTTGACCCACCCTCTGTCATCATGCGAGTCGTTACAGTTCACAGGAGCCAAAGTGTGATAATGTGTGACCCTTAACAAGTCACACGACGAGCAGCCGTGTGTTCTCAGACAAATATCTGTAGCTTGGTACAGCAGATATTTACTAACAAGTAGAAGACTTATTGAAATATAAGTCTTCTAATAGAAATATGTATTTTCTGTAAGAAGACTTATAGAAATATAAGTCTTCTAATAGAAATATAAGTCTTCTTATATAGAAGACTTATATTTCCATAAGAAGACTTATAGAAATATAAGTCTTCTACTTTTGACCACTCTGTTCACACGGTGATAAAGAAACTTATGGAAAAAATATGGAAAACAAAAAACAAACATATACAGTGGAAATAAAATATGCAACCGTGTATTACAACAAGAAAATAACTGTAATGTCTGTCACTCCATTCAGCGACTGACAGTCAGTCCTCATAAATCCCCTCCTGCAGTAAAAGCAATGAAGAATCTATAGTCTTGCTTCCTCTTTACCTGAGCAGCTCCTCCATGTTCATTCAGATTTTGAATACTAGATGGACTCTTCACCTTACTGGTTTAAATGTTTGCCTACCAAGTGAAAACTCTCTGGTTTGATCCTGGGAGGAAACAAAAATCCCTTTGAGGGATCTATCAGGAAGGACATCTGCTGTAAAAACCCTGCCAAGCCAAATATGCAGAGCTACCTGCTGTGGTGACCTCTTGTGACGAAGGAGGAGGCAGCTGAAAGTAGCTTCTCATGTCACATGCAATTTCATTTAAACATACATATTATACAGGCAGTAACTGTTCAAAGGATTGACAGTTGTGCCTAATTATTTGCCTGAATGTGCTGAAACATGTGCAGACACTAACAAAGAAGGAGAAATGCTCAGTAGTAAAAAGTATACCCTAACAAGGATAACTGATGAGGCAGTATAGGAAATATAAACTCTTATGTCAACCTTTACTGGCTTGGCTTCCATTTAGAGCAGACTGATCTAGTGCGAACAATCCAATTGTTGGATAAGGCATTAGAAAGAAGTCACTGTGGTAAAGAAACCACAAAAAAGCAGGAAAATCAAGGTCAGACCCCTGGCTGTTATTAGGAAAAACAGCAAGGAGACAAAATGTTACCACAAGTTTAACCATCCTGCGATATTTACATGAGCTGGAAACTAATTTAAATCTTTACAGATTTATGCAAATCAAAGTTTTTCCTAAAACAACATGCAAAATCCTTAAAAGGTTTGTGTTACTTCTGCACAGCAGAATTCAACACCTGGCGACATGTGGGTAAAAAAAAGTCAGTGATTCTGAAATAAATAAATAAATAAATAAAGTAAAGCCCTGAATTTTGACAGTAGTGGCCCAGGTGGAGGTATCAAGCATCACAAGCAAATATCAAATTTAAATATATTCTCTCTGTTTGACCTTTGACCCGTACTGTGACCTTAAATTTGTCCTTCCCAGTAGCAGAAAATGTGTAATGCTGCAGAGTAAAGTTGCGTGATTTTTTAAAAAATATATTAAGTGACGTGACTCCCAGAGTGCGCACCAATGACATGCAAATTAAACATTTGCATTTTCACTGTTGGTGCCCCACATTGTTAAGTGATGAACTAAGTTTGGTTGTGGAGATCTACAGAGAGACATGCAGCCAAGAAGAAGAAACCAACATGTCATGTTACATGTCATAACATTATCCCACCTAAACACAACATGCTGGTCTGGCCTGGCAGGCTGGAGCCCAGATAAATTTACCGTTAACAGACCCTTTGTGTGAACCGAACTTGAACAACGCTGCTTTGTATTGTGGTGTAATTTTGTCTCTACGTGGAACTGTTTTTTAAAATTTATTTTAAAATGTTAGAACGTATATAAGTGTGAAATGTAAAAAGTTCAACATCGTGGGAAACCGCCAATCATGCATTTAAATTGTTATATTTGGATTCAGCAAAGTCAATAAGAAATGTCACATTTCATCTCTGAAAAAAACCCGCTGACCAGTGTTATAGTTTAATGCAGATAGTTTGTTTTGATAAACAGTTAAAGGTTTTTAAATTACAACCTTTTTCACATTAGTTGCAATGTTTTGCGACTGATTGTATGAGCTGTTTGGGGAAATGCATCTTGTTTTACAAACGCTGTAAAAAATTTGAGAGTAATTGACAAAAACTTTCATTTCTAGCTTCAGTAGAATGAAATAAGAGCTGTAGTATGAACTGGCTAATTTCCCAAACCTACACCTCCACCTATTGGTCACTGTGGCAAACTCCTTCTCCAGACATGCCAGATTTGCCCAGAGCAGCATGGGGTTTCACGCTGTGGCAGTTATCTTTCACTCGCATGATTAACTATGAGCTATAGATGCACAACTGAGAAAAGTGGAGTATTTGGTTTGTATTCTTATAAAATCTTAGCAAAATAGCAGAAAAGACACTGAAATTTTCTACTGGAAATTCCAACCAATAATTATGTAAATATACTTAGAAATCATTTTCTTTTATTCTTTTCCATGTAAATTATTAAATTATTTAACCACTATTACTATTAGTAATAATGATGATGTAAAGTATTGTGATGTAAGTGCTAGTGAAGTAGTGAGTATATATTGTGAGAAAGAAATATTTTGAAAAACTTGCCCCAAATTAGAAGCCTCCAACTCCTGGTGGGAGACAAAGCTGATGGAGGTAAGGTCCTGTGGGACTTAAACCAGACTGACAACCAGACATATTGGTGTTTGAGAAGGAGAAGCAGACCGCAGTGGTGATAAATGTGGAAATCCCAGCGGACAGCAACATCAGGAAGAAGCGGCACAAGAAAATAGAGGCGTACCAGGGGCTGAAGGAACAGCTGGAGCAGATGTGGAAAGTGAAGTCCAAAGTGGTCCAAGTGGTAACATTAGCATTAGATGCTGTAACTCCCTAAACTGGAAGAGTGACTTCAGAAGGCAAATGTGCCATAATTTCACTAAACCTCCGTTGCTGCACAGACAAAGCACAGGAAAATGAACAAGCTCACGCGTGAAATGCGGATGCTTTGTTTTCACGTTGAGAAAACTTGTTCAGAACACAGTCGGTGCTTTATAAAAAAGAAGGGTCTTATTTGAAAATACAATGCTTACATGCGTTTTCTGTCATATATGCAGCTGTTTGACACATGCGCGTTTGAGTGACGGTAACGTCTGATTTTGACTCAGATAACCAGAACTGGAAAAAAATGTATTTAATGAGTTACCAGATTACTGTAGCTGCCGCACATGTTACTCCCAGCCTGTTATTTATGAGCCTTTCACGTTTTGAGCATTATTCTGTCATAGAAGTAGTAAAGGTCAGAGGTCATCGTCCTGGTACTGAAAGTGCCGCGTGCTTCCTGACCTGTGCTGTCTGGCGCTCTGTCGTCACAAACAAGGAAACCATGTTCGCGCTAACGCAGCGGTGCGTTCAGGTACTGTCAGAAAAGTGACCAACAACTCTTTCAGGAAAACAGGTTCGCACGTGGTAGCGTGGCCGAGCGGTCTAAGGCGCTGGATTAAGGCTCCAGTCTCTTCGGGGGCGTGGGTTCGAATCCCACCGCTGCCAGACATTTTTCAAGTACACATAGAAAGCTGCAGTCAATACACACAGAATATACTTTAAAGGAAGAACATCATATATATATATATATATATATATATATATATATATATATACATACAGTATATACACTGGGTGAATGTGCAGTAGTAGGAGCAAGCAGGTGAATTCTGTACATTCATATGAATAGACATCTGACTATTTTACAGGATAGACAATATAAACATATTTAAAATTAAAGGAATTGAAATGTACATTGTGCCTTGGTTTAGTGTCTGGAAGAGTCCTGTCTCAGTCAATTATAGATGATGTGAGAGGGCGGGTGTGTGTGTTTAGGGCACGGATGGCTTGGGGATAGAAGCTCCTCTTGAGTCTCTCTGTCCTTGCCCGGAAGATGCGGAACCTTCTACCAGATTGCAGAAGTTGGAACAGTTTGTTGCCAGGATGGGACGGGTCCTTCAGTATCTGCGCTGCTCTAGTCCGGCATCTCCTGGTGTAGGTGTCCTGAAGCGGGGGGAGAGCAATCCTGCAGCAGCGTTCTGCTGTACGGATCACTCTCTGGAGAGCTTTTTGGTCCTTCACACAGCTGTTCCCGAACCACGACGTCATGTTCTGTGTGAGGATGCTCTCCACAGCGCCTGTATCCTGAGGATCTTTGGAGAGACCCTGAACTTCCTCAGTTGTCGTAGGTGATACAGGCGCTGCCTAGCCTTTTTGGTCTGGACCTGAATGTGGGCAGCCCATGTCAGGTCTGAGGAGATGTGGACACCAAGATACTTGAAGGACTGCACCCTCTCCACTGGAGCTCCATTGATGATAATGGGCTTGTAGTCTCTGTGCTGACCCCTTCTGAAGTCCACCACCAGCTCCTTGGTCTTGCTGACGTTCAGCTGGAGGTGGTTGTCCTGGCACCACGATGCCAGATTCTTCACTTCATCCATGTAGGCCGCCTCATCGTTGTTGGAGATGGCACCCAACACCACTGTGTCGTCAGCAAACTTCACAATGGTGTTGGAGCCATGGGTGGCCACACAGTCTGAAGTGTAGAGGGAGTAGAGCAGTGGCGAGAGGACACATCCCTGAGGTGCTCCTGTGTTGATGGTGATGCTGTTGGAGAAGCACCTGCCCACCCTCACCACCTGAGTTCTGCCAGTGAGGAAGTCCAACACCCATGCACACAGACGGCTGTTAAGTCCCAGATCCCTCAGCTTTGTGAACAGTCTGCAGGGCACTATTGTGTTAAACGCTGAACTGTAATCAACAAACAGCATTCGCACATAGTTACCCTGTTTCTTGTCCACATGGCTGAGAGTGGTGTGTAGGACGTGGGCGATGGCATCCTCTAAGGGGATTTGCATAATGACTACTTTTATTTGTTTTATTATTGTTATTATTTCATTTCATCCCACAATGGCAGCTACAGTTACTCATCTCCATTAACTGGAATCACTGAACAAACACTGGATTGTTTCCACTGTGGCCATGTTGATTGCCAAAATCCACATGTGACAAGTACATGCCGGTTTGTGAAACCATACACTCACTGGCTGTGACTTGTGATTGACAAGTTAGCAAATGATTGTGTAGCTTTATACAGATCTATTTTGAAAGATAGATTGACTAAAAGCCAAAATAGGCTTCATTTTTTATTCAGTATAACTCCAAATGAGTAACTGAGATCATAAATCAAGCATCAACGTGCTTACAGAGGTCAAGACAGGAAACTGTTTTCCTTTAGACTTCAATAGGACCTCAAGTATTTTTGCAACACAGCTGTCGCCATCTAGTGGTCTTCAGATGGAATGCAGGCTCAAGACACTTTCACAGCAGCTGATTTGCTATAGTTTACGCTTTTCTCCAGTGCCACTTTTCATGTAGTAGATGTATGTGGGGATACTGCACATGATGTTTAGGTTCTATATTTATTGTTTGCCTTAAAAAAAAGTCTTAATTTTCGTTTAATTTTGAATTTTCGTTTTCAATTCAGTGTAAATTCACTTACTTTCCAGGGTGGGTTTGCTCATTTCAGTTCACCTTTATAGTTTGAGCATGTTAAGTGTTTGGCTTAAAAAAAAGATTATAGACGGTCGAGGTTTAGGAAGTTCAGATTAAATATTACACAAACACAACACTTAAAGTCATGTATACATCCAAGTCTAGATAAACATGCAGCAGAGGCTCCTGATGACCATATCAATAAATATTACAGCTAAGAGTTAAAAAAACAACAACAACTTATTATTGAATTGAATGATTATTGAAGCTTTGTAAACAAACAATGTAGTTTAAATTCGTTTTCCATTTTATATTTTTATTTAAGTTAACATTTTTAGGTTTTAGTTTTGTTTTAAACCACTATAGTAAATAGTGTAGGGAGAGGAAAAGTAGGGTTTAGGGTTAGGGTAACCCTAACCCAAAATAGTCTTCTTAAGACTATTTAAATCTATTTGGGGGCTAAGGGTGTCAGAAGTCCGAGGTGAGGTGGAACACGTGAACGCAGCATAGCTGGACGCGGCGGAGAGGAGAAAAGAAAAGGGCAACGAAGCAGCCCGGATAATTCAGCCTCGCAGTCTTGGCGCCAATCCGACTTCAGAGGGAAATTAAACGGCTCGGTTTTCACTCACGTTGGAATCAAATTCGCAGCCGGTTGCTGCTTCTTTCAAAGCCTTCGGTCGTCTGCTGTAGCCAGCCAGCTAGCTTTGTTAGCACACTATCCATCATTGTCATATTCATCTGGCCCCCTTATTTCTGCCTGTAGTCACGATACTAATAACTCAGCAAAGCACCGGGACAATAGAGGTGTGTTTCTCCAGGGGGATCGAGCAGATACGGCAGCAAAATGGGGGTGAGTTGCATGTGTTTTTCCCCAAAAAATATATATATGAAGCGAGGTGGCACAAAGAAAGGTTTTTAGCTCGTCAGTGGCTGATTAAGCAGAGGAGATATGAAAGAAAGAAAGCAGGAAGGCAGGAGAGAGGGAAAGCGAGAAAGACCATGGTGGATGGATGTGGCTGAAGGTGCTGGTTTGGCTGTTAGCCGTCTAGCTGCCTAAACATAAACCCAGTAACATAGCATTGTAGCGTTAGCTCGAGCACACACATGGCTTTTTATGACGTTTTCAGCTGGGTTACTGCATCGTCCTTGGCGTTGCGCACACTTAACATGTCATGTGTGTTGTGACATTGTTAGCCCGCTAGCCTTGTTAGCTGTCGGGGAATGCCATTACAGCAAATGGCGAGTACGTTGCTAACCATTAATGCTAGTCACTTGTGTGTGTGTGTGTGTGTGTGTGTGTGTGTACATTTTCCAAACAGGCCAGGATGTGGGGTCTCTTTCCCACCTGGCCTTGGTTAATTCACACATGTTGGAAGTTGATAATATGAGCTACCTGTCTACACCAGCCAGGCCTGCACACACTCTGAAGCTGTAAAGCTGAGTTTATTAACTTTAGCTAGACTTGACTTTGTCCTTCTCTTTGGCTCCAGATAAACCAATCCACGTGTCCCCCCCCTTCCCCAGCTCAGTGTGCAGCCTCCCTGTGCTTGGTACAGAGTTAATGCTTGGAGCTAAAGTTGGCATTCCTTTTCATAATTGCTCAGCCCTGAAATGAAGGAATTCAGTTAATGCCTAGTTGTTTCTCCAGTGAAGCACCAATTCTGCACCCTAAACGCACCACGACCAACTCTAATAACTCATGGAGTCTTCCAACCAGGGCAATACACTAATACTACTTGTGATTGTTTGACTCAACCAGACAAATAAGTATCTAAATGGCATGGAGCCACAAAAAAATCACTACATCAGGTCCAGAGGATGGGTATAGGAACTGTTAAAGTGTCTAATCTCTCTGTTGCACAGCATAAACGCTATCAGGGTCATTTGTGTGAGTTATGGCTGCACCATCAATGCAGATGCTTTGGACATCAAACCAGGAGCAGGCTTAATGAGAGTAACGGTATCAGAGAAATTTCCCACAGGGAGCAGCACAGGCTATAGAAATACTATACCGCTGTAATGGCTTTAGAATGAAAGCATTTCAGAGAGACAATAATCACGTTATTAAGAGTAATAAGCTCTGCTTTTTCATTGTTTTCCAGGCCTTGATGTATTTTTGGAGCTTCGATCTTCCCGGATGTGCTCATGCGTAGTGTCTGAGGGTCGATCTGTTCTCTGATTGATTTGCCACGTGGCTTTGGGGTTGTAATTAAAACGTGTACAGCAGCACACGTCATTATTAAACAGAAATTCAAAGATCTGCTAATACTCAGATGAGTGGGAAAGACTGCACTCTACGTTTGATCGATTTTGTGTGTGTGTGTGTGTGTGTGTGTGTGTGTGTGTGTGTTGGCGAAAAAGTACAGTGGTATCCTCTGGCTACTACCTGCTTCTGTGTTTGTGGGCTCTGCTGCCACCAGGTTTCATCGTGATTTCTTGTGACCTGACAGGCTGTAGCTGCTGTGCCAGAATGCTGCATTACCTTGTCATTTCGTCAGCACAGGTTACACTCTTTGACAAGAGAAGATCGATTCACCAGTAAAGAAGTGGTGAAAAATGGCTGGCACTGATCACGCGAAGCAGAGAAGGGAATAAATTAAGTGGTAAAAAAAAAGGCAAAGGGTTATAGCACCTCTTTGTCTGTAGTGATCTCTGGATTTTGCATTTTTTTGTGTGTCTGTGTCAGGGTGAAAAATCTCATTCTGATCCATCTGTAATTCACCAAATGTCCCCTGCTTTTTTTTCCTCTCCGTTCATTTTGTGTCTTCAGAGGAAGTCCAACAGAGCAAAGGAGAAGAAAGCGAGACGTCTGGAGGAGAGGGCAGCTATGGACGCCGTATGCGCCAAAGTAGACGCAGCCAATAAGGTACCTCAGTTGTGGATATGAGTGAAAAGGAGAAATCTTCTGCTGTGGCTTTGCACTGAAGTTAAAAATGCGCGGTTTGATTTTTGTCTCTCTCGCACGCTGTTCCATTGTAAGCTTAAGGCACGAAAAAAAAGAAGCTCGGGGATGCCCTCCTCACCCCGATTACAGCCTTAATTGATATGGGCATGACAGGAAAAGGCAAATACCGCACCATGTGTGTCTTTATGCATAATTAATCTGCATCATTAAATCCCCCACCCGTCTATTCGAATGCACGGCTCCTGCAGCTTGGAGGTTGGCTAGAGCGTTGGCAAACTGGAGGAAAACAGCTCGAACAACATGATCTGAGCTGCAGCAGCCTCCTCATTGGGATCATGATGGGTTTGGCTGGGTCGATTACTTTTGTGTCACTTTGTTTCAAAATGAGTTGCCCCCACTGTGGTGGATGTGATAACAGCAAAGGAATGCAAGAAAATCTCCTAAAGTGGACCATAGTTTCAAATGAATAAATGAGCAATTGAACCTGATTTTGAGGGTCCGTCTTTGGCCTTCATACTTAAATTCTCTGAGCCTGAGTGTCTGTGGTTTCGGCCCAGTGTGCCATAATCTGTCCAAGGATGAGAGTAGTCTTGATCTTCATAGTAACAAGGTGAAGCTGACCTTTTGTGTCATCGTGACTGACTAATGGACGTGTAGCCTGTCCT
This sequence comes from Rhamphochromis longiceps, assembly GCF_057381845.1. Taxonomy (NCBI): domain Eukaryota; kingdom Metazoa; phylum Chordata; class Actinopteri; order Cichliformes; family Cichlidae; genus Rhamphochromis; species Rhamphochromis longiceps. Next base: position 52,979,004 of record NC_140559.1, on the reverse strand, counting down.
GCCCTTATTTGGCTTTTCAGGTCATTGAGCGTAAAGGCTGCTTAAAGGACATGACTGAATGGAGAAGAGTGCTGATAGTTTAGCGTTTTCTCATTCTGCCCTCTCTTCTCACAGCTCGAGGACCCCCTGGCCGCCTTCCCAGCCTTCAAAAAATACGACAGAAATGGGTACGCACTGCTTTGTACACCCGCAGAGGATTTATTCAGTATCCCGTTCCATGAAATTCATTCTTGTTTTGTGTTTTCCGCATGGAGGGAACAGCCGCTTTCCCAGAGACACAGACTCATAAACTCACACGTTGACTTGTCCTCCCATTCCAGGCTGAACCTGCAGATAGAGTGCAAGAGAGTGACCGCGCTTAACCCGCTGTCTGTGGAGTGGGCTTTCGAACTCACAAGAGCCAACATGCAGACGCTGTAAGAAGTCTGTTCTCGCCTCCTCTCAGAGTTCGAAGTAGTTCAGGAACAGAGTGACCTATCTTTTTCAGAGCAGAGTGCAGATAGGCCAGAAATTCTTTTTGTGACATGAGATAAGGGCAGATGGCAAGATGTGGATCTGAGGCCATGAATTAAACGCAGAGTATAAAAAGAAGGTAGAGATTGAGTTACTGTATTTAATATTGTCTCATATTCAGTTTTAAACGGTATTTGTCCAGTTTAGAAAAATCTGAGAGCAAAGAATTCCAATTATTGTGCCATGCTCGAGTTCGTCTGCTGTCTTTCTGTTGCAGGTACGAGCAGAGTGAGTGGGGATGGAAGGAGAGGGAAAAGAGGGAGGAGATGAATGACGAGAGGGCTTGGTACCTGCTGGCTCGCGACGCCGACTCCTCCCCCGTGGCCTTCTCCCACTTCCGGTTCGACATAGAGTGCGGGGAGGAGGTTTTATATTGGTGAGGTACCCAGCCGTGTGTTTGTGGATTTCAGAAAAGATTTCAAACCTCATTTCTGTTATTCTAAGTTTTATCTTTTTTAAATTTGCGCCTCTTTCTTTGCTCTGCAGCTATGAGGTGCAGTTAGAGAGCAGAGTGCGGAGGAAAGGGCTTGGCAAGTTTCTCATCCAGATACTCCAGCTCATCGCTAACAGGTAAAGAACTTCGGTTGTGTGACTATGGGAGGGAAGATTGTGGTGACTGTGAAGTTGGTTACAGGTGACCTGCACTGAATACAAACACAACTGGAGGATGTAACATTGCATTCACAGCACATTTATCATAACAAACAAATGCTAAAACATGGGCTACATCCATCTTTTATATACAGTCTATGATCACGCCTTCAGGTCACTTTACACTAAAGACAAGTGTTTCTTTTTTTGTCCTCTGTCCAGTACACAGATGAAGAAGGTGATGTTGACAGTTTTTAAACAGAACAAAGGGGCCTACCAGTTCTTCAGAGAAGCTTTACAGTGAGTATGCCGGCTCTTTAACGCTTAGGAAATCTGGAGGGTTTAACTGTAATGAGACAAATGTTCAGCCTTTGAACGTGTAGTCTGGAGTATAATATAAGGTTATAATATAATATATGGACACTATATTATATTATTATGGAATATGATATAAGGTTAGTTGTCTGTGAAGCTTCTCAGTCATCCAGGTCATCGTAGTCTGTAATGACCCCAAGAGGGTCATGGACCCCCTATTGATCCTCTACCTACTCACACGAGCCAAGGTGTGAAAACAGGTTTCGGGTGAAGCCATCACATGATAGGGTGGGGCTAGGTTTCACAATGGGTTCACCCGAAATCTTGGCTGATTGTGACCCACACCCTGACCCTCCCATAGGGTTTATAATCTGGGACTGTCCACCAATTGCTCTGAAGAAGCTTCTTGGAGGAGAGGTGAAACGTCTTCAAGAAACCTAAAGAAGTCCAGACGCTTTTCTTTCCAAGCCTCTTAGAATATGACGTGGTTCACAGCTCAGTATTAATGGCTCCACAGGTGTTGTGGGTTAGTCTCTTTTTCTCATGAAGTTGCTGTCTTAGATCAGAAAGGAATGGGCAAAGCTGGCAGTTCCCAAAAATGTATTTCTGGACATAATCCAGGAATTTTAACTCATTTAATTTAATATAAATGAAAGATGAAATCATAGAGAAATGTGGAACTTCTCTGGCCTTTATTCAATGTCGTAACACTGGAACAGAAGCAAAGATTGCAACCGGATTTCCCTTTTAGTCCCACACTGAACTGGCGACTTTCATTTTTAGTGTTCAGTTTTGTTATGATCACTGCGCTGCAAACACGAGGACTGTTGAGGGTTATTATTGGAGACGTCACGGCGCTGCCTTATTGAATTATCTTTTACTTTCTCTTTCGTGTGGGACTGGCGGGTCTTACAGTTATGGCGTCTTAATGTGATCGCCATCATTAGTGCATTAACACTCCAGGAAGTTCCCACTTATAAAGGTCACATACAGGCAGGAAACGGTCCTTCTTCGTCTGAAACCCGACTTCCTTCGGTCTCCCATTAATGAAGCTCGCCGTCTCCCCTCACCTCCAGGTTTGAGATTGATGAGACCTCACCGAGCATGTCCGGTTGCTGCGGCGACGACTGTTCTTACGAGATCCTGAGCAGGCGGACCAAGCACGGCGAGGCCTCGGCGGGACACACCCACGGGGGCGGACACTGCGGGGGCTGCTGCCACTGATCGGCTTCGGTTACGCCACGCGATTGGTTAAAAGCCAGCAACTTTAACCGGCTGCGTGCGAAAGCTTCAGCTGCCTGCTAGCCCACGAGTGGTTTTGAATTATGGAGGCCGACAGGTGGGAAAACCCACCTGCGCATTAAAAGCCGGCATCTCGATGCAGCGTGCAGTGTGAGCTTTCGCACGCAGCCTTTTCTATGTTTTTGTTTTGTTTGTTTAATTTGTTTTCCAGCCCCTCGGCTCATTGTCCAAATCATCTCTTCCCATTCTCATAACGCTGTTATTACCAGAACTGGTTTCCAATCAAGAAAAAGCTGACGATCTCCATCACAGAGACCGATCCTATCCCATGCAGCTCTCATCATCTCTGTGTTGCTATACTGTATTGGATCTGCTTCTTAAACTGTGGTTCGAGACCTAAAGTTGACTCTTGGCCTCGAGCTGTATTGAAGAAACTCCCCTCTCTCAAGTGTAAAACGGGATTAGTTGAGTCTTGAAATCACAACTAAAACCATCCAAAATAAGCAGATAAAAATAACTCGGAGTTAGTCAGTTTCTACAATCCAGCTCGGGGTTTTTCTGGGGCCTTTGCACTGAGACGACTTGCTTGTTTCACTGCACCGGGGTCCTCGGATCGGGCTTCATGTGAGAGCCCGAGTTTAGGTCCTGGTTAAACCAGCACGAGAAGCGCCGTTGCACTGTAATATTATCTGTTCTGACTCTAGTTGTAAGTTATTCTGTAACAGAAGACACTGCAGCTAGCAGCAGCTGGCACGTGATACTGCTGTTACATGATTACAATACACCATCGGCACCACCCGCCTCCTCGATTCAGGTAAATGTATTGATGTCTCCCTCGCTTTTAATGCTTACAGCTTATCAAATGAGATTTCCAAGATTGCCTTTTTCTTTCGAGTCTCTCAGTAAAATACGATTAAAAAAATGTTTTCTCAACATCATCAGTTGCTGTAAATCTGCATCCGACTAAGTAAATATTCCCAGTTTGTCCCCACCTGTGTCATATCGCCTCATTAGAGATGCATGCTGTAACTGGATGCTTTTTCAGCTTCACAGAAGACATCTTTAGTTGTGAAAATTCATCATTTGACCTTTCGGCCTCCTTTTTTTTTTTTTTTTTTTTTTTTTGAGTTTTTCCTGCTTCTTGACCTGCACCCACGGCTGCCACACAGTTCTCATTTTTACTGAGCTTTCGGATTTTCGTAGTACACCCGTTTCCCTCTTTGCTTTTTAGTTTCTGACGACAAATCTGACGCTACTAAGCCTGTTTAAAAACAACTAAGTCCATCCTCCATTGCACTTCTTGCATATCTTGTGGATTTAAGGTGGAGTAGCATCAACAGAGGTCACCGTTTGATCATATAGCTGCTTGAAAACGACACGTGAATGGATGCAGATGAGGGTAACGGCAGCGCACTTGAGGGAGCTTCTTTTTTTTTTTGCTTTTTAAATTGTTTGAGTTCTTCCACAGTCTTAACTTATTTTCCTGGCCCCCTCCTGTAAAATTAGGTATTTTTGGGGGTGGGGGCGGGTGGAGTAAATCTAGTCTTAAATTAGGATTACGGACTAGTGGCTTCTAAAAGGTTTAGGTCCACTGCGAGAAGCAGCATCTAAAATTCTCATGTTGGTCTAGAATAATCTTAATTCCCCGCCTGTTCACAAAGCCTTTGATGTGTTTTTGGATTAAATTGCTGTTTTTAAAAAAAAAATTGATTTAGAATTTGACTGCATTGAACGGGGTTCTGTTGTGCACATTTCCAGCTCCATGTGTCCTTTATTTTTTATTTTTTATTTTTTCCTCTGGCTTTGCATGATTCAGTTAAAAATAATCCTTATTTATCCTATCCTGGCCTCTGGTGCAGTTTATTTTATCCACTGTCTCAAATGAGCTGTTACAGCTCCTGTCCCTTTAATAAGACAGCTGTCCTCTCATTGGCTATCCCTGACAAACTGATGGTTTCAATTGTCATCTATATTAAGGCTCTCCTTGACATCGCACAAAGCCAGGAGTAGATAAACATGTCTGAAACAGTGCTTCTGTGTTAAACTCTGAGTTTTTTTGGTTCACAGAGAGGACGTGTACATATGCTGGATCCACTACTGTAACAGCACACCAATGACAGACAATAATGGAAATAATAATGAAAAGCCTGCTACAAGTACGTGGAGTTAGAGGCTGTTATGTGAAGTAGACACACTTGGTGTAAATGCTTGGTACTAAAATAATCTGGTACCAAAAAAAAAAAAGGGTTTGAGGAGAAAAATCTTACGGGATCCTGGGATGAAAGCTTTGGTTGTTTCCTGCTAAACGTACATTCTGCACCTGGAGACATGGTGGTTTTTCTTGCTTGGTTGAACTCTGAGGAACAGAAACAACTAAACATGCTTGTTTGCGGGGACTAGACTATCTGATTGAATAGTACAGTAAAAAAATTTTGTACTTCATATGTTACAATTTCAAAAAAAGAGGATGTTGTACATAGAGGTAGGAGATCGATGGACTGACAGTCTCTCTCAGGTTAATCAAACATAATCAAACCTCATCTGTTGTACTTAACAGCCACGCTGTCAGTCAGTCAGCCGCTGGCTGGATTGGATTGACCCACGGCTCAGTCTTGTTACCATCCTGTTTAAAGAAACAACCGGAAAGTAGTCCTGGTATTCAGGAGGAGATTTTTGTTTAGTTTTATTCTATTCTTTGAAAATGTGAAGTTGCATGAAAGTAAATGTAACAAAGTTTGAACAGAGACTGGATCTGCACTCGGTGGTCATATTCAATCCAGGCATGTGGGCAGTTAAAACAAATAATCATAAAGAATTTAAAAAGGCTCACTGGGAATAAAAAATAAAATAAAATAAAAAATCTTATGTGAAAATGTAATTTTTGGAAAGGAGCCTGAATTTAATTTACTTTGAAGTCAGTGAGGACTTAATTTTTTTTTTTTTTTTTTTTTTTTAATGGTTCCAGATACAAAAATTTCCAGATACTGCTTTTGGTCTTTTCTCAACATGTATATAAATATATATAAATATATAAGCTGTTGTGGATCCATCTTCATTTTCTGGCCTTTTACAGGAGAAACACTTTTTTAAACATGATGTTAATAAAAGGCAAAAAAAAAAAACCTCGGTGTTTGAGAGTGAGTGTTCCAGTCCTGTCCGTAAATGACAATGAAAGGGAAAACTAAGTCATTCTGCCTTGTCAGTGTTTTATGTTACAAATAATGTTACAAATAAAGGAAAGTTGTTTGACTTTTCAAGAAATGCCTCCTTTTCTTTTTCTTTACTTTTTTTTTTTTTTTTTTTAACATAAGTGAATTTCCATCAGGAAAAGAGGATATGTATGGAAATGTTTAATATATTTAGTATTTTTCTTTTTATAGGTAATTTTTCAGATTTTCATTATGCTGTTGTTACACATGTAGCTGCGTCAAAATGTGTTAAGGTTGCCGATTTGCCTGTATAGACCATTCACTAATGCTTAACATATAGGTGTGGTGTATATTGCCAACATATAGAACGCACTGTGGAGTGATTTAAAACAATATGTTAAATTTGACCTCTGACCTCTCCTCCAAAGTCAGTAGAACTAAAGGTCAAATAATTGTTTTTTAGTTTCATCCTATCACTGTTTCTACTGACAACATACAGGTACATATGGAATTTTATATATTGGGATTCAAAATATTTAAATTATAATTTGCATTCAAATACGATGGCACATTTGACCTCTGACCTCGCTGTTCTAGCTTTCTTTCAAGTTGACCCTATAATGCAACCTTTAAAGAAAAAAAATCCTCTAACGAAAGTACTGTCAAGAAAATGAGCTGCCTATGTGAACCTCCTTTTTAAGATTTTAAAAAATATTTGTTTTATCAAAATGAGTGATAATTAATTTGATAAGTACTTTTTTTTCTTTCATTTTTACGCTGCACAGATTTCTGTGCCGCTTCTGGAACTGTCTGTGTGGCTGTAAATGTTTCGAGGGGGATTCCTTTTCGCGTCGCACAGAAACCGGACGCTGTTGGTACATTAGCTGCAGAAAAAATGTCATAGTTGAGCCGAATGAATGGATGCTGTGAGGTGCCTTTGCTCACATCTGTCCAAAATGACATGAAGCTCTGAGCTTCCATCGCTCAGCTCCGCCGATTGTCGCCTCCGGTAAGAAAAAGAAAAGAAAAAAAATGGGAATGTTTGTGCTTGTCTGGTTAATACAGCTTAGCTTCCACTGGTTTATCATTGAGTTCAGTTTAGATTCATGTTATTCGACCTCGTCGGGAGTTAGGCCACACTGACCCGTGCACAGCTTCAACTTTTCCTCAGTTAGCTTCTCAGAAACGTCCCGCTGCATGGGGATGCTTTCCCTCTTAGCTTGTTAGCAAGCTAAATGTTGCTTGTGTCAAATTGGGTACATTTGAACTCAGTTTAGCTCCTCGGTTACAGCCTGCACAACTTCATCAGAACATAAACAACTGGATTAATAAGAAAAGCATGAACAAGTTGCACTTTCTGTCAACTTTCAGCTAGTCAGGGCACCATGGCAACGAGGATGAAGCTAAAGCTGAAGACTGTATTTTTGCTCTACTTCATGGTCTCGCTCCTGGGCCTCATCTATGCACTGATGCAGCTCGGTAAGTGAATCCTACCTATGAGCAGAATGAATAATGGTATAAAATTTCAGCATCAGCAGGTGTAAAGGAGTCAAAAATGTGCAAACCTGAGTGGCAGAGCTTCACTTTGCTTTGATTTCTTTGTGCAGGCCAGCGCTGTGACTGTACAGAACATGACTTCCCTAAAGACCGCACCATATCTCGACTGCGTGGGGAACTACACCGTCTTCAGGAGGAGATGAGGAAGTTTGAAGTAACAAAGCAACCTCAGAAGCAGCCAGCCAAACCGTCCCTGCCCACCATCTTTGTTATCACGCCGACATATGCAAGGTAGTCTTCCAAGCGACCATTGCTTGGTGTCCACCCTCCGCTGTGCATTCCTGCACTGATCTCACCCTCTCTCCGATTTCCATCTGTTTTCAGGCTGGTGCAGAAGGCCGAGCTGACTCGTATGTCCCAGACTTTTCTCCATGTCCCTCGGCTCCACTGGATCTTGGTGGAGGACTCGCCACACAAGACGCCTCTGGTGACCGACCTGCTGATGAAGAGCGGCCTGACCTACACTCACCTACACATGCCCACCGCCAAGGACCGCAAACTACAGGAGGTTCGTTCAATTTTATTTTATTTTTGTCTTATCCATGCATGTTCTTGCAAATTTTTTTGTTCCTTATTTAAAAACACTGAGTCATTCTCCTGCTCAGGGTGACCCCAGCTGGCTCAAGCCCCGTGGAGTGGAGCAGAGAAACGAAGGGCTACGGTGGCTTAGAGAGGACAGGAGGGCTCAGCCAGGAGGGGATAACCAGCAAGGAGTGGTGTACTTTGCTGATGACGATAACACATACAGCCTGCAGTTGTTTGAGGAGGTGGGATATTTAAGTGTGTGACTATGTTTATTTCTTTCACTATTAGGCTTATTGCTGATGCTTGCGAACAAATGTCCTCTTTTCCTCAGATGAGGAGCACGCAGCGGGTGTCAGTTTGGCCGGTGGGCCTGGTTGGAGGGATGAAGTATGAGAGGCCTGTGGTTGAAGGAGGAAAGGTAAGGTCACTGACATTTTGCCATGCTGCTGTTTTAAAGATGCAAAAATCCCCTGCATCTAACTGCACCTAAGAGCTAAGCTTTTCAGCTTTTTCATTTGATCTAAAATACTGAGATCATATTTACGATGGTTTGTTTAAGGTCGTTCGCTTCCATACCGGCTGGCGTCCCAGTCGGCCCTTTCCGATCGACATGGCTGGCTTCGCCGTTTCCCTTAAATTGGTCCTGGCCAATCCAGAGGCATGCTTTGACGGAGAGGCACCAATGGGCTTGCTGGAAAGCAGCTTTCTTCAGGGACTGGTTACCATGGATGAACTGGAGCCCAAAGCAGACAACTGCACTAAAGTACGCGTGTGTGCGTTAAGAGATAAGAATGAAGACTTGTCTATAATTATTTTAGAACAGATGATTCAGTGTGAAATGCTTTGTTCTGAAGTCTTCAGTCTTTTTTCTTTATGATTTATGGAAATCGCAGAAAAAGAGACCTTTAAGAAAGAAGTGTTCGTGCATTGGCATTTGCAGTAGTTGCATTACGATTCTAGTAACAGTTTATATATAAGGTCACATGTAGTAATAGTGTGTTTGTGTGCTTTGCAGGTGCTGGTGTGGCACACACGGACAGAGAAACCGAAGATGAAGAGAGAGGAGGCGCTGCAGGCTCAGGGACTGGGTTCAGACCCTGCTGTGGAGGTCTGAGGGAAACGCATGCACATCAACACACACTCACACACACATGTGCACACAGTGTGTGATTATATCCTGCTGTTAATGCTGCATAGGTAACTGCATTGTAAATACTGTAAACACTAAAGTACAGGAGAGAACCTGGTTTTGAGAGACTGTTACACCCGGTTGTACATATAGATGTGTATCGAGTGTGTGTTTTGTCATAACTGTGCTGATTGTATGTTAGTGTGTGCGTCTTTTTCGTTTTTGAGTTTGCGATCCTTGTTTAGCAGTACAGTCGGTGTCAATGTTAAACTACTACCCGATGGGGGCGCCAGTGTATTAGTTTGTGAAGCCGTGCTGCTGGAGCACTGCGGCTTAAAACTGGAGGGAGGGTGCGTCTCATAGCAGGGTCGTCTTGTATCACTTCTGTTTACTTGTAGCTCAGTTAGACGCCTGTGATGTTTCCCGTTCCCGGCAGCACTTAGATGTTTTTATCAGGGGCTGGATGTATAAATGATGTGACAGGCAGAAACCGTGTATATACCTTTTCCAAAACATGGAGTGGTATTTTAAAAAGAAGGATTTGGTTTTTCATTTCATTATTTTTAAATAGTGAGTTGAGTCAATATGATGATGAAGAAAGAAGGGGGAAATACAGACAACCAAGCTTGTCATTTTTTGTGAGTGTCTCATTCACAAACTGCCTTGTAGGGGGAAAAATTACTAAATTTTATCATTATTGTTAGATGATCATAAATGTTTGTGGCTTCATGTTATTGTGGGTAAAACCTTTGCCTAGCATGCCAAAGATCCCCGGATTGGGACTAGGAGGTGACACAAATGCAGCGTCGGGGTAGAACAAGTCAGTGTACTCCTATTAGCAGTCCCAAGGGTTAAGTCTGCAAGGGTGACCCCATGGGAAGTAAGGGAGCAGCTCAAAGGACCCTCGTGTACATTTCAGTAGTGCGGGTGTGATAATGAAGTACGAAAGGTTACTTTGAAGGTGTTGGACTGTTTATCACCCCAGTTTTGCTCACACAGCAGATTTGGGCTGGTGATGATTTCAGAACACATTTATCTTTTTTTCAATTCTGGGTCTGAATTTTATGTTTAGTGATACTGAGCTGCTTATTTGAGCTCATGTCTAAGCGTTTTGTGCAAACTGTTATTTTTATATACAAATGATTAACAAGGGAAGCGTCTACTAGACTCTGACAGATACAGGACATTTGTGGTAGATACCGATATTTAGGGGGTTTAAAGCAAAAACCTGATACTGATATCTAGAGTATGTCAGTCACATGGATATAATGTGTACCCTGGTTTAGCAGTGCAGCCTTCAGTGTCGTTCCAGTTTTCAGGCCAAGGATCAGTTACAACTGTGCACTTAGTTCATGCATGGCTTCTGATTTTTGTGTTTGTAAGTCAATATTCAGGATGTAGACCCCTTTTTTTTCTTTTTTTTTTTCTTTTTTTCTTTTTACCCCTAAAAACAAGTCATCAGCATCAAAGCAATGTCAATAATCTTTACTCAAACTGTAATAACAATGTCTAGGATTAAGCATTGTAGAGCCAAGGCAGTGAATACTTACTACCGGTACGTCTTTTTTAAGAATAAAAATATCCATGACTGAGACGGTGTTCTCTAAACACGCCGAGCAGTGAACAAACCCCACGGACGACTTGCTGTTGCGTCTTTATTAAGCCCTCAACAACCCGTGTTGCAGACAAAGTGGTGCAACTTAGCAACACGGGCACGACAAACACCCGTGTAATGGTTCCACACCCAACGCATAAGTTCTGGGTTGTAACTGGTGTCATCACACCACAGCTAGTTTAACCCAGTGTTTTGTGAGCAGCTTTAGTGATGCTTTTTAAAAACCACGCTCAAAGTGGAAACCATTTAAGGCAGTGATTAAACAAACATCTCTGCTGAAGCGCATATAAACGAGTTATGCAATAAACAAACGTGTTACGTTTCGACACTGCTGCGATCAGAAAAACACTTGAATTTGCCTCCAGCGGGCAGGAAATCCCTGGTACTTAAAGATTGCAGAATATGGAAACTCGAGCTGTGCTTCGTCATCTTCCACACTCCCTGCAATGCAACAGACGCTGTAAAAACAGCTAGTGCCTGCTTACGTGTAATTAGTGCCTGTAAGTAACTTCTCTACTGGTGTATAACGTATTTATTACTGTTCTTTACATTGTACAGTGTGATCATGTCTGTCCCTGGCCTTGGAAATAAAAGTAATGAAAAACACACTTTGTCACTTTTGTTTGTCTCCAGTTCTTTTGAACTTAAGTGAAGCTTTTTTTTTTTTTAAACAGCAGTTATATTGAAAATCATGGAGGTAGTCTGCGGTGAGACAGGCTTTTGCGGCGTTTAACCTTTGCTGCCTGCAGCAACTTGACACACCACATTCATTGTGCACATCTGTTCTCTGAGCGTGTCACTTTCAGTAGTCAAGCTGTGATATATGACTTGGTCCCTCTCCTCTGACCTGTCACGCAGCGTGTCTGTTATTTTTATCACGTTGTCTGCACCTAGCATCGTCTATAACGCCGTCTTCCAGCCGGATGTTCTGCACATTCACCACATCCTCACCTCACCGTCCAGATACCGAGCCCCAACTTGTCTGTGCCTGACAGCGACCATTGCAACCTGCTCAGTCATGGGTGATTACTCTCTCGTGGGCGGGGATTCTCTAACCTCAGAACAGCTGAAGTTGCGTGATTGACAGCTGGTACGCCCTCTCTAAGGGGAAGCGGCCCACTTGGTGACTATATTTGGAGCGTGTGGAGGTGTACTCGCGGAGGGACTCCAAGATGAAGATGCAGTGGGAGATGAGTAAGAGGAGCTGAAGTCAGAGCTACATGCACGCCACTGTTGGACCTTGATGAGTCACAAGTGCAGCTGCACGAACACGCAGTAGACGATATTAGTGGTGATACTGAAAGAAGTTGTATTATTACCTGTAAAAGTATGAGCTTCACTGTCATGAATAACACATCATTAAACTCCTTTTAATCTGTGTGTGTTCCTGATGGTGTGTCATCACAGCTGCAGAGGAACCCTCTGCATGCGTTTACATGAAGGTGCACAAAGGGCTATTAAATGTGACACGGGCAAAAAAGCAGGAATTGACACACACACACACACACAGAGATAAACAGCTCCCACTTCCAGTCCCACCCAGACCAAGTGTTCACTGTGCAAACACTACCATATCATTGACCAGGCTAACTGATTTTAATCTGTATACACACATTCCTACTCCAGGGTTTACCTGCATTAGAAGTTAACAGTTCAGGGTGTTACACTGACTCACGTGTGGTTTTTAAATGTCTTCTTGCGGCGAGCAAATCAAGGATGCGACCAATTACGGGAGGTTTTGTGCAAGATTTGCAGAGAGATTAATGTGTTAGTTGTGTTTGGATGAATGTATCTGTTTTGAGATGATAACACGTTTTGCAGGAACGCCTTCAATTTGAATCACGACCAAGATTCGTGCAAGAGTGGAAAAACTATAGTTGTTCTCTACATATCAGTCAGTCTAGTTTAGGCCATTCAACAGGCCTAGTTTTCCTAGGGTGAGGCACAGGGTACACCCTGGACAGGTCCCAGCCTGTCACAGGACGAACACAGGAACTGACAACCGTTCACACCTAAGGCTAATTTAGAATGACCAATTGACCCACTAACTTGTAACTGTCTTTTGACTACGAGAATAAGCCAGAGTACCCGGAGAGAAACCATGCAGACACGAGGAGAAAATGCAAACTCCACACAGAGAGGCTGCAGGTGGATTTGGACCCAAGACCTTGCTAGCCAAGATAAGCACACTGGTAAGAAATAGTTACAATCTTTCAAGGACTCCTGGGGCACCAGAAACTTCTACTGATCCACCTGAGAACCTGTTTCAGACACTGTTCAGCCAGAGGCCAGCCAGCAGACTTCTGATTTTAGTAGGCATTTCCCATCCAAATTCAGGAGGCCTCTGGCATATCTGGAAGACTGTTTTCTCGCAGAGCTAGGAATGTGGGATCGTAGGACGGAATGTGCAGTCCGATATCGACGTATGGCACCGTTTTATGTTCAGACCATCTAAAAGGTCTCTGACACTGGCTTTGGTCTTCCTATGGATCATTTGACTCGTTTTGACGCATAGATTTGAAGTGCGATTGTGTCAATGCCGAGTGTTTGCAGACGAGTCGACGTCTTTCATACAAGCTGCAGATGGCGGTCTGCTAGAAATCCGAGCACAGTGAGGTCTTTGGTGCAACACCCTCTTTGTGTTCATCGTGTAACTAAAAAACAGGGATGCTCTACTGAATCCAGTTCATGCCATATTTGTATGCTTTGAAAGCGTTTGGTGGGATTGTCTGCACTGAAACGACACCTCCCTAAGTATTGCAAGTGTCCTGCATCGACCGCGTTTTCTCTTGTTAATGCACTTTAATTTGTGAAGCTCTTTCTTTCATTAAAACTTTCATTAGAATGTGACCAATTATTTGCCTTGTGGAGAGAGAACAAGGCCAAACAAATCATTGATCTTTGGGCGTGCTTGTCCAAATTTGACCAGAGAAGAGCACGGCATACCCTCCACGACACTAAGTTAGACGTCCAGGGGGATTCAGGGCTACATCAACATCTATTGTGCCATCTGTGAAGAGAACAAAAAGCTACGTACGTTTTAAGGGAGTAAAACAATACTGCTGTTGTAGAAATGCCAGTGATAAATCAGTGCATCCACCGGTGCTCAGTGGAAACAACAGCAAATGTTAAATTGGCAAACTTCACCTTCAAAAAGTCAACAAACCCTCAAGACAGCAAGTTACTGATGTGTAGCACAGATCATCTCTTTCACTGTGATTTTTGATTCATTCAAAAACAGAGAAGCTATAGAAATGTTTTTATGTTCTCATGCTATTCAGCAGAACTAAAAGATTCATATAAAACTATTAATCGAATAATAAATGATGGTGTGACTGAGTGAATTAGCTCCAGCTGTGGTGTACAATTCAATGACTAAACAATTACACAGAGTCTGAAATGTTTGTTAATACAGAACATGTGTACTTTTACTCCAGAAAAAGTTTATGTACAACTACATTACCATTACCACTTTTCTATGTATAGGATTTATGGCAGGATACCTCTTCCCTGTGTTTCCCTGTGTTCTGTAGCTCCACAGCTGGAGACCAGAGTGCTGAATCTACAACAGACATAACTAAAGTTAACCTGCTGGTTAGCTGCACAGAGCTGCACCCACAATTCACAAAAATTAGCCCACCTAGCATGCAGCAGCTATAAGTTATAAGACCCTTTAGATCTGCACAAAGTGACAGAAACAAACGTAACTGTTTTATCAGATCAGGTCAGACTAGTGATGACTAAATGAGGCCTCACGGAGTGTGCGCTACATGACCCTTACCGTGTTTACGCCGTGTTGGTGTGTTGCTTAATAGCGACATCTGCTGGGTTTAAAAATCATTGCAGGCACGCTGGATAAATTCATTCATTCAGTTCAGAATGGTACATAAATGTTATATTCCTGATGTTAACAACACATTCTGTGAAGAAGTGATCTGGTGATCCTTATTTCGCCCTTATGGCCGACCATGCCACTCCACTGGCAAAGGGATACAGTCCAGCTGATCTTCTCATGGGAAGGAGGATAAGGACAACTATTCCTGTCATTCCATCACAGCTAATAATAAGCTAACAAACTTACAGACAAAAACAGAGAAAAAACTGCAACCGCAGACACAGACCACGTGACAGGCAGCCTGGATAAAAAGTGTGGAGAGAAACTGAAGTCAGTTGATTCATTCTGATATCTGGACACCGAGCGAGTGACGAATTGTCCTGTTAACGTAACCAGCTGATGATAAAGTGCTAACTGAATGAAAGAAAAATGTATATTCCAAATAATTAGATTATAAAATGATCGATTAATGCAGTATGTAAATGGTTTTTGTACTTTGGACAGGTCGCCAGACTGTCACAGGGCTAACATTTAACCCAACCTCACTAATTACATATTGTTGGACTGTGGGGGGAAGTCCTAGTATCCAGAGTAGTATCCAGAAAGTTAACAGACTGTTCAGGTAAGCCTCTCCAGGACCAACAGGATATACAGAGTCCCCACTGTATGTTGGTGTAATGCATAAGAGTGCAATAACTGAGCTCACAGGCAGAATAAAGTTGATAGAGTTTTTATAAAAGGTTCATCTATAAAGAGCTGTTTAAAACAAAGTATGAGGTAAATCAGAGATTGAATGATCAAAGTTTCTAAGTCATAAGGCTTCGTGTCCATCTCCACCAATAAATCGTTTATTTGACCATGGAGACCCTGGCGCATTGAGCACTGAAGGCAAAACTCTGTTGCATCCCTGCAAAGCCTCTATAGCTGGATCCCGCGAGTTTACCCAGCAAAGGTAGGACGTGCGCTGCTGCTGCTGAGATTTTTTTCAGTAAGTTAATATTTGACCTGTTTAATACATGGCTTTATCTCTAAGTCAGTGTGTGTTCAAGGATGTAATGACAAGGTGTGTGTGTAGGTGGAGAGAGGGAGAGTGTTTTACAGCGTGTGTGTGTGTGTGTTCGTACCAGTGACGAAGACTCTGCAGGTCTGGGCAGGGTTGGCGTGTGACGTGTATGAGGGCAATAAGCAGCGCTCCCGGCTCCGTGTCACTCACTCAGACTCACACACCGAGAGGGGAACGAGACGAGAGCGAGAGATCTGGTAAGGCTGCAACTATTTCTTCACCTGTTGAAGGCGTTACTGTTTAATATGTGGTAGCAGGCATTTCTGTTCACTCCTGTTTAATGCTCTCACTGTTGGGCTGCTTCTCAGCCCTGTTTAATTTTTAACACTTTAATTAAGTCATCCTTTTTTTTTATTCGCCTCCTATTACACAACACCTTTCAGTCTTTATTTTGCAATCTGCACATTATATGAAACGTTACCTGCACTTCGCAAGTCTTCGAGATTTCCAGGACGCCGTTTGTCAGAGCACAGAAGGACGTTTTTTGGTTTCCTCTTCTGTTTGCCACCCTTGTAACAATCCAAAGTCTTCATTTGTTTTAAAAAACAAAGCTGATCTGGAAAGGACACCAAATATGTCTGCAGTTTCTGGTTATTAGCAGGAAGTGTACTCCTTCAGAGGAGCATTAGTGTGGACTTTGTTATTATGTAACTTGCGGTGAAACGGTTTACAAGGTGATCACAGAGGGGAGGGGAAGCGATCTTGCACTTTTTCACTGCAGGGTCAAAACCCCTGAGTACGTCTCATTTCTACCAGCAGCGCAATCAGTGATGTCACAGCAGCTGATTTCTTGCCTCATCCTGGACTAACACACATGTTTGTTTGGCCGCTTTTCTTTTATTAATTAAAAGTGTCCCACCAGGCGGAGAGTACAAGCGAAGCTTTTGCTGCAGTTGCAATTCTGCCCAAAAGGGCAGTCGAGCAAGCAGTGATCATTGAGGACCTCAAAGAGGAGCGCTCTGAGAGACGCTCGTTGATTGTGTGGCTTGCATTGTAATCACTGTGACACACAGATCAGTCCACTGATCATAAAGTAGAGGTCAGAGGTCAAATGTGACATGATATTTAAGATGTAATAAGGAAGTTTCAATATGTTGGCAACAGTTTCTAATAGGGCTGCGTTAACGTGGTTAATGATTAACGCGATTAAAATGGACGAACTGCCCAAAAGGCGTTGACAGAGACATTTCAGGGATTTTGAGTCAGTCTGCGCTCCAGATGGGTTAATTGTTAATCGCGTTAGTCGTAATGACAGCATTAACGCGTTTAAGCCGCATTAACGTGTTAACGGCGAGTAACCCCTTACACGGATTGATCCGCGTTAACTCGTTAACGCGGATTAGCCTGTTTTAACGCGCTAACGCGGATCAGTCGTGCCAACGCCACCGGCACATAACCTCGTTGGTGGAGGTAATAATGCTGCTCTTCCTGCACAGGGAGTGGAGCAGTCATCAGCCACTCCAACACAGCCAGAATATAAGGAACTCATCTAAACAACACTGTGCTTACACGGGACCCCTGAAAAACACATGTCGATGTTTGACGCAGATTGTATGACTGACTTTCAGAACAGGTGGAGAATGGACAGACAAGCAGGTCGCTGACACCGACAGTTAGTCTGAAGTCATTGATTTTGGCTGCACATCCGGCTGTCCGACTCCCTGTGTGTTTATCTTCAGCGCTAAGAATGCTGCGCGTTCAGTTTTTTGACATCTGTTATCATCACAACCCCGATAACATTGACTCTGACCTCCAGCCTCGGTCACGGCCACCGATATTCAAACACAGACATTCTTGTGACGCCTGCATAGCATTTCTGTTGTACAGTACTTACCATCCAGAGAGGCTGATAAAACACACACATACTCACATTGATGTGAAAAGTAATTATCTTTCGTCTATGGTCTTTTACGCTTTTTCCTTCAGCTTTTATCTCCTATCACTGTTCTTGAAATTTTGGCTGCCTGTATGGAAATGGATCGGACTGTGCGTTTGACAGAGGGCAGGGTTATGTAACAGCCTTAAACTCTAATCTCTCCTCTCTCAGCAGGAACAAACCAGGAGCAGAAAGAGTGTGTGAGAAAGTGCACCAGAGGCCAAAAGAAGTAACAGACAGAAACTCGAAGAAACTCCAACAAAAAGATGGCTATTGGCAGGAACTCCAGGATGAGCTCAGTCCGAAGCTCCATCAGGGCCCCAAAGTTTCTGGACAAATCGAGTGGCTTCTACGGTCGCCTCGACGAGCCCGAGGCCGCCACAGAGGTAGAGGAGACTGGTGTAAATGTTTGCAACATAGAGGAGGCAGTCTCGAGTGACCCATCCATCACAGCGGTGCATTGTTCTGATGAGAAGGAAGAAGGCGAGGTGTTTGGCTTCAGCGAAGGCATGATGGAAGATGACGACGAGAGCCTCCTGAGGAGGAAACCCAGCCGCCGCAGCAGCAGGTGGAGGAGAAGCTCCAGGAGGAAGCAGAAAGAGGGGAGAGCAGACGAGGACGCAGCCAGAGAGGAGAGGCCCAGCCTGGGCACGGAGGGTCCAGCTGACTTCCCCGAGGACATCAGGGTGAAGATTGAGATAGAGATGGAGAACCTGAAGAAGGTGGAGGAAGAAAATGAAAAGGCGGGCTGGGAGAAGGAACCCGTGCTCGTTCACTTCCCGGCTCGGGAGGACGCTGACGACCAAGTCCTTATCCGAGACAAGAAGAGAGGAAGAGAAGACGAAGAGGAGGAGGAGAGGAGGATGACGAAGGAGCAAGAGGAAGGGATGAAAGCGGTGAAGAGGAAAAATTACCGCAAGGTGAGAGAAAATGTGCGGTGTTGTTTTAGGCTGCAGACTTGTATCAACTTCCTCTTCAGTTTGTCACATTTACATAAACTCCATATTTAGCTTCGCTGCGTCGGGTTAAACTTTAAGCCGAAGCTGAAGGTTGTGTAACTGCACGCCCAGCATGTGTGGAACAGAGGGGTAAAGTTCTCCCTCGCCATCCTCCACGTAATGCACTCTGGGTTATTAACTGCCATGGAAACTATCTTATCACCTTTATAACATGTTGCCACTGCGCGTCCAAGGTCCAGCGGTCACTGGTGCGTGTCACGGCACATGAAGTCACCCCCAAATGAGTTTTTCCTCTACGTCATTTTTAATGACGAAAAATTAAGCAGGTTATTGTAAAGAATTTCTGCTCCTGCTGACACACACACACACACACACACACACACACACACACACACACACACACACACAGGTGACATTCCTGTGGCTCCTCTATCATGTCCTTTGATCAGTGGAACGAGGTCAGGTGATGCTGACCCGCCTGCTAAACCCCACACCGTGAAAAAACATTCCAGTGCTGTTAATCAGCTCCGCTCTGCAGACGATTGGTTGGTTTCTGCTCAGTGTGCGGCGCTGGTTAAATATTTAGTCATGAGTTACCACAGCACAACCTGTTTCCAGTGAGCTCATTATTTTCCAGATGGACTTTTAGACAATAATAAAGCTCATTGGTTCTTTTTATAGAAAAGGTCAATAGCGTGTCTCTTGGAATTTCCCAGGAAGCAGCCGTGCTGCGACACAACAGAAACAATCATTAATTTGTATACTGAGCACAGGAATTCCAGTGAACTCCAGGAAAAATCCTTTTATTCCATGCACAAGAAATGAGCCTAGAGCAGGATAATGTCAAACATTAACATTCAGCATATGTAAAAATTCAAAGAAAACCTTCCAGTAACACATTTATATTAAGCAAATGGCTACTTCCAGGTGTTTATTACTATTTTACCTGTTTAATGAAGCGCTTGGCCAATTTAAATTCAGCGTCTAACTACAAACTCAATTCAAGACTGAAGAGCTCAGTCACAAAACAGCTTCATGGAGCTGCTTTGATTACTGACTCATTATCGACACAAGAGCACTGAGGTCTCCTGTGGTGGGATCCTTTGGGTCCTAGCAGTTGGTGTTTGCTCCATTGTTTCACACATGCTCGATCGGACTGTGATGTAGAGTTTCGAGGGCGCTCGAGCAGCTGTGTCACATTCCCTGAGGTGTTGCTGAGCTGTTTTGTCTGTGATGCAATGTCCTGCTAGGGGAGACTGCTGCCATGGGGGAGTGCCTTTATCATTGTAACATTGTAACTACATCTGAGGTTCTTCTTGTCACCTGTCAGTGGCTGTAATGTAGCTAACCCTTACTCCTCCTGTTCCCACCAGGCCTTGGACCGAGCACTGCGCCGCGGCTGGGAGGCCTTCGTCGCCAACCTCTACAGCGTCACGCTCTCACCGGTGAACTCCTCGCCATCGTCGTCTTCACCGTCGTCGAAGAAGAAGCACCAGCACAATTCAGTGTTAGCAGAATTTCAATAGAAATGGAGATAGAGATGGACAATGAAGCTTGAGGCTTCTTAACTTTTAATAATATCAGGGTCATGCAGCGTTTTACCGCGACTGCTGCAAAGTATCGGACAATCCTGCCTGTATAACATTTACCACATGACGTGTCTGAGTCATCACCTCAGGAATATTAATTAATTATGTAACTTACTGAGTCTTGATTACTCAGCTGAACCTTTATCGCCTTATTAGGATGCACCTTAGTCAGGACACAAACTGCAGGGATCCACTTTAGCTCGATGGGCTGCTGGTTTTACAGTGAAGTCTATGAGACTGGCCTGAACAGAAATCCCTGGTCTTTATGTGACTGAGTTCAGCAGCTGCTCGTCCCCTTCTGATCTCCAGTTTTAGTCAAGTAAGAGCATTTTAGCTCTTAATATCCAGTTCGTTACTAAGAGCTCGTTAAATGATCTCTGCTTCCTTTGGTTTAGCGCTGTGAAACTCCTCGAGTGTTGATGTGTAACCAAAGGGGGTGGAAAGTTTAAAACGTAGCAGCTGACTGATGGACTTTAGCTGTGGAGTGATACATACTTCTTTAGGATTAACCGTGGTGCTCGTTGCCTAATCAGACAAGCTATTTATGAGTAAATAGTATGCAGTAAATCAGTAATTAAACTTTATTAGGGATTCACATTATTATGGACACATTCTATTATTTATGTAGGCTTTATTGCAAGTGAAAAAGACGGACAGGGTCCAACCTTGTGCAAAGGAATATGTAAGAGTTTCTATTAGAGCTTTTTAGCTTTTTCCTCATGAGGTCCCTGCGTGTGTTCTAGTGAAGGTTATTAAACCTGAAGGGACAGAGCAGGGAGGTGTAAGCTTAGATGTCCGTCCAGAAAAAGATAATGCTTATTTTTGGTCAAAAAAGTCATATTAAATAGTGCATATTTTCTCTATTTGAATGCAAAGTTATGTCTTTTTTATGTGTTTGATTTGTAAAACTGACGACTGTATTTAAGAACTATTAATAATGGACGTTTGTAGATGTGACAAAAATGCAATAAATGGTCTTTAATTTTCAAACATTCATTCATCTATTTTTTTATTGCCCTTATCCACTTCACAGATACTGAACCAAATTTTTCAGTGGTGCGACTAAAAATAAATATTTGGTCGCACAGGTGCGACCAACTGTTCCGGTAACAAAAAAAATCTCTGCAACTCTCCGTGTGGTCAACAGCAGACACACATTATGCCCCTATCGTGGACTAAACCAATCAGAGATAGTCAGGGGCGGGACCTCTCTGATTGGCCGTGGTCCAGTTGAAAGTGCAGGTGGAAGAGAGAGGTGAGTAGCTTGAATAAAGCGATATCAATTCATTAACGGATTCCACACAAAGACCTAAACACAGAGCGGACCCGACACATCAGAATCAGCTTCGTCTTTCTCGGCTTTCTCACCCGACGGCCCGAACACGGACACGCTGTCGGAGCTTAGCGATTCTTCGGGTCCGCGCTGTGTTTACGTCTTTTTGCGCTGATTCTGAGCTGCAGGTTTTGTCTCTCTCCAACCAGCAGCAAAAGAAGCAGCAAACTGCGCTTCACATTTGATCAATGTCGTCATGAATTCCCTCTGACTTTTGCTGTTTTGCTTCCACCACGAGATATATATATATATATATATATATATATA
This sequence comes from Rhamphochromis longiceps, assembly GCF_057381845.1. Classification (NCBI taxonomy): domain Eukaryota; kingdom Metazoa; phylum Chordata; class Actinopteri; order Cichliformes; family Cichlidae; genus Rhamphochromis; species Rhamphochromis longiceps. The sequence goes on along the minus strand of NC_140559.1, from coordinate 52,957,446 downwards.
TAAAAACACCCAGCACGCCCCTGCGGGCGGTTTATCCTTCAAGCTCGGGTCCTCTACCAGAGGCCTGGGAGCTTGAGGGTCCTGCGCAGTATCTTAGCTGTTCCCAGGACTGCGCTCTTCTGGACAGAGATCTCCGATGTTGTTCCCGGGATCTGCTGGAGCCACTCGCCTAGCTTGGGAGTCACCGCACCTAGTGCTCCGATTACTACGGGGACCACCGTTACCTTCACCCTCCACATCCTCTCGAGCTCTTCTCTGAGCCCTTGGTATTTCTCCAGCTTCTCGTGTTCCTTCTTCCTGATATTGCTGTCATTCGGAACCGCTACATCGATCACTACGGCCGTCTTCTTCTGTTTGTCTACCACCACTATGTCCGGTTGGTTAGCCACCACCATTTTGTCCGTCTGTATCTGGAAGTCCCACAGGATCTTAGCTCGGTCATTCTCCACCACCCTTGGGGGCATCTCCCATTTTGACCTCGGGACTTCCAGGTTATACTCGGCACAGATGTTCCTGTACACTATGCCGGCCACTTGGTTATGGCGTTCCATGTATGCCTTGCCTGCTAGCATCTTGCACCCTGCTGTTATGTGCTGGATTGTCTCTGGGGCATCTTTACACAGCCTGCACCTGGGGTCTTGCCTGGTGTGATAGACCCCAGCCTCTATGGATCTTGTGCTCAGAGCTTGTTCTTGTGCTGCCATGATTAGTGCCTCTGTGCTGTCTTTCAGTCCAGCTTTGTCCAGCCACTGGTAGGATTTCTGGATATCAGCCACCTCCTCTATCTGCCGGTGGTACATACCGTGCAGGGGCCTGTCCTTCCATGATGGTTCCTCGTCTCCCTCCTCTTTCTTGGGTTTCTGCTGCCTGAGGTATTCACTGAGCACTCGGTCAGTTGGGGCCATCTTCCCAATGTATTCTTGGATGTTCGTTGTCTCATCCTGGACTGTGGTGCTGACACTCACCAGTCCCCGGCCCCCTTCCTTCCTTCCGTTATATATATATATATATATATATATATATTAGGGGTGCAACGATATTCGTATCGATATTGAACCGTTCGATACAGTGCTTTCGGTTCGGTACGCATATGTATCGAACAATACAATTTTTTTCAATTTATTTTTTATTTTTTATTTTTTGTGTCCCGTTTGGATCTATAGCCATCAGAATTGTTGTCTTGAGGCCAAGAAAGATGCCAAGAGGATTTATTTTAAGTGGATCATCATATTGGTCCATTTGATTGACCTTTATTATAATTATGAATTTATTTTATTTTCAGTTGCAAACGGGACAGACATGACTGTGGGATAGGACAGGGGGAAAGAATGAAAGAAAGAGGGGGAGAGAAAGGAAGAAAACCAAAGGGGAGAAAAAAAAAGAACAATACAAAATTTGTAATTTATTTTATCAACTTTCCTTCTGACGATGCTGTCTGTGTTGAGCGCTCAGTGAATCTGCATTTGACTACTCCGCCTAGGCTCGAGAGTGCAGCCTAGGCGGAGTAGTCGAACGCAGATTCACTGAGCACTCAACACAGACAGCATGGTCAGAAGGAAGAGCGCAGGGTAAGCTAGCGAGACAGAAGTGGACCTCCCCACCCTCATTCAGATCTGGCGTTTGGAATTATTTTGGTTTTCATGTGACGTATGACCCTGAAGGTAAGCGAATCATGGACTAAAGTAAAACAGTATGTTGGATGTGCCATGCAATGCTCAATTACATGGGTGGGAGCTAGTGTGTTAGCGCAGTTAGCTCGTTAACGTGTTGGCCGTCTAGCCCCACTGTATAGGGTAGCTCGTTAACGGAGATTTGCCGTGTTGTGGCGTTAAGGTTATTTCAACGAGATTAACCTGAAAGCACTAGTGGGAACACAACGAATATGACTGCACATTTACACTGACATCATCCTAGTGCAAAGACAAAAACAACAAGCATGCATGCTACAAACTTTAGCCGAGTCATTTAGACAGCTGTTAGCACAGGATTCTCCTTATGGAGACCTGATATGTTTAATATGCTGCTGAGAATATAGCCCAGAAGAAGCGGATAGTATAGCTTTTATTTTGGAAAGAGACATTTCTCTGTAATAAACTCTCTTTTCCAAAGATGAGTGATTCCTCAATCAGATACAGGGCTCGCAATATCGCTAGCCCGACATCCCGGGGCTATCTCTGCCCTGCCTGTCGGGCTATTGTAGGAAGGAAAAATATATGTCAATGCTTTTGCATTCTTTCAGAAATGTAGCTGGGTAATTATGTCATTGGGTGAGCCACTGTCAATATGTGACATATTGAAATCGTGTTTGAATTTGCGCTTGTTTTTTTGCTTTCACTTTGCAATCGCGCGAACTGTGTATAGAGAGCGACAGCACTGATCTGTGAGTGATGATAATTTGTGCACCAATTCCTCTGACATCGTCTTATTAATTGTTAGCTTACTATGCAAACATGACAAGTGAAATCTCCCGCAGCTTAAACATGTGAGAGGTTGATCGCGCAGAGAATCGCTGAGCTTATGTGAGTGCGGCAGGATATATATTTCACTATGATGACCTGGATGACTGAGAACCTTCACAGACAGATATATATTTTAGTTCTGCTGAGCCAAATAAGACAGGTCAGGGTGAAGAAGTGACAGCCAAAGAAAAGCTTACCACAAAACGGAGAAGTTATGACAAATCAGACTATAAGGCAAAAAGAAAGTGCAGCTTTATGGTTTCATGGACAAAAGAATTTCTGTGGCTGCAATATGACGAGCTAAAAAACAACACGCGCACAAGGGTTAGGGTTAAATTTAAAAACTGTACTTTTGTGTTAAAATATATATTTATAATTTTAATAAATGACAAATTAAAAAGGCATGAACATTTTTTTTTGTATCGAAAAAATATCGAACCGTGACACCAAAATACCGAACCGAACCGTGAATTTTGTGTATCGTTGCACCCCTAATATATATATATATATATACACACACACACACACACACACGTATACACACACACACACATACATATATATATATATATGGGCATACAGGGAACGCCATAACCAAGTGTCCAGCATAGTATACAGAAACATCTGTGCCGAGTATGACCTAGAAGTCCCGAGGTCAAAATGGGAGACGCCCCCTAGGGTGGTGGAGAATGGCCGAGCTAAGATCCTTCCAGATACGGACACAATGGTGGTGGCTAACCAACTGTACACAGTGGCGTTAGACAAGCAGAGGAAGACGGCCATAGTGGTAGACGTAGCGATACCGAATGACAGCAACATCAGGAAGAAGGAACACGCGAAGCTTGAGAAATACCAAGGGCTCAGAGAAGAGCTTGAGAAGATGTGGCGAGTGGCTCCAGCAGATCCCAGGAACAACATCGGCGAGCTCTGTCCAGAAGAGCGCATATATATATAAATTTAAAAAACATACACTTTAAAAAAATTAAAGGAAATGAACACTTTAGATCTCAGTGGGAACAAATCATGCAGATCTATACTGATATGGACTGGGTAATGTGCTGGGAAATAAAGGATCCCACATTGATAGAAATGAAAATGATCAACCTACAGAGAACCTACAGCTCCAAAGACACCTTAAAAATCAAGTTAACAAATTATGCAGCAGCTCAAAATGATACTCAGTAGTTTGTGTAGCCCCCACGTGCTTGTATGCATGTCTCAGATTGTTGGAGCATGCTCCTAATGAGACAGTCTGGTCTCCTGGTCAATCTCCTTCCAGATCTGAACCAGGGCATCACTGAGCTCCAACTCAAACATAAAGAGCTGCCCACAGTGGGTGAACCTGTGAGAAAGGGAGTGTGAGTTTCCACCAAGTAATGTGTTTGGTTCTTACAGGTCGAGTCAGTGAGCATTTCTGTTGCTCCTCTGAAGGTCAGGCGGTCTAAACTGAAGTCTGAGCCATGGCTGAACGACATCACTCGGGCTGCTCGAAGAGAGCGCAGAAAAGCAGAACGCAAGTGGGAAAAAGACAAACTACAAGTGTCTTATGATATCTTAAGAGATAGCTGGCATAAATATCAGAAAATTGTTAAGAACCAGAAATCCGCCTATTTTGCAGGTGTTATTAACGACAACTGCCATAAGCCCCGTCTCTTATTTAGTATTTTAAACTCTGTTCTTAACCCTCCCCAATCCAACTGTACAGAAGCTTCTGCTGAAACTTGTGAAGCTTTTTTAAATTTCTTTGTTTTTCTTTAATAGATTTTATCTATTAGAGCACATATTTTACCCCCTTCTTATGACCCTTCTGTTATTTTTAGCCTTTAGCATTTTTTAGCCATTTTGAACCTGTGTCTCTGTCTTATCTGGGTAAAATTGTCACCCAAATCAAGTCTGGTTCTCCCAGGGATGTCCTTCCCCCTCGTTTTTTTAAAGAAGTTTGGGACACTATTGGACCTTATATTCAAAGGCTTATAAACAGCAGCCTGACTTTAGGCGATGTACCTGTAATTTTTAAACAGGCAGTGGTCCAGCCTCTGCTGAAACACCCTGGCTTGGATGGCTCCTTCAAAAGCTGCTCTGGTTACCATGGAACGTACTGTTTCAGGTTGGATTCATCATTTGCTGTCACTATCAGGTTATTTTGCCCTCACACATGAGCTGCTGGCTGGCAGGAAGTATCAGAAACACGTTGTTCATGTTGTGGTAGCACTTCATACTTCATCCAAGCACTGTGTGCTCCAGATCGATGGCTGGACGGTGTTTCATTTTCTGCCTTAAAAAAAAAAACACAGAGAGAGAGAGAGATAAAACCATGTCTTTTTTTACACTTTGGAGAATCCGAGCATAATAAGCGAGACATTTGGACATTATCTCTTCATGGGGACAAGTCAAGACTAGAGAGGGGAATGAGAGATGATAAGTAAAAAAAATCATTCCTAATTTAAGGTTGTGTTCAAATCTTGAACTCAGTGAAAAGAAATCACTCCAGTAAATGAACAATGTTTAGTTTGCAATAGTCATACCCAGATCCTGATCTCGCCCACTGCTGGAATGGAGGATATTTACATGAAAGAATAACACTGTGGAGGGTGGAAGAGTAGAAAATCACGTGTTCTGAGTCAAAATTGCTTTTGCATTATTTGGCTACGCAGGTATTACTGATAGTAAAGTGCTTCGCTGTTTAAATATATGTTATGCTTTAGCTGGATAATTCTTTTCTGTCTTGTCTGATGTAGAAATTGGATTTCCCCCGCACACACACTCACTAAGGTCTGTAAAATCTGCAGCCTGTTTCTGTGTCTTTGCTGCCATCTGGTGGAGGTAAAAATGGCGCTCAATCTTAGCGGAAGTGACGTAGTAAAATCCACTCTCTGTAGGCTTTCTCCAGCTACATGCTGAGAGCGATGTTCTTGCGTTAAAAATACAGAGTTTAGGTTGTGTACAAAAGACTCTATCCAGTTTAATTCACCCATAGCTGAATACAGATGAGAGGTTTTTTTTGTTTTTTTTTTTAAATTAACTTTATTTATCACATTTTAGACATACAGTCAAGTAAAACAGGAATCACATAAAAGATGACATTGTGGTAGTACAATGAGGAACAGAGAGAGGGACAAGGACAGTGAGACAAAAGTGAGTACAAAAGATAAAATAAATTAAGGGGAACATAAATAAACAAAAGTTTGCAAGAGCCAAAATCAAGTTAGCAGTTTCAATCGGTTACAGATGTTAACAGTCTTGAGAGCCTTAGTGTTTTTTGATGAGGAGATTGTCCTTATATATTGTGCAAGTTCCATTTTTAATACAAGACGTTCAGGCTTTCTGCCGAGGACTTTGCTTTTGTGTATATGAAATTTTGCCAAAAATAAAACCAAATTTATAAAGAAGAAAGCATCATTGTCCTTGTCTTTAAAATTATAATAGCCAAAGACAACATCCTTATAGTATAGTTGAAGATTAGGGAGAACAGAGTCAGTAATAAACTTGTGGAAATCCTTCCAGAATTTACACGTAAATTTACAAGACCAAAACCAATGAGAAACTGTTTCAGGTTGTTCTTGACAGAAGGTACAATTTACATTTATTTCAGCCATAAATTTGGACAAATATTGTTTGGTAATACAGATGAGAGTCAAGATAAGCGTTAGCCACTCGGTGACGTTTGCCGGTGGGCGGAGTCCAACAGGCGGGACATAAAAACGAGATGCACCGCGCTCTTCTTCCACTTCCTTCGATGTTCTGGCAGAGGTAAGATTTGTGCAACACTTAGCCGCTTTAGTTCAGTTGCAGAGTTTATCCACTAACTGGATGATTTTAAAGAAAGAAACTGCTGTAGTGATGCTGCAGTTTCACGTTAGTTCACGTCTCATTTTCAGCCATTTTAAACGCTGCGTGGTGTTTTTGCTAGAAGTTTCTCTTCATTGAGCACCGACCAGATTTTAGCGTAATCTTCAACCATCCACCAGCAGAATTTAAACATTTCGACTGAAACTTCTGTCACTACTAATAAAAATATGTTCTTTACCTGATGCATCCAGTATTGAGACTTAAACGTAAAGCAGGCTTGCATTTTAATGGCTTCAGAAGTGACCGCACGGCAACTAACAGCGTCTCTAAATGATGAAACTTTTCACAGACCTGTCCTGAATGGCAGTGATTGCACTCTTTTTATTCTGATTTGAGACGCTGTTAAACTCAGTTTTCATACTGTTTCACGCGAACAGTAGCACGTTAAATTTTAGCGGTCACGTGGTAAACGGCATGGCTAGCTGGTTGCTAGCTGCAGCATGCTAACGCATTCTTTCTTTTCTTTCCAGATGTGGAGCTGCTGGAAACGTGCTTCCTGCACAGGTAATGTCTGTTTACAGAGTCGCTTTATTGCATTATAAGATGGAGAGTAGGGTCATGTAACCGTATTAAATGGCATAACGTGAAAGGTCATGCTACTGTGATGACCTGTTTGAACTCTCTCACTGAATAAAAACGTTGAAGACAGCATTTCAAACACTGAGTAGCATGAAGGAATCACCACTGATCGTCTAGTGCTTTTTCTTTTACAACTCTCTAACGGCGCCATTTTTTTTCTCCTCGTCTGGTTTCAGGCATGGCCTGTGAGGACACTTCCTACATCAGGTAATTAGAAAATGCTCCGAGTGCTTCAGATTTTAATCTGGATTAGGAATTTAAATGATCTCTCTCAGTGGCTCTGCAGTTAAACATCTGTGTGGCTATAAATGAGCATGTTGTGCTGCGGTGATGAGTCTTGGAACTCTCTCTTACTGAATCAGCGTTTTGAAGAAGCTTCTTTACCAGATTCTGAGCAGCATGTAGGCTCCAACCTGATTGTGCTGTAATGGCTCTTAAAACACTTTTATAAGACAATGACTGTGGTTTAAAGTTAAGGGCAGTGATTGAATTGACAAATCTCTAGTTCTAATTTCTTGAGGGCTTAAATACAGATCTCATTAACAAAGATTTATTTTTTTCTGTGTAGGTCCTCTGATGTGAACCCCGCAGTGTTCAGAGTGGCTTAAATTCAGAGGTCAGTTAAGATTTTCTGCCGTTGTTAAAATTCCACAGTAGGGTTTTAAGCATGATGATTACCATTAATGACAAGCATATGCCTGATTAATGTGATGTCAACCTTTAATCTGATTACCCTTTAATTTAGGCTAACAAACATGTAAATGTTAGTTATTGCAAATGATTAACAGTCGTATTTCTTTGCTAGGCTAAAGTTGTTTCAGAAGGAAGTGATGCCAAATCCGCATGTAAGTATTAAGCTTTAATTTTTTCAGGTTAATGTGAAATTCTAGAAATTGAATCTGAAATGCTAAATTAATTTATTGGTTCCATAATGTGAGGCATTTCTGACTGTTTGAAAGGATGAAATGGGTTAGCACCCATCAAACACCTGGACGACATGTGTCACATGGCAGTTTGTCACCAAAGCCCTGATCAAACATGCAAGTCCTTAATGGCACAAGAAGTAGTCCCTGCTTTTTTTTTATTAACGGCCCAACTTCTCCTTTAGGGACTTCCACCAAATGCTTGGGGAGGAAGGCAGTCGAGAAAGTTTCAAGGTAAGGATTTAAGACTTGAATATTCTTTCTGTTGAGCTTGTCGTGCAGAGACGAGACGTCTCATCTGCAGCGCAGTTTCAGTGATGATGATACTTAGCTCACTTTGACCCGATGTGAAACGACACGAACGTCTGAGCAACTGCAGCTTTTCACTTTGAAGGATTTCTATAATCTGTGTATTTTGTCATAATACAATCTGCATGGCCACTTGAGTGATGTAAATGATTTCTGTTGTCAGGTGACTTGATGACTGCTTCAGCAGCTCCATGGAGGCTTTCCGGTTTGAAGGTATGTTTAATAAAAAAAAAAAATCTGTGCAGTTTTAAATATTCAGACCTGCTGAAAATGATGAGAGAAATTTTGGAATCTCGTTCGTCTGAACTGCTGTTGATAAAATTTAAATCTGAAGTCAGTGACGGTCCACAGGAAACACTGTGAGACTTGAACCTCCTTTCTGTACCTTGACTTGATGCAATCATTTTACAGGTAGCTGAAGTTTGGGCTCCAGATGCTGCCATCACCATCCCAGCTGTTTGTCCAGGTGGGTGAACTCTGTAGCTTTGTTTTAGTGCTCATCTAGACATCTTTATGTAGGAGGCTTAGAGCTTGATGGACTCTAAACTTTTATTTAGACTGATGGGTGTCACTCAAGTTTCCTGTATGATGATACTTGCACACGTCTTACGCCTCGTGTCAATGCCAGACCTGAAAAGGTGAACCCACTGGTGTTGCCTTGGCAATAAGGGGATGACCTGTTGGGGTTACCAACAGTCTGAATGGAAACATACTGGAATTGTGAATCATCTGATGTTTATCTGCACGGGAACAAACCTGTAGCCTAACGTCATTGTGAGCAAACGTTGCTAATGTAACTTTGTGTCGTCCTTCAGGACAGAGCTGCCTGTCAAAGCTGTGAGCTGGACGCAAGCCCTAGGTAGGTGCTGTGCATGTTAACATCAACAGAAAAGTGATCATAGTGAAAATAAAGGATGAATGATTCTGGTATTAAGGTCTAAAACTGTGCAGTCATGCTTCCTGTCTGATAAGACTGTGAAAGCCCTGGATCTTGACTTTAGTACTGCTGGGTTTGTGCAAATGATGACATGCCAACACAGTCAAAGAGGGGGTTGACTCTACCCCCTCCAACTCAGTTGGTCTCCCCTCCTGTTGGCCTAGCATGGCGCTGAGAACCCTGAACGTCACCCTCCAGGTGTAAGGTGACCTGCTGGTGCTCTGATGGAGAAGGAGTGCTGACTGAGGCATGGCTGAAAGGTGTTTTCTGATCGCATCCCAGAAATGTCATATTTAAACTTCTTTGACACTTTATAACACAGTGGCTTTGAATGCTGCTTTATAGATTTGCTTCACTAAAGTGTTAATGTCAGTCTGACAATTTCCCCAAAAGAGCTTCAGCAGGATACTTAATACTTGTTTGTCTTTAAACAGCTTTAAACACCAGATCGTCGGTTCAGTCAGTTCATGCTGGTGAGTACAAACACTGGTTCTGTTTTAACAGCATGCAGCAGCTTAATGTCCAGTTAAACATTAAACAGAAGTGATGAGGTTGTTTTACCGCCCCAGTCTGAAGATTCGTGACTGATTGGTATACTCTGATCTCAGCAGCTAAAATGTGTTCTCAGTCACTCCACAAGCAGACTCTACTAACACATTTCATCTATTGCAGGTTTCTTGTTTGAGGCAATGGAGTCATGTGGTCTGTGTCCAGCACCTCATGTCATGAGACTGACATTGCGCACAGTCATGATGGTGAGTAACCAGTTTAAACTGGAAAAGTTACTTAATTAGGCAACGGTTTAGTGTTAAGCAGAAGTGATGAGGTTGTTTTACCGCCCCAGTCTGAAGATTCATGACTGATTGGTGTACTCTGATTTAAAACGGACTTAATCATAACATGAGTGTTCCTGCCCTCCATGTTTCTAAGTGTTTGTTTTTAAACTTTGCAGATTGGAGGGTACGTGCCACATCGTGACGATCTCCTGTGTGCTGCCACCAAGATGACTGCAGTTTGAACTACACTGGAATTGTGTGGACAGCTGTGATGTTTACATTTGTGGGGTTCTGTCACTTAAAATTTGCAGTAACAAAACAATAAAGTGTTTAAAATTTAGCAGACTAAGCAGTTTTATTTCAAGTGTGACTGTGGGGAGACTCGATAAACCAGAACATTTTAATAGTGCAAGTTTTTAGAATGTCAGGTTTCTGGCTTAAAGGGATAACACAGGGTGCTTTGTGTTGTAGCACAAATTAAATCAAACCTAAATGCTAACTGTCAAAGAATTGGCTTGAGGCTGATCGATGAGATGACAAATTATGCAGAACTGGCCTGTGCAAGAATGGTGGAAAGCACCAAATTTTTCTCTGTAGGAGCTTGTGATACAACCAGAATTTGCAAAGAATTGCATGTCAAAGAGAACTTTAGACTACATAAGAACGAGCATAACAAGTTGTCTGCAAGAATCAAGTGTGGATGTTGTAAGAAGGCAACTGCAGTGTTTTGCCACAAGAATGGATGAACTTTTATTACTGGGTTCATACAAGTAAACTATGGTAAGTCTCCTTTAAATCAGTGCAAACCCAGGACTGCTGGGTAAATCCTTACTTGATGGGACAAGTATAAAAGCATTCAGTCACTAAAGGCGGCAGGTCATGAACAGAGACCAGCTGGTCTGCAGTTAAACATTCAGTCAGCAGTGAAGATCCTCGCAGCGATGTCATCTAATAACCAGTCCACGCCAGCTAACAAGTTCTCTCCTGTTACTGCACTGCAACCAATGATACACCAGTGATGACTTTTGATGTTATCCAGGGCCAGCGCCTGCAGAAGAACAAAGTGTCAGCATCCACCGTGATATATGCAACTATATCATTGCTGAAATGCAGTGTCAAGTGGGTGCAGAGCTCACCTCTCGTATTGCCTCTTTGGACAGAGCTCCTGGTAAATCCTGTTTGTTGGCAAAAACCAGCAGCGTTGCACCAGCTAACCTCTGCAAAGAACGGAGCGCAGCTTATTTAAAAATAGCATAACGTGTTCATACTGAAATCAAATATTTTGACTCTAGCTTTTAGGGGTCCATGGAGGCCAGTGTGAGTTGCCCAGTTTTGAAAATATCTTAAAAGATATAGAAAGTCCAGACAACTCAGAAAAACGATTAAAGATTTGCTTTCTATTAAAGATAAATGGATACTTCTGATTGGTTTGGGCAAAATATTCCTTTTAAATGACAGGTGGAATACCAGGGTTAAGGCTGGTATTCAGGACTAGTGAGTGTCACATTTTTACACACCTACCCTTCTGGTCTAACGGTTACTGCAAACCTATTGCGTTTACTCTTTTATCCTTTAAAAAACAAAACAACCAATATAAAGGATTCTGTCACTCCACTGTGTGTCATTCTCATATACCTCCTCCAGGAGGAGTGCGCTGAGCTCCTGTCTGCAGTCTTCCAGTCTGAGTCTGTCTGCGCTGTCCACCACCCACACCAGCCCATCTGTGCTCTCAAAGTAGTTCCTCCAGTAGGAGCGCAGTGACTTCTGACCGCCTACGTCCCAAATATTCAGTTTAAACCTGGAAACACAAGGAGTGGGAGGCATGAATGGAAATGTACAGACTGAGCTAGAAAAAAAAAAAAAACAGGTCTAAAGAATACTTTTGTACATTAACACAGGAGGTTTTCAGCAAACGTTTGCCTCCCTTCTACTTTTAAATACCGTACGAACCACAAGTTGGCAAGCAGCCTGAGAGCGAAGTGCTCTGATATAGTCCCATTTGGTTTTATGGTAAAATGGGGCCTGATTATTTAAGAGATGAAGGATTTTAACTTTGATTCTGGATTTAACAGGCTGACACACAGAAATAAAAGCCAAATCAAAAGGCGCCACAGGCGGAAGGAAATAGAGGCAAATAGATCTGAAGGGATAAAGCATTTCCTGTGACTTTTATTCCTTTATTACACTGAAGCTTCATTTATTATTTGTCATGGTTTTCACACAAGACAACACACAATACCTACTTTCATATTCATATAGGCACATTTTAATTTTAGATTATTATATCGACCATCTTTGAAATTTTTCCTTGACTAGATTAGTTTTTTTAAAGAAACATGGGTGTCAAAGCAACGTGCGTGTGCGCGTGTTTGAGCCAGTGCGCGCGTTACCCTTTGTGCTCCAGCGTTTTGATGTTGAAGCCCAGTGTGGGAGAGATGGTGCTGACGTCCTCCCCGTTGAATTTTTTCAAGATGGTCGTCTTCCCCGCGTTGTCCAGACCTCTGCACGCGCCAGGTTAAAGACAACTCACACACCTGAGAGGTTTTAATCGATTAATCAGCGTCTCGTATATTTACTAGAATACGTGTAACAGCTAGCATAGCAAGAAGGATGAATCCGCACAGAGGGAAAAATAAAGAGAAAGGCGTTATCCGGCATCTTTATCTAACGACACAGACACACAGAGAAGCTTGCGGGTTCTTATTTGATACATGTATAGTTATAATAAACCAAGTGCACGAATGCCACTTTGTTTTCAGCCTAGCCAAACCTGTCACAGAAAGGATACAGCATCAGCAGCCTCATCTCGCGCTCCTTCTGTTTCATCTTCTTCAAAATTGTTAGTAAACCCATCGTGACGCTGCCCCGTTTAACTGTTATACTGTAATAAATGTATGTTATAATTTTAAAGTTTAGTATGATAATGTTCGGCTCTCGTAAGCAGCATTGCAACTCAGGAAGAAGCCAGAGTGTTAATCCCGCCCCATGTAGCCACCGATTGGCTTGTTTTGCAGCAAGAGAACGTGGATTGGTTGCTTTCAACTTCCGGCGCCGGCAGATTGGTCAGTGTGCATATTTAAGGTGTGGCCGGGCTGTGGAGGCCAGAGAACTACTGTGATGGTTTGCGGCAGCGCCTACTTGTGTCTGTTGTGGAAATTACACATTTGAGTCGGTTTGGGGAATGTTCTAATTTTCAAAATATAAAATGTTAACGATCTTGTGAAAATGAAAACAAGCATCAGAAATGTGAACATTTTTACATTTAGGAGTTATAAACGAGTCAGCTATTTTTACCACAGTTTTCAACCACTGAATCCACTTTACAGATTTTTGCAAATATTTCTTAGGCGCTTCTTTTCTAACTTTTAACAAAATACACTGGAAAAATTGCAATGACACCTTTTTGTGAATTATGTGATAAATGTGATTTATTAATAAATATTAATAAATCTAATTAAAAATCGAATTAATCTAAGTTAATGTACAGAGAACCAAAGAAAATAAATACAGTTCAGGCTCTGTAGTCCAAAGCTTTACCATACCAGCTCTTTCCCTCTTCTTCTTATTCTTCTTAAAAAATAAATTAAAACAAAAACATAGTTTCTTAAACTGTAAAGTAAAATCTGAGTTGTTTCATATTTTTTTCTTGCGTGATTTACTTAAGATAACAAAACAATTTAAATTAACAACATTTTTATGTGGGAATTAAACAAGTCAGTTAATCTAAATGTAAAATGTGAATTTGTTTAGAGAAAACATAATATATTTAAGTAAGATGTGACATTTCTAACAATAATTGGTCTAAAATAACTCATTTAATCTATTTACATTAAGTAAAACATATTATTATAAATAGCTCTCCCTCACAGGGAGCTGGTGTGGATGTGGTCAAATGTCATTGTATGCAAATACTTCTGCAGCGGTGCCTTCACAAGATGGTGAAAATCAAGATTTTTTTGTGGATATTTGTGATTGATAGTGATGCTGTTTTTCACACTCTGTACTTCTGCAGCGTTCCTAAGCAGTCAGCTTATTTTAGAACAGTTTTCACTTTCACTACTGACTTTAATTACTCTTCTCTGGCCCCGGTGGCACCAGTGTCCGGCAGCCTCGCCTATGTCAGTGCGCCCCAGGGTGGCTGTGACTACAATGTAGCTTGCCATCACCAGCGTGTGAATGGGTGGATGACTGGTTGTGTAAAGCGCTTTGGGGTCCTTAGGGACTAGTAAAAGCGCTATACAAATACAGGCCATTTACCATTTCTCTCCAGAGCATACCGCCACCTGCTCCCTGCTTTCATTACAGATTATAATGTCATGTGCAAACATAAGAGTTGCTGGAGACTTCTGGCTCCTCATCTGTCAACCTGCCCATCATCACTGCAAACAAGAAGGGGCAAGATGGTAATCCTATCCCCTGGCTCACTGTCCTCATACATGTCCTGCACCACCCTCCTGACTTCCTGATACAGCACCACTGTTCCTCTCGTCTGACCTATCCTATATTTTCTCTCGATCCTTAAGAACACAGTGCAACTCCTTCTGACCTTCTCTAAACTCCTCCATCAACACTGTCAAAGCAAACAACACCTCTGTAGTGCTCTTACTCTCCATACTGCTGCTCACTGATCGTCACCTCTGTTCTTAACCTAGCTTCAGCAACTCTTCAGCACATCTTTCCTGTAGCTTTATGGTATGGCTCATCAGCTTTATCTCTCTGTAGTTACTACAGCTTTGCACATTACCATTTTCTTCTAAATCAGTAGCTACACTTCTCCACATGTACATTACTAGTCAAAAGTTTGGACACCTTCTCATTTAATCTTTTTTCTTTATTTTCATGACTATTTACATTGTAGATTCTCACTGAAGGCATCAACTTGTGTAGTGAACACAAAAGTGTGAAATAACTCAAAACATGTTTTTCAAAATAGCATCCCCTTGCTTTGATTACTGCTTTGCACACTCTTGGCATTGTCTCTATGAGCTTCATGAGGTCGTCACCTGAAATGGTTTTCTAACAGTCTTGAAGAAGTTCCCAGAGATGCTGAGCACTTTTTTGCCTTTTGCCTTCACTCTGAGGTCCATCTCATCCCAAACCATCCATTGGGTTTAGGTCAGGTGACTGTGGAAGCCAGGCCATCTGGTGCAGACCTCCATCACTCTGCTTCTTGGTCAAATAGCCCTTACACAGCCTGAAGGTGTGTTTTGGGGTCATTGTCCTGTTGAGAAATAAATGATGGTCCAACTAAAGGCAAACCCGATAGGATGGCATGTTGCTGCAGGATGCTGTGGTAGCCATGCTGGTTCAGTGTGCCTTCAGCTTTCAGTAAATGCCCAACATTGTCACCAGCAAAGCATCTTCACCTTCCTTCTCCATGCTTCACGGTGGGAACCATGAACGTAGAGACCATCTATTCACCTTTTCTGTATTGCACAAAGAAACAGCAAGTGGAACCAAACATCTCAAATTTGGACTCATCAGACCAAAGCACAGATGTCCACCGGTCTAATGTTCATTCCTTTTAGACCCCATTCCTACAAAACTGCTCAAAGAAGTCCTGCCATTAATTAATTCTTCGATCTTAAATATGATCAACCTATCTCTAATGATCGGCTATGTACCACAGGCCTTCAAGCTAGCTGTAGTTAAACCTCAAAAAGCCATCTCTAGACCCAGCAGTCTTAGCTAATTATAGGCCAATCTCCAACCTTCCTTTCATATCAAAAATCCTTGAAAGAGTAGTTGTCAAACAGCTAACTGATCATCTGCAGAGGAATGGTTTATTTGAAGAGTTTCAGTCAGGTTTCAGAGCTCATCACAGCACAGAAACAGCTTTAGTGAAGGTTACAAATGATCTTCTTATGGCCTCTGACAGTGGACTCATCTCTGTGCTTGTCCTGCTAGACCTTAGCGCAGCATTCGATACTGTTGACCATAATATCCTATTAGAGCGATTAGAACATGCTGTAGGTATTACAGGTACTGCACTGCAGTGGTTTGTATCATATCTATCTAATAGACTCCAATTTGTACATGTAAATGGAGAGTCCTCTTCACACACTGAGGTTAATTATGGAGTTCCACAGGGTTCAGTGCTAGGACCAATTCTGTTTACATCATACATGCTTCCCTTAGGCAGCATCATTAGAAGACATAGCATACATTTTCACTGCTATGCAGATGACACGCAGCTCTATCTATCTATGAAGCCAGATAACACACACCAATTAGTTAAACTGCAGGAATGTCTTAAAGACATAAAGACCTGGATGGCCGCTAACTTTCTGCTTCTTAATTCAGATAAAACTGAAGTTATTGTACTCGGCCCTGAAAATCTTAGAAATATGGTATCTAACCAGATTCTTACTCTGGATGGCATTACCTTGGCCTCCAGTAACACGGTGAGGAACCTTGGAGTCATTTTTGACCAGGATATGTCCTTCAATGCACATATTAAACAAATATGTAAGACTGCTTTCTTCCATTTGTGCAACATCTCTAAAATTAGAAATATCCTGTCTCAGAGTGACGCTGAAAAACTAGTTCATGCATTTATTACTTCCAGGCTGGACGACTGTAATTCATTATTATCAGGATGTCCAAAAAACTCACTGAAAAGCCTTCAGCTAATCCAAAATGCTGCAGCAAGAGTGCTGACAGGGACTAGAAAGAGAGAGCATATTTCTCCTGTTTTGGCTTCGCTTCATTGGCTTCAAGTCCAGAATTGAATTCAAAATCCTGCTCCTCACATACAAGGTCTTAAATAATCAGGCTCCATCTTATCTTAATGACCTTGTAGTACCATATCACCCTATTAGAGCACTTCGCTCTTGCTCTGCAGGCTTACTTGTTGTTCCTAGAGTATTTAAAAGTAGAATGGGAGGCAGAGCCTTCAGTTTTCAGGCCCCTCTTCTGTGGAACCAGCTTCCAGTTTGGATTCGGGAGACAGACACTATCTCTACTTTCAAGATTAGGCTTAAAACTTTCCTTTTTGCTAAAGCATATAGTTAGGGCTGGACCAGGTGACCCTGGATCCTCCCTTAGTTATGCTGCAATAGACGTAGGCTGCCGGGGATTCCCATGATGCATTGAGTTTTTCCTTTCCAGTCACCTTTCTCACTCACTATGTATTAACAGACCTCTCTGCATTGAATCATATCTGTTATTAACCTCTGTCTCTCTTCCACAGCATGTCTTTATCCTGTCTTCCTTCTCTCACCCCAACCGGTCGCAGCAGATGGCCGCCCCTCCCTGAGCCTGGTTCTGCCGGAGGTTTCTTCCTGTTAAAAGGGAGTTTTTCCTTCCCACTGTTGCCAAAGTGCTTGCTCATAGGGGGTCATATGATTGTTGGGTTTTTCTCTGTATCTATGAAGCGCCTTGAGGCGACTTTTGTTGTGATTTGGCGCTATATAAATAAAATTGAATTGAATTGAATTGAATCCTTCTGTATCCTCGCCCAAACAAATCTCTTCTGCTTGTTGCTTTTCTTTGGAGTTGTTTCTTAGCAGCTATTTGACCATAAAGGCCTGATTCGTGCAGTCTGATCATTTGATGTAGAGATGTGTCTGCTACTGGAACTCTGTGTGGCATTTATCTGGGCTCTAATCTGAGGCTGCTGACTCAGATGAATTTTTCCTCAGTAGCAGAGATGACTCTTAGTCTTCCTTTCCTGGGCGGTCCTCGTGTGAGCCAGTTTCACCAGAGCGATTGATGGTTTTTGTAACTCCACTTTGGGACACATTCAAATTTTGACTGACTTAGATTCAGATCTTAAAGAAATTACAGACTATCGTTTCACTTATGCGATTGGTTGCCGTAAAATGAATTCTAACAGTTGTCAAATAAGACAGTCAGCTGTGTACCATCCTGACTTCTGCACAGTACAACTGATGGTCCCAACCCCGCATTAAGAAGGCAAGAAATTCCACAAATGAACCCTGACAAGGCAGACCTGTGATAGAAAAAACATTTGTCAACAAAGAAAAGCGTGGCTACTTTCAAGAATCTAAAATATAAAACATATTTAGAGCTTTTTATCAATGTTTTCTTTGCTACATAATTCCATATATCTTGCTTAATAACATTTGATGTATCTACAATATAGAAAGTAGTAAAAATAAAGAAAAACCATTAAATGGAAAGGTGTGTCCAAACCTTTGATTGTGTATGTCATTTGGATGAACCACCTTTGCACTCTTCATTCTCTTCATAGCTGCCCTCACTTCATCCTTTCTTATCCATGTTCCACCCATCTTACTCTCTCTTACATTTTCTACACCCATCAGTTCCTCAAAAGTATTTCTTCCAACTTGTCAACACCCTGACTTGACTCATTAGCACATTTCCAACTCTATCCTTAATCACCCCAACCTGCTGCTCATCCGTTCCAGCTCGATCTCTGTCTAGCCAATTGACAAGTTATTTTCGCCTTCCTTTATTGCCGAGACTCAAATTCAATGCACTCTAAACATTTTTTCTTGCTGTACACTTAGCTTCTCAGTTCTTCATTGCACTTTGTTCATTTCCCACTTTTTTTTTGTCTTTTTCTTTTTTTTTCTAGACTCTTCCTTCAAATGCTTTCCCGTATGTCTTTAATTCGCCACCAACTTTCCCTTTCTAATTTCCTGTCAAGAGGATACACCACCTACCTTGTTGGTACTTTCCCTCACCACTTCAGCTGGAAAACATTTTCACTCTTTAACACCAGGAATAGCAGCATTTGGGGGGTTTTTTGGTTTGTTTTTTTTGTTTTTTTTTAGGAAAAACCGAATATATCATACAGTGGATGTATTTAGAGCACTTGTCTTGTTCTACATTTTGTCACTTTACAGCCTTACACTAAAAAAAAAGGATTACATTAATTTTTCCAATCATAATACCCCATATTTACAAAGTGAGAAAAATGAATGTATTCATTTTGGAATAAGGCTGTAACAATGCAAAAAGTAGAACAAGTGAAGTGCTGTGAACACTTCCCAGATGCGTTGTATTTTAAACTTTCCAGCCCTTCAAGCCCTGCAGTGAGCCGGATTGGATCCCTTGGTGAGTCTGGTCTGGTCCTCGGACCAAATGTTTGACATCTCAGAGATAAAATGTTACATTTCAAATTTGAGACAATAGTGTAAAAAAGTAAATAAGGGCAGCTTCTAATATTAAGCTAAGTTTAAAGGAGAGAAAGAAAATAGAATGCATTTTATTGTCACTATACACATGTGCAATGACATGCAGACAAAACAAACAAACCCTTCAGCCTACAGGCTGGATCAGGTATCTCTGAAAATCCCATGAGTTAGCCATTTTCTTCTCGGCTTAGAAGACCTGAAGCCATCAGAGCTCAAATGTTTCTGTGGAAAGTTACATCATTTTCTGCCGAGAACTCTTCCAAGCGCTGGCTTGTTTCTGGAGGCTTGGACAGCAATTTCCTGGCAATCCGCTTTAGAAATTCCCTGCACGTGGGGAAGGAGACACCTTAGTCTATATATGGTCAGCAGACCCGAGCGCTTCCTGCCCCTGTGAAACTTTCCCCAGCCATTTAAAATAACGCATTCACGTGCTGTCGGAAATTAGGATTTCACACGTTGGTCTTTTCACAATCCGGACCTTAAAAGTGTGACGCTAACATGTCAGAGATGTTAGCAGAAAAACACGGATTTACTGCGTGACGTGAAGCTGCACAACAATGTGCGCGTGTGAGAGATAAATCGAATGCACTTTGTAAGCACGTGTGGGGAGTGAAACTAACATGCTGCACCTGAAAGCAGCACGCCCACCCCCTCCAGCTTTGCAAGGCAACGGGTCAGTTTAAAATAAAGAGAAACCGAAAGAGAAAGAGAACAGCAGCATCATGTTGCATCATCTGTTGCCAGACCTGCGGAACTCATAAGTCATCAGATAAAGCGACTGAGCGCCTCAGTCAGCGCCACACAGTCACCAAGCAACACATCCGATGTTAGTCTGTAGCACGGCAACAGGTCCCAGCATTACCTGCTCTGTCCTGATATCCCGATAATCGCGTATGAATGGATACGGCTTCCCCTGCTGCACTCATGGTCCAAGACAGGTGAAAGCCTCGTGCTGCCGCAGGCGACCAGCCGACAGGTGAGCCAGTCTGCTGCAGGAGCGTGGGTCAAGATGTCCCCGTTATACATGGACTCCGGGTCCGAGTCCGCCAGCCCCAGCAGTACTGCAGGATCGGTAAGTTCCTCTTTCTCGTCTCTTGACTCGATCATCAAATCCCCGTATTCAGGTCATCCTATGGACCTTTTCACGCTGTTGATGCTAAGAGTAAACTTATGTGATGTGAAATTCACACCGATATTGGTTATAATTATGGGCTACAACAGGTATAACACCCATTCACTGTTTATATTGAGTCAGATCCTCTTCTGATTAATGAACCTCTGGCTTTTTTCCTTTTTACACTGTAAATAAAAATGATATATTATTAAAGCTAAAGTTATAATTATTATCATTATTGTATAGTAATATACAGCAATATATAGTAATATATAGTATTAATTATTAGTCATGCTAGTTATAATCATCATCCACTGCCTCTAAAACCACTATTTATCAACTCAGATCCACTTTAAGCCCTCCAAACAGATCTGTTTGTAAAATAAGTGATTTATTTAAATTTCATTTAAATTATTAGTACCTTAATTATCATTATTGTTATTAGTTTTTAAACTGAGTATTGGTCTTCCACCTCTGGTGCCCTGAACCCTCAGTTCACGTCCGGCTCAGGTTATTTACTGCAGTTATCGTGTGTGTGTTTGCAAAGTATACACAGATTGTACATACTGCCTGTAGAACAGTCAGCAACAGCTGTGCTGAGTGAAAATTGAACTCACGAAATGAATGGAAGGTGTAGTCTAATAAAGACCTGAATTATTGTGTGCAATAAAAAGAATCTTCCTTGTTATTTGTCATATGGTTTGTCAGCCCTCGCCTTTGCTTCGCATCACGCGCTGCATCAAAGCACTTCACGTATTATTGACCCGCTTTATTTTGAAGGGCCACACGCACTGTCTCATGTGATTGGTTTGTCTCATGACCTTGTAAGTCATGTTATACCTTTAAAACAAAAACGCGGTATCGAAATGAAATCGATACACGCCCTTTAAAAAGAAGAAAGCCAAAGTCAAAATAGAAGTGCATACTTGAACGCCCACTGTGTCACTGTGCGGTCTAATTAACCCCAGATATTTCTCCTTAATTCTGTTGTTGTTTTGGCAGGAGAGAGAAAGAGGGGGACAACAGATGGGACCCAGAGGGCCAAAAAGACGGGAGAAGAACAGGGATGCAGCGAGGAAGAGCCGCAGAAAACAGACAGAGAGAGCAGATGAACTTCATGAGGTCTGACTCCTTTCCCCCTCTGCTTCCTTCCATTGTCATCCTCTGACTCTGTCACTTTCTGTCTCCTTTTCACACACAGCCTGTTTGATGAGCAGTGTGTGTATGTGTGCGTGTGCACGCGCGTGCGTATTGTGTAATCTGGCAGCATGCTTGCAGGCGTTTCTTGTAAATAGCCTGCTTTAGGAGAAGGACTTTCACTCCCTCTGCTTTGCCCTCCCTATCAGCCCTCCCTTTCCTGTCTGCCATCCACACACACATATACACACGCACACACACAGACGCATTTGTTTTCAATCTGTACTTGCCTGTCTTTTTTTTCTCCCCTGGGGGGCGGGTGCAAATTCCACAGGTCAGGGTACACATCCGCACACACGGACACGCTTCCCAGAGCACTCAGTCAGATTTCTAAAGTATCTTTGATGACCGCGTGCTTACACACAAGCCTAACAGCACGTAGCCCTGAAAACTGTTTCAAGGTCATACATGCATTACAGTTATGAAGGGTTATTGTAAAAATGTGGTGTTCAAGATTTCTTACTGTGATTTGAAACCCATCCATTGAAGCAGAAAGTATTCAGGTGGTGGTGTTCTCTAAAATACTGAAATAATGTTAGCTACTAGTTACATGAAGAGCTAAATGGAACTAAGTTATTGTGCATCGTCATATGCTGGTGATTTTGATAAGCAGTGGCACACAGTTGTACATACAGTTAATCTGTTGATGTGCATCTTTAAGCACGGTGGGAATGCCGCATCTTAGCACGCTTCCTGTGTTGCGTTCACTTCGCTGGTCACCTGCTTTGGTTGTTTGTGAGACCTTTAATAGGTTCCTCTTGTCTTATCTTGCTAAACTTTGCACTTCTGTATTCCAGCCAGATTACTTGGCTCATAGTTTTAAAATTTCTCCCATCACATGAGATCTGCAGTTTCGTTTGATAATTTGATAATTATGCTTCATATGTATATATATTTCTGTACAATTTTCTTTAGCCTAGGTCAATTTTTTTCCTAATACTATCTTAAACAAATTTGCCATTTCCAATTCCAAAAAAGTATGAGTGGACATGAGGATGAGCCTAAGCCACAGAGTCCTATTTAACCAACAGGTTGAGTTGTACAAATTCAGGTTTCTGTGCAGTAAAAAGAAGCATTTGTTCTCCTGTCATGTCACTAATCTGATTCGTCCGTCGGTTCACGCTCATAAATGTGTTTAATTACTCTCATTCTGACAAAGAGAAAACAAAACCACCGGTTTGCTGTGCTGCACCCGAGCTCGTGCTCTTTTACTACCACTAAGCTCTATTTTCCTTTTAGATTACATCCTACCTGTTGTAACCTGCTCAATATGTCTGCGTGTACCAAATTTATGAATGGGTGTGAATGTGTGTGCGTGTCTTTTTTTGTGTCGGGAACTCGCACTTTCGCTTTCCCTCTTTCCTTCTCTTTCAGTTCTGCTGCGTGTGTGTGTGCTTCACTTGAAGTTCTGGGAAGTGTCGTTGCCTCAAGCCACTCGAACTTGTTAAAAACTCAAAGTTGTGTCAGCAGCTTACAGTTTAATGGGACGGAGACCGTGACTCACAACTGCATAGCACAGCTCTGACTCTTCTTCAGGGCAACTGTCAAGTTTACACTTTAATGTTAAAAGTAGACGAATGTTAGCTGTGCTGAAGTGACGGCTCATTAGAGTAGATTTGAGTGGGTCACAGTTCAAAATAATCCTTAGTTAAATCTTAGGCATATCCTGTGTGTGTGTGTGCAGGCTCTGCCACCGTAACTTGCACCACAATGACTACTATTTTCATGCAACCTTCACAGTTTTGCAATATATAGATAAAATAGTATGATTAGCAGTAAATCATGTGTAGATTCAAGTACTGCAAGTAAGATTTCCATTTTATCAAATGTCCCTTGCTGAAAAGTTCTTAACTTTGAAAACAGTTTATCATCTTCTTCTCCTGTTCTCTGTTCACTCATATCTTTGAGGCTGTTGTATGCTGACCTCCTTTTTCTTCTGTTCTTAGGAACTACATTTTTTTTGGAAACTAAGCAGATATCTCCATGCTGTCAGCTGAAAGCAGGCTGCAAATGAAATCATTAGTCATTATGCATTAGTCAAATCTGCCAATCACATTTAACTACTCTGTACTTTACTGAATGAGCTGGAATGCTGCTCCGGATTGTTCCGGCCCACTTTAGGCATCGCCTTAAGGCGAAATTGCCTTTCGTCAGTGTTATCACCCTGTGTTTGCTTTGGTTAGTCAGAGATGGCCTCTAGTTTTTATGGAAGACGCTGAGTTGTCTGTGGCAGTAGTGAAATTTGGGAAGAAGTGTGACCTCAGCTAAAAACAGAGAACCTTTGCCTTCATCGTCAAGAAGTTGTGCCTTTTAACGTGTGTTGGTTTTAGAGATGAGGTACAACTTTTACTTTGAAGGTCTTTGTTCTTGTTTGCTTCTTGTTTACGCCGCACTGTTTCAAGTTTATCAGCCGGCTGGTGGTTAGCTAGCGAGTGTTTGCAGGAGTTGGAGCCTTCTGTGCAAACTACCGAAGACTCTGCTAGCAGCCAAAGCCGAAGAGGTGGTCGTGGAATATACATTTATTTTCCCCCTATAGTGAACGGGGGTTACTGAGGGTCATCAGCTGATCTCTAGGCCTAACTTACTGAGGTCTGACTCAGATTTCTTATTATTATCTGCTCTTTGCGACTCGAAGGTTTGAGCAGCAGGTGATGGGGCTTCAGCCACAGTCTGTCCGAGATGACTATATTAGGCATATCCCCGGCAGATCCAAGAGTAGAAAAAAACAGTCAAAAACAGTGAATTTTATTGTTAAAGACTGAGTTCATTAGTTGTATGTATTTGAAACTATGGCCACCAATGTAACAGTATGTATATATGACCACTAAAAAAAGGACGAGCATCTCGAAAGTGCTTTAAGTTTACCGCTAAATGTAAAGAAAACCGTTGTAAATGCTCCAAAAAGGCACGTTTATTGAGAAAGCTTTTTGCCACATTTCAATTCAAAATTTTCCTAATTGGTCCCATGCATTAGTCTGCACTTATCAGCAAGGAGTCACTTTTTGTTCTCTCTCCACCGCCTACCCACTCGTTTCATGCTGATCTTGCAGCGCTGTCACTTAGGAGCAATATTTCAGTTCTCCTTTGGGGTCCTGGCGTTGGCCACACTTCATGCCTCTTGTGCTTTCTATTGCTGCACACTCTCGGAGCCTTAAAGGAGCGTCATTAAGATTGTTTCGCTGTGTCGTTTTATTACTGCGCAGCACAGGCTTGGTGTGATATTATGTGGGTGGCATGTGATTGCGTTCATTGTTTGTCCTTTGATGTATGTCTGTAATAAGTTTTTATGGCTGGTGAGCGCCTCAGTTAGGGATAATAAAGATATACCTGACTTTTCTTCTTTACTATTGATCCCTCCGCTTTGTCTTTTTTCCCCCACCCCCTTATTTAATCGCTTCCTATTCCCCTTTGCCCTCTGTCTCCTCAGGAACTCCAGAGTCTTGAGCACTCGAACTCGGCTCTTCATAAGGAGATCGCTGCATTGAAAAAGGAGCTGCACCTGTTAACGACGTCGCTGGAGCATCACGAACCTTACTGCCGCCTCCCCTCCAGCCTTGCGGGTTCTTCTTCAGCTGACTGTCAGACCAGCTCCAACCATCACGGAATCGCCGAGGCCTCGGACTCCACCGTGGCTGCTTCCTCTGCGCTCCCCTTCTCTCTGACCTCCAGCCTGGGACTTCAGAGCCTTGACTGCGTCAAAAGAAACCATGTCTCTCCTCCAGCTAACACAACATTAGCCTCCTCTGCTCATTCTTCACCTAAGCTCTTCAATTCCTCCTCTTCCTCTTCCTCCAGCCCAGTGACAGTTCCCTATTCAGCATCTTTCACCACATACACAGCTCTGCACTCTTTATTTAGCAAAGAACCTATAATGACCTCAAGCACAACAAATGGTATACCCATCTGTGACGGTCTTATTTCAAACCCCGTTCCCTCCGGTGTGCTCTCCACAGCTGCGCAGCCCACGCTGGAGCAAGACACCCTCTGTGAAATGGGTTACACAGTGGACGGATTTTTTAAGGAGAAAACATCTTTTCTAAATGCTACAGCTGACGCTACACCCCCTTATTCCCATTTAGAGGCTGGAAGTGCGGGTGTAGTAGCACCGGGTTGCGTGCCCCAAATGCCTCCATGTCGCTTTAGTGGAAACCCAAGCAGTTCAGTTTCACCGTCTACTTTTTTACCATCACCTCTTCAAAATCCTCTTCCTCCTTCTCTTTTAGCTCCAGCCGTTTCAGGTTTGGAGCCATCACCCATGCCTTCTTTTTCCTCAAAGCAGAGTTATGATCAAGACAATACATCAAACAGTGTGTCTCTGCTCTCCCTGCTCACTGTCCCCGGTCCACTTGATATATCTCAAGCTACCTCCAGCAGCTTCGATAGGGCTCCGTCTGAACCTCCGCCATTGGCGCCACAACCAGGGGTTCCCTCAAAGGAACTTGAACTTTGTGATTTTTTCGACTGGCTCATAAGTGGGAATAATAACCAGTAGCGCTACAGAAAAGTCATTTTGATTCATGTGTTGTGAGGAGATGACCTCTGGACTCAAGCTAGTAACAAACCAAAGACTGAATGTCTTCTGTCATATTTCATATTCATACCAGATGCTACTTATTTATTGAGCTTTCTGTTACGAAAATGCAGCGATTTCATGATTGAGCTTCCATTTGGTTTGGTCACAGAAAAATTGTCAATCTGAACCCTGCGGTTTCCAGAATGCAACCAGTAGCTGACTAGATTCTCATGTATTTGTACCTCCAGCGTCACAGGTTATCTCATCCTCTCTGAGACTAAAGTAATCTTTATGTCTGCGCTTATTAGTAAGTGGCATAAAAATGCCTCCCGAACTTTGAGGGTCTTTGAGCAGAAATCTCTAATTTCAAGAACGAACGCAATAAATTCCAGTGTCTTTTTCCACAGTCAGTAATCATTTGCAGGCACCGCTCTTTCCTAAATCATGAAAAAGGAGACATAGTAAAACTGAGTCAACATGGTGAAACTTGTAACTTTTAATTTTAGATTGGGTGGAGTGGTCCTCTCACTTCCTTGCAACTTCACGGAAAGGTTACCAGAATAAATTTCCTTCTAAGCTGCAATACAAACACAGGGCAGTGCCAAAGTTAACAACACATCCTTACTCACTTTCTTCTTCTTTTTATTTATGTACCTTAATCTTAATTGAAGACACACATTCTCAGCACATATTCTGCTACTGCTGCTAATTGATATTTAAATCTTAAAGTGAAATCAGCCACTTTCATGAAATTGGTACAGTACAGTGGGATCGCTGGCCTTCTAAATTCCCTGTGAGCCACTGTGAAGGGCTGCTTTATTACAAGGTTGCATTAGAATGTAGTGATCCCAGCTATCAGAGCTAATAATCCGGTTGTTCAGTCTGACGTCACTAGCCGTGTCTGGGCCTAAACTCCGCTGCAGGTCCATATATCAAACGATCACTATGGCATTACTGAGAGTTGAAAAACTGTCTAAAGTCTTTCATCTTTAATAAAATGATCAGCGTTCTGCTCTACCAGGTGTAACAATTGAGTTTAACATCCAGGCATCCATGAAAACGGAATTTATGACATTTAACGGAGTTAGAAGTTAGCAGGAAGTTAGCTCGCTAGCTTCTATCTAAATACAATATAACATGTCCTGACTGCGGGGTTTTGGAAACAAATTAAAACGTACAGCTTTGTTATCACTTCCAACATAAATGAAGACAGAAAACTAAACAGCAGTGACGTTTGTAGGGTTACTGAAGTTGGGCTAGCTGGTATATAATGATGTGCTACGTGACCGCTAGCGACACAGCTATGTTAGCATAATATAAACAAGCTAACTTTTTTTCCACTCGATAAAAGTTACCGTGAGTGTTCTCGGTGGTCAGGAACAAATGTAATCGCATGGCAGGGTGCTGTAAAAGGACCAAACTTCAGCCAGGAGAACAACTGAGATAATCCATCCACAATACGAGGTTAGTCATTCATATACTGCTGCATGGGCTGGGCTGTAGTTACATCCTAAGGTTTTAAAAACTGAGCTTAAATAAATGATTAGCGGTAATAAAAGCCGAGGGAGGTCAACAGTGATCACTGACTGTTTTAGGAGCTTTTTGAGATTAAATAGAAGAAAATACAAAACATTAAACATGTTAACAACACAAAAGCCATATTAAACGCAGACTACTTTAGGCCCGGAAGTAGGATTCGTCGCGTCATCACTTAACGACCGGATGGAGCTAACTCTCTAACAGTGTAGCTCATTGACAATGGTCGAGTCAGATCATGTTTATAACATTTTAAAGTCTTGTATAGGAACGTGTTAGTGTTTGTTTGGTCTGTTTTTTTTGTCACGCACTCTTATGACTTGCTTATACAAGCATGACTTCCATGTAGAAGCACACTATGAGAATAAATAACCTCTTATGTATAACCGTTGACTGGTTAACCCTTCAAAGCCTGAACTGTGAAACGATTACCTAAAAATTCAAACTTTATTGAAAATGGAGTGTTTATTGAACCTTTTAACGACATTTAAACAAAAAAAAATTTAACTATTAATTTGCACCCTGCATATTTTTGCAATTTATCCCTCATAAATGAATCAGAAGGAACATATCTCACTGATGATGTAGACATCAGGATGATGTAAACCCACGAAAACTTTAAAAGGTTGAAGACGGACCTGCAGCTGTTGTTGCTGAAGTTATTCATTTTATGTTTGTTCATAGAGCCCAAAAGGATAATTATAGATGACGTAGAAATAAAAATAATTTTTGGATGTCAAGGGGTGGGTGATGGGGGGTGCACACAAGTATGCTGTGCATGGAGTAATGGTTTTCACCCATTATTTTTCAGGTGGATTGGGAGCAATAATTACCCTGTAATTTTAATTCATTTGTAATTTTAAAAAATCTTTCTATAAATCAGATGCTATATTTGATGCAGCTCTTGCTTTCCATAAAAAATATAAAATTGTTGGTCCAAACTGACAATTTAACACAATTTATGTTTTAGTACATTTTTTGTGCTCATTTCAAGTGGTTTGACCCTGTGAACCAGGAGGTGGATTAATGTCTTTTAAAGAAACTGCTGCTGAAAAAAGTGTTTTTTCCAAGCGATCCTTTCATTTAATTATTATTTTTATTTTATATATTTGCTATTCAGCCTATATGGTATACCTGTATATTTGTGCATATGGCAGTTGTGGGGCTTTGTAGTATTTGTATTTATCATGGATCAAATAATATATTGAACAAGGAAACTAATAATAAAAATTATATTAAAATCGGTTTTATGCTTTTAAAAAAATACTGTCCTGATTGAGTTTTAAATTTTTTTTATTTTATAATACAGTACAATTTTCAAGCAGTTCAGCTCACTCATTCATATGCTGTTACACAACATATGAATATTTGTTTGGGGTCTATTAGCAGAATTATGCAAATTCTGTAATATATAGCTGGATGTGCTTCTTGACACCAGGCAAGGCAGATGACTGCTCGGGGCACCGGGTGCCTGGTAGTGCCCTGAGGGCTGAGAAACCTTAAACTATGCAGTGGCATCTGGACCTTCAACGGATCCACTTGTTCACAGAAGCCTCGACAGAAATAGTCTCACTGCGATAAAACAAAAGGCAGTCAACATCCAAAGAAGAGCTTTGAATGTCCTTCAAGAAGCCTGGAGAACTTTTCCTGAAGATTACTGAAAATAATGTCGAGAAAGCTGCCTAAGAGAGTTCAGGCTGTGACTTTCAATAACTGTACAAACTCTATTTTTGGTATTTATATCCTCATATGTTTGCAAACCTTTCAGTAAACCAGTGCATCTATTCCTCTTGTTTCTGTCAAAGCATAACAGAATGAGGAGTTACTTTTGCACAGCACTCTATAGTATTAACACTGCATAACCAGACAACCTGGTCTTGGTCACTGTTGCTAAAATAAACAAGGTCTCTGCTGTAGTAATGTTTTCCTTGTTGTTTTAGAGGACTGCTGTTGGTGCTGTCAGACTACTCATAACATAATGGTGATGAATGCTGGTTGGAGGGGCCCCAACAGACTCCACAATGCCCACTGTGCACAGCTAACAACTGTAGACTGCTCTAATAAAAAGCTCCAAAATGCTGTTGAATGTCGGTTAACCAGCGCGCGTCTCTAACAGCACCACAGCCTCCCTGATAGCAAATGTAAAGCAGAGCATCAATGCTGCCCTGACCCACACTGTAAACTCTGTGTGTGTGTCTTTATCCCGGAAGATGACTGGGTGAACTCACCTGATACACCACATAGGGGACAAGGGTGTAATGTAAAGCAAAGGACGCATGCGCAGTTACAGCACTTACTGCACTGTAGTCTCTATGAGACAAAATAGGCTTGTGTGTGTTTATGGGGAGAAAATCAGTGTGTGTGTGACTTTGAGAAACAGATGAAAGGCGCGGATAAATGCGCCTTTAAATGCACGTGCGTGTGTGCTTACACGAGAGAGTGAGCGCGAGCAAGTGGCTGAGCGGGCTGAAGAACAATGGATGGGACTTGATCCTCAAAGCCAGCTTCACCTCAAATAGGAGGAGAGCAAAATGGGGGAAAAGGGAGGGGGAGGAATGGGGGGGGGAGGCGGTGAGCGTCAAAGCGGTGCACTGATGGAGGATAGGAGGGGATATTTCTTTACTGGATGAAACGGCAGTGAGAAAGCCAAAGGTGGTGCGGCAAGAGCAGGAACGCCGATGAAACACCTGCTTATAATCGAGCGGCTTTAAAAAGCCAGGGCCGGCCACGCGTAAATAAAGGCAAATAAATAAATAACTCCATCATATAGCGTCATCCGCAGCTCACTCCTCTCTCTCCTTGCACCACCTCAAGGCTGAGGAACCTGCGTCAAGACGCGGAGAGTGAGACGAGGCAGCATCTGCTCAGCGCTTTCAAAATAAAATCTTTATTTTTTATTTTTATTTTTTTGCTGGCTGAGCCTGTACTCCGCAGTGAAAAATGCCAGAGAAGATTCATCATAGCTGACCGCCTTAGTGCTTAGTGCCTGTACACGAAAAGAAGTTAAACATGTTGGATTTTCTCTGTTAACCATGAAAGTATCTGTGTAGAACAGAACGAGTAAGAAGTTCTTTCTGCGCATCCATTATACTTATAAAGAAAGAATTCCTGAGCTCAGTTTTTATTTGGTACATCTTGCTGTTGTTGTCTAGACTGAACTAGAGAAATCAAAAAGAGACTTTCAACCTTGCTTTCATCTCTACCTGCACGTTAATGCTTCAGTCCAATAGCACTGCAGTTACCAAAGTAACCAGGCTTATTGACATCCATGATGATCCTGAGGAGCTGTCTTAAGGGGTTGCCGTATTAAAATCTATTTAGATCTCTGAAGTTTCCTTTTTTGTGACTACACAGAAGCCCTTAGGCTCCACCAGTAACCCTCACAGGCTAAAACAGCTTTTAGGTCTGAAAAGTTAAGCCACAATTGCTCTCACAATTACTCCTCTGGTTGTAAAGCAGAAGTACAGTTGTTTAGAATTACCTGGGACCAGGGACTAGAGGTCAAGGCCACTAGTTTCCAGTCTTATTTATTAAAGGGTGACGTTCATTTTATAAATTATGGTCACAGTTAAGGCATTTAGAAAAGTTTTGTGAAAATATATCGTTAATCAAAAAGATTTTTGGGATTCACTTATCATTAATACAGCCGTTCACACTGACCGAGTAATTTTGCTGGATGAATTTGCAGCATTTAATTTTTGAACAAAGCTCAACTTCCAGATCCAGACACACAGATTTAACCAATCAGATCACTGCATTTGGCAACAAGTGCACTTGTACTTCTTGTAGCGTGCACCGGTACAACATACACAACTATATGGAAATAGCAAAATAATACTACTGGATGCTGCAGAGTCTCAAAGCACCTTAACGGCGAGCATTAATAAAAGTGACTGTGTGATGATGTTGCGGCGCTGGTGTACTGGCCTTATTGGCCATTATTATTGTTACTCTTTATTCTTTTGTGATTTTCAAGTAGCTGCTGATATAGAATAGGAAACGTCACTGACAAAAAGTGACGTCAGTTTGTCTACTATCATCTTTTATGTACAGTCTATGAAAAGGGGCTTGATTTCCGCAATCCAGACACACGCTTGCACAGGTAGCCTATTTTATTTTGAAAGTCATGAAGCTTCATTTCCGGTATGTTTCCGACTCATCGCGTGCATGTTGACGCAGCTCATTGAGTCGCTGTAGGACAACCGGATAACGGGAACGGAGAAGGGGGTACAGGAGGAAAAAAAAAAAAAAAACCGCGTCAGTGTGTCAGACGCAGACGGTTTTGCTATTGTATAACACAGGCCTTCAGCTTTTCCTCTGCCGGCTGCCCCTGCGCGGAGGAGCGGCCTCTTTTTTCTTTCATTTACCTTTTTTCCCTGTCCTCTGACCGCGGAGGGAGACGCCGAGCGGAGCTGCGGGGCTCGCCGTTACATCGGAGGACCTGCACATGTCGGTGCGGTGAGGGACCGCTTGTTTCCCCGCCCTGATACGGTTGAAGGAAGGCAGGAGGAGGAGGAGGCTGAGTGGACTATAACATCTTTAGCCTTCAAAGAAATCAAAGAAAAAAAAAGAAATATCAGGTTTTAACGGTTTAAAGAAGGACCCATTACAGAGGGGGGGAAACGAGGCAGGAGGACAACAGTGATGCCGCAGCTGAAGTGGGCCCAGATTGATGATTTTATGATATCATCATTCACCGCCAGGACCGAGCACTGATTTTTATTGATAAAAAAAATCGAGGAGAAGAAGCTGTGAAGTGGCACGGAGGGCGTTTGTTTGCGTCTGATCCGGATAAACAGGAGGTGCTTTTTGTCTTTATTTTTTAAGCCTATCAGGAGCTCAGCTGCTTGATATCATACAGCAAATAAACATCCAAATCCAGGCTGATGACTTAGGCGGTGTGTGACGCCAATACAGCAGCAGCAGCAGCAGCAGCAGCAGAGGCGTGTGTGTGTCTGTGTGTGTGTGAGGAGGAGACGCGCCTGTCTGAGCATCATCTGGTAGCTGTTCCAAGCTACTCCTGCACGGCGATGATACACAAGCGATTCTTTTCATCTGTGTGTGAAAAGCTGAAGCTTCGAGGATGATGATGACGATGACGAAGATGCCATTTCCAGTCCGGCTCTGATAGAGACAACGAGGCGCGCAGCACGTGACTGGACCCCTAGAAAATCTAGCTCTCTCTCACCTCTCCTCACCTCTCCTCCGCCTCTGCACCTTTCTCCCCCATCCATACTTTCTATCTCTCACCCCTCTCCTCCTCCTCCCTCCTCCTCCTCCACCACCACCACCACCCCTGGAGCCGCTTTTTTTTTTTATTCTGATCAGTTGATAATCCATCTGTGATTCAGATAGCCACCCACTCCCCCCCCCCCCTCCACCCTCATCCTCTGCTTTATTCAGCCTTACATCCTCTTAATAAACATTCCCCCTCGTTACACACTCACTCGCAAAAGCATCCACACCACCTCCACCTCCAGCCATCATGGAGACGACCAAGCTGCCTCCGTCCAGCCCGTCCTCGCCGACCACCAGCTTCTCGGTGCCGTCCGCGGAGAAGGTGGATGGCTTCCCACGAAGGTCCATGCGCAGGGCCCGACAGAGGAGGTCCCACAGCTCCTCTCAGTTCCGCTACCAGAGCTCCCAGGTGGAGCTCACCCCGCTGCCCCTGCTCAAAGGTGAGGCTCTGATTCCCCCAAAGCAGCCACAGATCAATGTGAGAAACAACAGCTGGAACATGTGACACTGAGAAAGCTGTGACAGTAAAAGGTCACAGTCAACTCTCTGTGTTTGCCTTCTTTGCTCACCTACATGACTAAAACACAACACACACACTTATCCACTGACTGGTTTCCACTTAAACATGCTCTCCTCTCAGTCCTTGTCAGGTCTGACAGGCGGAGGTGACGGTGGTGGATTTGGTTTATTTAACAGATCTGCTGCCTGTCTTCTTTTGGATATGTAAAAGGTAGGGGTGCAACGATACACAAAATTCACGGTTCGGTTCGGTTCGATACTTTGGTGTCACGGTTCGATATTTTTTCGATACAAAAAAAATGTTCATGCCTTTTTAATTTGTCATTTATTAAAATTATAAATATATATTTTAACTCAAAAGTACAGTTTTTAAATTTAACCCTAACCCTTGTGCGTGTTTTTTATTTTGACAGCGAATGCGCACCTGCGGACCACTTATGTGCAGCCCTGGTTATATAGCTCGTCATATTGCAGCCACAGAAATTCTTTTGTCCATGAAACCATAAAGCTGCACTTTCTTTTTGCCTTATAGTCTGATTTGTCATAACTTCTCCGTTTTGTGGTAAGCTTTTCTTTGGCTGTCACTTCTTCGCCCTGACCTGTCTTATTTGGCTCAGCAGAACTAAAATATATATCTGTCTGTGAAGGTCATCGTAGTCAAATATATATCCTGCTGCTTTTACACGCGCACTCACATAAGCTCAGCGATTCTCTGCGCGATCAACCTCTCACATGTTTAAGCTTGCTGCGGGAGATTTCACTTGTCATGTTTGCATAGTAAGCTACCAATTAATAAGACGATGTCAGAGGAATTGGTGCACAAATTATCATCACTCACAGATCAGTGCTGTCATTGCAAAGTGAAAGCAAAAAAACAAGCGCAAATTCAAACGCGATTTCAATATGTCACATATTGACAGTGGCTCACCGATGCCAATGACATAATTACCCAGCTACATTTCTGAAAGAATGCAAAAGCATTGACATATATTTTTCCTTCCTACAATAGCCCGACGGGCAGGGCAGAGATAGATTTTGGTAGCCCGACTGAAAAGATCGCTAGCTCCAGGACGTCGGGCTAGCGATATTGCAAGCCTTGTATCTGATTGAGGAATCACTCATCTTTGGAAAAGAGAGTTTATTACAGAGAAATGTCTCTTTCCAAAAATTTGCTTGTTTTTTTTCTGCTTCCACTTGTCTTTGCACTAGGATGATGTCGGAGTAAATGTGAAGTCATATTCGTTGTGTTCCCACTAGTGCTTTCAGGTTAATCTCGTTGAAATGACCTTAACGCCACAACACGGCAAATCTCCGTTAACGAGCTACCGCCGATCGCCCCGTGCATGGGGCTAGACGGCCAACACGTTAACGAGCTAACTGCGCTAACACACTAGTTCCCACCCATGTAATTGAGCATTGCATGGCACATCCAACATACTGTTTTACTTTAGTCCATGACTCGCTTCCTTCAGGGTCATACGTCACATGAAAACCAAAATAATTCCAAACGCCAGATCTGAATGAGGGTGGGGGAGGTCCATGTTACAAGGAGAGCTTAACTTCTGTCTCGCTAGCTTGCCCTGCGCTCTTCCTTCTGACGATGCTGTCTGTGTTGAGCGCTCAGTGAATCTGCGTTCGACTACTCCGCCTAGGCTGCACTGTCAGGCCTAGGCGGAGTAGTCGAACGCAGATTCACTGAGCGCTCAACACAGACAGCATCGTCAGAAGGAAAGTTGATAAAATAAATTAAAAATTTAGTATTGTTCGATACATATGCGTACCGAACCGAAAGCACTGTATCGAACGGTTCAATATCGATACGAATATCGTTGCACCCCTAGTAAAAGGCCTGTTGTTGTTGTTTTTGCTGTTGTTGTTATTCTTCTTCTCCTCTGTGCTGGGACAAACAGTCCTTTTCATTAGCAGTTAATAGATTAACATGTGTCATGCATATTTCCCCCCTCCTGTCAAATGTCGGAAACAAGTGAAAAAATGACCATCGCAGTATTTCACAGCCAAATAATAACAGAATCAGTTTAAGGTCCTTTTAAAGCAGCAGTGAATTTTTGCAGTGGAGGAGCAGAAGTAGTCCGTGCATTGAATCATCGTTGCATTTCTGTCCTTTAGGTGGTTTTGAGATGTGACTGTTTCTCAGTCAGGTGACAGTGAAGTGTCTGTTTTTTTGTTTGAGACGAGCTCTCATCAGACCGTATGCTTCCTTTTGAGCTTTTTTATAATTTGTCTTTTGTTTTCTTGAAGATGAATTGCTTGCATGGAGTCACTTCATTTGCATTGACCACTTTCACCCACACTAAGCAAACCCATCCAACATGTGCTTGTCTTCTTGATTGGCTGATAGTGGGGTGGGGCGGGGGGGATGAGAGAAGAGTCTCTCCATCATGAGGCCTCTCCCCTTGACGGTCACTGTCAGTAAGACTGCCTCGGTGAATAGACCTCGGGTTGTAAAATCTGTGAAACGCCAAAGATGTTGACATTCAGGCTGGTGCAGCATCCACCATGAAGGCAGGCAGAGCTGCGCTATTTGCAGGTCTGTCGTTGCCATAGCTGTAATCCCAGAGCTGCAGTTACTACACAGAGGCCAATTTGATCTGTGCAGGCGTGTTGTGGCCTTTTAGATTCAAGCCCCGGGGATGCAAATGCACCACCCTGCATATTCTGTATATTCTACCTGCCTGGGTGAAGCCTCCTGGTTAAGCCACTAGGCATGGCCTGCTTTACGTGTGCATTAATGTTTGCGGTGGCTAAAGATTGTTTCTGTTTATCTTTTATAATGAAGATTTGTTTCTTAGCCCAGCCTGGAATTGGTGCATCCCAACATCATACTGTGGAAAACCTGTGATTGGAATAGCTAAATGAATATGCAGTGGACTGTAAAGTAAAACAAAGATAGTAAAGTGAAGTAAATGCATGGATTCATGGATGATAGAATTTTCTGAATCCAGCTGTCAGCTCTGAGCTTTAGCTGTTTGAATGTCTTTGGTTTGTGGATGCTTGGTTTTGTTCTTGAACAGTAACGGGCGTAAAAAGAGTTCACTGACATTATGGCTTTTCTATAAACGTGCTGCAGCATTGATTTCATGCACAGGTTCTTTAACAGCAGATATTTTCTTGCTAGGCTTTGTGTTTAGGCAGCGAGTACACGTTAGAGCTGGCCAGATCAATAAATTTGTACTTTGCTTCACTCAGTCAACAAACCCCATCGCTTCATGTTCCGTCCTTTTTATATACGTTCTTGCTCTTCTCTGGCTTCGTGGCTTTACTCCTGTCTCTCTCGTTTGCGTGTACAGTACAAAAGCAGGTTGCATGTGCTCGTGTGTCCTTCTGACCCTTCTTTATAAGGTTACTCCCCCTTTCACTTAGCCTGCAATCTCTTCCCATTAACCCTCTGAAAAGAAGACCTCTGTGCTTTCAGAGGAGGCGTGAGCTGTGTGCGCCTGCGTTTTAACTTCTTCTGAAGCACGTGAGCGAGGGGTGTGTGCAGCAAGGTGATAAGAGGTTTCTACCGCATCAGTACAGCGCCTTTGGTTGAGGTGGGTCTCTGCACATGTCCTGTAGAAGTCCCAGTTACTGGACTACTGCTGCTGCACTGTTTCTGGACCCCCTTGAGGAACTGATAGTAAGATTCTGCAGCAGGAGAAGCATCTGGTGTGGGGAAGTCTCTAACGGGAAGTATGTAGGCCAAGTGTAGACAGACTTGTGGGTGTTTTTCCCTCCAGGGAGTCACATTCTCTTTGTTAATTTGAACTCCTCCTCCTGCTTCTTGCACTCGAAGCTCTGAGCAAAGCTTCATCTCATTCTTGTGACATGACAGAAATGAAACTGGAAGACCTGACATTTAACAGCAAACTAGAATATATCATAGAAATACACATTTTTAGCAGTGTTTAAGCTGAGCAACAGTCAACTATTCTGGCTCACACAGAAAGCCCCCAGGTTGGATTCAAACCTAGGCCCTTCTTGCTGTGGGGCAACAGCGCTAACCTTCCCGCCTCTGTGGCTGTTTCTGTGTTAGTTTTGTAACAGTCTGTTTGTCCAGGGTGTCCTTCACCTCTCGCCCTGTGGCATCTGGGGTAGGCTCAAGCACCCCCACAACCCTGATTTGGATCAGTGGAATGGATGGATGGCTTAGAGCAGAAATATAGAGAACCAAGGACTTTTTTAAAACATGTGCTTGATTTTGCTTCAAAACAACTTATTTGCACATGGAACCGTATATTTTCACTAAAAGCTCTCAGTAGCTTAAAGCCAACTCTCTCGTTAGTGGTATTCAAAAGGCATTGCAGTGAAAAGTGAGTCACTAAATGTAAAATAGCAAACATACAAAAGGGAGGTTTTGGGAAATTTGAATGAAAAACAACATTTTCAACTGAGTTCAGAGATTATGAATGACTGGACAGCAGGAATGATCTAACAGCGTGTCTTTTTCAGGTCAGAAGCCTTAAACAGGCCAGTCCTCTGGTCTCTTCCGATCCACGATCTGTAGTATTATCGTGTAAAGTTCCTCAAGCTGTTAGCTGATCTCTGAGAGGTTCATTTCCTCACTGACCATATTAATGGTCCCTTTTAGCATGGAATCCATTCATAGCTTTGCGATCTGAGTAGCCTGTGAAATATATCTGTCTTAAAAATATCTTTTTTTGTGGGTTAGACGAAGACAAAGTTCAGTCCAGAATCAATGCAGATCTCTAAGAACAGCAAGTGTAGCGAGGTGGACAGCAAATGTCTAGAAGTTGAGTTGTATTTGGACTTTTATTGAGTCACGTGGGATGGAGGGAAATGATTATCACAGTTATTTTGATCAATATCAATCACTAAATATAGTGCAAAAATGCTTTTACTTCACTGTCATGTAAACTGTTTGCACATTTGCTGCACCATTCCTTTGCAGCAGAATAAATTTGCTCCTCTTTATTTATCTAAATTCAGAGCATCTCATTGAAGAAAAGTATGAAATATAAATTGTACCAAAGCTTAATGCAAAATTAAATCAACAGAGCTGCTTCACTTTAACACTGTGCTGCAGCCCTGTGAGTTTATCTTTGCAGACGAATGTGTGTTTGTGCGTCTCCTAGAAGCAAAATACATTCGTGGTGCCTGCAGGATGAATGTAAATAAAATAAACTTGAAACTTGTGTATGCCTTTCCACTTCTCCTGTGATCTTTGCCATCAGCGCAGGTTTGCAGAAAAAGGCGAAAACATCTTTTTTGTCCAGTGTCTTGACCATTTTGCTGAAGTCGTCGTTATTTACTGATTATCGATCACGTATTGTGCCATATCTTGCAAACTGGGATGCGATTGTTTTACTGACTTCAGTTCAGACTTCATCTTTGTGGGTGGTGTTGACACGCCGACATGCTGTGCAGCCTCCTTTTCCTGGACGTGCGAGTTTGTGTCGGATGCTGCGCCGTTTCTCTTTGGCCTCGTGCACTGGTCGTGCTGCAGATTGTGGCGTGTTTTTAGACGGCTGACTAACTTGTGTTTCTTTGCAGTGCAGCCACGTGGCGCCCTTATGATTTCTTCTTGGTTAACGTCTCTTGCCCTAAATCTGAATTATTTCCAAACAACAGATGACGATCTGCTTCAAGGGACAAGCTCTTCACCTTCTGCTGTGCCACAAATTTGAATTTTGTGTCAGTGCTGTGTTATCTGTTGCATATCATGGAGGTCAAGCGTGCTCAGGGAACTCCACACTGTGCGGTCCAGGGAACAGCTGTGATTGGCACATGCAGGCACAGTATCAGGCGCCGATTTAGGGAGCGCTTGATTTGCCTTTGCTTTGCGTTTTGTTGGCAGAGCATGCAGTTTTAGTATTGCTCAGTCATTTTTATTTATTTTAATGAACCAAAATTGTGATTGAGATTAAAGCTCAGCTGTCCAGCCCTACTTGGAGGTGGGTTGCAAAGCAGCTTG
The DNA here is from genome assembly GCF_057381845.1 of Rhamphochromis longiceps. Lineage (NCBI taxonomy): Eukaryota > Metazoa > Chordata > Actinopteri > Cichliformes > Cichlidae > Rhamphochromis > Rhamphochromis longiceps. The sequence goes on along the minus strand of NC_140559.1, from coordinate 52,918,440 downwards.
CAATTTTGAAGCAGTTCTAGACCTGCTAAAGCAGTTTATATAACATACAATTTATGAGTTACATTATTAGATGTGTAGACAGGTATCAGCTAATCTAAGGTTGCTGGATTTTAAAAAATGCTGGCAATGGACCATAATTAGCACCACATACTGATGCTGTAATCAGTCATATTAACTGTTACGGCGAATTTCACAGATATGACATAAATACATGTATAAAGCAGACTGGTTAAACTTTAGTGTAAGGGAGCAACTACCTTGCTAGTGTTTTGTTGAACAAGGTATTGACTTGTGATTGAGATTCAGGGCTGGTGATTTGACGTCGAAGTGTTTCTTGAATTACAAGATGAAGGAGTGTTATTAATATTATTCTTCAGATAGTTAGGGATAAATCAGACAAATTAAAGACTACTATGAAGGTTTTTTTGCATTAAAGATGAATAATGTGAGATAAACACATGAGACTTGTGTAAACAGGGAGCTGATCTGGAACACTGAACTGGCTAATAAAAGAGTAGCAGGCACAGCCAAGAAAGTCAATTAATCCACAGATGAAGGGTGAAGGATACTGGGTCCCTATAATCCTTTTTTACAGTGTATTCATAGTTGGCCTGCAGCATGCATGTGCGCACGTACACTCACACACAAACACAGGCATTTCACTGCTCTCTGGGCGCTGTGCTTTAGGACTGGTTCTTCAAAGCGGCTGCTTCGATGTGCAGAGGACATTTGGTCTAAATAGAAACGCCTTTTTAAAACGTGAAATTTATGATTTGTTAAATCCTTTACTAGCAAAAGACTCTTTTTAAAAAAAGATCCAGGAATACTTTTTTTAAGAACAGCTGACACAACCTCACATTTCTGTTCCACTTTCATGAAATCATGATATTAGACATCCCCTTTATTGCAATTAGCACGTGCTCTTGTTTTGAGTGGTTCTGCTTCATTAAAATCTAAATTCTCCTGTTAAAACTGAGCTTTAACAGCAAAGTTTTAAATAGATGTCAATAATTAGCGTTCACAAATGAGATCCGGTTCAATTTCAGCAAAAGCAGGTGATTATAAAGTCAGAGAACCAGCATATCAGCACATACAGAGCCAACAGACCGGCATCAGCGATGTTTTAGACACGGTGAAAGCACTGCCTTCCTTTCCGCTCTCTCCACACTTTCATCATTGCATTAAAAAATTATAAAACACTTGAGGATGGTGTCCAGTAAAGACGCTGGGAGTTAATGGTTTGGGAACGTAGCCAAGTGGATCTAACTGTCCGCGGTCCTCTCTTCCCTGTTTCCTTTTGTAAAATACCCGAATCAGTCTGAAAGTGAGCAGCACATGGTAGCTCTCTACCTACCTAACCACCCATCCATCCATTAGTCGATGAGCAATCCAAATCCTAAAGAAGTCATTTTGCAGGAAACCAAGTCACTAAAATGAGTGAAAAATATAGATTAATTGACTGGTAAGAAAGTAAGAACTGATCAAATTAATCACCATTAAAGGTTAAACATTGTCCATGTAGATATTTGAGCTCTTTGAAGCTCTTATATCAACCTCTTTAATAACTGAAGCTTTTTTAAATGCTGATAACATGTTTGTGACTTTCTGCTGTGCAGAGCACATAGACCAGGGGTGTCGAACTCCAGGCCTCGAGGGCTGGTGTCCTGCAGGTTTTAGATATCACCCTGTTTCAACACACCAATATCAAATGATTAGTTCATTATCAGGCTTCTGGAGAACTTCAAGACATGTTGAGGAGGTAATTTAGCCATTTAAATCAGCTGTGATGGATCAAGGACACATCTAAAACCTGCAGGACACCGGCCCTCGAGGCCTGGAGTTCGACACCTGTGACATAGACTATAACAATGGATAGTCACCGTAACGTCACCCTCTGGGTCAGTAAAATCCAATATGAAGCTTCAGGAAAAGTATTTTTCCGGTTCCATCTCAGTGTTTTGAAACTGGACATGATGAGCGAGGGTGGATCCGACTGAGGAACTGAGAGATACTGTGCACTCATTGGCTCGTTGACTTGTCAGTTGCTTGGTAGACATGCCATACTGTTTTTATTATCCTTTTTTACTCTAGCAGGGATCAAAAATTAAGAAAACAGACATCATGCAGTACTATAGGATAGGATTTGAAACTAAACTCATCAGGAGAGTGTTCACTAAGGTCAAAGAGCAAAGATGTTGAGGCTTGTTTTCCAACAGACTTCTTAACAGATCTGTCCGCCAGAGGGAGTTGGCCTTTGCTAGCCATTAGAAAGAATAGCGGTTTAAACCACTTAACTCAATGGCAGAACATTGCACACACATACAGTCAGGTTAGTGTTGCATGTAGGGGTGGGGGTGGGGTTGATATATAGCGTGGTATGGCAATATTTTGTGTGGCGATATTGTATTAATGCATAGACGCCGAATATCAATACTTTATTAGATACATTTGATTTTATGTGTCATGTGATTGCCACCTCTATTAGCAACACCACTGCTAGCACCATAGACTCCATGATTTATGGATTCAGGTTCATTTACAATGACTGTATGGTAGATGCCAGCTGTGTTTTGCCAGGCTTTTATTCGTCTCACTTTCCACCTTTCTTGTATACAACTTCCTGTCACATAGTGAGAGTGGTGCTGCTGTCTGATGGGACTATACTGCTGGCTAAGGGCATCTAAGAACAACAGTTAATTGCTGTTGCACATAAATGAATATGGATAATTAGCTTAACCTATTAGTATTTCTGGTGCCAACAGAGGGCAAAAATATTTAATCGTCTAATTAATTGCACATATCCCTAAAGGGATTCACCAGTCAGATCCAGAGTTTTGGCATTTTTTTCTTTACATATTATAGAAGAATTTGATTGCAGAATTATTAGCTTGGGGTGCCCATTGAGTTTGTCCCGGTTTTAGTCCTCCATTTGCTCAGGTGCACTGCAGTTGCCTGCCTAGATAGAGAACAGGCTGTTAGCTCAATGCTCCTTCACAGTTGCGATGCTCTTCCCTGGGGCCACTGACACCAGCACAGCTCCTCGGTCACGGGTCTTGTGTCACTGCTGGCAGGCCAACGAGACTAAGGTCACATTCCTGTTCGACATCTAGTCAGCAGACATGCAAACTTGTGATTAAGATTTGTGGCCTTTTCCCACACCAAAGAGAATTTGCACGTATGTGATTCAGGATGATTTTTGAGATTACTGAGCCAGCTGTTGCCATAGATTAAAACAGGAACCTGCAACTGCTGTGAGCAGGCCTGACATCCACTGACCTTGACATCCACTCAGTCTCTGTTCCCTCTGCAGCTAAGTTTCGCACTTTTCTTCCTGTTGCACTTAATATAGTACAGTATACTAGAGGCCTGTGCTTCCACTGTGCTTACGTTCTTGTCTGATTTACAGTAATTCATGTAGGTCATGTACAATCCGCACAACCTCTTTCTCAAACAGACTGAATCGACATGAAGAACAAAACACACCATGAGCAATAACATCAAAGCAGAGGTGCCATTGCTGCTGGTAGAAATATCAACAGTGATTGGTTAAAATGAAATAATATGTGTGCTAATAGAAAAGCCCACATGGTGAATGAAAATAAAAGCACCTGCACTGCAGGACAAATGTTATTACTGTACAGAGAAGTGATGTCCAGATAGCAAATAAGCATGATAGGAGCTAGAGTTTAGGATTAGGTCTTTTTCAGGTTTTACCACCAATCAGAGGGTGCCCCTCCCTGACCCTGGTTCTGCTGGAGCTTTCTTCCTGCTAAAAGGGAGTTTTTCCTTCCCACTGTCACCAAAGTGCTTGCTTGATTATTAGGCTTTTCTCTCTATTATTGTAGGGTCTTTATCTTACAGTAAGGCGACTGTTGTTGTCATTTGATGCCATATAAATAAGTTAAAGTCGAAATTGTGGTTTTACTATGCAGCAGATCAACAATCATGTTCTGAGCTGCCCGAAAAATGTTCCCAAGGTCTGAGTGTGCGTGACTGTGTGTGCATCTGCGGGGAGATCATGGGGCTCAAAGAGAAAACACACAAAGCAGACTTTCTGCTCAGCCCGGCCCAGCAGCTCATTCTCCCCCACTTTTACAGCTTACATTGCATATTTGACTGTGGTGAATGATGTAATCCAAACATGGATCAACAGGAGAGCCAAAGTAAAGGGAAGGTCGAAGCTCTTCTTCAAGCCCTGCCCTATGTCTCATTTTCTACTTTTAAAATTAGGGCATAAGCAAACATGTATCTGTATTTGGAAATCACAAGATGATCATACTCGAACTATTCCTGTAAAACGAATGCCACCAGAGGCTCTAGTTTTGCCGTCCCAGTTAGAGGACAATTTGGTCAGGCTCACCATCCTATTGGTAAAACAGCAGCAAATGAAGGGCAAAATAATAATAATAATAATGAAGCATTTGTTTCACCACAGCTGTTTCTTGCAGTCATCCATGGTGTTGGATTTCTGCTCATCAAAAATTGATACCTAGTTGTTTATTATTACCTCCCACACTTATGTGAAAGCAGCAAAACTGCAGCATGCACATATTTCCATGCAAACAGCCGCCCGTGTGCAAACTAGCGTTGGCATTTCTCACTGATATTTGAACCATGCCAAAGAAATATTCTCATAAGCAAATAGCCATGCATGATGTTCTCCGTCCTTGACATTTTCATCACTGGCTGCCAGAAGCAGTGGCTTTTCAAAGGGCTGCTGAGTGTCTTCAAATAACTGAAGACCCTAAAGGATGCTGTGTGAGCTTAGGGAGCGTTAAATCTCCCGTACCTGAACAAAACCCATTCTGCCAGTTGATGTAGCATTTAAGCAGCTCTAAAAGCTACGAAACACCCTGCAGACATGAGACAAGCGCTACAGACAATCGGACTCTGTTTCACAGAGTAACAGATGGTGAGTTGATGCATTGTGGGATAATAGGAAGACCTGAATGTCATTTCATGTTTTGAATAAGTGGTTATGTGAAGTAATAGTTTAGAAGCTCGTGTTCCCCTTTAAGATAAGAAATACTCATCCGCACAGTAGGTAGTCAGTCTTTTTGCAAGTGTGCTTCTTAGCAGCGTTTCATTTGCCTGATTATGTTATCAGCCCACTGAATGCTCTTTACCAGGTCGAAGTATGCTTTTTTAGTGCCTCTGCTTCTGATAGGAAATGCATTTCAAACGCTCCCACTGCTGATTTGGAAAGTACAAAAATACACTGCTGCTTGTGTTTCGTAATGTTCTCGAAAATGGGCCATTTTCACGGCTAACAATGAAGGGATTAGAAGGAAAAAACACGCCGTCAGACATTCATATTGAAATCTTAGAGAAGATGCTAAAATCTAACAGAATAAGAAAATGGTATCTTATGTAGATAGAAAAAGACTGCAGTTTTGTTCAGTATGAGACTTACTGTGTTTGAGGTTAAAAAATAAATAAAGGTTAATATCTGGCAGCGTCACACTCTGCTAATGGGATAAGGACATTTCTTTGAGTTAGAAGATGAATTCTAATAAAAGTCTTACTCTTTCCACTGGTTCAGTGCAAACTGGGCTGGTGATGTACGCTCACCAGCCACTTTGGCTGTTGTATTTAATGTGTGGTCAAGACGACATAATGTACTAGGGCTGGGCCATATCATACCGCTCACGGTAATACCGGTATAATGTCGGGCAACGATAGGAAAATTAAATATCGGGATAGAATATGGGTAAAGCGTGCATGTGCAGTGCCTTAGTTTTCATACGCACATGGCGGAAAAAGCGTGCCGGCGACAGAGAACAAGAAAGGCGAAAGCGGATCGTTGAATGAAACGGATGAACCAGAATTGCTGCAACTTCAGTGGTGTGGAACTGGTTTAGCTTTCGTCCGTCAGATACACAGCAAAGCACTATTTTTGGTAGAGCATGCTAGCGGGCCGTCGTTATTAAAGTGTTTTTTGGAAAATATGGCACACTTAAAATCAATCCTTTGATTTTTCTGAAAATCGACAGTGCCCCTTATAATCCCGTGTGCCTTATGTATGAATTCTGGTTGTGTTTACTGACCTCGAAACAATTTTATGTCGTACACGGCGCTCAAAAATCTGTTAAATGTTTTAGTACGACTTTGCTAAGCTACGAACCCGCACCACTTGATGGATTGTCGGAGCGTTGCGGCTACCGTAGGCAGGAGCCTCGCGGAGTGATACGTACTGTGCTTCAACATAATATTACCGTATTATGTGTGTATAACCTCTTTTTAAGTTTTGTGGATATTATACATGGTTATGCTGAGGATATGTCGGTCAATTTCCACTGGAAATGCCTTTTGGTTAAACTGTCAGCAAGGAATTTGCATTTGCACTGTTAACTTTTTATATAACTTTAATGCACATAAAAAGCAGCTGCTTGTTTAAGTGAAAATACGTTGATTTATTTATTTTTTTTGCACTAATAAAGTTGTGGAGTTGTAAAGTATTTTGTTTAGTGTCAATTATATCGTCAGTTATATCGTTATCGCAAATTTTCCAATGTATATCGTGATAAATATCTTTGGTCATATCGCCCTGCTCTATAATGTACTTTATTAGGTACTAATAGTGGTACTGGGTTGAACCCTACTTTTAATTCTTCGTGTCATAGATTCAACAAGGTGCAGGAAACATTCTTCACAGACTTTGGTCCATGTTGACATGATAGCATCACACAGTAGCTGCAGGTCTGTGACGTGAATCTGTGGATTGAGATCTGGTGACTGTGGAGGGCGTCTGAGTACAAAGTGAGCTCCTTGTCACGTTCAAGAAACCAGTTTGAAATTATTTTTGGTTTGGTGTTATCCTGCTGGAAGCAGCCATCAGAAGATGGGTACACTGTGGCCATGTAAGGATGGAAATGGTCAATAACAGTACCAACCGGAACCCTCGGTTGTACCATTAAACCACCAGCCCGAACCAGCGATAGGAGGCAGGATGGATACACGCTTTCATGTTGTTTGTTGTGCATTCACAGATGCTCTTCTGCATCTCTTGTTTGTAATGACCTCTGCCATCTAGCTACAGATGGTTGTGTGGGAAAATATAGTAGATCAGCACTTAACTTGAACTTCAGCAGCTCATTTTGATGATATGTACAGAGTTTCTGCCATTTGATTGGCCGATGAGATATTAATGAGCAGTTGAACAAGGGTACCTAATGCGGTGACCGGTAGGTGTAGATAAAAAGCAGCTGTGTAAACCTTTGCGTTAATACGTAGCAGAAAATGGGTAACCTTATAGCAACATAGTGGCTACACTGCGTTGTTTTTCTGTCTCTCTGTTTTAAGAGAGCTGTGGATTGAGAACACAACAATGCATTTCTACCTTGAATCAGAATATTTTATTGATCCTTAAGGAAGTTATGTAAAAGAAAAAGTCTGGCAGCGGTGGGATTCGAACCCACGCCCCCGAAGAGACTGGAGCCTTAATCCAGCGCCTTAGACCGCTCGGCCACGCTACCATGTTGCCTAAGGCGTGCTCTGCAAATGCTGCAACTATGACAGAAGAATTGTAGTTAAATAAAAATGCAGTTTTTTATTTTTTTATACGTATTCTATCATAATTCTCTAATATAAATCACAGTTGCAGCTGCTATTCCCGTAAAGAGTAACTGTATCATGTAAAAACTGACTGGATTACTGACGTCATGTAAACCAGTATCCAGTGTGGTTGAAGTCTTCTGTAATACGAGGTGCAGATGACTCGGAGTATTTCCCCTTCAGTATGGCTGTCTGCTAGATGATTTAAAATCACTTAACATAATAACACATGCAGCTTAGTCAAAGGACAATTTCACTGTCAGCATATTGTTGAAATCGTTTATCTCTTTTTGTCTGCTTTATCTGACGTAAGGTAGTTTAATTCAGTGTCAGACACTCACTTCATTTAGGTAGCTTAAAAAGGATTTATTGTTTTGATATAGCTGATTACCATCAAATGTCATAATAATATTGGCACCTGTGAAGTAGCACTCACTGGTCTGCTGGCTGCTTTTCATTTTTCTTACTGTAACGTCACAAAGCATCACAAAGTATTTTTTTTAATAGAAAGAGGTCGTACCTTCTGCATCTCACAAGCCTGAAGGCAGCATCTGCAGTTGTGGTCACAAGTTAACATACACTCATCAGGGGCGTGATCGTCGTAGCAGTTTTGGGTTTTTAATATTTTCATGATGAACTTTTCTTTTTCCAGGGTGCAACGTACAGCGTCCATCTTTAGTGAATTGGAAAAAAAAATAGAATCGGCACACAAATTTGAATTTTCTCTAATCCATACAGGATTAAATGTATACATGCACCCCCACTGATATATGGTTAAAATGTTGCAGCTGGACCAACTCGATGCTTTGTGGCACTCTGGCTGGATATGTGATCATTGTTGTTGGTAGAACTGGTGGAGATCATTTAAATCTTCTGGTTTCCTGGCACTGAACTGGCTTTAAATCAAATATTGAATAGATTTGAGTTGAATTTAGGACGTCCATTCCAGAAGCTTAATGTTAGCTTGATTTATCTGTTTCAAAACCAGCATTAATGTGTGTTTGTGATCATTGTTCTGTTGGAACACCCGATTGTATGCTAGTTTGAGCCAACAATCCTCCTTCACTATTCTATCCACTTTGTGCGATGTACAAATACCACTGGTAACCAACAGCCCCAGAGCATGCTACCACCATCATGCTTGGTTAGTACTTAAGTCTTAAAGTTTAAAAGCTTCAGCTTCACCCCTTCAAAATTTTTTGTCTCATCTTACCATCAAACTTTCTCCAGAATGCATTTGGCATTGGATTTTGGAGCACTGGCTTCATTCTTGGTCAGGTGATATAAAGTGTGCTTCACCATGGACAGTGAAGCTGGTGTGTTCTAGCAGTTTCCAGTTCATGGCATGAACTGGAAACTTGATGGTTCCTGAGTTGCTCCCGAGGAACCAACTCCTTCACATTTTAAGTGACATTTTGGGTCTTCTTCCAGATCTTGGTACAGAGGTAGACAATTGTTTAGACTAATGACTCTTGAATCTTCACTTTGCCCATCAGGCATCTGGAATGGCCGACCAAAATTCTGATCTCAGCAATCTTGAAAATTTGTTTAAAAGCTTGGTCCGTGACAGGGAACCAACAAAATAAATGAACTCCACCAATCCACAAGAAGATCAGATGGCTACCAAAGTCATCTAATTAAAGTTATCTATTTGATTCTGTATTCAAACTTTAAACTTTTGATTAAACTCCTGTAGATTAGAGAACATTTAATTTAAAATTCAGACTTCTGCACTCACTTCTTGTTTTTTAGTCATCAAAGGTGTCTGCTGTATAATCAGTTAAAAAAAATCCTTAAAAGCCCCAAATTACCGTGACGTTCATGGTCATGATGAGTGTTTATATACATCAGTGGTGCTCTGCTAGTCCATTGATGGCTAATGCTAACAAGACAAAATGTACTAACCTGTGGAATAAAACTATGGCAGAGGAGTCATAGAGTAGAGACACTTAACCAAACATGTCCATAATTCAATAATATTTACAGTATCTATAAGGTTTACAAATATTAGCTAATATTAGCCACACCAGTGAATGCTGTGCTAGCTCAAAGAGCTAAGCCGAGGTGCACTTTATCCAGCTGTACCTCTGAATCTCCACATTTTTCATTTCCCCTAAAAAAAGCACATGTTTAAGTATTTAAAGTTATCCTTGTGTATTTCATTTTCCTCACTACTCTCATTTTTTTAGGGTTACATACTGTATCTGTCAACGAGGGAAATATTGTCTGTGCAGCGTATCATAACCCCACATGAGCAGCCCCCGTGTTCACATGTTTGTGTTTTATCTTGTCTGGGCTGTGTGTTTGTCCACATTAAAATAATGAATGTACAGAAGGCTCTGTTTTAAATGTGCTGTTTACTGTAAAACATTCACCTTCTCACACAGATTGCATGTGGGCGATTGAATGACTCTCTCTTTCTCTGTGTGTGTGTGTTAGGGCCAGCTGGATGGGCCTTGGTATTGGGTTACAGCAGGCATGGAGTAGTTTTTGCTCTCTCTGACTGTCTAAGATCAATTAAGAGGGAGCGTGGGGGGGGGAGAAAGTGAGGGGGATGATGAAAGAAATGGAGTGGATGAGGAGAGAGGAAATGACTGAGCATTAAGCTGGCAGGTGGAGGAGGAGAGACGGTAGAGATAAAAAATAAAATAAAATAAAAAAAGGATATTGCAGGGGAGAGGATGTAATGAAACGGCCAGCAATGCAATAAGCACGCGCGCTGCAGTGTCACTGAAAAAACAGTGGATCCTTAAAGGAATACAGCGATGCTCGGGTAAATAAGCTCTCTGATTGAATCACTGCAAGTTTCAACCTTTGTGGGTGTTTCGCTATTAAATATGCACACGTGCAAAGCAAGGCCAACAAAGAGTCATCAAATCCTGGCCGAGCCGTGAACGGTCGTTTTGAGGAAAATGCTCTTAGAAGGGTGAGATATTAAAAGCAGGAAAATAAATACGCTGCAAGGAGCTTGCTCCCAGTTTGCAATGAATCACAAGCAGCTTTAAAAAAAAAAAATCATGCTCGGCCTAAATCAAGGACAAGAAATGTGAGATTTTTTTCATTTGTCACATTTCCTTGTTTGTGAAAAGCAGCAGCAACAGCAGCGCAGAAAGCTGCTAATCAAATGTTGAGGATGTCTCCAGCTGGGATAACCTTCTCCCATATTTGTTTACTAACCGTCTCCAATTTGTGTTTACATCTCTCACAGCAAATATTCTGTTTCGGAAGGAGAATTTCAACATCTTTGAAAGTCGCTCTGCTGTCAACGCCAGTGTGGACTTTAAGAAAGGAGACGAGTGGCGATGCTTGGCAGCTCAAATAGCTTGTTTCTTATTGATCCTTATGAGAAATCCATTTCCTGATGGCGACTAATCTGATCGTAGGTAATGACCAAAGCAACAAAAAATAAATAAATCACAGACAACAGATGTGAACGCGCGGCCTGAACGCCCAGTCGGTCTCTGTTCATTATGCTTTGTGGTGGAAAAGTGTATTATTAGTAACATTGGATTATTTAAAGATGGGCTTAGCGCGCTACTTAATCTTTTGCCATGACAGAGGTTTCTTTCACAGCCTTTGTCACACAGAGAATGGCTGAGTACGGCATAAAGACTCGCTGCGTGTTTTGATATCCGCCGCTATTAAAATATAATGCCGATTTGGAGCGCAGGTCTTCAGATGTGGCTGTCGGCGTCATTGTTATTCAGTAACAAGCTTCACTTCAACCTCGTTTTTTTGTTTTACTTTAGCATGCACGATGAGAAATTACTGATACATAAGTATGATTTTGTCTTGTTTTTTGGCACTCAGAAGGTCCTAGCGATGATTTGACCTAAAAATAGGAAAAAAAGAGATAATAGTCACTTTCTTAAAAGCCACAAGACCAATCCTTTCTAAAGTTTATAGTAAATTTTATTTTGACCTTTCAAACATCCTGCACAACTTTTAAAAATTCAGACCACGATGATGACAAAATCAGCTTGCCTAAAGATCATGTCAGTCTTTGTAGGGTACAATCATGTTTGATTGTACCCTACAAAGTCCGTTTGGTTTCCTGGATACAAAACATCTCACTTTATCTTAAATTAGACCTTTAATATTCATGTCAAGCTCACTATTTTTGTTCTCAGACTCAACTAGAGTAGCTTTGCATGATTCACAGTTCAGAATAATCCACTTTTACCTGACCAGATGACCATATTAGGAATATCCTCTCTCAGTGATGTCATGTGGACCCAGGACTAGTAAAAAATGTCTAAAACTGAGAGTTTAGAGCACCTTGGAGCCTGAGCTTTTGCCTCAAGAAGATAGCTTGAATTCATTACAATACAGAACAATAACAATATAGAATACATATGACAGAAAATAAGCACTACATTAATTAAACTGCCCCCCCAAAATTACTCTTACCACTTACACTTGTGACAGTCTTGATTAGCTCAAGTGCAGTCTGGAAGTTTGAATAGCGATTTCATATATTAATTTATTTAATGCCATGATTTGTACAATTTCCCTGAAAAGCAGATCATAAACTAAATAAGATCATTTGCACAAATCTGATTAACTTTTTAAAGCTTTCATATCATTCTGATAATTACAAAAATTAAGAAACCCAATGGTACCCCAAACTTAATGTGGCCTTCAGGTTAGCTCAAGAACAGTGAATAGGGAGCTTGGTGGAATGGGTTTCCATGGACAAGCAAATGCAATCCAAAATGTCGGATGCAGTGGTGTAAAGCACGTCACCACTGGACTCAGCAGAGAAGTGTTCCCTGAAGTGGTGAATCACGCTTCTCCGTGTGACAATCGAGTCTGGGTTTGGCGGTTGCCAGGAGAAACAGTACTTGTCTAACTGCTTTGCACCAAGTTTGGAGGAGGAGGGATTATGGTGTTGGGTTCGACCCCTTTGTTCCAGTGAAAGGAACTGTTAATGCTTCAGCATACCAAGACATTTTGGACAGTTTCCTGCTCCCAACTTTGTGACTGCGCACCAGTACACAGTCATGACCTCGGCCTGATAGAAAAACCTTTGGGATGAATTAGAGCGGAGACTGTAAGAAGCTGAGGTAGTTCGGACACCTGATGGAGAAACTGGAGAACAGACGTCTGGAATACCACATTTATGCCACCAAATTTCATGAAAAGCGGTTCTGATATCTGAGCTGACTTGGAGGAATATAATAAGAGCAAAAACCCCCCAAAACACCACATATTCTTTAACCATTTCTGTTTGCCAGTATAGGCTCGATTGCCTCTAACAGTCTGTACATACAACACTATTTACATCTTATATGCTAATACCCAGCTGGTCTCATTACCAATTCTCAGTACCGTCACCAAATGACAACTTCCAAGTATTTCCTGCTCTAATTTAAAGCACCAGGATCACTGGTCCTGAGCTTCCCTGGGAGGTAAATTGTTGTTTACACTTCAGTCTTATTGAAAACGCATAAAACGGGGGACGTCTAATCGCACATCGCAACCCTCGCTTCTCATTAATCTTCCTAATCATGTTGTTTATATGAGCAAGATACATGTTGCACATGTTTCCCTGACAGTTTGCCACGATGTGCACAGATCGTGTATTTCAGGAGGATTAGATTATTTAGAGATGGACTTAAAGCACGTCACCTAAACCCCTTAAGGTGATATTTATACCGCCCGGACTTTTACACACTGCATGGTGTCTCAGCTCTGATAGCTGCTGTAGCTTCCTTCTACTATTTATAACTGTGCCATTCTCTGCTTTATCTCCCTCTACCTCTTTCTGCCCCCCCCCCCCCCCCCCTCTTCCCTTCCCTCCCCATCCTATCTTCCTCTCTGCGTCACTTTATCTGTGCATTGAGCATGTGCGCTTAATGACAGGGCTGCAGAGGCGGCTTGCATGGTAGCTAAAACAGAAGCTGTCCTCCTCTCTTGCTGTCTCTCTGTGTCACACACTCAGCCCCAAACAGAATGACTCTTATTTAAAGAGCTGAGCTGTACTTGCTTATTTAAAAAAAAAAACATCAGAGAGATGGGGAGGGAAGGGAAATGAATGAGTGAAGAGAGGGACCAGAGGAGAAAAATGAAGGGAGGAACCTATCGATGGATAGATGAGCGAGTTGAAGCAGAAGGATGAGGAGGAAGGGGATGATGTCATCTTTTAACCCTGTACCGCTCCCCTCTCCTCTCTCCTGTTTCCTCCCCAGATTCTTCTTCCTTCTTTTCCGTGTCGCTCTCCAGCAGGACTATATTTAGTCGCATGCAGCTGGGGGTATGTGAGTGTTTGTGTTTTGATGGTGTTGCGGCGCTACTCAGTCTTACATTTTAATGCTCCCGTTACCAAACCAGCCCTACCCTCCTCTCACATTTTTACTCTACGTCACATTCTGTCTGTTCCTTCTCCGTGGTCCATCGTCTTTTCTTAATCGGCCACCGAGCGTTTCTCCTCTCCTGGAAAGCAGATGCTGGAGATTTCTCTTATGGTCAACAAACCCTTTTTAAAAGAAAATGGCTCAGCTTCGCTAAAACATCATCCGTGCCTGTGGGCTTCATGACCAGATCTGTTCAGGTCATGCGTTCGTTCATGGTAAACATCTGATACACAATCACCATCCTGCTGCTGATGCACAACACATATTTACAACTGTTAACATGTGATTCCACAATGATGATAAAATTAGAGCCCAACAAATGCAGTGTTGACTCCGGATCGAGCACCTTTGAGGAGATTCCTTTTTTTTTCTGTTTAATTAAACTTCAATTCCAAATCACAACAAGAGTTGCCTTTATATATATATAAAGAAGCCAAAGGGGATAGACAATCCCCTTTGAGCACGAGCTTGGTGGCAGTGGGAAGGATAAACTCCCTTTTAACAGGAAGAAACCTCCGGCAGCACCGGGCTCAGGGTGGGGCAGCCATCTGCCACATCCAGTTGGGGGTGTGAGGGGAGAAAGGCAAAAACAAACTGTGAAAGCCTAAGATTAATAATAACTAATGAAACTATATTTTTATGACACGTTGCCTTCCCACATCGCACAGTGAGAGCTTTGTAATGATGCTGAATTGTGTCAGGAATTTAGCTTTTAACTCTACATGACAAGATGCATGACAACAGCACTTGACACAAGCCTATTTAGGTGGTTTTTTAGCAACAAGAAAAAATCATAACATCAGCTCCACTGTGTGAACCTGAATGTTTTAGACATGAAATGAAACTGTATCATATGAATTTATAAATAATTATAAATATAAAAACCGTATTTTGACCTGCAGAAAGAACAGTTTAGTTACTCGAACCCTTTAGGCTTTAATAAATAACACACACAGGTTTGAGTGGACGACAGTAACTTTTCTTTGATTTCCCAATGGAAAAACCTCACAAAGATGCTGCTCTGATTTGGATAAAAATGCATTTGAGGAGAAAAAGCGATCCGCTCGGCACATAAAGATCTCTGTATTTTGTAATTGTGTCTTTCTTTTGTATAAATGGTTGTATTTTGGTATAGTGGCCCAGATGTTTGAGGCAGCTATTTAAGACTTTCAGTTTATGTGCAAATGAACTTCTGTGTATCAGTAAAATGTAAAATGATCCTAATTTTCATTCTCACATTATATGTGAGCTTTTATCCCATAAACTGCGCACTGCTTCTTTATTAATTTAATTTTCTTCCCTAAACCGAACATAAACTCTTGATCACTGTAGTTCAGCTATTGTTAAAACTTTCTAACTTAATTGCTTTTTCCATACCTTCAACTCCTTTTGCACCTTCAGAATTTTTAAAAATTCATATGAAAGTATTTTTATCGTGCATCAATAGTAGTGAAGATAAGGGGGACGCATTAAAGGGAAAACCTTGACCCTCTGAAAGTGATCGCAATTGGCTGGTGTGTTTTGGTCCCACTTTTCTCCTTAAGAGGAATGATTACTGCAAATGAATACACAGTTATTCTTTTCAACTTTGTTAAAAAACATGTTGACACAGAAAGAAAGACAGCAGAGACACTTAGGACAGGATTGAACCCGAGCTGCTGTTTTTGGCTATGTGCGTCTAGCCTCCGAGCGAAACAACCACAGCTACACAGAGTGAACATCTTCGTCCTATGATGTAACATTTCTATCTTAGTGGAAATGGTTTTTTTTCAGGGTGACAGTCCCTGTCTTTAGGGTAGATGTTAACAATATACATGCTCGGCATCAACATCTTCAACACACTTTTAATCTTTTTAAAATTACCATGCTACGGTGCGTCGAATCTGTCCTGACAGCATATTGCGGCCTGAACTCTAAAACTTTAATTCATGGATTAAATAATAAAAATCAATAAGATGTTATACAGTATTATATTAAGTTGTCATTTGGAAGCAGCTTACTTTCTAAAGTTAATGTGGGTTTGCTTGCAGTGGCCTGATTACATTAGCGTTTACATTTGCATTTATGACCCTGGGGACATGTTTTTGTGCACCTGACAAATGCAACACAAATATTCACTCTCCTTTTGCCTCTGTTTTGGCCTCCAACCTTTCCCGAGACAAACGTTTGGGTCTTTATTTGCAAAGTGGCCTACTTTGTTCACTCTTTGGTCATGGGCAGGCAGTGTTCAGCAGGATTTAGATCCGTTTCCCCTCAAAATACCAGCCTATCGCTGGAAATGAGGTTAAACCAAAGCAAAAAGCTTAAAGCTGAGAACGTTACATATAAAGGAAAACTAAAGAAGTTCAAAAGACCAAACTGATCAATTATTCTTCTCATGTCTGAAAAAAATTGTTCTCTTTGCAGCCGTACGAAGACCAGCAGCAAAAAAAAGTATTAGAAAAGCAGTTTTTGAGTACTGATAGCTTACCGGCTCTAATACATGAGTGTAGCTGGGAATATTTTTAAGGGAAAGGGTGTTTGTATTTTACGTGCTTTTATATTCGTGTGCTGCTGATGTAACGCTGGTGTGTGTGTCTGTGTGTGCCACGTCGATGATGGATGTCCTGAGCTAATACAGACGCACTAAATCGAAAAATAAAATGTAACCGCTTGCTTTTAATGGCAGCGGTGTTACAGTCAGAGCACGGCCAATTTGGATTGTCAGAAAACATGAAAATAGCTCAGTCACAAGTGACTCAGTGTGATTAAGATCCTTAGTTGATATTCTAATGGCTTCACTGACATGATATTAAAGCTGCTTTGAATAAGCGAGTCTGCAGTGACCTGCAAAAAACTGAAACGCGCTCATTATCGCCTCAGTTTGAGCCGTCTGCCGTCTCATTGTGTATTCAATTTGTATCCTTGTAAATAATTTTTCTAAATCTAACCACTGTCAACCTGTAAGCGGCATGTCGGGGTGACATCAGCCGCTCCGTCTGGGCCTGTCATCTCCCTACACTTCCCCTCTCTTCTCGGCTCTTTGGTTTGCTCTCTCCCACACTTGCTCTCACACGACCCACCGAGTCCCTTTATTCCCTTCATCCTTCCTCTCTTTTTCTCACCTCCCGTCCTCGTTGCCTGTCTGCACGAGCGCACAAACGCAGTTTTTCATTTCCTTTTCTTTTCACCTTGCCATGTTCGTTTTTTTCCCTTCCTCCTCTCAGTCCCGCACGGTACATCTTCATACAATTACTCTCCATTAAAAACGGATTAGATTTCACCTTCACAGTCGGCCTACAGAGGAAGAGCAGAAAGGGAGGAGAGGTTGAGAGAGGACGGAGAAAAAACAGGGGTGTGGACCTTTGAGGAGTCAGAAGAGAAGATTGGAAAGATGGGAAGGACAGGGGGTGGTAGATTAGGAAGGAGCGAGGAAAAGTGGAGCGGTGGGACACGTCTTCACGTCAACGACATGAAAATGTTTGTACTTTTAGACTCGCATTTGTTCTCCGAGTTGTCAGAAGAAGTAGTTCACCCATGGACTTTTCACACTCGCTTTTTTCCCCATTGCAAATAGTCAGAAGATTGTGCGAACTTGGCTTTCACACGTTTGTCCAGTCACAGAGAAATGGCTCCAATTCAAGAACAAATTGACCACTCAGTGCAGCTCAATGGATGCCAGCCCCAACCGCAACCATTAGTGTTTATGGAAGGCAAGAAGGTTGTAGAAACATCAGAATGAAGAGCTTGATGGAATGATTACTCATGGAGCAGAAACAAGACGTGACCTTGATCCTAACCCCAAAGTGCTAATTCGGATAACCTGGGTCACTGATCTCGTGACTGAGATATTACCGTATGGAAAACACAGAAGGGCACAAACGATGAAATAAAACGGACTCGACAGAGCATGTTCT
Source organism: Rhamphochromis longiceps (assembly GCF_057381845.1). Classification (NCBI taxonomy): domain Eukaryota; kingdom Metazoa; phylum Chordata; class Actinopteri; order Cichliformes; family Cichlidae; genus Rhamphochromis; species Rhamphochromis longiceps. Next base: position 52,900,634 of record NC_140559.1, on the reverse strand, counting down.
CACACCTCAAGCGAAGGGTAGTCCTTGTCTATCCTTGTGAAGCTCTGTGCCAAAGGCAGCAGATGGCTGTGGTGTGCCCACAATAGGTGAGGGGTCTGGGGCTTGGAAGAGCTCTAGTCAGCACTCCCATATTCCTCCTGTGCTTCCCACCTGGGGGTTAAGAAGGGTTAAAATTAATCCACTCCCGCTGTGTGTGTGAGTGTGCGAACCTTCGAACACAGTTAGTCTAGACTGTTTCCCAGCCACTGGTAAGCTGTATTTTTTCCTCTGACAGAGGGAGATTAATGGGACATAGCAGACTGAAAGGATATGGAGTAACCAGTATACACCAGTTCAGTTAAATGCAATTAAATGCCATATGTTTTTAAGTATGGTATTTTACACCAGTTTACAGATGCATTAATTACTTTTCTCTTAGCATGCCGAAAATCATCCGATTCTGGTCTCTGGTTAGCTGACCAGTGTATCTGTACTTAGTTATTTTTAAAGTTTTAGGTCTGTGAAGGTTCTGTCATCCAGGTCATCGTAGTCTGAGGAGCTCTGGAATTCTTTAAGTTGCTTGAAGACGTTTCACCTCTCATCCGAGAAGCTTCTTCAGTTCTAAGGTCAAATGGCGGAGAGTCCCAGATTTAAGCCCTATGAGAGTGTCCCCCCCCCAAAAGAACCAAGGTGTGAGAACGGGGGTGGGTCACAATCAGCCAAGGTTTTGGGTGAACTCATTGTGAAACCTAGCCCCACCCTATCATGTGATTTCCTGCGGCCAGAAGGGCCGGGATGATCTGGGACTCTCCACCATTTGACCTTTGAGCTGAAGAAGCTTCTCAGATGAGAGGTGAACTTAAAGAAGTCCAGATGCTTTTTCTTCCAAGCTCCTTAGACTTTAAAATTTTAGCTGCTGGTTTAGTTGGATTTTTTAAAAATGTTGCTGCCCCTCCCTGAGGCGGGTTCTGGTGGAGGTTCTTCCTGTTGAATGGGAGTTTTTCCTTCCCACTGTTGCCAAATGCTTGCTCACAGACAGTCATCTGATTGTTGGGCTTTTCTCAGTTTCACTGTAAGGCTTCTACCTTACAATATAAATTGCTTTGAAAGAAATATTGTTGTGACAAAACTAAATTGACTGTAATCAAATGTAGTCAAAAAAGTGGATGCAAACTCTGGAGTAAAAAGTTTTCATATCTACGTCTTTAATTGAGGATGAAGTCATACATGTGCAGGAGGTCAGCACATTCAACAAAGAACACGGAGAAAAAACTACAAATATTGCAGTCGGGGGTTACATCACGAAACAAGAAATGACAGGAACTGAATACACCCAAAGTCCAAAACCATTACATGAACATCCTATGACACCTTCGCATTTTTACATTGTTGCTGTTAGCATGTTAGCACAGAGGAGTTGTTTTAGTATTTTGCACTAGTTTTTTTAACATAATTTTTCTCCGTATGGATTTGTTTATTATCTTTCAGTGCAAGCCTCTCGTACATCTCACTCAGATGTGGATTTTTTGCTGCTATTTTTAGCTATTGAGTCATCAATCATCTGGTTACTCATAAAAAGAAACCAAGCATTCCCATTGGGCAGCTGTCAAACCCTGCAGCTCTCTATTTTCTGTGTGGATTTAATGTTTTTATTTCTTTTGCATAAAGCTTTACAGGCTGCATTGAGTTTCTCACCTCTGCACCCCACCTCCCCAGGCCTGTGGAATCAATTTAAAACTCATTGTATGAGTTAGGGCTTCAGTAATCCAAATGCATCAGGCACTTTCTCTTTTTCTGTGAAAAGTGGAGTTTTTGGAGGCATGAGATTTCAACGTGACGACCAGCAGCAGGTAGTTTCATCGTGACAAACTGGTCTAAGGAATGAATCTGACAGGTAATAGGAGTGAGATACAACACAGCCCTCTGGAGGAAGGTGTGTGTGTGGACAGTCGTGTATGTATGCGTGGGTGTGTACAGATGTGTTTGTAGAGTAATATTCTCTATCCCAATAGCTTTTAGAGAGGATCCGCGCCAAACAATACGTAAACCCCAGCTTCCTGCGTTACGCTCTACACACAGGGAAGCATTTTTTCGTTTAACCTCCGTGTCTGACGTTTTGCTTTCTCTCTTTCTTCCTACCTCTCAATTGTCCAGACGCCCCGGTGGCAGAGCTGCACGACCTGTTCTGTAAGAAGCTGCAGCAGTGCTGCGTGCTGTTTGATTTCCTGGACTGCGTGGCTGACCTGAAAGGGAAGGAGATCAAACGTGCGGCGCTCAACGAGCTGGTGGAGAGCGTGGCCACGAGCAGAGGAGTCCTCATAGAGCCTCTCTACCCGGAGGCTATAAAGATGGTACAGTAGGAGGGGAGGTTAGGGGTTAAAATGATGCACCAGTGCAAACAATTCCAGCCCAAAGATAAAGATCATAGATCATAGATAACTGAAAGGATGCACAAATGTTCCTCTAATTTTTATTCGTTTGGAAACATGATTACTGTTTTTCTTTGATCTTATAAAAATCCCTTAAAACATGGGTCATCACTTCGTACATAGTACTTAACTTAAAGCACTCCGAGTACAGTTAAATATTGAACAGCATTAATGTGGCACGCCCCTTTTGCTTACTGGTTAATTGTGCAGTGACGCAGACAGAAATTAGCACTGTGTATATGCAGCTCTGCACAATGAAGAGATGTAGGAACACAAAGACACCAGGGAATTTATTTATTTCCCATTTCCAGCATAACAACAGATGTGTACAGATATCAGCATAAAATATATATAACATCATTTACATACAGCAGTGAACGATTTATCTCTTGAAACATCATTAGTGGAGACAAGTGGTTGGATAGCAGCGTAACTAGTAAAACTGTTATTCTGCTGGTTCCCCTTGTTTATTCTAGCTTTTGTTTATGTGTGAAAATACTTAACAGTAAATGTGGGCTTGGAGGATACATTATCTAATGTAAAGGTTCTTTCTTTTGCCAAAAAAAGATGCTGGTAGCTTTCTTAGACTTGCAACACACTGGCAGAAATCCTGGTTCCAGTGGTCAATGTTCATGTTAAGCATGAGGATAGCATGTATACAAATCCCTATGAGCTTGAAGCTCAGGTTTTAGATGCTCTGGCGCTGTGGCTATGCCCACAAAAAGTAAAAGCTCCAAACATCCGTGAAAATCTTGTGCTTCTGAGGGGCAGTCAATCAGAAGAAAGCTGGGAGAAAGGACCTAAAACAGCCTGTTTCAGACGAAGTATGAACTGAGGGGCTGGACTGAGGCACGGGTGAAGATAAAGAAAAAAATGTGATTAATACAAAGTTACAGTAGTACAGTTTAAGAATAGAGAGGTGGAAAATTAGTGCGCTTTAAAAAGCACTAAAACAGTAATGGAAGGGTTAAAAAAGAGACCTCAGGTACAAGGCAATATTCTCCAATATTCACTATCCAAAAACCAAACCAGGAATATTTTGGGAATGGACAGTGACAAACAGTGGTGGGTGGACGAATGAATCGATAGCCTGATACTTGAAGGGAGAAGAGATCTAGAAGGCCGGAAAGACATTTTCACCTGTGAGTCAGTCCCTGTCAAACACCTGGATGCCCATCCCAAGCTGTGGGGAAAATAAAGAGAAGCTAGTCAGTGTGGTATCCAATGGAGGATCTCCGGTGGAGTTACCATGGGAGATAAACAAAGGTGATGAGCGAGGGATAGATAGATAGATAAATAAAAAGGGAGGATGGGAGAGAAAAGTAGAATGCTTACAAAGATGCTAAAGAGCAATCGGCTGCACAGATGGTGAGAGAGAGAGTGTGAGAGATGGAAAAGAAAGGAAGAAAGAGTGGAGTGAAAGTGTGGACTCTGGAGATCCCAGAGGATAAAGAGAGGAGGAGAAAGGAGGGTCTGAAACAGGAAAAGAAAGCCAGCAGTAGATAGAGGTGCTATACCCAGAGGATGCGAAAATGCTGATAGGACAGAGGATGGGGGTGGAAGGAAAGTGAATGAACTTAAAAAAGCTTAGAAATCAAACTCTTAAAGCCAAGTGCAGCATTATGGAATGAAAGCAGCGTAGGAGAAACATGCCAAGAAAAAAAAGCGAGGCTAGGTTTGCTACGCTTTGCAAACCTAAGAATCTTAAGTCGAGCTAGACTCTCTTTGATGCTGTGTTATTACCCAGTTATTACCCAGGTTAAAGTCATGCTAACGTCCTCACAGTGATGTCAACACGTATGCATCATGGAAGTAATGCGATTGCCAAGAAAGAAAGTCGGTTCATTTATGCACTCGTGACTTTTTTGTTTCTCTTTTCCTATAAATAACTGCGTCATTGTGCTGTGGCATGGAGCAGATCAGCACTGATGAGGTGTTACTGCTGCTTTGATAGTGACCTTTAGCTCATCTGCATTTTTGGTTGTCTTGACAATACCCCATAGGTTCTCTGTGGGGTTAAGGAGTGGGCTCGCCAATCAAGCTCAGTAATAACAGACGCGGTAAACCATTAGTAGTAGTTAAGTACTGTGGTCAGCAGAAGGAAGCATGAAGTGCTCTGGAACCTCCTGGCAGATGCTGTGTTGACTTTGGACTTGTAAAAAACAAAAACGCCACCATCACCAATATCAGCAGATGACATGACAGCCCAAATCATCACAGACTGTGGAAACTTCACACTGGACTTCTAACACCTTGGATTCTGAGCCTCTCCACTCTTCCTCCAAACTCTAGGATGCTGATTTCCAACTAAAATACAGTGTGTAATGCAGCAGTCCAGTTCTTTTTCTCTTTAGTCCACACAAGACGCTTCTGATGATGTCTCTGGTTCTGCTTTCCTGAAGACATCTATGCGTGCTCACTCTTCATGTGTCAGCCCACCCCTCATGAATCTCTCAAGTTCTTCTGTCGAGTTTTCTTGACAATCCTCTCAAAGCTGAGGTCACCGTTGTTGCTTGCAGACCTTTTTCTATCACACTGTCTGTCTGAGCAACAGTCCTGTTACCGATCATCATCTATGGTTTTCCCTCTGTTGATGATCAACATCTGGACAGCTGTCGAACGAGCAGTGCACCGAATGATTGCGGCTGTGTGTGCTCACCCAAATAAAAAGTGTTTATGCTGTTTAAGTAGTAATTTAATCAAGCTTAAAATGAAACGTGCAAATTTAAGATACTTTGATGTTCTGGACCTCTTTGATAGTCAAAGGTTTGGAGATGCACAGTAGGAAAAGTTGCAGCAGACAAACAATCTTAAAGATAGTGAGATGGAAAAATGAACAGGTTAGATGATTTCGGCCTATCCAAGATTCACACAGCGCTTTAAAATGAGCAGGTAACGACAGGGTGAGTTAAACCTTCAGATGTTCAAGTGTGACCAGCGGTAGTGGAAGTTGCTTGGAAACTGATAACATAAACCACAGAAAGACGTTTTTCCCTCATCCCAAAACGTCTTCACGCTTGCTAAGTAGATGTCAGTTGACATAAAAGATTATCACAGACACCCACCAAACACAACAGCTTTACTCCTGGAAACGTTCCATCGGAAGGAGAATTGTTTCATTGTTGCAGCGACTTTTCCGAGAGTTAAAGTGACACAAACGTCCTCAAACTGCAGGTGATTACTGAAGGTAACAAGGCTGCCACGTCCATTATGCGATAGAGTATTAAAAACAATTCATCGCCTGCTTTCATCTCTGAATTATTGCCCATTAAATCCACAATTGGCGAGAATGCATTATTTATTCTTCACTAATCTCTTTTTCTTCTTCCTCTTCCCTTTGCATTTTCATCTTTTCTACTTCCTGTCTCTCTACTTCACACTACCTCCTTCTCCTTGCCTGCGTTTATGATTTTTTTTCCAGATCTCGGTAAATATCTTCAGGACTCTCCCACCCAGCGAGAATCCAGAGTTTGACCCTGAGGAAGATGAGCCGACACTGGAAGCCTCCTGGCCACACCTGCAGGTACACACCATACATCCGTGTGACATGCAGTCACGTGTTGCTGGAGATTTACAAGACTTCATCTAAGTTAACATGAAGGTGTAATGGGAAAAAAAGCACAGTTCAGGCAAAATATGCCTTTAGCACTGTTAATTCTCTCACAGTGGGGTTAAATTGCTTTTAATGCTGTGTTGAGTGTTTACCTCATTTAGATCATTTAAATGTTGGCTCAAGTTTTATGCCAACACATTATGAGTTTAGCCAGCATCAATAACAAATGCAAATCCTGCAAAAAAAACCCACAAATCCTGCATAGACTCGATGTTTACCCAGATGACATTTAGACATGATGTACAGTCACTTTACAGCATCTTCAGGAAGAGATGAGTCAAAATGCGTGTGTGTCTTTGAAAGAATAGTTTGACATTTTGGATGCCACACTATCCACTGAAGATAAAAACACAGACACGCCAAATGTTGTGTAATGTTGTGGTGTTTGTTCCTCTTTCAGCTGGTGTATGAGTTCTTTCTGCGTTTCCTGGAGAGCCCGGACTTCCAGCCCTCCATGGCCAAACGCTACGTGGACCAGAAGTTTGTCTTGCAGGTAATCCTTTCCTCTTCATCTTCTGGAAAGATGCAAAACCAAAGCTTTGAAGGTGTAAAGAAATGAAGCCCTTCTCTTAAACATGCAGCTGTACTTCTCAAATTTCATCAACTATGACCTCTCAGTGCATGTATTAAAAATTGACTTTTTTTATGTTTAATGTGTTATTAACTGTTATTGTAATATTCATCCTGCTGCATTTGGTACAAATGTTTGATTTTTCTCCAGAAGCTGAAGTTTGAGAGACTAATTGTAAGAGTGAGGAGGTCAGAATTAGAGCGCAGTACTCACAGGTACAGACTTTCATTCATAGCAAATGTGTGTGTGTGTGTGTGTGTGTGTGTGTGTGTGTGTGTGTGTGTGTGTGTGTGTGTGTGTGTGTGTGTGTGTGTGTGTGTGTGTGTGTGTGAGTAGCTCCTGGAGTTGTTTGACAGCGAGGACCCGAGGGAGAGGGAGTACCTAAAGACCATCCTGCACCGCGTCTACGGAAAACTGCTGGGCCTCCGAGCCTACATCCGCAAACAGATCAACAACATCTTCCTCAGGTACAAGCTACACCAAACCTCCATCCAACCCATGCTCATGATTTAAAAACAAATAATTCAACATCACATGACAGTCAAAGACGATGAGCAGGAAGGGGAGCGGGCTCAGAAACCACGTTTTGTGCATCTATCCTGCATAAATGATAATTATGCTACAGCCACAAAATGACCTCAGAGTTAGTACTTAAACCAGCGTGCACCTTGTGAGAATACTTGTCAAATGCTGGCTCTTTGTATCTCTAATTGAGGTTATAGCCTGAGCTCCAAAGGAGCTATTGCTCTTCTGCAAGAACAAACTTGGTTTATTGGTTTGGCTCTACTTTGCCAAGCCCTTACAGGGGTTTGCATGCTGTGTTAATTCAGAAAGAAACGAAAAGATCTTTTGGATCCTGCAGCAGTTCATTGTAGTGTCTGCTTGGTATTTTTGTTGTACTAGAACTTCTAGTTTATAAAGGAAATTATTAAGAGTGAAAACAGGACTGTTAATGTAACTAGTGTTGTAGCAAAAAGGTCAAATCTAGCTTTAATCTTTAATCAGTTGTATTCTTTCTCCTACAAACACAACATGAATGTGTTCAGCTCACTGAATGTTCATCCTACATGTGTCCTAAATCACAGATTGATCAATCAGTCGTGAAGATGATTATAGAAGATTATATTGGTTCAAAATTGACAAAAAGATGTAAGACTTGGAAACTATGATTCTTACAAGTGTGATGTTGATTGTCGACACATAGAAAGTACTGTGGAAACATTTAAAACATCACGTCACACATGACCTCTCTGACCTGTCCTTCAAGGTCGATCGATTGATCTGAAAGTCAAAGCGATAATAACGCTCTACAGAGCTATTTAAAAATATGTTTCTTATTGCCGTTGTTTGTACTGGCATCATATAGGTATACAGGAAATGATATGTGGTCATTCTAAACAGTAAATTACTTCATAGAATGTCTTTTACCATTAAAACTATGTTTTAAATTCTACTGCCTTTGTTTGTGTTGGTAACATTTGATACTGAATGATACTGTTATATGAGCCTTTCTTTCAAGATTCCCCAGGATGGGTTTTTAAGACAGTATAAATATAATAATCTTTAATTATAAAATGTAACTATAACAAAAACATTATTATACTCAAAATTATTTGAAGTATTTTCATGTCTTTTGTCTTGTGTCCCTCAAACCTAACTAGTCATGGCAGATGGCTGGTTGTCCCAAAGGCTTCTTCCTGTTAAAAGGGAGTTTGTCATTCCCACTGTCACCAGTGTTTCTGTATCATTGTAGGGTCTTTACCTTACAATATAAAGTGCTTTGAGGTGACTGCTGTTGTGATTTTGTGCGATATAAATAAAACAAAATAAAATTGAATTGAAAATATTAAAATAGGTTTAACAAGCCTGCACTTTGCTCTTCTTTTTTCTGCACTACAAACTTTTTAAAGTACGTTAAAAACTATGTTAAAAGAGAACAAAGAAAACAAAATGCAATACTTTTCTTTTAAATAGTGATACTGCCCAGAGAGTGAGCTGCCTCAGTGAAGGCGCTTCTTGCTTTTCATTTTTTCCTTTTGCTGAATGTAGTTTCAGCTAAAATGTGTATAAACTTCACATTCAACTGTGAATGTCACGGAGGTGTGCTTCAGACATGGTTTGATAGGAAATTTGTGAATACTAGCAACTTTCATGCACGCACAGGTCATTTTACAGGAAGATAAAACTGTTTATTTAATGTTTATCTAATTCCTGTTTTTAGTGTTGTTTAACTATCAGCTGTAGCTTGATTTAATAGTGCTTTTGCCTGTGTGTGTCCTGTCTCTGACCTTCAGGTTCATATATGAAACTGAGCACTTCAATGGAGTTGCGGAACTGTTGGAAATCCTCGGCAGGTTTGTCTGCAAAAGCACACGTTTGAACTATACGCTGCTGCTGTGCTGCACACACACACATATACTCTATACTTGCCAGCTGTTCCTGTTTATGAGACAGCCGGCACCAAAAACTGGTTACAAAGCACAGCCGCTGCTGCATCTGCACGGCACATAAAACAATATGCATTTTTATTTTTCCTTCTTTCTTATCAAGTAAAGACAACCCAGGGTGACGGCAAGGGAAATGAGAGTAAGCAAGGGAGGGGAATGAGTAAAGGGGTGAGGTGGGCGATGGTGCAGAAAGGAGAGAAGCGGGAGGAGGTGGGGGTTAAAGATATAAACGAAATATGACTCACAGGTTTGTTTAATTTCTTGCCTTCTTTTGTGAGGGAAAATATGAGGAAGACAGAAATGAAGAGGCAGCGAAGAAGAAAGGCAAACTGATAAACAAACACGTGTTTCTTATGTTGAGCCTCACATGTAAACAACCAGGAGCAAGAATGGACGAATCAGTGAAATGTGCATGCTGTCATTGTGAGATATAAAAAACTACTATCAACACCGTGTCTTCGTGGTAGCTGCTGAGCTTGTGGTTAGCCTAGCATATCAGACTAGGTTAAGGAGAAAGCGATAGCCTGGCTTTGTCCAAGATGGGGAAAAAAAGCCTCTTTATCAACACCTGTGGACCCGTTATGGTTACATTTGATATTCTAAGCAATAATATTTAGCAATAGACTTTATTTCCTAAGGAGACTAAGGTCAAGCGACATCTCCCCACTCTTTTGGACAAAGTGTCATACAGGGGTGGCCAGTGCTCTGTTTTTGCTGTGGACTGTGGTCTGCTGGTGCGGAAACCTTTCCCCTGTGACAGGGGCAGAGTAGACAAACTTATCGAGAAAGCCGGCTCAGTGGTCGGTTCTGATCTTGAGACAGTCCAGCAGGTGGCCATGAGAAGAATGCTCTCAAATCAGTTATGATCAACACCCACTCCATGCGCTGGTAGTTATAGAGTAATAGCACAGTAGCACCTTCTGTCAAAGACTGATTGCACCAAGGTGCAAGACTGAGTACCTCTGGAGGTCCTTTATACCAGCTCCTGTAAGACTGTTCAGTGTACAATAATAATAATAATAGCAATAATATAGTAATAATATTTTATCCACATGTTTACATATTTGCAGATATTAGTTCTAGCTGTTTTATTTATTTGCATACATCTATTTATTGCTCTGTTGTTAATTAGCTGAAGGGGTTGTAACTTTAGAATTAGCACCAAAGAAAGAGCTACTGTTAGTATTGTTGGCTAGCAACAAATAAACATTTCCAGTCATATTGCTTTCACTCAAAAAACCCCTAAATTTGTTATCTGCAGGAGACACAAAAATAGTTCTGGATTTAAGTAGATGTACTGCTTCCAGTAGATTAGCTTAGATGCTTAGTAGCTTAGATGAGTACTTAGCATTATATCAATTTTGCACTGATGAGGATTAGGGCCACTGAAAAAAATATTTGGGGGAATTCTGACCATAATCCTCTTCTGTAGCCATGAAAGCCATTTTAAAACAGAACAGACTCCAGAGAAAAGTCTGAATTAAGTTAGCTTAATGTTTTTAGCTCATCCGGCTAAAGTACAGATGAGCTAATGTGATGGCAAGGCGCCCATCTGTCTACAGTGCAAAAGAACAGTATCCTTGCAAACAGTCATCGCATAATGAGTTTTCACTCAAACTGTTGTGAAGTAACCTGTGAGCTGATGAGTTGCAATGCTACTGATGTTCTGGTTTGATGCTGACATATAATCTAAAGCTACATAACAACCTAGCTTTTTAGCAGGCTATATAGCGGTAGCCTAATGGTCTTGTTATGCTAACAAGGGCACTCTAGTAAGTCTAAGGCAGAGAAACCCACAAAGGCACAAGTTTAAAGTCACAGACAGGGAGTAAAAGATGCACATGGCCCCCAGGATTACAGGCCCGTGGCATTGACCTCCCACATCATGAAGACCCTGGAAAGGCTCATCCTGGACCAGCTGCGACCCATAGTAAGACCACACCTGGATCCCCTTCAGTTCGCTTATCAGCCTCGTCTCGGAACTGAGGACGCCATCATCTACCTGCTCAATCGTGTCTACACCCATCTGGACCAGCCGGCGAGCACTGTGAGGGTCATGTTTTTTGACTTTTCCAGTGCTTTCAACACCATCAGGCCGACCCTCCTGGGTGATAAGTTAGCAGCGATGCAGGTGGATGCTTCTCTGGTGTCCTGGATTGTTGATTACCTGACAGGAAGACCACAATATGTACGTCTCCCACAGTGTGTGTCTGACAAGGTGATCAGCAACACAGGGGCACCACAGGGGACTGTCCTCTCCCCCTTCCTCTTCACCCTCTACACCACAGACTTCAGCCACTGCACAGAGACCTGCCATCTTCAGAAGTTTTCTGATGACTCTGCGGTGGTTGGATGCATCAGCAGGGATGATGAGACAGAGTACCGGGCTGTGGTCGACTCCTTTGTCACGTGGTGTGAGCAGAATCATCTGCAGCTCAACGTGGCAAAGACCAAGGAACTGATCGTGGACTTCAGGAAGACCAGGAAACACTTGACCCCTGTTTCAATCCAGGGGGTCAGTGTTGACATTGTGGAGGACTATAAATACCTTGGAGTACACATTGACAATAAACTGGACTGGGCTAAAAACACCACAGCACTTTACAGGAAGGGCCAGAGTCGTCTCTATTTTTTGAGGCGACTGAGGTCCTTCAACATCTGCCAGAAAATGCTGAGGATTTTCTATGAGTCTGTTGTGGCCAGTGCGATCCTCTATGCCAGGGGTGCTCACACTTTTTCCGCATGTGAGCTACTTATAAAATGACCAAGTCAAAATGATCTACCCACTATAAAAATCCAAAACATATACTTATTTATAAATATATTGAGGATTCTTTATATCTACAATGTATATACATGCATAACCGCAATATCCAATATTTCACAACACAATTAACTATGTAAATTTTTTGTCATTACCTGAGTTTACTCTGATGACTTGCACTGAATTGAATCAGCCAGGGATGCATAGTCCGGACAGTAGCTGCTGACGGCCAGGTTTAAGAGAAAAAACCGAGAGCTAAAAATTGGAGTTAACTCGCTGACTAGCTTGTCAGTTTTACTACACTTCGCGCCGCTGTTTGCGCATGCGCAGCGACCTAAGCGTCAGAAAAAATCTGCTGTCATCTGACTGGCTTCCCTGTATCAATCAAGTGACGGGATGGATGATAGGCTGGCATCTATTTTTTTAATGCCATGCGATCTACCAATACTACCTTTGCGATCGACTGGTCGATCGCGATCGACGTATTGAGCACCCCTGCTCTATGCTGTTGCATGCTGGGGGAGCAGGCTGAGGGTCGCAGATGCCAACAGACTTAATAAACTAATCCGTAAGGCCAGCAATGTTGTGGGGATGGAGCTGGACTCCCTCAAGGTGGTGTCGGAGAGGCGGATGCTGTCCAAGATAAAGACAATGTTGGATAACACCTCCCACCCACTCCATGACATGCTGGTCAGTCACAGGAGCACGTTCAGTGAGAGACTGAGATTACCGAAAAGCACCACTGAACGACACAGGAAATCATTCCTGCCTGTGGCCATCTCCCTGTACAACGCATCCACTTAACACACTGTTTGCTGCTACAACTACACATGTTTCTTTTCCAAATATTTATTTATGAGTGACTTATGTATGTATGTATGTATATATATGTATATATTGTACTATTCTTAGTTAGCGTATTGTCTGTCTTGTCTTAATGTTGGTTTAAAATGGAGCACTGTAACAAAAAATAATTTCCCCCAGGGATCAATAAAGTATTCTGATTCTGATTCTGATTGACATCAGCTTCTTGATGTCGGATAGTGAAGCCTCGCTGTGAAGCTGCATCCGTGTTTTAAGTCTGTAGCCAGAGCAGATAAACAGATGTGCTAATGATAATTTAGAAATGGAAAGACTAAGACAACAACCCAAAGAAGTAATAAGCAATAAGAACGCAAACAAATCAGTATCAGAAACAATAAATATTAATCCCTCTCAGGGGAATTTCGGCTAATGGAGTCTAGCCTCTGCCCTGTGTGTTTGTCTTTCCTTGTCTGATGTTATACTTAGGAGTTAAAAAGAAGGATGTATCCAGACTGAGAGTGTTTTTTTTCCTGCCATAAGAGACCAACAGTAACTTTTCAGCTCTTAACAATAGTGAGGCGATCTCGGAAACAAGTGGCGGCTCAAGGAAGGCGAGGGAGAGGACGAGTCCAAGGTGAGGGAAAAAGGAGGAATGGAGGGATAGATGGAGCCGGAGAGGGGACGAGTGAGTGAACAGTGAGTCAGAAGTGGAGGAAGGAGGGAGCAGGAGAGGAGAGAGAGGTTTGTATTCATGTTGGTGGTAACAGAGGTATTTATAGCTCCTCCCACACATGGAGAGTGCGGGAGAGAGATGGGTGAGAGAGGATGCGGTGCATAGATAGAGGAGACGGGGAGGCGTTCAGAAAGGAAGCAGAGAGACAGATTAGAGGAACAGCAGGAGGGAGATATTACTGAAGGACTCCTCTGTTAAACTGACAACAGCGCTATTAGAAATGAAGACAGACGGACGGACTGATGCAGACAAACACATGAATCGCCCGTGAAAAAAACTGACGGGCGGCTCGTTTTACAGCTAAATGAGCGTCGCACTTTCCAAGTTTAGTTCCCACTCTTCTGCTGCTCATACTTTTCTCTCTGTGGGCAGCCGGTGCAGCTGTGAACAGAGCAGACCACGCGCTCGTCCAGTCACTCGGAAACGGACACAGTACGAAAATAGAGTCTGAGAGCACAGATGAATGCACAGGCGTACACATGTGTGACTCAGAGGAGGGTTTTTTCTTTTTTGAAGCAACACATGATGCTGTGGTGTAAATAAATATTACCATTCGCACCATTCATTGATTGAAACGTGTTCGTTAGAAGATCCCGTTTGGTAACAGGTGACCGGGATGTTTTTGGACAGGTGTCCTTAAAGTTGGAGGGTCGTGGTGCTGATTTTTAAACAGGATGACTTAAGTAAAAGGTGTACATGTGCTTTTTGTCATAAAAAAAAACCCCACATACCCCCGAGAAACGACGGTCACTTTTAACTGCCTTCTCATCTCCTCTGTTCCAGCATCATAAACGGCTTCGCCCTGCCGCTGAAGTCTGAACATAAGCAGTTCCTGGTTCGGGTCCTCATCCCGCTACACACGGCAAAGTCCCTTTCCATCTTCCACGCGCAGGTCGGTGACTATCCTACCCTCACTACCAGTTTATATTTGTGCTTTAACGTTAGACTCTTTAACAAAGCTCGGCCCTGTCGTCAGCTTCTTTTGATTTTATGTACCATGGGAAACAGTTTTCGACACCTATTTATCACCACGAATGCAGTCACATTTTTTGATGTCGTTTGATGCCCTAATTACATCCGAATGAAGAGGAGAGTATGTGTTTGAATGACTGATGTTCCTTGCAGCCGTACTTTCCTGTGTCCTTATGTGTATTTTGCTTGTATTTGTTACATTTTCAAGCAAAAATACCTGCCTTCACTCAGTTTCAGTCCATTTTAGAGGATTCTTTAGATACTTTGTTACTGTAATATACTGGGATATTTATAATTAGAGCTATTTTGTTATATTTTGTAACTTCTTAATATATTGTATTAATTAATTTAGTTTAGTTAGTTACTGTTCTTACTGTCTTGGAGCAAATGTGACCACATCATTTCCTCTGGGATTAATAAAGTACTCTGATTCTGGTACTAGCAGCCTTTCGTAAAACACATAATTTGCTCCCATTTCTTGAGCTGAATCTATGAAAACTCACACAGATAACCCAGTTTGACATGCAAAAAATAGCATTTTTTCACCATCGAGGTGATTCCCGAAGAGTATATCTTGGGAAAAATTGAGGAAGTGGGTAAGTCGTGGGGAAAAGAAGAAGTGGCAGGCCTGAAAACTATTTATAGTAGATGAGCAGTGTATAAAATTCATGTCTTAAGATAAAATTAGCAAAAAAATAAAGACCTCGCACAGGACCTGAGAGATATAGCTATCTGTAAAACATGATGGAGGCTCTGTCGTGGTTTGGGGCTGCATTTAAGTCAGGAGTATTGGAAAACTTGTCAAAACTGATCAAATTATGAACATAGAAAAGTTCTGTCAGATTTAGAGGCACCATGCAATGCCATCTGGAAAGTGGGTGATTGAAAAAGACTTAATTATTCAGCCTGACAGTGATCTCAAACAAACTCCCCATGCAGTGAAAAAACCTACTTGGACAGAAAAAACACAGTAATAATACATTTTATTTAATAAAGCACCTTTCAAAACATTCAAGGACACTGTACACAGCAGAATAGAGACAAGCAACAACAACAACAAACATAACAATTTACAAATTTATAAGGATAAAACATGGAGCAATTAAATAAAATAAATTAAAATAGCAGGATGGAAAAGCTTATGTGGAATAGGCTTTTGTGAACAGGTGAGTTTTGAGTCTGGCCTTAAAAAGAGAAAGGGAAGCGATGTTTCTCATCTCAGGAGGAAGGGAGTTCCAAAGGCGGGGGGCAGAGCGACAGAAAGCCCTGCGCCCCGTGGTAGGTAGCCGAGGGGAAGGGATGGAAAGAGAGACACCGAGCGGGAATGGTGATCTGAACCAGGTCAGAGAGGTATGAAGGCGAGAGATGATGGATAGCCTTGAATGTATACAAAAGTATCTTGAAATTGATGCGGTATTTAACCGGAAGCCAATGAAGCTGCTGCAGAACACGGGTGATGTGGTGCATAGAAGGGGTCCTGGTGATAATATGGGCAGCAGAGTTCAGGTCACGTTGAAGCTTATGGAGAGATTTTTGACTAAGACCAAAAAGAAGAGAGTTGCAGTAGTCGATCCGGGAAGTGACCAGGCTATGAACAAGAATGGCAGTGGCGTGTGGGGAGAGAAAAGGATGGAGACGACTAATGTTATGAGTAGTGAAGCAGCGTCAGTCGTGGATTGGCCTCCCCAGAGCCCAGACATCAACATAGAGCAGTGTGAGATCATCTTGACAGAGAACAGAACAGATCTTTCAGTCCCCTTCAGGAAAACTGGAGAATTATTCCTTAAGACTACTTAAAGAAATTATTACAAGAAAGCTTACCTCACAAGTAAGTGTTTAACAATCAAGGTGGTCATACCAAAAATTAACTTTTAAACTTTTTAGAATTGCACAAACTCTGTTTTTGCCTGATATACTGTATTTCTTTCTATTTGTGTTTCAACTGGTTTGAATAAAATAACATATAAAAAATGAAGGGTAGCTCAAGACTTTTGCACAGTTTTATATTCATGTCTTTGTAAACTAAATCTATAGAAAAAGATCTCCAGGTAGAAGCAAGCTTGTTGCTTTTATTCTTGACAGACACTTTAATCGGCTATCCTAAACTCTACCTGTCACCATGACCATTGTCTGATTGGTCTCCTGCACTTAAAAACATCTAAACAAACATCTGGCTTGAATATATGTATGAACCCAAGAAGAAGTAAGTGAGCTTAATGTGTCTAAAATTGTTCCTGGTAATACTTAGACATTTTAGCAATGTGTCAAATGTACCACTAGGAGGCAGGGTTGAGTCACAGATAGTGCCGCTGAGAGACGCACTCACATCTGAGTTACATTCGTGTGTGAGTGCCTTTGATTTTTTTTGGTGTTTGTGTACGAGTATGTGTGTCTGGGTTATTATAATACTTGGTGACACAGATGGCTGCCAGTCTATTGTGTTTGTGCACGCCTGTGCATTTTATTTGTGCCATACTTTGTTTGCTTATGCAGAAGATACAGTTTGTTCCCCACAAAATGTGTGTCTGTGTGTATTCTGGGTCTCAGCATCACTGTGCCCTACATTTCTCCCCATCTCTCCTCTCCCTGTGGTTCACACACATAAATTATTCACACACTCACACACACTCGGTTTGACAGGGTCACGGGAGAAGCAGGGTCTTGTGGATGGCAGTTTTGTACTCAGTAGGTGTGGCTGTTCAGGACTGACCTAGTTCTGGATGCCGGTATCAAAATATGATATCACAGCAAACTGTTTAAACATCTTAGAAGATGAGCACTGAAATACATTTGAATGTATTGATATCACTGACTTAGAGTATGTGGCCCCAGTGTGGGTTCAGTAAAGCTAATCATCTATTCAGCCATCCATTTTCCTAACAGCTTCTCTCACTTAGGGTTACAGGGGGCTGGGCTGGAGTCTCTCGAAACTATCATAGGGAGTGGAAGCAGGTTACACTCTGGAGGTCACCAGCCCATCGTGTGGCTAGCACAGACAGATAATCACACTCTCACATTCACACCTACGGCCAGTTTAAAATCACAGCTTAAACTGAGCTTCACGACTTTGGCTGTCTGATGAAAATAACACAAGTAACATCAGTAACATGTCCACATCGTCTCACACAAACATGTTTCATTAAATGCAGATATATTTGCTTCAACATAAATTAAACACAACATTGCTAAACAATTTTTCTCTTATTTGGCTGCTGCAAGCTTCTTAAAACAACAATGGATTGTGTTTCAGCAGTAGATATAAACTCATATACAGGAACAGGAACTTCCAGGGTGGCAAGTGTTTATGATCGGAATCTGATTATAAAATGGGGAAGCAAGGGATGCAGTACGGGGGCTTTTTTATTATTCACTTGTGCACTGGCAAAATTATTCATGAACACAAATGGAGTTCTCTGCTCTCCTAACCCCTTAACCATTACCAGTCATTAACTGTGTCACCAGTGTAATTAAAAAGTGTGTTCCTTAGCGATTTATGGCTGTTATTTTCGGCTGCAGGTCCATGGACTACTGTTTGCAGCTCAGATTTTAAAAATATACATATTTTCATTTCTTAAGCATATAGTTAGGCTTTGAGCAGTTACTGTGGATACTGAAGTGTGAGATGTACTGAAGTGACTGAAGTCTATCATTATTTGATAGTAATAACTTTATTTTTATGAACCAACCTTCTTGGACGGTCTCATTCCTCTGATTTCAGTATTTTTATTTTCTTTAATTCCAAAGTGTGGAAACAGTATAGAGACACTACAAAGATGATTTGGTCATAGGCTTTATTTAGCTGTAATATTTGTATTCCAATACTGTATTTAAAGAGCAAAAAACTGATATGCTATAAGTTAATTCTCACATGTGCAACCAGAAAAAGTTTTAGGCCTCTTAGCTTGACATGTTCCAGTCATTGCTAACTGGACACAGGCATGCGCATGAAATAGACAGATTTCAATGGAACCAGGGGCAAGCAGAGCTGCTTTTAGAGACACTAGCCAACTGTGGCCAGAAGATGACATTAATTTAAAAGATGGTGCAAACAGGCAATGAGAGAAGCTTATGGAACAGATTGTTTGAGATGCAAGGACAGAGATAGCACTCACTTGGGTTTTAATTCATGTCTTTTGCTCGGTTTTTTTGGGCAAGCAGGGCTTGCCTTGCATTTCCATTATCAAGTAGAGCTGACTTCAGCTCCAAAAATAGAGCTTAATTTGACCTGTCACCCTGACAAATCAATATCAGTAAAATCTTTACAAAGGTCCACAGAAGTCTACTACATAATCCCTGCCTAACAATGACCTCATGCAACCGCAAACCTTGACTCGACAGCAGAATCCAATGTCATATTTACCCCAAGTTTCTCAAACGCCTCACTAATGCTTTAAATAGTTTGCCCACTTTATTTTAATCCTCTTCTTTTCTCCTGCTTTCTTTATATTCCAGCTTTCAACACTTCCTTTTTTAGCCGCCACTCCCTCTTACACTGTATTTTTGTAAACATGTTGTGCCACGGGTGCAGCAATAGGAAAGTCTTGGATGAAGGGAGAGAAGAAGATGAACAAGAAAGATAGCCAGTATGGAGAAAAAGGGAGATTAGACAGAAAAATCTGTAAGAGATGAAAGCTCAGACAGTGAGGCAGACAATGATGCTGCAGTTCAACAAGGTGGCAAAGGAAGGAACAACAAAGAAGAAAACTGTCCTACAAAAAGATCTAAAAACATCATCAATAATATGACAGTATAATCCCAAAAAACTTTTAATTGAGTCACTTCGGCTCTAACTTATGAAGATAAAATGAACCACTAGTGTAATACTGGGAACCAGTCAAAGGATAGACGGAGGGGGAGAGACAAGAGGTCTAACCTCTATCTCACATTGCCCTTAAGGGACTTTGCGTGTGTGACATCACTCCTTCCGAAGTAAACACACGTACACACAGTCTCCGTCGCCACGGTGCCCACTCGCCACGGCAACCGGCCTGGGCGGAGGGGGCAACCGCAGAACACACATATGCAAACACACAAATGCACACACAATATCAGAATAATAGGAAATGATTGCCGCTAATATAAGAGGAGACAAAAGCTGATGTAGCTGCAGACACACACTCACACGTACGCGCACTCGCGCACATTTGGAAAACTTGTCTTTCCGATCTTTAGCAGTGTGTAATCCTGAGGGATAAGTGCTAAATTCCCCATTGTCTCGTTGACAGCGCCAGAGAGAGAGAGAGTGCGTAGGTGTGAGTGTGACAGTTTGTGTGTGCGTAACCCCGTGTTCTCTGTCGTTACAGCTGGCCTACTGTGTGGTGCAGTTTATGGAGAAAGATGCCACAGTCACTGAATATGTAAGACTGCTTCTTCATTCGCTGTACTTATTCCAACACGTTTTATAAAGATTTTCAGTTTTTTCCTAAGAACTGAAAATATGGGAGAAAATAATGCATGTGAATAATCATAGACGCTTTAAAGCTGTATGAATCATTTCTTTAAGGTAAACAGTGGGTCATCTGACTATTTGTGAAGTGAGGAAAGACAACTGTAGAGATAAACTCACAAAAAGTTATTGGACGAATTGAATTTCATTTATAAACCATCAAAACAAAGTCGCCTGAAAGCGTTCTTAATTGCAAAGTAAAGACCGGCAAAAATACGACCTGATATCACCACAAAGTGTGTCCATGTCACGCTTTTCCTCTCCAAAACGCGAAGGGAAAAAACACGCAGAAGTTGCAGTAAGTTGCAAACAATAAAAGTTGCAAACAATATAATAATCATGCGAAAGCTTTAAACTGACATTATTGACACATTTACATGTAAACACATATTAACTTAATCATTTCTGACTATTAAGAACCCTGAAATATACTCTATATGTTTTTTGATTTCTTGGCTTTAAAGATATTATCTCCCCCTGCTGGTGCTGCAACATGCGTGCATGTCTATTTCACATTTTGGAGAGGCAAAGCATGGACACGGTGGACCGGTGTGTCTATTACACGTTTTGCTGATACTGGGTTGAATAATACAGAGGAAACTCTAACAATCAGATGAGCCCCTATGAGCAAACACTTGGCGACAGTGGGAAAGAAAAACTCTCAGCGAGGGGCAGCCATATGTTGTGAATTTCCTGAAACTAAGTCATTTGATCTTTTTCTGATTTGATTTTGGGGCCCACAACTTCATTATTTTGGTTTAGATATGCTTCTGTTCACACTTTACAGGAAATTCAAAATTATTCTGAACATTTAGCTGCACGCCTTTTTAGTTTTACTCCCCGAAGAAACCAGTTTAAAATGTTTTAAAAAAATCTTTCTCTTTTTTTTTTTTTTGCCTTTTTAATAATAACCAAAATAACCGCATGATCCTAGACTTTAGACAGATAGCAAGTAGGAGTTTTAAGCAGCATGGTTAATGTTACCCATGCAGCCAGCTGAGAGTCAGTGAAAACTTAAAGACATTATTCTTAATGCAAAAGCCAGAGCATGGAAATGACTCATTGGAGATGGTAGAGATGGATGTCAGCCAGCTACCCTGCTGAGCTAATGGCTTCAGTGTTTATTTCTCTTAACATGTGCTCATATTTGCTCTGCAGATCATCAGAGGGCTGCTCAAGTACTGGCCTAAAACCTGCACGCAGAAAGAGGTGAGACCGATGACGACGAAAAAGCTGTTGATGTTTCTTTCTCCTCAACTGTTGCATCGCTGCAACTGTGTCGATTTAACTCGTCCTTCCCTATCTCTCTGTATCTGCATTTTAAAAAATGTGCACGCACTTAGGTGATGTTCCTGGGGGAGATCGAGGAGATCCTGGATGTGATAGAGCCATCTCAGTTCATGCGGATTCAGGAGCCGCTCTTCAAGCAGATAGCAGCCTGCATCTCCAGTCCTCACTTCCAGGTGCTAAAATAACGCAGAAGTGGAAACAATAACCACAGAAGTCACTCACAGATTAAAACCGCTTTGGGTGTAGACAGGATTAAAACAAATGTGATTATAGTAATCTGATTACCTCCAGGTATTAGGCTGGAAAATCAGTTACTTCTTAGACGAATCAGTTTAATAAAAAGAATGTTGCACAACTCTGATGAAAGAAAATCAACTCTTCTTTGTGCCCGTGTGTGTGTGTGTGTGTGTGTGTGTGTGTGTGTGTGTGTGTGTGTGTGTGTGTGTGTGTGTTTTAGGTAGCGGAGCGGGCTCTTTACTTCTGGAACAATGAATACATCCTCAGTCTGATTGAGGAAAACTGTCAAGTCATCCTTCCACTGGTGTTCGCTACCCTCTACAGAGTCTCCAAGGAGCACTGGAACCAGTCAGTGGCACGCATAACCACTCCCATCGTAACTTTTTGTTTAGAGCTTAACCTCTGTTACGAGCAAATATCACAACTTGTCCAGTCAGAGGGTGAAAAGGGTCATGATGGGTTCACAGGCTTAGTCGTTAGCTTCAAGTCCTTATGAATACAGCCTGATGTTCACTTTCAATTTATGGTCCCATTAGAGTCAAAAAGGAGTCTGCAGCCGTGTGGCTCATACGATGATACGCCACGAGCGTGCATAACCCTCCGTTTCTCACTGAGATCTGCTCCTCATTCGTAATATTCGGTTACAAACCCCCAAGATGGCAACATGTAAAATACTCAGGCCAAAGCTTTCCAGCTTAAAGTAGGCAGGGGCTGGTTTCCATCTTTTATATTCAGTCTATGAGTTTAGTCTGTTAGTGGCGAGTTCATTTGGGAAGATCTTTTGTCATATTTTAGGCTACAAATTAGTTGAATAATGAAAATAATTGTTGGTAGGAACCCTTAAGTTAGCCATAACAGAAGTCCTTTTATTCTTGTCTTTATCACACACAGTATTCAGACCCTGATACTATACTGCCATATTACTATACAAGCTCCTGTTACGTTTCACTATTCATTTAAATTTTTAGGTACACACCAAATGACTTTTTTCATATTCTCACCATCATTGAAGCATTTGATGACCCATCTGTGTTTCTCCAGGACCATCGTGTCTCTGATTTACAACGTGCTGAAGACCTTCATGGAGATGAACAGCAAACTCTTTGATGACCTCACTGCCTCCTACAAAGTGGAGAAACAGAAGTGAGTGTGACTCACTGCTTTTGTGCGTGTCTTTGTGTCACTGGATACGACGGTGACAACAAGAGGAAGAAACTAAGAACTAAGTCATTTTTTAGGCGGCGTTTCTTCCATTATCTGTCACATTGTATTTCACGTTGTAAGTATGTATCGCTTAGGTCATCTTTTGGACACGGATCACATCATAATTCCAGCCTCAACCTCAAGATAGTAGATACCAGAGGAAAATAAAATCTACAGGGATAGTTCAGCAGTTTGATCATCTCTTAATGAAAAGACACGTTTTATTTGTTAAGTGATGAAGTAAAGACTGGATGAATTTATCTAAGTTTAGCTTAGGATAGAAAATTTGGACCCCGTTATTCACGAACTAGATCTAGAATTACATATCTGTAAGAATTAGCATTTTAATAGAAGCTGAAATTAGAGTCAGGGATGACAGTCCGATATAAATCAACGGTCCCCAACCCCCGAGTCGTTTGGTACTGGGCCGTGAGAGTTGAGGCCCGGTACCACTTTCTAATTTCTGCCCTTTAAACTTAACTACTTTCCTTTCTCCGCCGCCTCTCCAGGGAGCTGAAGCGAGAACGGGAGCGTGCCGAGCTCTGGCGAGGCCTGGAGGAGTACCAGGAGCGCCGGATGCAGATGCTCACGGAGGCCGCCAGGAACCAGCGCAACCTCCAGGAGCGAGGCGAGAGAGGGGACACGCTTAACCCTTCCTCCCCGCAGACAGCTCACTCCGACCAGCCCGAGCCCAAGCCCAGCGGGGCCTCTTCTGGAGCCGGGGAGAGCGCCACCTAGGTGTCACTCCATTAGATCCAATGGGGGGTAGGGGAGGGTTAGGGGACAGGGAGAAATCAGGAAGATGACGGTAAAAGTGTTGGGAGACAGAAAAAGGTACAAAACAATCCACTGTTTTTTTTCCTCTGTCGTCTTGTGTCACGGAGGTGGTTGCTTTTTGTAAAAAGGCGCAAACTCGGTGATCCAAGGTAAACACTGTACCTTCTTTCTAACTGAGTTGTGTGAAACTGGTTCACATTTTGCTGTACACACATTATGTTGCAGACCAGAAGATAAATACTGTCCGAGTGCAGACTCGTGGAAATTTAAATTCGTGGAAACGGCAGATCAGTGCCCTGAAATCGGTAGCTGGCCTGCTTCAAATCTGCCTCAAAACGAGAGATATAACATCTCTTTTGGTGCAACACTTACCACGTTTAACACATTTCTAAGTCACCTAAGGGAGGACGGGTCTGCGCCGTGGCCTCGTATTTATCTTTTGGTCAGAGATGCTGATTTCATGCGTGGATAGCACAATACATCAATAAACAAAAGAAGCAATTTCACACAAAAGTCCCAAAACTATTGCCGAACCCACGAACCGCCACATAGACGCGGGCGCAGGTACATTTTTACTGTAAATATCAGAGGACAGAGCTACAGAGAGTTTATCCAGGTTAAACAATTCACACGCCAACAGCTGATTCATGCACCTGAATATTACTTTAAATCACACTGTCTCACACACACACACACACACACACACACATACACACACGGCTGATTCTGGCGTTAACTCCTCTCCCAGTCTGCCGGGTTCCACCAAAGGATGAGCCTGAAGTCCCTAATAACCACTGATGAAGATGATGATATAAGTACAATAATGTTCCTTCTTCTTACTTGTTACTCTACTACTATTACTCTACTCTAAGTACTACTGATGATGATAATGTTTTTATATATATACATATGTCTCTGGATATTTCTGTAGTGTATTACGGGAGAAACACTAGTGTAGCAGATATCATAAAGGGGAAGTCCACTCGAATTCTGAATTCACATCACGTGTTAAATGTGTGAGGCTGTAATGTGAGTGCTGAAATTCAGCAGAATTCCCCTTTAGCAGACCTTAAAAGGAGGAGGAATGAACTGGATTGGCATGGGTGGATTTGCTTTCATTCATTACTTGTGGTGTGGTGGATTTAAAAAAACAAAGAAATCCCCAAACATTCCACGTTTAAAGCTGAATCATTTTTTTTTAAAGGTGCCGTGTGGAGTTTTGTTCTAAACACAGTTTTACGTTGATGATTTTATGTCTCACTCATCATGAATGTACTTTGTCTGTTAGGGAGGCCTGGTGAATTTACATTTTTAACATCCGCCTTTGCTCGCTAAAAAAAGCTACATATGCTAGGTTTAGCTTCTGTGGTGATACCCACTGGTTTGTGAAGTCCTGTTTTGAAGTTTGGCTTTCTGGATCCAGAGGTTATTGGCTAATGATAGCAACCTTTGTTAGCAAGGTGCATACACTGAATGGGAGTAGCATAGCCTCAATCCATGCATCCATCCGTGACTGATGGCTAATTAATCCTCGACGTGTTGGTCGACGTGTTGGTCGTCGTGTCTGCGAATAATGGCTTTGCCACGACTCGGTACTCGCCGCAGTATTTTCCTAAATGATAGGCGTGGCGATTCAGACAGAACCTCCACATTAGCGCTGGTTCGGTCAAAATCGTAAATAAAGAAATCACTGAATGTTTATTTATTCCAGAATGTCTCATCTTTTCAATACTGTTGCAATCTGTAAATCTGTGTCAATAAAATGGTTGTGAAAATTGACGCGATCGCCACAAAAACTAACCAAGCGCAACTTGATGCATGTTGAGCATACATGGGCCTTTAGGGGGTGCCCGGGAGGCATCCTGGTCACAAACCACCTGAATCGACTTCTTTTCTGTGTGGTGAAGTGGCAGCTTTAGTCTGAGCGCCTCCTGGATGATCGAGCTTCTTAACCGAGCTCTAAGAGAGCACACCAACCCCACAAACGCTTTCCACGTGGGTGTAGTTGACTGGGTCAGATTAACAGACAGCTAGGTTGGGTTCCACCATTAATAAATATTTCAACAGGAGAGCTTCAAGTGGTCATTTGAGGAACTGCGGTTTTGGGCACATTTGCTTCACTTTCCAGCATTTTCTGGCACAAATTCTACACATCACTAAATGTTGGATCAGGAGAACAGCATGAAATCAGTATTGTGAATGTGTTGCTTACACGCAAACAAAACTTGGATCCAGTCATAAAACATGCTTTATCTATCATCTCTTATTGGTTAAAAGTTCCACAGCTTACCTTTAATTTTAATTTGGCACCAAATGATGATTTTTTTTTGGTGTGTACGTGTGTCTATTCTCTCATTTAGAACCTCATCACAGAGTATTAAATTTAAACGAATCCAAGCAGACTCATAAAGCCCACCCAACACATGAGAATGAATGAAACCCACCGCATGTGTGTCAAATCAAAAGAAAAACACCGCAATCCAGTTGGATTTCTGAACCTGGAACGTCTGCAGGTTCGAGCAGACCAAAAGCTGCTAGATGGTGACCATGATGAGGAAGCTTTTTTTTTTTTTTTTGATGTGAACCAACAAAAATCTGTTTATTCTTGTCTGATCATTATGATAGAGTGATGGGATACAAGAGAGGGAGGAAAAAAACTGAAAAAAAAAATTATTTTAGCAATATTTTCATTCTTTCAGGATAATCTGTGTTTTTTAGGGGGTGACGACAGGAAGTGGGTGTCACACTGAAACGTTTACCTCCCACTCTTGTTTTTACTCCTGTTGCGTCCTTGATATTCACATTGTCTTAAAGGTACCTTCTGTGTAGATTTATTTGATGAGAAATGATTTTGCTTTGTAAATTACGTTGTTAATTTTATTGGTTTTTGTATAATCTTGTTTTTTGTGGAAAACTGAGTCTGATGCTATTTATTTTCTATTTGATCAGGAAATGTAACCTTATTTGACGGTCAGGTTGTGTGTGCGTGTGTGTGCGCGCATGTGTTTGCGTGCGTGGGTGCTTGAGCATGTATCCAGTGAGTGTTTCGGCGAGCAGGAGATATGCGTAGACAGAGCGACAGAGAACGGGAGAAAGCAGTCGTCTCTTTGCTTCTTTTTCTCTCTCTCGCCTTCTCTCCTTCCTGTGGGACAGGGTTTGAATCCGAATGTATCGTGAAACAAAACTGATTGTTCTTTTTTTTTTACGCTTGACAGGCAGAACTAAGTGTCGGCTGCTTCGAACCAAACTTTCAAAAAACCCCGCAGAACCGTTTTTTTCCTAGACGCTCACTTAAAAACTTGTCTGAATCAGCAATGTTTCGAAATCGTTTCCATCTTCGTACCAAAAGGGTTTTTTGCTTTCAAACTTTGGTGAAGCGGCTTTGCGTTTTTTTCTTTTCTTTTTCATAAAGACCTTACAACTTATGTCACCTTTGACGCCAAAAACCAAATTTTGCCACTGTTTGATAGCTACCGTCACATAAAGGCGCCTGAGTTATCGTTACAACAACAGGACAACTGAACACCACCACCAGTCTATGGGTAACGCTAGAAGCGGGCAACTACAGATAAGTTATTGGTGCTGGTTTCATTAATTTGACTTTTTTCTTTGATTGTATTTTGCAAAAAGAGTGCAAAAATCCAAAGTCTGATTTCGTCGTCATCCTCAATCGCCTGAAACTCCAAAAACAAGTGGAACATTTCCTTTCTTAAATCCTATAATTTACTCCACGTCGCCACCTGGCTGACAACGAGAGACCCTTCCATTTTTGGGATTTCAAACATTGTCTTGATTCAGGCAGGTGACACTCAGAAACACAATCGAACAGAGACAAAACTTGACCTCGCTGTCACTAAACTTGGTTTGCTTCATGATTTTTTTTTCTTGGGTTGCTTACTCACAAACCCTCTAGATTGTTGTTGTTGGGATGACCCCAGCTCCCACTGTTCAAGAATTCTCCATGATAATGATTAATAATAATATTCCTCAATTCTAGCATTCTGCCATCCAATCAGGAACTGCTCCAGAACAGGAAGTGAGAGAGGAGAGAGTGTTTGTAGAGAGCTCCGGTGTCGCCTCACAGACAGCCATCAAGCGCTGCTTTCATGGATGCTCGCATTTCCTCTCTGTGGCCGTTTTCAGGAGGCCAGATTTTAACAAATGCTTTAAGTCAGAGGGGCGATGTGGGCGGATCTGATGAAAGACAGACAGTAAAGACAAAAAAAGAAAACAGGAGGGGGAAGATAGAGGAAAGAAAAGACATAGACACGATAGAATGGCAATAAGTCAGAGCAACAGAATGAGAATATAACGTTACCGAAACCTACTACTGCATTACGTAGCAATTTCACTGAATTTCTAGATTTGCACTGTCTGCCCAATGGTCTGTTTGTTGTGTTGAAGAAAAAAAAAACAAGAGAAAATGATAAAGATGATGCAGACGAAGAAGATGTATATTTTGGGGACCAACACAGTGGTGGGGGGGTTTGAATGTAGAGTGGCTTACTACTGTATGTATCATTACAGGGAAGTGTAGAATGGAGAAAAAAATATAATGTGCTAAAAACTAAAACTTCACTTTGAGAAAACACTCTGGAGTCTGTGTCTTTTTTGCATCGCCTAATTCCTATCAATGATTCTTCCATTTCCAGACATGATTGGGATACTTATCACATACTTGCCAAACTTGAGACCTCGGAATTGGGGAGACATTCAAAAGGGCTGTTGGGGGGGTGACATACATATATACAAAAAACTCGGAATAAAATTAATTGGATTTCACCGGGTGTCCAAATTCAGAGGCTGCATCCACCTGAGGACCCGGCCTTCGCGGTCTAAGTGGGCTGAGTCCTCCAAAAGCTGGGTAGGCTTGGTTTCCAGTTCCGCTTACAACTTTGTGTGGTGTTGCGTTGAATGGTGTTGTAAACTTGTCCACTTTGTCTTGTTGAACCAGCACTGTGTCTCCCGT
The DNA here is from genome assembly GCF_057381845.1 of Rhamphochromis longiceps. Classification (NCBI taxonomy): domain Eukaryota; kingdom Metazoa; phylum Chordata; class Actinopteri; order Cichliformes; family Cichlidae; genus Rhamphochromis; species Rhamphochromis longiceps. The sequence goes on along the minus strand of NC_140559.1, from coordinate 52,872,400 downwards.
GTCAACTTTTGAATACTCAGCTCCCCGTCGTTCATCAGCAGAAATCTTTGATTTTCCTTTCTGTTCAGCGTCTCTGTCACGCACGTCCAACTCCGTTGCTTTTGCCTCACCGATGTTCGGTAACTTTCCTCTCATTTTGCGGTTGAACAGGAGTTCTGCTGGACTTTTGCCCGTGGTTGGATGTTCAATGCTGCGATACACTGTCACATATTTTCTTAGCTCTCGCTTCCAGTCAAGTCCTTCGGCTTGTGCGATCCTGATTCTTTTCATCAATGATGCATTTTGACATTCCACTTCCCCATTTGCTTGAGCCCATTTTGATGTAGTTCTTATATGTTTGATTCCATTAGTTTCACAATATTCTCTGAACAGCTCAGATTTGAACTGTGGGTCGTTATCAGATTTGATGGTAACTGGTAGCCCATGTCTGCTAGATATACAGTCAATAGAGTCAATGACTTTTTCAGCAGTTGTAGATGACATTACATCATACTCATAGTACCTACTGTAGTAATCTATCAGTACAAGTATTGAGTGGTTCGAAGGTAACGGTCCCAGTAAGTCTACCGTAAAAATCCGGCTGACCGTGTCCTCTCCTTTCTTTTCCCCGGCGACACTCATCGCCGCCATCTGCTCCTCCACGTGTTCGCAGTGTGAAGCCACCTCTAACGTGCGAGTTAGAGTTAAGCCGGGACCCTCCTCGAGCAGCTTTCTCCGTACATATTCAGAAGTGCATTTACTCAGGATAGCGTCCCTTATCTGGTTATCATTGTCACCTTGAAAGTCATAGTCTTTTGCAGCTCGCCTTAAACGTGTACAAAATTGTTGCACAGTCTCACCTGGTGTTTGGGACAATTTGTGGAAAGTTTGGCGTGCGTATGCTGCATTCACTTGAGGAACAAAATAAGTGTTGAGCGCAGTCACCGCCGCGGTGTAATCCTTCGCCTCTCCCGTCTGTGGTAGAGTGGAGAAGACGTCCTGCACGTCCTGTCCGGCCAAGTGCAGTAGAAGAGCGCGTCTACGCTGTCTGATCGCGTCAAAAGAAGACCTTTCCCATCAGCAAACAACTCGAAGGATGTTAACCACGCGTCCATCTCAGTGTAGCAGGCGAATGGTTGAATGCCCGACTTTTCCATGTTAGCCCACAAGTTTTTGCTAACACCGTGCCGCCGCTGGGTCTACTTCTCACAAAAACAAATCCAGGTCCGTGTCATCCTCGTCGCCATTGTTGTGTGCCCACCTTATTACTGAATTAAATCAGGACATAAAGCACGGTCTTTATCTTGCTTTATTGAACACTGTCCATCTGACAACTAGCCACTTAACGGGGCCTCCTTCGGAGAACATATCAATACATGACAATGATGACCTGGATGACTGAGAACCTTCACAGACATATTTGCACTAAAGTTATCAGACAGTAAAATATAAACATTCTATAATATGACAATATTTTTTTTATCCAAGCGTTTCTGTGTGAAGGGCATGAATCCAGTATGATTATCTTTGTAGCAATAATCTTTCTCAGGCACCGCCTCTTTTAGGAAGAAGTATTATTTCTATATTTTGGAATTTAAGAGAATTTGCAAGATTGCCAGCTGGATTATGATGCTTAGCCATTGGGAATCTTTCAGCACTTCTTGTCTTGCTTTTGTGCTCAGAGATCCTGATTTTTAGTTCCGATTTTGTTTACTTGTATCTGCTAGCGCACAGGGGTATTTTAACAAACTGACTATAATTGTGACTCTGGTTTTTAGATTTTCAACTTGGCAGTGCCAGTGTGTGAGTGCAAAAGAGCATCCCCGATGGTGACAGCACTAGAATGGGTACAGTTTAAACAGTTCTGTAGCTGAGGACACAGTTAATCTGTATTCTGATGCATTAAGATCATATAAATGAAGATTGCAAACACTGCTGATGTCAGCGGTTTGACTTGTGCATTATATATATATATATATATATATATATATATATATATATATATATATATATATATATATCTTTAAGTTATTAGTCGTTTTTAAACCAACAACCATTACCAAGATTTGTGTATATTTCTATCCATTCTGTAACTCTGGTGTACAGTTCAGTACTGCAACTCCCCACATGACACTGCACACACACACACACACACACACACACACACACACACACACACACACACACACACACACACACACACAGAGAGAGAGAGAGAGAGAGAGAGAGAGAGAGAGAGAGAGATACAATACAGGATGAGGTTAAGAAAATACAGACAAGCATCATTATTTTCCAGGGAGTCTCCATTATTTCTGGCTTGGAGTCTCTAATGGTATTTTATTGTAATTGCTATGATGTCAGAGTGTCCGTCCGCCCTATTGGCCTTCTAAAAACAATAACAAGGACAGATTGGTTCCATTCACTGGATTGTCCGGACAGAGAGAGACCCGAGTCCTGCAGCTCAAACCCTCTGAAAGATCTTCAGCTGAAAAGGTGAGAGATCGTCTTCTGAAACATTTTTAAAATAAGGTAGGATGGGTATGCGACAATAACAAATTGAGCTTGATGTGCATGGTTTTGTTCAGATGCTTTTGCAGTCTTTATTGAGTCATTACAGAGTGAGTCCAGTGACCGTGGTCTCAGAGCTTCTGAAAGAATTTAATTTTCTGCTAACTTAATGGGGTTGTATATATTCTTAAAAGAAACCAGTGAAACAGTTAACAGTCTGGCTACATTGAGTTAAATCCAGCTGTTTCAGTAAACTTCAGGTGGGTTGCTTGAAAACGTTCAGTTTTTGAGTAAACGTCTCCTGTAGCATTAAAGACCTTTGAAAAGACACAAATGTTTATTGTGTTTCCTACAAGAGAAGACGAAGATGAGGTTTTATGCACGTAAACACCAGTGTCAGGTTTCCCATCTGCAAAGATGTTTGTACTCAACACTAAGAAATGTTTTTGTGTCCAACTTTTTAGTGGCGTTGCTGGCTGCAGTAGCCAGAGTAGACACTAGAGGGAGTTGTGAGTCATGCTCATTGCCACACTGCTGTAGATCAACTTCTGTTCTCATGTAAAATATTGACAATTCATCACCTTTACTGGCTACTATCACTTGTTTTCAATATACAAGAAGAGATATACACTGTATAGGTATATTCTTTAAGTAATTAGTGATAATATTTCTCCATTTAATATTTTTTTCTTCAATATCAATGATAGCATCTTTCCATGTATCACAGCACATCATGTGTTCCTGATGATTGAGTGAAATAATAATATGATTTACTCCACAAAGCTGCTGAACTTAACCCTCTTTATTTATTATTTGTTCCATTATACCCAGCATGCACCTCCACCGTATCGCCTTCTCCTTCTTCCTCCTGCTGGTTGCCGGGGCAGCCGTGCTGTGTGTCAACGTGACAACAGTGCTCCAGGGTTTCCGTGGATGCGCAGTGCGGGAGTTCTCCTTTGTGGCCCACAAGCCTGGCTGCAAGGGGCTGCGCATCACCACAGAGGCCTGCTGGGGGCGCTGTCACACGTGGGAGGTAGCTCTCTCTCTCACACACACACACAGACACACACAGAGAAAATAAATGTCACATCAGCTACTTGTAACCTACACAGGAGTTTGTGTCTTTAACGCTGGGATACTGAAACATCCAATAAAAGAGTCATCTCCTATTAGTGCACTAATAAGATGTCGATACTACAAATTTTGGTATTGATCTGACACTAAGTAATTACGGGGCCGATAGCGATACTGATACTTAGGAGAGAGCAGTGTGTTTTAATTTATGAGATGAATCATGAACACTTTTTAATGACTGCCTAATCACTGTGATTTTCATTTTACACAGTAATGACACACCTTTCAGCTTTTTATGTATTGTGAAACTGGGTTTTTTGAAGACATGGAATGTAAATACACCTGTCTCTAAAGGATTTTGGGTTATTTTCTGTTGTTTTAATGCCATATGTGATATAGGCTCTCCGACCTGTTTCCCCACGTCATGTCTTTGCTATGTATGTATGGTCGGGGGGGTCCAATTTCACTGCAGGTGTAAAGACATTTACACCTGCATTTTTCATAGTGCATATTTGAGGTATATTATTTTACTTCCATAAACAAAATAAGTAAATAAGATTTCACATAATACCGTTGGCTATATACTGAAGGTAGCAGATAGAGACATTGTGCTAGAAACAATCTTTTAAAAAACAACAACTTCATTTGCAAACAAAACAGGAAAACATCTTAGAAGAGACATATCCAGGACAAGGACATAGACGACTCAGACGATACAATAATCGAAACATGGGGGATATACGAGCGAGTGTGGTGCGTATTAGAGATGGACCGATCCGATATTACATATCGGTATCGGTCCGATACTGACCTAAATTACTGGATCGGATATCGGAGAAAAATAAAAAATGTAATCCGATCCATTAAATATCACGAAAGCACCTCACAAAACTTGCAACACGCCGTAACTCACCTCAGAACGTTAGCACGTCGGAGCAGTATGCATCACGTGATAGAGCGGCTGTAGCTTCGCTAGCAACCCGGCATTTCATCTCCGACAAAGTTATCCCCGAGAGAAGTAAAGCAAGTGTGTAAGTCCATCTCTGAATGTTTGTAAAGCATTCCTGCGTTAAGCTTAACAACTGATATATGGAGCGACTGCCTCTTCTTGCTGCTACTTCAATCATGAAACTGCTTAATGATCAGCTGATCGGCTTTTCTGTCGCGAGTCCGTGTCTCTTGTTTGTTTTTGGCACACTTTGCACCAGAAAGAGGAAACCAGCGGCTGAACAACAGCAGCACGTTTAAGCTTGATAAGCTGTTGTTAGAATGTATTTAATATTACTTTCTACACCAGGATCTTTTTCTACGTAGCTGACGCTGGTAACTGTGCAGGGGCGGATCTAGCAAAGTTTAGCCAGGGGGGCCGATAGGGCATTAACAGGGAAAAGGGGGCACAAAGACATACTTTTCTTTCTTATTCTCATTTAAAATGTCTAGCTTTTAATAAATAATTATCTGACACCCAAAGTTTCAATTTGATGTAAAATGAATAGAAGTCCATTACTGTATATAGTGACTATTAAGTCTAATATATATACCCTAGTAAGCTATAGTACTTTTTCCTTTGGGAAGGTACCATCTGTGCAGTCTGCAATTTTGTTGAAGAAAGATGTTGAATCTATTTAATATTTCTTGAAAAATAATTGATTTTTGTGCATTTTTTTTCACACTGCATCAAATTAAGGTTGATTACGTCGATTAAGCATCATGAGGTGGAGCGTGAGGGGTGGTTCCCTATTTTTTATTTATTTATTTTTGTTGTTGCTGGGAGTTGGAACCCTATTAGTTAGGTTGCTTAATATTTATGCTAAGTACTCTTTAAAATACCAGAATAGGGAGGATGGTGTAGGTTTAAGTTTATTAGATTGATCAGTATTGCTGAACTATGAAATATTTTTTTTGCATACAGGTATAACAGAATAGCTTTAGTGTAGTTGTTGTTTTAAACTTGAGTATGAACTTATACAAAATGCAGCAAGATATTTAAAAAACAGTTTTGTTGATTAAAAAACACTATATCGGATTCATATCGGTATCGGCAGATATCCAAATTTATGATATCGGTATCGGTATCGGACATAAAAAAGTGGTATCGTGCCATCTCTAGTGCGTATGATGTGCAGGGAAGAAGTGCTTTTAACCAAAACTGGTATCAAACTATCGATATTTGGATTGAACGTCCCACCTACATGTCCTAGGACTTGTACCAAACTATAACAAAGCTGATGATCTGTTATTGTCTTGTTAGCTTTCTGGTAACTTTTTTTTTTATAAGAAATGCTCAGATCCCAGTCAGGGGATACCAATCTTCCGCTGTACTTCTGAAAACTTGACATGTTAATGCTGTACATCTGGGTAACTTTAGACAACAACAACTTGCAGTCTCTGTGATTTTCAGACTGTTTTTTTATGTCAACTATTACTACATAAAATTTGAAGTTTGTTTTTAAACTACCAAAAAAACCACCAAAATTTATGTTTCTTTGTTTTTAGTTCAACTTCTTAAAAGCTTTTAATTCATGTGAGAGTCATTGAAGTTTGTTTCCTCCAATCGCAACCTGTGATTCACCTGTGTGTGTGTGTGTGTGTGTGTGTGTGTGTGTGTGTGAACCCTGCAGAAACCTGTACCAGAACCCCCCTACATCCACCGTCACCACCGTGTGTGCACGTACAACCGCAGTCGCCACATGACCGCCCGGCTGCCCGGCTGCCAGCCTGACGTCTCCCCTCTCTACCACTATCCCGTGGCTCTGGAGTGCCACTGCGATGTGTGCTCCACACAGGACACAGAGTGTGAGACCTTCTGACAGACAAGGCTCTCCTCTCCCTAAACGCTTCCATCAACAGTGTGATGGCGGAATCTGAACTGAAAAAAGATAAAAACATGTGATTCAAACTTTAAGTTGGTGGTGATAGCACTTAGAAAGATATAACAGCAGGATGTTTATACTGAAAAACAAAAAAAGTCCAGGAAGATGGATATTTCATGACTTTGTCAACTAACAATAATGTGCATCTATTTTGCATCTGCTGTAATAAATACAAGTAATGTCATACTCATAATGTTCACGATACTCGGTTTCTCATTATATAGACTGCAGAAAAATTAACATTGAATGCATTTTGTAACGTAACAGTTTTCCTGTCCTTGTGTACCAAGTTATACCGAAATTGGATACAACTAATATGTTTGGGAATACTCACAAATAAAATAAAATAAAATTCCAGCCCGCAGTTTTCCTACTTTTACATCAATGTCTGAAAAGAAAAAAAAACAGGTAATATGCAGTGCACTGTTTGCAAGAGCTCTTCGTCAGCATGTAATACTTAAAGGCATTAAGGAAAACACACTATAAGCAAACAAAAACTATGGGACGCAGTTACCTGTACCATAAAACAGGCTTCAAACACATTAAAGATGACATGGGTGAAAATAAAAGGGAAAGCTAATGCAAGGGAGGTGAGGGCTGTTAACTCGCTATTGATCATATGAGTCATCACATTAAAGAAATGGATGGGTCATTATTACCATCACTGGGGTTAGCAGGTGAAACCCTCAAAACCGGCACCAAAGGAAACAGCCCTCGTTACAGGAGACGCAAAACATCTTCAGAAACCTAAAGAGGTCCATTTGCCTTCTTTTCAAACTCTCAGATTACTGGACATGGCATCTGCTTGTCTGCCATCAGAGACATGACAGCAGTGCACATGAAAGGAAATGGTAACAATTACAATGTATTTACTGAGTAACGCTCCAGATGTGGGCAGATTTGCATTAATTCCAAAGGCAGGCTGGTCAAAGGCTTTCTACCCATCAGTGTGTGAAGCACTTTGCTTACCATGACGCACTGTTTCTTCTTCACTCACCTTTATTCGCTCTCTGTGTGGTTATACACAACTCCACGTGTAATTTCTTCCACAGTTTCTTTTGTCCCGTCTTCCTCCCTTCATCTCCAACCAGTCTCGGCAGATGGTCGCCTCTCCCTGATCCCGGTTCTGCTCCTTCCTGTTAAAAGGGAGTTTTTCCTTCCCGCTGTCACCAAGTGCTTGCTCGTAGGGCGACGTTTGATTGCTGGGATTTTGTCTGTACTAATGTAATGTCTTTACCTTACAATAATACGAATGAAGAGTTATAAGCTGCATTCGTAATCTGTACTGGCACATTCCACAGGCACATGCTAAATGCATGCTAAGTCGCAGACTAATAAAATGGTAGAATTACTTCTTCTTCTACTTGGACTGGTTCCACCTCATAGCAAGCCAGATTATTAGTCAAATATTTCAATTAAAACAAGGCAGGAAGGCACCAGCAGCACAAACACAGTTACGAGTTCCAGTTCAGTACCTTCAATTACTGGAGGTGAAACCCACCCAACCCAAAACAGTCATGGCTCCTTAGTAATCAAGCAATCCCCTCACTCCACTCCAAGCCTTCACAATGTCCGAGTGCATGAACCAAGTTGAGTTGATATGAGGAGGGAAACTATAGAGACTGAAAAACAGGCTGTAAACATGCTTTTGAACGCTGTAAAGTCGAACATTTCAACTCAGCAGTCTGTGGTTATTGTTTCACTTTTACAGCCAGCCTCAAGTGGCCGTTAAGGGAACTGCAGTTTCTGGCACATGCCCACAGTTTGCCTCCTGGTTTACCTACAGATTACAAAGGATTTAGCACTGTATCAACAGTGAGAGATCAAGTGGTTAAACAGTGTGCTGTAAGTGAAATGGAAATAAGTGTGAGCAGCTTCACATGTCAGGCATCTTCAAATAAATCTCACACTGTTTAAATGGATGCAGGCACAGTTTAATCCAGTAAGTGACATCCTGATGCTCCTCAGCACGCTGACTGTCAGATGAGTTCACAGGAACACATTCCACAGGCTTTTGCTCTGCTTTTTGTAGACAATGCTGGCCTTTTTATATTTCCACTCCTCCGTGTGTGTGTGTGTGTGTGTGTGCACGTGTCCTCAGAATGGTACACCTTGAGCTCACTTTGTGGAAACTCCACTTTCCTCCTGTCAGTCTAAATTAGTTAAGTGTTCTATGTGTGTGTCTGTGTTTCTGTGAGCTTGTGTGTGCAGTCTGAGATATACGATGCTATTTCAGATGCACACAAAGTAGTTATGTACAGCTGATTTGTGTCACTTGTTGGAACTATAAAGATACAGAAAAAGTAAAAGACTGTATGCTTGTTAATTTGTGCGTCTGTGGGTCTGTGTGTGGTGTGTCTAAGGTTGTTTGCATTATCAGTGGAAGTAAATGGGTCGGCAGGATTAAAACATCATCTTAGAAACAGGAAAACTTTGTCTAATCCTCTCCGTGCATTGTCTCTGCGCCCAAAATAACACACACGTAATTTATCTCAAACTCACATCGACTTCAACACTTTGACAGCACACACAATATCCCGTCAGACGTGATGATACACACACGTACGCCGCTTAGAATAACAGTCGCACACAATATCCCTACCCTCACTTCAGACACACACACGCACACAATGAGATTAAAATAACAGGGCAGAAGTGGAAGCGGACACATTAATGATATTATAGTTATTCAAGACGCCATGGTTTCCATGGCAGCTGAAAGCGACGGGGACACTGAGCAATACAAACATCAGTCACCCCGCTGAGTCACCCTGGAGTAATATGTGTGTGTGTGTGCGTGTGTACGCTTCAACTCAGTTCATTGACTCCTGATGAGGTGCTGTGGCCCTTTCAGATTTATAACCTCTCTCTGTCTCTCTTTCTTTTTGTTTCTGGTTGGCATGGAATAAGAGGAAACACACACACACACACACACACACACACACACACACACACACACACACACACACACACACACACACACACACACACACACACACTGTGACCGTCCATGACACTTGGGGTCAACAGGCTAATAGTTTTATGACTCCGTGTGTATAGGTGAGGGGTTCACGGTGATGATGTCACACATTCCATTTTCCATTGACATAACTGGAGTGGGAATGTTTGGGGTAGAGGGGCCATATTGATAATTGTGTTTTCCTAAGAAGGTGTGTGTGTGTGTGAGAGAGAGAGAAGAGTGTGTGAGGCTGCACACACTGGAAGCACCAATGTTCTCAGGGGTTGAACTGCTTTGCAGTACCATGGAGATATAACCGCTTATGTCATTCAAATAAAGTGTTCAGAGTGTCCTGGTAGTGAGAAACGTTACCATGTTTTAGCTACAAACTCAAAGTCATGATAAAAGTGAAATTCATGTATGTCTTGTCAATAATGCACATGTCATTAATATTGTTACAGTTATAGTTACAGAATATCTCTCCATCCCGGACAGCGTCATTACTATTTTATATTTCTAATTTTCTAATGATGTATTGATATATTTTGCAATGTTGTTTTCAGTGTTGTTCACAGTGAGACACTGTAGGTGTCTTTAAAAGCCAGGGAGCAGAAGCTGCAAGGAAGAAAAGCCCAGCTTTCTAACTTTTGCCTACAAGCAACAGGCTTGAAATTTTAAAAATGTTTCTAATCTATGTATATTTTTATTTATTGATTCCTTACAGTGCAAATCAGCCGATTCTTTTCTAAAGCCATTTTTTTATTGTGGTGTATAAATTATTATCATTTGCTATTGTAAAGTAAAATAAAACAATTCCACTAAATAACTTACAGTAAACATTTTGTTTTAATTAAAAAAAATGTTTAATCAGAATCATATTTTTAATGCTAAAATATAATAATTGCTATTATCAGTGAATTTTAAAATCTGTGCTTTTACAAAAAGTAGTTTATTAAGACGCCAAAAATGATTACAGTCTTTAAAATGATGGCTTTACTGAACAGGAAAATCAGATTTACTGGTTAAATCTAATGTTTCATTAATTTCCCAAAGAAGTCCAGCATGTGGACTAAATATAAAAATGTGACTTTAGTAATTTAGTAATTTGTTTTAAACCAATTTAAAGTTCTAAAGTATTAGTGTTTTTATGGCTGATGGTCTAAATCTTTTGATAAGACTCATGGGACTTGGTATTTTTGCATTTTCTCTCCACATTTATCTATAAGTAAATCACAGAGCAGAATCTTTGAAGGCACGTATAGAAAGCAAAGTTTTGATAAGAGCACAGAGCAGCCCTCCTGTCTTACTCACTGTTGTTACCTTCAGAAATTGCTTGCAGAGTTTCACCTTCTGACATCTTTTGATCTCGAGTGACAGTTTCACTCAGAAACATCTGTTCAAAGAACCCAAACCAAAGTTAAGTTTTATTGACTTTATTGACTTCTTAAAATCGTCTCTACTGGCACAGTATCCAGTTCTGTCAGGGGCATAGATGGCTTTAAAAGGTCCACAGTTGTATAGCCTAACATCAGTGGTCTACTCGGGTCCCAGATTCTTTCTCACAGCATTAAATAAAACTCAATGAAAAACCAAAGACATTAAAGTATCCCTCGGGAACCTTTTTAAAGATTTACACAGCCATCAGCGGTCTGATCTGGCAGTTTGGGACATTAGCGACATGTTGCTGAAGCTGCTGTTAAAAATCCAACTAATAATGTGGGAGTCTATTAAAAGAATGTCTTTACCTGCTGGAGTTTGGATGAGGGTGGTTGCTAAGCTGACTCTCTCTGTTCATGATGAGGAAGAAGAGAAGCAGAGCCAGCTGTTCCCCACAATATACAATATACCTACCATGTGTCTCTCTCTCTTACTAACACATACACACACAGTTGACCCAAACCCACAAAATCTTCGGACCTGACCCCGTCCTTCCTCCGGCAGCCACAAATGGAAAAGCCAGCCCGACTCTGTATGGGCTTGTGTGAGGTCCGCCTTTCAGTTCACTCGTGCTGTGTATCAACTGGCAACCGAGGCCTACAACATTATTATTTCCTGTGTGATTTGTGTGTGTGTCTCCGTGCATGCATGTGGGGCAAAGCTGTGAGCTTGATGGAAAACCTATCTAGTTTTCCTCTGTGTCACAGCAGCGGTCCCCTTAAAAAGGTTAAAAACTGGGGAGCCTGAGACAAAGGGGGAGGGAGTGGTGAAGGGATGGTAACACGCTCCAAGAAGAAGTCATTCAGGAAAAAACGGTTCACCTCGATTTTAGAATATAGAGAGAATTCAGTACCACAAGTTTTGTCGCGCAGGTAGAAAGAGCAGCCACAGAGGAGGAGAAAACGGGAGCAGAGGAAAAGAAAAAAGCTTCAGACACACTCAGCTCTCTAATTGTGGGCGTGTCCAGAGCTAAAAGTGCCTTCGTTCTTACCTGTGTTACTTATATCCCTGCATGAGGCTCAGAACAAGCACTCTCTCACAGACACCTGTCAGACGACACACCCCTGCACTTGAGAACTCTCAGCTCTGCATCTCCAGGTAAGAGCCTTCTCCTTTTTGTTTAGTTTGTTTTTTACACCAGATCTAAACTTTAATGCACTTAGAAATTTAAATCAAATGGTGCTTTTTTCTTTCTTAATTTCCTACAAACTAGATTATATTGACATTACTAAATTTTAAGGAAGCGCTTTCATCTTTTTTCTCGCTTCCTAACATCCTGCTGTGGGAGGATTTTTCATGTATTATATAATAAGAAACATATCACGGTAAAAGCACGTCTTGCGTCATATCAAGTATCCATAAATATGAAAAAATGCTATTTTTTATTCATTTGCATTTCTCAAAAATACATCCAAATGATGCAGTTTGTAGAAAAGAGTTTTGCAGGGGTTTTATTTTGAAAGTCATGACTACAATTGTATCCCTTTGTTTTCAAAATTATCTTTGCAAAACTAAGCAAAGTGAATATCATTTACACAATGGTTTTTTGGAGTCCGTAACATGAAAACAAACAAACATATATAACACACTAATATGTATTTATTTTAGTGTATCATATTCACGGGAAGAGCTTTAGGGTTAAGGAAACAGGTTAAGTTAAAGCTAAATATTTATCTTTTACTTTTTTATTTTCAGAGAAGCCTAAAACTTTTCCCAAAGGGGGGAAATTTCTACTGTCATGCGGTCATATGTAAGCGGCTTGACTGTTGATTTGGTTGCACAGGCAGTGTTAATGGCATCCCCCAAGCCTTTCTGCCAATGCCACAGTCGTGATTCCTCGGAAGTAGAGCTGGAAAGAGCTGCAAATTTAGAGGCAGGGGTCAGCAGCGTGACTTTATTGTTTGCACACGTGTGGGTGAAGTTGGTGGGTACGTCAAACCTACGATGTTCAGGCTCATCGATCGCGACTTGTGTTCGTCTGCGTGTGCGCTTGACATATATATTTGTGGCTGTGTACGTTCTGTGAACTTAAACGGAGTGCGTGCGTGCGTCAGCGGGTACCTGTTAAATGAAGCAGACTGTAAAGATAGAGACAGTGTTGTCTTTATTCACATCAGCCGTTACTCAACCGAGTGACACACAGGCAGACATGCAGGATGGGAAACCACCTTGGCAGAAAGAGCAGGAGGCTCTCAGGAGGCCATTCATTTGAGGGGAAAGTTCATCCTGAGAAGATTTTAAAAAAGGCATCGTGGCTTCTTCATGGCCCAGAAGACCAAATGCAAATCTGATTTAAGTGACGTAATGACTGGCTCCAACTTTTTTTTTGGCATGTTCTTCAAAACCAAACAATGCCTGCTCGGCTAAACTCTCCAAGATTTTACAGGAAACCAGGCAATAAAATAAGACAAAGCTGAAAAACTCTTTTGTGCAGCAATAATCATTCTGAGCCGTCCTGAGGCTGCTCTGATTTATTGCGCCAAGGATCGGAAACCACTGGCCCTGTGCATTTTGCATGATTTCCTTAAAAGCTGGGGACAAAGCACTTTTTCTCTTTCCTGGGTTCTTGTAGCAACATTTAACGTATCCCTCTGTTTGAACCATTCAGATGTCGCTGTGCATGACCTCACATCTCTGCCTGCTGGCCCTACCAGTGATCTCACTCCTGCTGCTCTCCTCTTCTATTGGTTGGAGCTCCGATGTCCTCACCCCAGGCTGTCACCTTTACCGTAAGTTTTGAACTGTATAGTTCAGTTTCCAGGTCTAAAGTTTGTGGAAGAGGTAACCAGAAGAAATTCACAGATGATTCGCGGATTCAGTATGCTCATACTACGGAAATTACCCCACCTTTGGCTGCACAGTTTTATGCGATATTCAATTCCCAAACCTCTTCCAGTGTGGGCTGTTTCTCAGCAGACACTGTAGCCCCTTTCCAAACTGTAAACCAAACAGGAACCAAATTTTGGGTGTTTTTCTTCAAATATAGGTTCACCAACCAGAATGGAAACAGTTCGGTGTTGCTGCAGTGTCCACTTAGATATACTTTTTTGTTCAAAGTTAGCTTTTAGCATTAAATCCTCACAGACTTAAATTATGTCCTATTCTAGCAGCATTATCCTGACAGTGCCAAACCATACTTTTCATAATTGTGGTTTGGATCTTTTTTATTTTAACGTATTTTACTTTTTCATGGATGAATAACCTCAGAGACTGAGGTCTGATTTAAACTGACTTATAGGCTTTTGTATTTATAAACATGACCGAGAAATAATAGTCCCACAATCAATTTGTATGTACTTGTCAAAGTATCATACATCCACTTTCTTCCACTTATCCAATTCAGCGGCCCCGCGGGGTTCTGGAGTTTATCCCAGCTGCCATAGCATGAGCTGGGTACACTCTACAGGACGCCAGGCTGTCCCAGGTCAAAATATCATTTTGACATTTTCATTGTGGACTTAAAAAGTACACTCAGCATTTTTTTTTTTTTTTGGGGGGGGGGGGGGGGGGGGGGGTATGTAATAAAAGGTAAATGGACTAGTTCTTATATAGTGCTCTTCTATTAACTGCACTCAAAATGCTTTATACAACATGTCTCATTTATTCATTCATTCATATATGCACTTGTTTTCTATACCTTTTCTACCTAAGTGCTTTCTGTCTAACATTCCCACACTGATGGACGCACTGGGGAGCAACTTAGGGTTCAGTATTTACCTAAGGTTACTTGGGAGCAGCCCAATGCTGCCTTCTCATAAACTTATAATTCATGCATTAAAAATACATAGGAACTGGTCTGAAGTTGGTGGAAACCACCGTGCTCCACCATGTAGCCAGAGACCCACCACATTTGCAGTACACCAAAGCATTACGCCAGCTAATGCTAAGCTTGAGTGTCCATTACATTCTCACAACATATTAGTGCTAATTCACTAAGCGCCAAAGTGCACCAGTGTCACTTCAAAGAAAGTTTTATTATTGTCAGCAAATAGTAGCTGATAGAGGCTAACAATAGCTAATAGACAGTACAGTAGTTAAGGGTGGCAAAGTTTAGCATATCCTCACAAATCACCACAGTAATATTCTTCAGAAGCAAGAATGAGGATTTGTATGGGATGATTTTCACAAATTTTTGTTCACAAATTTTATACCGTCTCCCAGTGTAAATAAAGTTGGACACTTTTCACATGGCATTGGCAGGTGAGGTGAAATGTGGAAATGGCAGCCTTCCACAGATAGGGAAAAACTCCCGGATGGATTCAGTCCAAACGGATCAGCTCAGTCTAAATTGAGTGTTTTTTTGGCCGTTTGTCCTACAGCAGCCACCGTAGCAAGGACTATGCACTTGAATCTGAGCAGACAAGTATCACATGTGGAGTTCCCCAAGGTTCCATCTTGGGACCCCTTCTGTTTAACATCTACATGCTCCCACTGGCACAGATTATAAACAACAACAAAATAAACTATCACAGCTATGCAGATGACACACAAATATATATCACAATGTCACCAGGAGACCGAGGCCCTGTACAGGCTCTTGGTAAATGCATTGAGGAAATCAATGACTGGTTGTGCCACAATTTTCTCCAGCTAAACAAAAACAAAACTGAGGTAATAGTCTTTGGCGCCAAAGAAAAACGATTACAGGTCACCAGAGAACTTCAATCTATACATCTAAAAACCACAAACCAGGCGAGAAATTTGGGTGTAGTGATGGATGCAGACCTAAACTTAGAAAAACACATTAAGACAATAACAAAGTCAGCTTACTATCACCTCAAGAATATATCAAGGATAAAAGATCTGATGTCTCAACAGGACCTGGAAAAACTAGTCCATGCATTCATCTTTAGTAGGCTTGATTACTGTAACAGCATCTTTACAGGTCTACCTAAAAAATCAGTCAGACAACTACAGCTCATTCAGAACTCTGCTGCTCGAGTCCTCACTAAGACCAAAAAAGTGGACCACATCAGTCCAGCTCTGAGGTCTTTACACTGGCTGCCTGTCCGTCAGAGGATAGACTTTAAAGTTCTGATGCTGGCCTATAAAGCTCTGAATGGTTTAGGACCAAAATACATCAATGACCTCCTGACCCAGTATGAACCATCCAGATCCCTCAGGTCATCTGGATCCGGTCTTTTATCAGTTCCCAGAGTCAGAACCAGACACGGAGAAGCTGCATTCAGCTTTTATGCTCCTTATATCTGGAACAAACTCCCAGAAAGCCTCAGATCAGCTGAAACACTCAGTTTATTTAAATCCATGTTGAAGACTCACCTGTTCTCAGCTGCATTTGAATAAAGCACCAAATCCACACTTTAAGCTTAAATTTCAAAACTTACATTTAACTACTGATTTTATCTACTGTTCTGATTTTATCTGTTTTGCTTTTATATACTGTTGTTTGTTTGTTTGTTTGTTTGTTAATTAGTTAGTTAGTTTATTTGCTTGTTTTATTCAATTTTAAATCATGCTTTTTATTTGTTCTTGTTTCTAATGTCTCTGTAAAGCACTTTGAATCACCTTGTTGTTGAATTGTGCTATACAAATAAACTTGCCTTGCCTTGAATTGGGAGAGGTAAGAAAACAGAACTCCGTTGATTGGAATCTGCAATCTACTGATATCTAGTGGTGAGAAAATGTACACATTGAGAACTCTTATGCATTTCATTGTATGACAGTGGGACATAACTAAGCACTCTTGGACTTAGTGGGAATGCATATCAAAGACCATGATTCTTTGGGAGTGAGCTATTGGTTAGTCTTAAATTCCTGCATGGATCTGCAAACCTGTACTTTTCCCCCTCCTCCAGCCTTCAACGTGACCATCCGCAGTGACCGTCGCGGCACATGTAAAGGCACCCATCTGGTCTACGCCTGCGTGGGCTACTGTGAGTCCAGTGCCTTTCCATCCAGATACTCAGTACTGATGGCCTCCAACTTCACCCACAACATCACTTCCACTTCACGATGCTGCACCATTAGCAAGGACGCCAAGGTAAGAGGTGGGAGATGTTGAGGAAACAATTATAGGAGCAACTACTGCTTCATTTTTACTGTTGTTCATTTTCTTTGGCTTCTCTTCACTTAGGTCAAAGTTCGCCTGGACTGCCCGCAGGGTCGTCACCATGACGAAATAGAGATCCTGACAGCGAAGGCGTGTCGCTGTGACATGTGCCGCAAATCACGCTATTGATACACAATGATATTATACTGCATACTAATGTTAACCACAATGAGAAACCAGGTTACAGTGTAGGCAGTAAAATACTGACAACTTTTCTTTTTCTGTCCATTTTGGCTTGTTTGAACAAAATTAACTTTAACTGACATTGTAATATGGTACTTTCATAGCAGGGCCTCCTTCACTAAAGTGGACCTATTATGCTTTCCCTTAATTTTGTGAAATATATATACTTTGCTTTAGTGGTGGACGCTCATATTAATTAAACTCATCCTTAATATGGTCATCAGAAGCACAGAGTTTTGGCTATAAACATATATATAGTTTACATATATAGCACACAATTCAAATCTTTTGTTTAAGACAGACAGCCAATCAGAACAAAGTGAGCCTGAGGTGAGGGGGAGGAGCTAAAACGACTTATTTCTGACAGCAGAAGAGCTGAGGGGCTGCACCAAGGCTCAGTATTAGATAATTAAAGATTAATCTGATATGTGATTCATGCAAAGCTACTCTAGTAAAGTCCAAGATCGAAAATGAGCATAACAGGAAATGAAATAACAAGAGATCCAAAATAGAAAAGCTCCCGGCAGTACTAAACGTACTAATGACCACGACACCCTGAAATTGTAGACAGTAAATTCTCTGGCTACAGATCTAACTACTTTATTACTGGATGAAAAATTCACGCTTTTTAATGTGCTGTTAGTTTTTTTGTGTAAAATGTGATGTAAGAGAAACTTGATTGACATGCTTTGAGTTTAGGCTGTAGAAACCATTCTGTCACACACACACTGCACACAAACTAAACATTTTTATAGTGTTGCCTCGGGGCTTTGAGGCTTGGCAAACACTTCATAATTCAATCATCTTTCATCACACTTTGTGACTCAGTAGCAAGTGTCAGGACACAGATATAATCAAACTCGCAGGAACCGAAAGTCAGATTTAGAATGACTTTAATATAAAATGAATGAAAACATAGCAGTCGATAAAACAGTCGAGTCATGTCTTTGTTGACTTCGATTAACAAAAAAGTTGAAATACCGTCTTTGGAAACAACGTAAAGCTCAAATATATGAGGAATGTCATTCTTGTAGTAACCACTAATCACAGTCATGAGACCAAAGAATGTACACAATTTATTTATATTTAAGAATCTGAACTAAAGTCATTTTGTAAATAATATCTATTGATGAAACCAAAGAATGTTGGAAATGAAAAAGAGGAACAATGCACTGTGTAATTTGTAATGAAACTGTATGTCAATAAATTTCTATTCTGCAACTTTAAAATAATTTCTGTGAATTTTCTATTTTTTTTTCTTAACAACCACGCACAAATAAACTTAAGCGGTCACATAACATGCCTAACCACAACCTCTATCCCTAAGCTTAACTTTAAATTCAGCCTTGAATTAAGTGATAAATGTTGAGTGAGTTTGTGCTCCTATGAACCTCATTCATCACTGACTCACTGTACACGCATCATATCAATAAACAATTCAGTTGGTAATATTACTGAGGAAATGCTTTTCTAATTCTCTGGATCTTTGACGAACAATGAGAAAGGGAAGACATGGCTGCAAAGAAAAAAAACAAAGACTTTTAGAGATTGTTGCAGTGAACGAAATGCACATTTGATAACATTAAGACAGGGTTCTTGGGCTCAGTCCACAGAGCTGCTACCGTATTTCATTACCACCACGAAAAGACTTGTTAAATGGTTTGGCATGCTCGTTCAGAACATGCTCATGTCAGTCCTTGATATGCCTAAGGACATCGGGCGACTGTGAGCAGGCATTTCGCAGGAATACTGTAATTTCTGTGCTTACATGCACAGGAATTACAGCATTCCTGCAGAGTGGGACTTCCCAACCCATTGTAATCTTTGACATCTTATTTTATCAGCAGATCGACCGTACAAATCAGCTCTTGTTTCTCCCCTGGGTGTAAAAAATCAATTAACTGTCTGACTGTTACCCTGCTGTGTCTGCCTGCAGCATTCAAGGAAAAACTCTACTGATGGTGTTGGCACTGCACTGTCATACTGACCTGGCCAGCTGCTTCAGAAATCCTGGTCTCACAGGTGTCCCCTGCTCCTGCAGTACTATCTCAGGCTGCTTTTATTTAAAAAAGAGAAGAAAATATAGATAAATAACACACACCTGCTATAACTTGTTTTCACCACTTTTCCCATATGGTGATATAACCCCAAAAAGCATAAAAAACCCAAATACCCCCAAAACAAATCTAAAATGTTCAAGTATGTGAATTGACCAGGACAGAGCCACAAAAGGGCATAGGAAGAGATGCATTAACTAAGCCAGTATGAGGTTTTCAGTGGTCCATTCAACAGCCAACTTGTTATGTGCACTTTTTCAACTCTTGTTAACTCAAATATGTAACCAACCAATCACATTGCATCGCTCAATGGCTTTAGACGTGAAGACATGGTCCAGACAACCTGCTGAAGTTCAAGCTAAACATGTGGAACCTTAAAACAGATGGGTTATAGCAGCAGAAGACCCCACCAGGTACCACTCCTGTAAGCTAATAATGGGAAACTGAGGGTACAATTCATGAGGTCACCATAACTGGACAATTGAAGATTGGAAAAATGTTGTCTGGTCTGATGAGTCTGATTTCTGCAGCAAAATTCAACTTGGTCTGAATGTGGTGTAAAAACATAAAAGTATAGATCCCTCCAGCCTTATATGAATGGCTCAAGTTGGTGTTAGTGGTACACAATTGGTACTCTTTGGGTCTCGTAGTACTACTTTAGCATTATTTAAACGCCACAGCCTCTCTGAATTCTGTTGCTGACCACATCCATTGGTACACAACCACAGTGAGCCAATCGTCTGATGCCTACTCCCAGCATGATAACGCAACACGTCACAAAGCTCAAACCATCTCAACCTGGTTTCTTGAACATGACAATGAGTTCTTTGTACTCGTATGGCCTCCACAGTCACCAGATCAATCCAATAGAGTAGATTTGGGATCTGGCGGAACAGGAGACTTACATCACAGATGTTCAGCAAACAAATGTGTAGCAACTATGTGATGCTGTCATGTGAAAGACTCAGAGAAAAATCTCTGAGGAATCTTTCCAGCACCTTGTTGAATCTGTGTAATGAGAAATTAAGGTAGTTCTGAAGGCAAAAGCTGAGCCAAACTGATAGTAGCAAGGTTTACTGAACAGTAATAAGGTGACCAGCAAGTGCACATTTGGCTGTTTCGGTGAACAGAAACAGCCAAATGCGACCACAAAATTCTTTCAGTAAGTGAAGTCCTGGGTTATTCAAAGGAGCTTGCAAAGAAAAGCGTCTGGACTTCTTTAAGTTGCTTGAAGACGTTTCACCTCTCATCCTAGAAGCTTCTTCAGTTCTAAGGTCAAATGGTGGAGAGTCCCAGATTTAAACCTAGTGGGAGTATCGTCCCCAAAGAGGGACAAAAGGACCCCCTGATGATCCTCTAATCCCCTGAGCCAAGGTGTGAAACTGGGTGTGGGTCCCAATCAGCCAGAGTTTCGGGTGAGTTCATTGTGAAACCTGGCCCCACCTTATCATGCGAATTCCTGAGGTCAGATGGCCCAGGATGGGACTGGGCGTTAAGGCGTCTGGGGAGGGAACTCAAAACTGGATTATAGATGGCAGACAGTTGGTGTGGTAAACCACTGCCTCTGTTCAAAGATGGTCGCTCACAGTGGACATAGATGGCTTCTTTCACTCCTCTTTCAAACCATCTGTCCTCTTTGTCCAAAATGTGAACATTGGCATCCAATTTTTGAACAGAGAGGAGTGAAAGAAGCCATCTATGTCCACTGTGAGCGACCATCTTTGAACAGAGGCGGTGGTTTACCACACCAACTGTCTGCCATCTATAATCCAGTTTTGAGATCCCTCCCAAGACGCCTTAACGCCCACTCACATCCTGGGCCATCTGACCTCAGGAATTCGCATGATAAGGTGGGGCCAGGTTTCACAATGAACACACCCGAAACCCTGGCTGATTGGGACCCACGCCCAGTTTCCCACCTTGGCTCAGGCGATTAGAGGATCATCAGGGGGTCCTTTTGTCCCTCTGCGAGGGGATACTCCCACTAGGTTTAAATCTGGGACTCCCCACCATTTGACCTTAGAACTGAAGAAGCTTCTCGGATGAGAGGTGAAACGTCTTCAAGCAACTTAAAGAAGTCCAGACACTTTTCTTTGCAAGCTCCTTTGACTACGATGACCTGGATGACTGAGAACCTTCACAGACAAGTCCTGGGTTACTAAAACTACATGTAAAAAGCAAACTACGGCCTTAAAATAACCACAAATTTGCAGTCAACATTGGTTTAAATTGAAATTAATTTCATAAAAATGTTTGCCATCCTTCTCTTAAAGCTCGTATGTACATTAACATCATCAAGACCACAACGTTCGAACATAATTCTTTTTAAAGCTTGCAGACTTGTATCGACACTTCCTTCTCAGCGTTAAGACAATAATAACTCAAAGGGCTGACATAACAAGTTTAAATCATTTTTTCCACTTGAAACAAATGCTGAAGGGGAAAAAAAGGAACAGAAGCGAGAGGTGGAAAAAGACAGAGTGGACAAATGTAGAAACAGAGGATCAGGTTAGATGAAAGGGCATGAACGAGAAAGGAACGGAGAGAGGGGTAATTTTGGATTTTACTGCTAATTAAACGAAAGCACATCACCACTCTCTCACATGCACACAATTACAGAGTTCTGTGTCTGATGTAATGCTATTATTAACCTTAATGACACTAGTTATCCTACCTGTCTGCGCTAATGTTAGCCTCGGGCTGCAATAAAGACAAAGATGCTACAAGAGTGTGTGTGTCAGAGAGGAAATGAAAGGGTGTTACAAGACTGACATTAGAGTTTGAAGCGTTGGAATCGTAACTCTAAACAATGACTGACGCTTCAATTTTACACGGAAGAGTGTGAGAATCGATCAGAAGTTACGAGTAAAACGTCGAACTGGAAAGGATCACCTTGTCAACGTGTCCTGGATCTTCTTTGGTCTTTCCCTGAGAGTGCTCACTGACCAAGTCCAACTTGCTGTAATTTAGACACAGACAACTTTCAAGTATCTGAGGAACTTTATTATAAATACAAGAAGATCTGTCAGTCAGTTTTGGTTGCCTCGGCAATAATTGTCCTGATTTAAGTGTGTTGGTGTGATCGTTTAAGTGTGCGTTATGCTCGCTCGGCCACCACAGATCGATACCTTTGTCATCAAATGGAAAATGTTCGCCTTTGATTTTTTTATTTTAACAAGCAAATAGTGGCTCCACAGATTAAGGTGATACATTTGAGGATTCAAAATAGGATTTAAATCTAGCCCATCTATCAGCATTCAGTCCTTTGCGTATTTGCTTAGGATGTTGTTAAAAAGTCCAATTCCATGTCTACTTCAGTTTTTAGAAACAAGGCCTTACATAACCTTTAAATGCTTTTGCTATTATTCACAAACCGTAGTACGATCAGTGAATGCAAGTACCTGACCCAGTCCCTGAGGCAGAGGAACAAGCAATCAAAATTTCAACTGGCTTTACAGCTGCTTTGAGGTTCTTCTGATGAGCAGCTGTCTCACTACAGCAAACATCTCTGTCGTTGAGGCCTGGTCTTTTGAAATTTGTGTTCAGCTTCTTTGTGATTGGTGACGCATGCAAGGTGGCACAACAGTTGCAACAGTTACCTGCAGATCCCAGGATAAAATTTTGGGATTGTTGAAGGATTTTTTTTCTTGGGCATGACACCCAGCCTCGAACGAACTAGCAGTCTTTAAAATATGATAATATGACCAAATTACACACATAAAAAAAACCCAGCAGACTTTTTTGGGGGGGGGGGATATTGACGATCACCATGTTGCTTAAAAAAAATGAATGTATTCATATTAGTATATACATATCCAAGATAGTAGAGAGTGGTATTGCACTTTAATGCTGGCTTTCAAAAATTAAGGGACACACAGCAACTAGCTAACTTCTATCACCATAAGTCAGAACCCGGAATCACATCGTTGATGGCAGATCTTTGGTCATTTATTAGATCATCTAGTTTCTTTTACATTTCTACTAACTGTAACTAGTCTGCACAGTTCTTAAAAACTCTGACACTGTGACAGTAGCAGCAAACTATCAGAGCTTTTGTCATTCTCTAAGTAGGTTCTACTATTTTCACAGAAAGCACCACCCAAGTCCGGCCAAATAAAGAACCTACTGTTAAAACATGTTAGTCCAAGAACTTTAATCTGCTAGGTCAATGACAAGAAATAAATAAAATACACACAAAAAAAGAGCAAAATAAGAACCAACTATTTGCCAAAAGCAAGTTTAAAAAGTTTTTTTTTTTGGTGCTTTTTAAAAGACACCACAGATCTCAGGCTCAATGTGAGAGATCTCCAGAGTCTGGGGCCACTTGTCACAGCTGGGGCAGCAGCCGTGGTGGAGTGAATGAGGACCCAAGTTGCAGACAGTGGTGGAGATGCGAGTGAGGTTTGTTTACAGTGCTCGATAACAAAAGACGAGGGCAGAACTAAACATGAACCTAAACTGGGGAAAACTAATAATAACAAAACCATAACTCACAAAGTCACAGCCGGGGAAAACGTAAGGAGGTATGCAGGGGATGAAGAGCTGGGAAGGAAGATCAGAGTGTGGCGTAGAGATGACCACAAGACGCAGAATGACACAGGTTACACAGACGAACCGACAAGGAGCACAGACTGACACCCACGATATGTACACACAAAAGGTAATCAGGTAATGGCACACAGGAGGGAAGCACAGCAGATGCTAATTCACAAGACGACAGGAAAACACAAGCTGACACAGTGATAACAGACCTTCAAAGTAAAACAGGAAATTCACAAAGACAAACTCAGGGACACGAACAGATCACAGGAGGGAGAACACTAAAGCACTAAACACAAGACCCAAACCCTAAGCCCTAATATAAAATAAGAATTAACACAAAACATAAGATGACACCAAAATGAAACACAAAATGCTGGGTCAACGACCGAGGACCATGACACCACTGTTGCAAAGGCTCTGCCTCCTTTAGTTCACAGCAGGCAGGCCCTGTTCACAACCACCTGCTAGGGATGTATGGATGTAAATGTCCACTTTAAGATGCTGGTGCTTGTCCATGCAGAGTTCTAAAAGTTAAAAACAGCATCTTAAAGTGGACCCTGAAATTGATGGGAGCCAGTACAACCGAGTTAGCGAGGGTCTCACATGGAAGTGTGTAGATTACAGTGGGAGAAATGTAGTGGAAGTACTTTGCCATGTGAGCAAATAACTACACAATGCCAGTTGTGTATGAAATTTGCGCATAAGCTTCATCATTAACTGCTTCCTTATACTGGATCAAGTGTCTGCTTATCAAAATAGTACATGTCAAAAAAAAAGCCAACCTTCCATGAAATATCCTTGTACATCTTTAGATCTAACATAATCTGCCATCCACACTATATTAGGTCAGTGAGCAAGTACAAAGAAACTCTACAAGCGCCCTTAAGGGCACTAAACTATTCATTTTTTCTTGTGACTAAGGAAACTTTCTGGTTCAGAAAGCTTCCGATTGGCCAGAAATCTTAAAAACAGCAGTGCTTATATGATTTGTGTGCAAAAAACAAGAACTTCTAAATCCAGATACATAGAGGCTTGAAAATAACCATCATTTAGAGTCAAGGCCCAGAAAAGAGAAAAGTGAACCAATGGTGGCTTGTGTTAAAAATACAATTGAGAGCCTAACTATAACTGATCCTGCTTCACAGGAAAACAGTAGAGATGTAATTCATTTTTATCAGGAAGTCCTAAAAACTCCCTCCTTCAGTTAATCCAAAATGCTGCAGCAAGAGTCCTGACAGGGACTAGAAAGAGAGAGCATATTTCTCCTGTTTTGGCTTCCCCTCATTGGCTTCCTGTTAAATCCAGAATTGAATTCAAAATCCTGCTCCTCACATACAAGGTCTTAAATAATCAGGCTCCATCTTATCTTAATGACCTTGTAGTACCATATCACCCTATTAGAGCACTTCGCTCTCGCTCTGCAGGCCTACTTGTTGTTCCTAGAGTATTTAAAAGTAGAATGGGAGGCAGAGCCTTCAGTTTTCAGGCCCCTCTTCTGTGGAACCAGCTTCCAGTTTGGATTCGGGAGACAGACACTATCTCTACTTTCAAGACTAGGCTTAAAAATCTCAGTGAAATTTTATTTCCTGTGAATTGGTTCTGAAGCTTGAGGCTGTGCCGTTTGCAGGGTGTGTGTGTGTTTCCTGAGTTTTAAAAAGGAGACACTTCTGTTTACATAAGTTAAAACAAACTAGATGGAACACGAGACCTTGTTTATGTGTGTGCACACATTTCAAATAATAATTTTCGCCCCACTGATCTGACTGTCAGAGTGATTGAGGTGGCGCCTCTTGCCTGTTTCATAACTGCAAGAACCACTGAAGCGTGCGTTTGTGTGTGTGAAACAAAGTGGTCGTCAAAATGAATGACTTAGTGATTTTATGAGCAAGGACACTGATTTTGATCCCTAAACTGTGCGTGTATAATACTTGTATGAACAAGTGTCCTCTTATTGTTCGCATCGTCTTATAACAGCAACATAAATGGACTCCGAAGGAGAACACAAAAATATGCACTGGCTTCTTTCCGAGAAAGTTTACCTATGTCAGTCACCTCAGTGACTCAGTCACCTTATTTCACCTGAAATAGAGTAAATCTAAACGAGGGTTAAGGCCCCCACTGGGTGACCCTTTGTCGAGCTCTGCGTGTACACAGAGCCAATACAGAAGCTACAAGATGTGCATTGGTGCAGTCCTCCAGATAGCCAAAAGTATGTCAGCTATGAGCCGATCCTATATAATAATAATCATCATAACAATAATAATTATAACGATTAAATAAAAAAGGAATACACCATAAGACTAAAATATGTTAATCAATAGAAAAAAAGTGAGAAAAAGATGTCATCACATAAAAAGCAAGTCCTTAAAGGAACTGACTCTACAAGCTTTATGTCCTCTTCTAAGGCCCCAATTGAAAAAGGATGATGACCTTCAGACTGAAAACTTGACTTTGGAAAGGCTCCATCCGTGGATCTAACGCTGTGACTGGCTCAGATGAAGCAGAGGGCAGGTCCGGGCGTGCTTTAGAAGTTATTATTATCTTAAAATCAATTATAAAATGTACAGGGAGCAAACGGATTAATCCATGAAGTCAGGATTAGAACAATGTTATTCTGCAGTTTGCATTGGTTTTAAATCTAGAGCTGGATCTAATTTAGAGGAAGCAGAACTGGACAGCTTTTTGTTGTTGTTGTTGTGTTGGTCCGATTTAAATTGTCCAGTCAAATCTGTCCCCCTTTGGGTTCCAAAACAGCCCTGACCTGTCGAGGCACAGACTTCACCAGACCCGTGAAGGTGTGTTGTGGAATCTGACCATGCCACTTGCCCTAATGCTCTGTGGTCTAGTTCTGATCCTCACATGCCCATTGTTGGTACTTTCAGTAGTGGACAGGGGCCACCATGGACACCCTGACCAACACGCTCTCATCCCAACGTGGAACATACCGATGACTGTGACAAATTATCAGCATGTTTCTATTGGATTCAATTGACAACACAAAGCGTTTGATAAGGACACGGAAGGGTACCTTTCTCGTTACTATGTGACACCTAGGGGTGTGACACATCGTCGGTATGTTACACATTGAGATTAAAGCTCTGCCCTGACTGGTCTGTGGTTATGCAAACAAACTGTGATACTCTGTGTATTCTGACAACTGTCTTTCAGAACCAATAATAACTTTTTCCCACAATCTGAGCTACAGTAGCCCGTCTGTTGGATCGTACCACACAGGCCAGCCTCCCCACGAACCTTGGCCATTCATGACCCTGTCTCTGTTTCACCACTGTTGCTTCTTTGGACCACTTTAATAGATACTGACCATTGCAGACGGAAACACCCTACAAGAGCAGCAGTTTTGGAGACGTTCTGACCCAGTAATCCAGCCATCACAGTTTGGTCCTTGTTAGACTCACTCAAATCGTTACGCTTTTTCATTTTTCCTGCTTCGAACATCAGCTTTGAAGATAAAACTCCATCTGCTATGTGCATCCGGGCTTCAGTGAGGCTCACCTTCTACGTCTATAGTTTGTTTACATGCTCAGTTGGCTCGCGCTCAAGTTTCTGCTGAAGAGCACCAATTTCTTCTTTTAACTCTCTTTTCAGTTTGCCTTTCAAAGTGCTTAGTTCGGTTTTTAGCTCTTGCGTAAGGTCTTTTATGTCTCTACCGATTGTAGCAAGCCAAACTCGGAGTGTCTCGTTGTGAACTTGGCGGTCCACTTCTTCTGTTGTGCCATCTTCGCTTTCCAAGACGATTCCAGGTTGTACCACAGCTTTGTATTGCTGCCGGTTCGTTTTTCTACTTCTTTGTTCATTCCCACCACCCATCATCTCACGTTTATTTGGCCTGTTAAAGTATGTGGTGGGTTTATTATGCCCAACTTAGGGGAGTAGCTAACTATGTGTCTGCTCTCTCGCCACCTTCAACTAGCTCACCATTTCACTTCAAACCAAGTGCAACTTCTGCTGTTTTCCATTAGCATAAAACTTGTCACAAGAGAACCAGGTGAGTGTTGAAGATATGCAATTTTTACATTTTCAAAGACAATTTTAAATGTTACAAATGGAGCAAATGCAGTTTGTGAAAGATGTATGTAGAGAGAGAACACTCACCCAGTCACTGCCACCCTGTTTTCGGCCTCCGTGTCATTGATTAAGTCCTTTAGTATGGCCTCCTCTAGTGGTGAATCTCTCTTTAACTGAGGCTCAGGAATGGAAGGGATGTGCTGCCTTACATCATTCTCCTACAGAAAGACGCTTCAATGACTTCCCAGCTCGACTGTACTGTTGTATTACCTGATTGCACTCTATTATAAGGAAAACATCATACAACCTTTCATCTAGTCACTGATTTTAACTTTAAACTATGTGTTCAGAGCAGAACTTTTCGGCACTAACCACAGCAACATATATTTCTTTGTTTAATAGTTTGAATATAAAATGTAAACATTCTCTCGTGTACTCTTGTGAGTAACATAATAATCCACTCACCTCCACTGATTGAGACCCTGAAAGAACACAAATAAACTGACATGAGATATCATCATCCCTGAACACTATCCTTGATCATTGTTCTCATTTCCCAAGATTTTCTCTCTTTGATTCCTTCCCTTATTTCCTCGTGTCTTAAAGATGAGTTATAAAGAAGGCAGGTGTAAACCAACAGGGAAAGAATTTTTTTGTTTTGGAGCCATAATTTTAAATGAAAACAGTTAATATTAGGTATTGCACAATATAGCTGTGTTATGATGTATTGTTATATTTTATGGGCCATTTGACATATTTTATCTGTCAGATGAAGTGGAGTCATCCTTAAGAGATGGACAGAGGAGAAGCAACAAGGTGGCATAAAATAAAGAATAGAAAACTGCTAAACCTCTATAAAGTATTCGTCCATGCCTCTGCTTGCATCTTGCTTTTGATGACACAAAAAGATAAATAAGGGTGACGAATTAAATCTCTCTTCCCAGATTCTGTCCTTAAAACATAATTTAAAAAAAAAAAAAAGGTGAAAGTCAGTTTAGTTGAAGCTTCCTTTACTTTATAGTGTGTTATGTTAGTACGTCAGCTTTAAAGCTGCAAGATATCCAGCAGACGTGCAGCTGCCCTCACCGTTCTGCATGTTTTTCTCCAGGTAGAGGATAAGAGTGAAAGGGTAGATGCTCAGATTCATCTCATCATGTTTGCACACACTCTCCCACTGTTTCTTATCTGACAGCTACAGTTAACAAAATACACCAGGCAGGAGCTACCATTCACATTTTGACTTCTGTGATCCTTATTACATACCTATGGACTGTATTATATCAGTTTAGTAGCATAGGTAGAGAAATAATGGGTCAAATTGAGGGATGAAAGGCGCTTAAACGCAGAGATGATGCAGAGGTGAAGGATACAAGGAAAGATGATGTAATGGGTGGAGGAGAAGGGCTGAAGGTCATCCAGGTTGCCAAGAACGGTTCTAATAATTTCCTTAAAACAGAGAAGAAGAGGCACAAACATGAAAAGAGGATCTAAAAAAGAACAGTGTGTGAAAGAACACATGGGTGCTGAGAAGGATCCACAATTACCTCTAATTCCTGATTGAAGGCGACTTCTCCCATAACATCCTGTTGGCTGTTGAGACACACCCATTTGATGCTCACATAAAGTTTCTCTCTTAAAGAAGTTGTCAACTTATTACAAAAGCAGTAAGGTTAAATATAATATCTATCGCGTCACTAAAGGCTTTTTATCAACCTGGCCATCCTGCTTGGAATTCCCATACGAACTGTGCTATTTAAACCATTTCAGCATGAATAGTTTTCGATGACTGCAAGCTTCTTTGCAACCCACCTCCACCCCCTCTGTTACCACTGAGGTTCTGCTGCTGCTGCTGCTTTGATAGAGTATGGGTGGACACCAGAGCAGAGCCATACTGTACGACCAAATATGACACACTGTGGTGAGAATATTTTGATTAAAGTTGTCCTGACAGAAATAGAAACGGTTAAGTGCTGCAGGGCTTTAAATGTGTAAAAAAAACATGTATGTTGTATTTTAAATAACAGAAAATAGCTTTAAGGCAGAATCAAGGATCACTCAGACTTTTATTATGGGGCATTATCCTGGAATATAGACATACAGCTCCAGTGAGATATGTTTCTCTTTTGCTGATCAAAATAACTGCCAGGAATCATATATCGTGATATATAACAGAAACCCTTATAAAGAGTGGCATTAAAAGCACGGAAATCATCAAAGCTTGAAGCACAGCTGTTTCCCCAACTGATTTGGGGATTGAAAACATTTTACAGTGCTTTAAAGAACTTAGACTATCAAAGGAAAAGGGATGTCCCACGTGGCAAGAAGAAAAAAGGTAGGTGCAACCTGAATCCTTACTTTCTCTGCAGCGCGTGTACTGATTTGAAGCTGTGCTGCAGGTTTGCTCTGCTTTGAAGACATACACGTGGAAGTGGAATCGTCTCAGGCTTAGACACAGTTAAATTATTTCATAGCTGAAAATGCTAGTAAAGCTCATTCTGGTTTGGAGAAAGACTACTAAGAAACGAGCAAACAAGAAAGTCTTCACTAGCACACAATTAGGATTCGACTGTTACCATGTTTATTTCTGCTTTTTTATGTGGGGATGTGACGTTGGTTCATTCTCTATACTGAAGAGAGGCAAAACGCACTAATCACAAAAATCACAGGAACACTTTGAAAACACATCAGATCTCAAACAAAGCCTTGTTTAGTAGAAGACTAAAGAGACGCTCGGTTTAAAGGCGCTTAGCATTACAGTTGTCTCTCACTGTGACTACGATGCTTGATAACTATACTGATATTGACTGAGTCGTGTATTAGGAATGAAAGCATGCAGAATTTCCTGAAAATGAAAATTATCAACCTAGAGAGTAACTGAACTCGAAAAACTCTGAAAATGGGCCGAAATTTCATTGGAGCAACTCAAAATGGTACCCAGTAATTTGCATGGCCCCTACGTGCTTGTATGCAAGCCCGAGAATGTCGGGGCATCCTGGAGGAGTCTCGCTACCTGTGAAACTTTTGTAGAGTCCAGGTATCAACTCATGCTATCAGCAGTGACAGTGATACTAGCCAGATGCAAAACTAGTTAAAAAAATAGTGACAAACGATCAGGAGGGGAAAAATGTCAGTGACGTCCACCCTCTAACACCGTTGCTGTGTTGGGGGTTGTCTTATTGTCACCCAGTTGTTGTGAACCTTTAGTTAATTCCATTAACACTGCAGCAGCTGAAACTAATTAACAACCCCATCTGCTGTTTAACTGACCACATCAATATTGCTGAAGTTTAGCTAATATTAAGCTATACTCTGATTAAAAAGCCTTCCTTTCATTTTTCTGAGCTGTACACATATAAACTAGAGCCTGAGTACGAAACACTGTGTATAACACTGCCTTGCCTGTAGCTGGAGCCTCCTCTGATCGTGAACTTGTAGATGAAACTCCCTGCTTTAAAGAATCGAGTTTCTGGGAGAGGAAATGAGAAGGCCTGCAACGGCATAGTCGACCTAAATGAGCTTAGGAAATAAAATGAGAAAATTAGCCAATTCATGTATTCATTGTTATAGTGAGGATTCAATAGGAAATACAGCAGGGAGAAAATGTTCAGATAGCTATACAGGGCAGATTTCACATGCAGTACTGTCCTTACATATGTTAGAAAAACAAAATTTCTTTCTCGCTTTAGTTTTTTTTTAATTACCGTATTGTCTAATGCTTAAAATTGCGACCTCGAATTCGCTACCTCGTTCACTGGGTTATCTCCGACCTCAAGCAGACCGTGAACAGTTAAATCTGTATCCGTCAATCAAACGTCTGATTCGTCTCGAGATTTGCTGAGCAGGATATATTCCCGCCTTCCGGCCGCTCGGGCTGCTGTGATTCGTTGGATCCCTCACGTCTTCTTCCAATCCACAGTGTCAGAGCAGGTGTCACTATGGTGACGGCGAAAACCGACCCAACTGTCACGTGACTGTCAGCTGACCACATATGGTAGCTAGTAGTAGGAAACTGTGCTCATGCTGGAAGTTACCTTTGCTTTATAACTTGTTAGTAATTTCTTTGAGAGGACACTGCCAGTGTATGCACCGCCTTTCCTAAAGAAGTCACTTGAGGTGAAAAAAAGGTGGGGTGGAAATATTTTTCACGTAAAATTGTTTATATATTAGAGTATACCGTCCCCTTCCTGCATTGTAATGTCCACGTGTCTGCCTAC
The DNA here is from genome assembly GCF_057381845.1 of Rhamphochromis longiceps. Taxonomy (NCBI): domain Eukaryota; kingdom Metazoa; phylum Chordata; class Actinopteri; order Cichliformes; family Cichlidae; genus Rhamphochromis; species Rhamphochromis longiceps. The sequence continues at coordinate 52,840,478 of NC_140559.1, read as the reverse complement.
AGAAATTATTAAAAGTACTCTTCAAGTGTCATAGTCTTCATACACTGTGACCAGCTAAATTAGTGATGTTAGTTTACATCTTCGTGTTGCTTGCCTTTCTTATTTTGCGTTAGAGAAGCACCAAAAAGTCTCTAGTGGAACAAGATAAAATCTGTATTGTTACCAAGTTTAAGGAAGTGCTTTCAAGCAATTTTCCAGTGATGTAACACACAAAATGGGGCAAAGGGCAGCAGAAAACCAGCTAAACTCACTTTCTCTATCCGTCTTTGATAGAGCTTGGCAAACCAGTTATTCCTAACAGGGTGCAAAGTAAAGAAGGGCCTTGCAGTCCAGGATGTCGTCCACCACCACCTCCTCTGTTACCCTGAATACTGGGGTTCAAATGCCCCTCCTGGGGTTGGGGACTTACAAGTTGCACGGCTCTGAAGAAGTGTATCGCGCCGTGGATGCCGCCCTGGCTGCGGGTTACCGGGCCTTTGATAGTGCAGCCGTCTACCGGAATGAAGCCGACATGGGCCGATCCCTGAGGGAGCTCCTGCACAAGCATGGCTTGACCAGACAGGATGTGTTCATAACCAGGTGATGCACAGGCTTCTAAAGCATAAGTTGACACATGATTTCTAAGAGAACACATTGGGGCTTCTAAAGCTGACTTGAGGTGTTGCGCTGCTCATTCAGATCCCTGTTTCTCTTCCTGTGTTTCAGTAAGCTGGGCCCTAAGGATCAGGGTGAGCGGGCTATGGAAGGTGCCCTTCACAGCCTGTCTCAGCTGGACTTGGGTTACATTGACCTCTATTTGATTCACTGGCCTGGCACGCAGGGTCTAGCAGTGGCTGATCAGAGCAACCCAGGTAGACTCCACTTTTTTTTTTTCCAGGTGTTTCGAGTGATCTATATTTCATTGCTGCACTAACTGCACAAAACCCATTCAAGCTGTCTTCTCTCATTCCTCCACTGCAACATAGCAGGCATTGAGTAACGGCAGAGATGAGGTCCTAATAAATATTTGATCCCAGGAAACCGAGCTCAGAGTTGGGCCACGCTGGAGGAGCTGCATGGCCAGGGGAAGCTGAAGGCCATTGGAGTGTCCAACTATACAGTGGCTCACATGAGAGAACTAATGCAGAGCTGCAAAGTCCCCCCTGCAGTTCTACAGGTACAGTGCAGGAGTTTGAATGGAGGACAGTGAAAGACATTAGCAGCTGTTTGAAATCTCACGGTTTTTTTTGTGTTCTTCAGGTAGAGTTTCACCCACGTCTGTGCCAAGCAGAGCTGAAGAGTGTTTGTGAGGAGTATGGAGTCTGTTTCCAAGCATATTCCTCCTTAGGCCAAGGAGATCTGGTTACTGACCCTGTGGTCCTGGAGGTGGCAAAGCAGTGCCAACGCACCCCCGCACAAGTGAGCCCACTCGCTCTGCTATCTTGGGTATACCTTTGTTTTTATTGCAAACATTTTAAGGTTCTTCTGTCCCTCTCCTCAGGTGCTGCTGCGGTGGGCGGTGCAGCAGGGTGTCGCTGTGCTCCCAAAGTCATCAAACGCAGACCGAATACAGGAGAACGCCAGACTTTTTGACTTTACACTGAGCGACGCAGACATGGACAGACTGTCAGCTTTGGACTGTGGACAGAAGTACTGCTGGGATCCGTCAGGGGTCGCCTGAAACACCAGCTTGTGTCCTCCATGATGCCTTTTTGTCTTCAGTTTTACAGTGGTAGTTTTTTTTGTTTTTTTTTTTGGAGGGGGGGGGGGTTGGGTTGTTTTTTTTAAAGCTGTTACAAGTTTTGTGTCGACACTTTGTTAATTTCAAGACAAAAATACAGCATATTGTGGTATGAACTCTAAATCTATGGAACGTCACCCATCACATGACTTTATTGTCAACCATAAGCCATGTCTTAGTGAGAACCTTTCCCTTTGTTATTGGATAACGAAAACTTTTACATATCTGTCAGTTTAACTGTTGCTCCTTATTCTTCATAATCTCTTGCCTTTCCTTTGCCTAATATCTTTGACTAACCAGAAATCTCCATTGAACATAACTCAAAGGTCTTCTAAACCTGTGTAAAGACAATTAAAAGAACAAAATACCTTTTAAAAGCTCTCTTAAAATTATTTATTTAGACCAGAGTTTTCACAGTTGTAGAGAAAATACATTTACAAGTCATTAAAACTGAAAAAGAAACCAAAATAAGAAAAAAAAAGTAATATTAAATTTTTATTTTCTCCACATACACATCTCCAGATTCAAGTAATACTAAGGATGGTTGCAAAAAATCCAGGTGCCCAGGCAGGTTTGGGGTGTGTTCACTGTCACGGATGTTTAAAGTCAAAAAGAGTTGCCAAACTCCACATCAGCCATTTTATAGTGTACGCGTGTGTCACTTAAAAATCTCATGACAGTAAATGCACCGGGACATTTTTGTGCTTTCTGTTTTTCCTCTGAGTGTAACTTGTGAAAGCGAGCAGTGAAGTTTAAGGCTGTAATTGGGTAAACAGACGAGGCTGGCTATGCGGCGTCACAGGTCACAGCATGTTCAAGGCAGTTCTTTGCAACATTAAATTCATTTAAATTCCATCTGATCTTTATTTTCAGCAGAGTAAAGCTTTATAATCTGACCCAGAGTTCTCAAAACTGTGTGTGCACTCCCTGCAATTGGATAACATGGGTCTAACGTGTTAAAATGCAAAATGCTATTTCTTGCTTAAACACTCGTGTCTCTAGAAATCTGATATCAGAAAACTCCTCATCCCTTTTTTATAATGGGAAGTAGTTTAAATTTGACAAATGACCAGTCAAGACACAGGTGACCAAAAGGATGGTAGAACAGGATGAGTGTCAGGTAAAGTTGCCACCGTTTGATTGTCTGGAATTCTCTGATTAAAAACCAAGCTATATATATTTATATACGCATATATATATTTTTGAATTTGAAAACCATATAAATGCCTGCACACCCGAGCACTTCACAACTCAACGCTACAAGTCGAGAGGAAGGAAGAATAAGACAACTTGAACAAACCCACTATCATTTTCAGCAATCACGTATTTATAAACAAGCCACAAGTAGCCCACTCATGTTTACCGAGCTGCACAGAAATGCTGATCTTTGCCCTTAGTTAGAATTTCCATAAAGCATATATATTATGCGCCTTACGTGCCTAAAAAACACCAGCAAAGCTGGCATCAGATCAGCACTTCTAAAGCTAAGGCATGAGAGTTTATGAGCCCATTTTAATCACATCCCCTTACAGGTCAAAGTGATCAACTCACATTTAAACTGATTAAAAACAAAATAAACAACAAAAAACATCAGGATGTGATTTCTCCTGAAAATCCTTCAAGCAAAAAGCAAGTGGAAATCCCTCATTTTTAATGTGACTGGACTCTGTATTCACCCATGCACCGAGAGCTCAGCACGCAACATTTATCACAACAGCCATGGATTGTACACTGCCTATTGCTGGGTTAGCCGAGCTTAACAGCACGGTAACCTCGTTAATAAAATCTGGCTAAACCATCTTACTCACCCCCTCCCCACCCTTTACCATTTCATAAAATGTTAAAATATTTACACATAAAAATTTCAATTGTTTGTTTATGCTCGTCCAAGGCTTTAAAAACATATTCATATTGGATTGTGCCTTACTGTTTAACGCCCTCAGCTATTATCCCTGAAGTTTTACAAAAAAAGATATTACTTCTGCATCAGAGATTGTCCTTGTAAAAGATTTTTCCTTTTTTTTTTTGGGATAAATTTGTGATATAAAGCAGATGATAGTTGAGTACAGTTGTTTAAGAAGAGGCCTAAACCGAATGCCAAAAAGAAAGAAAGAAAAAAGTACTGTCTCCTGTTGCTGGCAGATCGTTTTGGCACAATATGAGCGTGCAAGTCAAACACGAACAGCTTCTGGAGATTTCCTCATGAAAATGAGGAAAGCAGGAAGGAAAAAAAAAAATCTAACAGCATTCAATTTGGCCTTCAGTAGTCAGGTGTTATTCCTCTCTCCATACACAGCACACCGTGCAATGTCAATGTGAGAGACAACTGTAATGCTAAGCGTCTTTAAACCGAGCGTCTCTTCTACGACTAAACAAGGCTTTGTTTGTGTGTTTAGAAGAGATTATAGCCCCTCTCTCGGCCCATCTTTTTATCCGTTTTGCAGGATTCCGGCAGCAGTTCCTCCTCATCACTGCCTTTCAATTCCACAGTGGACTTCCCAATAACATTGTTTACACCACACTCAACACGAGTACAAAAGTTCTATTTAAAGGTAGTTAACAATGACATAAAATGGCATGACTATGATGGGATTCACTGAACATGTACTTTTTTGCTTTTTACTGCACGTCCCACTCTTTTTGATCGAGCCAAATCCTCTTCAGTCTTGTTCTGATCTTAAATATTGTCTCTCGGCTACAGTTTCCCCAATCCGCTCCTCCGGACCTTGTATCCTTGTCCTCTCAGTGCTTACTCAGTGCGTTGGTTGTGGTTTTCAAGATGGTTGTTCTCTCCTTCAGTCTCTTGGTGACTAAAGAGATAGCTCCACCAGGTTTTAGAGTGGTGCAGCTTCTTGACCTTCATCTCCTGCACAGTGAAAGAGGAACAATGTCAAGTTAGCAACCTATCATCACCATCTTTTTCCCCCCAAAAAACTAATTTAAGCCTTGACTCACTCCCATTCTTACCCCTTTATCTAGTAAGCTGTCAAACTCGTCACTCATTCGTCGAAGCTGCCTGCCGTACTTCTTGGCAGCCCACAGAGCAGGGGGAGCTGACTTTGACCTTCGCCTGAATGGGTCTCCCTCTGTGGGAGTACAGACCTCATCCTCCCCTCTAGCCATGAGCTCCTCATCCCTGGCAATTGAGGAAGTGTGGGACTCTGAGTTCACCCTGAGCCTTCCAGCAGCTAAATGGAAAAGGGAAAGTGAGATGGGTTCAGAGTGTTTTAATGTAAGGCAGATAGAAAGGAGGAAATAAAGAGTAATGTAGGAATAGAGGAATTTAAATCATTAGTTGTCTCTGCGACCAGCGACTGTTATTGTACACTGTTATTTTGGCTCTTTTCAGCTGCACGGTAAAAAAAGAGCCAAAACATCCTCCTATAGTGCTTTGAATGAAGCAATTCAAAATGCAAAACAGGTTAGCTTACAACGCAACCTCATTTTAATGTCCCACCCCAGAATGCATCTCAAGAAAAATAAGGAGAAAGGATATATTCTAAACTTCTCTACAGATACAGCCAAGAAATGGCTAAATAAAGGGGTGGGGGGGATCTCATCTAGAGCAGGCTGTGGTAACGTATGCTGCAATATATGTTTTGCCATCAGAACTTCTGCTCAGTTAATCCACAACATACAACAAGGTGCAACATCCAGGGCTGAACAGTAAAGCCAGTGCACAAGTCCCAACAGCTTGCCCTCTTAAAGTACAGTTAAAAAAAATAAATACTGCAGCTATAAACATGTTTACAACCATATACAAAAAAAAACAGTGTTTTAATCTGTTCGCATAATTGCACCCCTCATGCCAAGTGCGTGCCACTGGTTGGGTTGTACTAAAAGACACAAACAAACCAATCAGCTTTTCAGCAAGTGTGTTTTAAGTCTATTTTTTGTTTGCTTACCAAAATTAATATCATACTGTAATAAGGACATCCCTTGCTTCCCCCCCAGTTCTACCTCGTGATTCAAACTGTACATAACAGAAAGAGGAAGCCACAGCGATGTCACCCTCTGGTTTGTGGGAGATCGCCTGAAAGCCTCAAGCATTGTGGCCTTGGCTGTTGTTTTGGAAACCGGGTGCAAAGTGACCACATCTGAACGCGTGAGCTGGGGAGTTATCACTAATCCACAAATCTAATTATGCACAATTTTAAGTGTTGATATGGTCCAAAGGGGTTGGCTATTCCACCGTATATCAGACAATTTATTTTGTGTTCCTACCTGTCGTTTTGGTTACAGGAAGGGAAAGCGTCTGGGGCTTGCTTTCTTGAGCTTGTCCTGCTGACTGTTGGTTTTCTCCTTCCCCTACCTCCTCTGATGCCTCTGAATCACTGTCTGAAATTTTGAAGTTTGCAGCCATCCTGACATCTGGAGAGATAGGGTGGTGTTGGAAATATGAACGACAAAAACGGTTAAAGAAATGACAGTGTGTCCTTAAGTGCATGCACATAACAGATCAATATTGTTATGACCGCAGCAGGTTAATACTGGCGTTGCTCTGCCTTTGACCTTTCAAGCAGATATAGAAAAAAACCCCACAATGATAAATTGATTATTTTTTTTAAATTTACATCTTATTCTAACAGAAGACTGCACTGCAAAAAGTTGCTATATTGCAAGTGTGTAATTTTATTGTCATATAACACATTACCCAATTATGTGTAAATATACCTAAGACTCGTAAAATGGGATAATTCATTGTATCGGTGGAACAACCACAGAGCACACCCAGCGGGCTATATCTTTCTTTTTAATGCCTCTGATACTGGCCGGTCCAAAGGTATTTCACTTTAACTACCCACAAGATACCAGACTTGTTTTGACAACACGGGCCTGTATTTGGTGTTATTAATAAGGATTTGATACTTGACTGTTGCTAAATTAACCAATACACCTTCTTCGGTAAACACACTCTCTCGCTTGTTTTGTTGTTGACTGAAGAGGACAAAAGAAAGTTCCTTAAGGGCGGAAGCTGCTCCGGCCAACCTTAGCTAGCAGCGTTTGTAAGGAAATGACTCCACAAAAAACGACTCCTTACCCGAATCTTTATCGTGTGAGCCTCAAAAGTGCGAGTGTGTCTTTAGTTTGCTTCATACGGTCGCAGCTGTTGTTGTCCGCCTCTTGTCTTTTTACTCTACTGCACACTTTAGCTCCGCGCTCACCCAATCGCCGCGCGTCACTGCACCGCAGCGGCGCGCTGACGTCACTGTTGCGAGCTAGGACTGGGCTGTGCCTTTGTTTGTCTCACCGGCTTACCGTAATATGCAGCGTAGATGCGCAGTACCAATTAACTCCAAGAGCCGCCGCATTTTTTTTTAACTGCTGGATTTCTAGTAAAATTGCATAATAAAACTTTATATTTAAGAGTCCCGCTTTTACAATCCCACACAATAAATAATACCGAGGTTGCATAAAAAATGCTCTTAAATTAAAAGTACTGCAATTTTACAGTTAGTCTTTATTTGTTTTTTGTTTTGTTTTTTTATTTAGTTTAATAGGAAAAAATATGCTGCACTCACAAAATATACATTTATTAGTGTGTCATTACATCTCCTAACAAACTAATGCCTTCTTATGAACTTAGAATTATGCCAATGAAAATACTTTTTTTTTCATTCAAACCTTTATTTAAACAACAGTACAATACAAAATAGAATTAAACAGTACCACATTAATGGTGTTGTACTTACAAAAAAAAAAAGATTGCATAACATAGACAAACAAATAAATGAACAATATTCAGAACCTACGATATAAACACGCGAGGGGGAAAAGTAACTGATCAAACCAAAGAATAAAGTGATTGAAAGATCTTTATTTTTTCACAAACACCCATAGTTTTTATAGCTTTTGGGTTAGTGGAGTTGTACAAGTTCAAAGGAGAATACATAAAAAGAGGGATGTCTTCCTAAACATTTGGACTTGTGAATATGAAATGTAGCCATTAAAATTAACAAGTTAGTCATATATCTGTTATCAATGTTGAATTGTCTTTGGTTTTTGTGTAGACCAAATAAAACATATTTCCAAAACAGTACCAATCCTTTAAATACATTTTCTGAGATAAAAACATAAGCTCTGCCAAAAATCTTGCACAAGGTTACAAAACCAAAAAAGATGCACAGTAGAGTCCTTGGAAGTTTTACAAAAGCTACAGCTTGTATCAATGTCTAATTTGAATTTGCTTTGAAGATAATCTTTAGATGGATAAATTCTGTGTATTAATTTATAAGAAATATCTTTAATTTTGTTGGTAATTAAAAACTGATTAGGGAGTCTCCAAACTTCCCAATATTGTTGTCAGTAATTATCATCAGCAGATTAAACATGTGACCCTCCCATCTCCAGACAGCTGGCTAAATGACAACAGCAACTGGATATAAGCTAATATGCCAGCTAATGTTAGTTTTGAGTGTCCTAAAAAGAAAAAAGACCCTTTTCCTATGATAAAAAGTTTTCTTACATTCTTATGTCTCATGAGAGTTTATTAGCTAAATGTCTGAGTCTTACAATGTTAGATCCGCTTAAAAGAAAGTTTCACTAATGCCAGCGAGCATCAGCTAAAAGCGTAAAAGCAGACAGAAAGGTTCAGGATATCCTCAATAACTCACCTCAGCATCACTGTCACTGGACAGAAGTGAGTTTCACTGACCCACAGTTTCACTGTGGATCTGACTTTTATGGCCTTAAAGTGTGGCCTTACCTTTACTAAATTGCTCCACTCCAGGTCTACAAGTCAGGTTTTTAGGTCTTCAGACAGGGGCCTCTTATGATTCCACGTACCCATGTGAAGGTAAGGATGACTTTGCTAAACCAAAGTACCAAAACTTTGGAACATCTAGAGTTTCTTGATTTGCACTGCACTGCTTGGGAACTTGAAACATCAGCTTGCTCCACAGATTTTATATATATTCGATGGAATCAGGTTAGGGAACTCCATGATCTTAATGTGCTTCTTCTTTAGCCACTAAGAACCTTCACAGACATCTTTAGCCACTCCTTTGTTGCTTTGGCAGTATGCTTTTGGTCACTGTCATGCCAGAAGACTCATCCATGACCCTTCTTCAGTATTCTGGCTGAAGGAAAAAGGTTCTTGGGCAAGATTTTATGGTACGTGCCCCCATCCACTGGCCCCTCAATGCAGTGAAGTCTTCCTGTCCCCTTAGCAGAAAAAATGCCTTAAATCATAATATTTCCACCTCCATGCTTGACTGTAGGGATGGTGTTCTTCAGGTAATACTCAGCATTTCAGCTTCTTCAAACATGCCAGGTCGAGCTAAAACGTAAGACAGGCCTGTACTTTGCGGGTGCTGCAAAATTTCAGTTATGAATTCAATTATGGTATATGTGTTACCAGTGGTGACTGTAGTCCCAACTGCATTCAGATCATTAATAAGCTCCTCCCATGTAGTTTTGGGCTAATCAAACACCTTTCTCATAATCACTGTCACCCCATGATCTAAGATCCAAGATTTTTGGATCATGGAGCTCCAAACTGAGGGTGACTGATCTTTCCATTTCCAAATAATCGGTCTGGAAGAGAGGTTGCAACAGAAGAAACTGATTCTGTGGACAGACATAAGTTTATATAATGAGTTGAGATTGGGAGTATCTGTAAATGGCTGAGTTAACAGAGTTGTTGTGTCGGAGCCAGAATTCGGGCTCGGTTATAGGGGATCAAATACTCATTTTAAGTCAATGACATGCAAATAAATTTATAACTTTTATGTAATGTAATGTTTTTTTCTAGATTTTTTTGTTGATATTCTGTCTCTTTCTATTAAAATGAAACTAATACAAACATTTGAGACTGTTTAATTTAAGTGAGCATTTAAGTGAACAAACATGCTAATTCAGCAGTGGATTAAACATTTACTGTATCTGATTAATATGACTATAAATACAATACAAACTTTGCCTTATAAAGAGCAGGTAGAAGTAACTCCATAGTCATTTAAATTACATTTATGATGAAAAATGCTCTTTTCTTTTCTCCTTCCTGAAATGAAGTGCAGGGAGGACTGACAGCAATTTGTTGCTATTCCCTGTGAGAGCACCAGGTGGGGAGGCAGGACTACAAACTGAGCTGCAACTTAAGTCGAGAAAGTAATGGGCATAAACTGTTGTTATCCTACGTGTAACTACAGCTCCAGAGGGAGTTCCTGCATATCTATGGCTTCAGCAATAATGCGTCTGTCAGAGAACTGATAATGTGAAAGCCTGGCCTTGAGCAAACCTGTATATGGCTCAATGTCCCATGTGGATTGCACTTCATCATCATCAACACAGAAAAGTCAACCATGTAATTATTAACCTTTAACTTGTTTTAAAAAATGTAACGCTGCCTCTAGTCCTCATCTCCACCTTTACATCATTCTTCTCTTTCCATCTTTCCATCAGTCTGTTTTTGCAGAGTCAGTAAATGACACCTGAACAGGAGGAACAAACTGTTTCTGTGGACACTGTGATGTGATTTGAAGCGATGTGATGCAGCATTCTCTGATTCAGTGTATCCAAATGGAGCTAATGTGAGTTTACAAGTTTAGACAAACATCCAAAGCCTTTCATACACTAATGGATCGTCTCAGAAAAGAAATTATTAAATAATCTGTTCTTTTTCACTTCTTTTGACCTCTATTTTGGGATGGATTTCATAGAAATTATACAAGGGACTTTGGGTTGGATTTGGAAAGCTATACAGTTAATATCTGCTTTAATCTGTGTGTGTGTGTGTGTGTGTGTGTGTGTACTCCCCTTAAAACTGCCATCCATGACAGTGTGTGAGTGTCAAAGCTCTTACGCACTCTGTATGATCAGGATAATTTTCACACGCAAGCATGGAAGCTCAGAAAGTGTGCGTTTGTGCATGAGTCTGCTGGATTTGAGCTTTATCCGAAGGAGCTATACAATTAGCATCCATTTATATCTCCCTGTACCAACCTCGCCCTGCCTCCCTGCCCCTCATCTGCTAGTTATTTTGGGAAATGGAGGCGTATGCACTCCCACACTGTCTCCAAACCACCACTCAGTGTGTTTCAGTGCACCCATCTGTGTGTGTGTGTATGTGTGTGTTTGTGGTTGTGTCCAAGCAGATCCCAAAATGTTCCTTTCAATTTAATGCCCCGACACAGCCTGTCTACCGGCACCACCACAGCTGCACTCTGTCCTTTCGAATATTTTCCTGCCTTTGCAGACCCAAGTTCAGTCAGTTAGCTCTGTGCTGGTGGCGAAGAAGGAGTTTTTGAATACCTGAGTGAGAAAGAGAAGAAAAGAAAGGTGATATGAAAGAAAAGGACAATTTGGTTACCCAGTTCTGAAAAAAATATTAGAAATGCAGTGTGTACCCGCTACTTTGAAATGCAGCGATACAGACAAAGAAAGTGAAAAAGCAACAGATGAACAGATCAAAAGTAAAAGCAGTCCAAGGGATTTGAGAGGTGTCTGAGAGTGCAGAGGAAGAGGTAAGGTAACGGAGGAGCTGAAAAGGTGACATCGTCTGACGGAATAAAAATGAGCTGGAGAGACAGAAATTCAAGGATGGCACATGTGAAAGAGACAGGAACACAGAGAGAGAGCAAACTTAACCTACATCAGAGTGAATCCACTCCTGCAGCCCGCTGCTTCGACTCGAGCCCTTTCATCACTGCTCTCGGTACATGCTCATTATATACGGACCGCTCCCTTGCTGTAGTACCAAGTCACTCTGTGATCACAAAGCTGGCATTTAGCAGCTTTCTAATTTGATCCACCCCGCCCTTGTTTAGCTTGCTGGTCTTATGAACCAGCTCTTCCTAAGGTCTTAAAGCCTGGGAATATATAAATGGGTAAAAACGTCTTTTTCTGTGGTGCAGAAAAATATCAAAACATATCAAATCGATCCCATCTGATAACAAACAAACAAGTAATAGCCTGACAGAGGAAAGCAGTGTGCTTTGATCATTTATAGCAATCAATGTTTGGACCAAAAGTGGTCCATATCTGCAGTTATTGTTGGTTCGCGATGACTCAGCTCAGCCTCAGGTCCACCCTATATGTATAGCTATGTAGTGGCATTTGGGCCACATCTGGGCCACAAAACACTGCTGTGTTCTTGTCTAGCCTGGTGACTTTTGGGCCACATGCACTCCACATAACATTTGCCAGAGCTGTAACTGAGACAAACATGTCACAATGAGCCCACACAGGGCCCAAATGTGTCAGCTCTGGACTGGGATGATTTGCACCACTTTCATATCTGTAGCCAGTTTGCAGAGTTTAATATAAATAATGAAAATAAAGAAGACGGCTAACCTAGCTCTGTCTAGAATCAAAAAATACACCTACCAGAATCAAAAATATCGCTAAATGGTATCTTCATTTACTATTTAGAAATAAAAGTGTAACTTGGTGACTTTGGTGAAGATATATAATTCAACACAAAGCCACTTGTGAAACTGGAACATGACATTTTACACTTTTGTTATTTTTTGGTGGTTTAAAAACCAGTATTCATTTATAATAGCAAAAAGTTGAGTTGCTGTAATGTGAAATTACCAGAGTAGTGATTTCCCGTAGGGCTGGGCGATATATCGAGTTTTTTTAAAAATATCGATATATTTTTATACGAGATATAAGATGTGATCATATCCTTTATATCGATGTAGTCTATGTTACGTTATAATTAGAGTTGTGGAGCCACAAGTTCGCCTCTCTTTCGTCCACTTTTGTCTCTACGCAACGTTACTCCACAACTCCCCCTCCTCCCCCATCGCTTCACCTGCAGGCAACGACAAGATGGACACGGCAAATCTCCGTTAACGAGTTACTGCGCATCGCCCCGTGCGTGGGGCTGGACGGCGTCAACGTGTTAACGAGCTAACCGCGCTAACGCCGTGCAGCCCAGAGGGACTGCACAGCCTAGAATCCTTTCATTCTCTCATAAGTTGACAGCGCGCCTTATGTATGAATTCTGGTTGTGCTTGAAAAACAACATAGTTTTCTTTTATTTATGGAGCATTATTATTTAATAAATGCTGATAATTTATTTTTAAGTAGTTTTTTTTCATGTACATCTGTGCTGTATGTTAATAAAAGTGCCTGTGTGACATCTGGGACACAGCTTTGACTAAGAACTTTCTTTTTGTTCTTACTTTTTGGCTTTAAAAGAAATATCGAGATATATATCTTATATCGCCATCCAGCTAAAAAATATCGAGATATGAATTTTGGGTCATATCGCCCAGCCCTAATTTCCCGATTTGCAGTTATTACACTAAGCTAAGCTAAGTAGCTCCAACCTCATGTAAATTTAATCCTTATCTCAAATCTCAAACTTCTTATTTTAAATACTTGATTATTGATTTTGGTAAGAAGCAACAGTAGCTAACAAAGGTTTGTTTGCCTTTCTCTATGAGCTGAAGGTTAGCAAAGGTTCCACCCAAGCTAGTTCTCTGCTTTGACAAAGAAAAAAACCCACACTTCTGTCTGTTCCTCTTTTTTTAACCCTCCAGTATCATCACATGGTTGGGTTGTTTTCATGTGGTTGGTCTAGGCTGTGTGTGTGAGTTCAGTTCAGAGGCTCATCTGAAACACATGTATCCTTTATATGTCATTAAGGTACAGACTTATTCATTAACTATCATTATATTGTATAATGACACTTAATGAATAGCAGCTGTTTTTTTTATATATAAAAAAGGTTGCTCAGATAGGCTTTTACTGTAAAACCTGACATAGTTGTGCATGATTCCAGGTCTTAATCAGCCTTTCTTCAGTGAGTTCAAAAGAAATAATGCATGATTAAGCAAGGACTCTGCTAATGACCACAATATGGTCATTAGCAGAGTGCGGCTTTAATTATCTGTGCTTAATTCAGCTTTTGTTGGCTAATCAGTATTTTTTTTAGCGTGAAGCCGTACCTACAAATTGAAATTGTTCAATCAGCGTAATGAAGTGCAGATGTGTTTCTAAAGGGTAAAACACACTTTAACTTGTGGACCGTTTTGTTCACTAAACAAGAGTTAAAAATGAATGGTACCAACCAAAGCAAGACTGGTTAACATTTAACAGTTATTCTTTTGGCTTTCTGGGTTCAAAGGGAGAGCAAAGTCTAATTTCACTTGATCTAGAAACTTCTACTGAGAAATGTGATAGTATTCTGTAGGATACATCTATGATGTGTGCTAGTTGTTTTCACTATTAAAAGAGAACTGAGCTAGAGTTAGTTTATGCAGGCCTTGAGATCAAGCTTCATGCAGTCCCAGCAATATTTGCTGATTAACTGTGCTATGCTCTCGCTTTTCAAGCCTGTCCAAAGCTGGCATGCATCTGCAAGCCGTTTTGCAACCCAGCTTCTTCCAAGCTCTGATTTTTGTGCTGTGTCTAATACTGATACTGTCATTCATGCCTGCTCAGATCTGTGTGGAGATCCTCCTGCTCCTCTCAGCACAGAGCCGAACCTCCAAATATACTGCATTTTTCAGACTACAGGGCACACTTAAAATCCTTTATTTTTCACAAAAATAAACAGTGCACCTTATGTATGAATTCTGGTCGTGCTTACTGACCTCGAACCGATTTTATGTGGTACACTGCGCTCAAAAGTCGGTCAAAAAATGTTTTAGTACGAGATTTCTGAAAAAATTCAAACATACAGCTCTGCTATCACTTCCGACAAAAATGAAGACAGAAAACTAAACAACAGTGACTTTTGTAGAGTTACTGAAGTTGGGCTAGCTGGTATATACTGATGTGCTACGTGATCGCTAGCAACATAGCTAGGTTAGCATAATAAACAGTGAAGCTGGAGGATGAACGCTAACTTTTTCCACTCGATAAAAGTTAACACGAGGGTTCCTGATGGTTAGGGACAAATGCAATCGCATGGCAGGATGCTGTAAACGGACCAAACTTCAGTCAAGAGAACAACTAAGATAATCCATCCACAATACGAGGTTAGTCATTAATATACTGCAACAACATGGGAATGGAGCAGCTGCGAGAGAATTCAACATTAATTAATCAATGGTACCGAGGTGGAGGAAGAATAAGTTGAGTAAAGTCTGACTTATCTGACTGTTTTGTTTCGCTTACTGCGCCTTATAATCCGGTGCGCCTTATGTATGAAAACAGACCCGTTCATCGACAGTGCGCCTTATGGTCGAAAAATGCGGTAAATGACCTCTTTTAACCGTGGTGGTCATGGCTGAAGACCTTTTAATTCACACTGGATTTGTAAGTTTGTACTATGTATGTTAGCTAAGATGGTTGAAACAGTTTAACAGTATCTCAGTTGTGTTTATTCCGCCAGCCATATATTGATTTGCCGCTGTCTTTCATATCAAAAGTGTCAGGTCGTAGCAATTTATTTCAAGGTATCAGGCAACACTTTTCAGTATCTGTGCTTGGGGCCTCTGTTTTTCTTGCCATCCTCCAGAAAAAGGGGTAATCCATCCTCCTTAAAGATTTTATTTGCTTACTGACACTGATGAAAGGCAGGAAATTGGGTGGAGAGGAAAAACACGGTGCAAAACAAGACACATTTCCAGCCCAGACGAGAGTACACGGCATCTGCATTAGTAGATTCATCTTCCTCACTGACTAATTCTCTTCTCCATCATTTCACCCACTCACGAGCTCATCATTTTTGCCTCTTATTTTTTTGTTTTCAATTAGTCTGCCCTTCTGCCTCCATCACTTGTTGCCCCTCTGTGCCTGTTTCCCCCTCTTTTCTCCTCATCTGTCGTTACTTCCCGTCTCACCCTCGACTCACCCTGATTTCTTTTCTCCGCTTCTCTTTCATGTAGTTTCAGTTCTCCCTCTTTCCTTCCTTCCCTCTTTGTATCTGGGTTGCTGAACTAGTTCACCAGGAGCTTCCTCGCTGATGGCGCCATCGCTTGTGTTTAATTGATGCTGTTTGATAGAAACAAGCTGCTTGTTGGATTCACTCAGGTGGTAACAAAATCTTAAGAGCCCTTATGAGGTAAAACTCGAGAGGCGAGTAAAACATTTTTGGGGGTGTCTGCAATTTCACTTTTGGAGTTGTTTTCTTGTGTTTGACGTTAAGAAAAAAAAAAGGTTCACACAGTGTCACGATGAACACTTTTGCTTTTCTCCGATTGCACTTTCATTTGGCAAAGTTAGAGAGAAGTGCTGTTAAAAAAAACTAAACTGTAGAGCGGGAAACACAATTACATTAACAAACTACTGAATTCTAATGAGAACTTACACTCGCTGCTGGCACCAGGACGGCGCAGTCAGCAGAACAGAAATGGGATGAGTAGCTGTAACATTACCATAACAATACAAATCTGCATAAAAATAATCAAATAAAGGCTGTGATAGATGGACATCATTAAAGGAAATGGAATTGGAACCCATTTGCCTATAACTCAATGTATTTTTCATCCTTAGGTCATCACAATGCTCCGCTCAGCTACTGTAGAACTTAGTCCAGTCGCCGCTGGCTACTGAACGTTTCATCAACTCAGCTTTACATTTTAAACCGCACAGCTCGAAACTGCACGCTGGCATAACATGTGAGGAAAAAGTGTGTATCTGCGCCTATATATGTGCGACTGTGAGCTTGTGTGTGGTGATATGAATCACAGTGAAAGGTCACTATGGCTCGAGGAGAGATGAAACAGAGGAGAAGTGATGAATTGCACTCGGACCATTTTCCCTGCAACACTCCAGGTTGTAGTGAACCACGTGAGTGCGTGTGTGAGACACAAGAGAGAGAGAGGGAGGGCGTTCAGGTGCGCACGAGTAGGTGTGTGGCACACGTGTGCGTGTTCCCGTGTGTGTATGCTCAGCAGAAGTAAAGTAAGAGGAAATAAATGCTATAGTGTGTAAAGGATAAGAGAGAAGTATCACACGGTCATAGACGCGGGCTCGCAAACTTGACAGTTTATATGCACAGCAGCACGTGTGCATGTTGCGGTTGTACTGGACACTCTCGCAGTTACACTCATCATTGCGAAGTGGAACTCTCCATAAATGACTTGCATCACTTGCATAAACTTCTCCTTTCATTTTTGGGCAGCAATTATGGAACAACAACGATCGGCAGGGGCGCAGAATATTAGAAATGTGTTTGCGGGGGTGGTGGATGGTGTTGACATGAGCTCAGGATACATGGGATTGGGGAGGAGGGGGTTTCTACAGTTGTGCCTGGGCTTTGCTTTTCTGTCACGGGTCTGATTGGTTTCTGTCCCCTGATTATGCAGCACCTTTTCAGCACAAACCAATAACCCAGCAACTGAATATGTCAGCTGGGTTTGAGTGCTGCCATCATCTATGCCTTTAAAAAAAATTTATATATATACATGTATATATGTATGAGTATGTGCATGTGTGTTTGAACAGATGGACATGAATGCTACAGTGCATCAACTGTTTGTGCACATAACAGCCGCTCCCTGAGCCACATAAGCCCTTACCAATCAAGTTTTATTGTAACTGACGATGAGCTCAACAGCCACAACACCACAGCCAGAGATGCTTTGATGCACTTGTAAGGCCATTAGCTCTGTAACAACCTGGAGTGGACAGAAAAGAAGCAACTGGTGCGTGTGGGAGCATATGTTTTCCTGATTGTGGATGTGGTTTGCCAAGACAGGACCGTGGGTATATACAGGCAAACGATACAGTTTTATCCAGTGTTTCTGAGCAGACGTGAGAGGGACCGGGTGTAATGTGGCTGTGATACTTATTTGCTCGCAAAGGATCAGGGCTCATTTTCTCACAATCCTCCTCATCATCATTGTGTTCTGTTTCACAGCTCCCCTATGGACTGTACTCAGCATGACTTACAATTGCTTCAGTTTTCACTGACACAGTGAGTTTGAGGCAGCTCATGAATAGTCAGGAGCCAACGGTGCTTTATAAAGTTGGAGATAAAGTGGAGTGGGGGCATATTAGCAGGCTACTGTGTAATCATGTCCAAGGTCTGAGCGGTCTTCATGGGGAGATACGAGGATTGCATAATGAAAGTTGGGGACTTTGGCCTCTAGTAGACTTTATTACTGAACATAGCTTCAGTAATTACATTAGGGTGTTTCAGGCAGCGCCTTGTTTACACAAGTTTGCTGGTTGTTTTTGGAATTTCTTTAAAAGTATTAATATAACATCTTATAGGAAGTGAAAGTGATGTGACTGCAGATGCATATTGTGAAATAGTTGTATTCTTCCATTAGGAAATTGATGTTACAGGCTCAAGACTTAAGCAGCTTTATTGTCATATAATAACCTACAGCTCCTGTAGAGTATAGAGAATACCAGAATCGACAAAACGTGCACCAACACCAACCCATGTGTGCCAGATAGTTCAAAAGAGTACAATAATTTCGTAGTAACATTTTGTAAATACACAGTAAAACTAACTTTCTAAGGCTGACTTTCTCTGGCCTCTGCAGCATTTTATGTGTTGCACCTTTGAAGCAATTTAAGAAAGAAATGTTTTCAGCAAAGGCTCAAAGATGAGAGGTGTTATCAGACTAGTCTCTGTTAGATAGTGTGGCTGTACTAACCCTAACCTCAGTACCTGTTCCAGGCAACAGGAAGGAATAGAGTTTGTGTGAAGTGTGTAAATGTGTGTGTAGGGTCATCTACAAAACTGGTGATTTTGTGTAGGCAGCGTGTAGTGTAAATATCTGAGATGCAAAAAGGAGAGACAATATTCTCAGCTGTCCTCACTTTCTCTTGCACGGTCTTGTCTGAGATGAATCGGGCAGTGATTCAGCTGGTCGGGATGCTCTCGATGGTCCCTTTGTAGGATGTGGTAAGAATGGAGGGAGGGAAATGAGCTTCTCTCAGCCTTCGCAGAAGGTAGACAAACTACTTGAGTATTGTTTGGCTAAAATTTAACAGCAATAGTCACCTGGGGGGACATTTAGGGGAATGCGTTTACCCTTGTTACTTGGACAACACAGTCGATGAAAGAGAAGCCAGCGGGTAGTTAGCTTAGCATGCGAGGGTAAAAATAGTTGTGATTAAGATCAAATGTGTTATTTATTTATTTAAACTTTTGAGGCGCTAGTAGGTGGGTTTTGCTGCCATCAAACACAATCAGTTTCACAGTTTCAGGCCTCTTGCTAAGCTAATGTGCTAATGTCAGGAAACATGAGAGGTGTGTCAATTTTTATGAAGCTGAGCTGTGCTTTTAGACTTTAGGGAAGGAAAAGGTCCAAAAAAACTACAATGTGCTGCTTTTGTATTTTAGTAAAATGAGGCATAAGAGGTCAGCTAGCTCTAAAGCCTCGATTAAACTCTTTTCCAGACACAGATGGTTGGAGACCCGATGGCCGAGTAACGGCCTGCTATTCGTTTTTAATTTCCACTTAAAATCTGCTGCCTGGGGGGCATGCGTGATTGTTGCATTGTAAAGTAATCTTAGCGGACTCATGGATGCGAAAAGTATAGTCCCTGCTTAAGTGTTGCCTTTAGCGTCTAGTCTGTGTGCTATGCTAAGCTAACAACCCTCACTGTAAGGTTTCTCAAAATGTCAAACTCTTTCTTTTATCACATTTCCACGCTGGAGCTTTCTGAGTTTTCTGCTCATCTGTTAGTTTAGTGGTCACTGTAATTCAGTGATTGTCAGACTGTGGAGTGGGCTCCGCTAGTGGAGGATTGAGCCACTGGGCATGGATAACCAGACGAAAAATACAAATTGAAGCTACTTAACTTATCTAAAGTCAAAGTTTAATAAATGCAATTGATAGCTTGAGAAGGTTTGAGAGCCGCTGCTGTAATTTACAAGATAATCCTATAAAGACATAACAGAACAAAAGAATGCAGAATAAGAAACACTTGTTAAATATCTTAATACAGTATTGTAGCAGTTGCACTGTATTGGTATGCAGCCAGTGTAGAGCAGTTTATATCAGCTGCAAAGGGGATGGGAATAGGGAATAGCAAATCAGTGTGAAGAAGAACTAGCTTCGGTTTTTTTTATTGCCTTTAGAGCCGTGCCAACTGATTGTCTGCCAAAGTCTGTTAAACACACGACAGACTACAGCATGCACTGTTCATTCAGGGAGTCCAAAGCTTGGGTTGTTAAGTGCTATCACCTTTGAAAAATTCAGTGCAAGTGCCACAGTCTGTGGCTGTGGTAACAAAGCAAATCTTAATTTTCTACTTTTCTGCTTTTGATACCTCAATGTATATATATATTTAAATATATATATTAATATATGTGTGTAGATGGCTGGAACACTGCTGGACACTGACTTATAGGCATCAAATACAGATTAGCGTGTCCTCAGCAAATTAAACCATGGTGTTGCTGAGTTAATATTTCTAAGGGACATGTAAGCAAATGGTTGAGAAAGATTATTAACATAACTTATTTGCCTAAATTAGAGGTAAAAGGAACATTTGCCTAGAAAAATAACCTAATGCAGAGGTCAAGAGCAACATTATGCTATAGTAATATTATATACAGTACTGTGCAAAGGTTTTGAGTCACACCTGAGTTCTTTCTATTTTGGAGCTAGACTTTCTTGGATTTTTTAAAAAACAGTGGTCTTCTTCCACGTGGAATTTCCATGTCCTCCCCGTGTTTGCGTGGATTCTTCCTGGGTACATCGGCTTCCTCCCACAGTCCAAACATGTACAGTTTGTGGGGCTAAGTTAAGGTTAGGTTGGTGCCCATAGTTGTGAGTATGAATGGCTGCCTATCACTCTGTGTCAGATAGGAGATCTGTCCAGAGTGTATCCCGCCTTTCGCCCTACAGTAGCTGTAGCCAGCCCCGCCTCCCCCGGGATCCTGATAAGGATAAGTGGAAGAAGTTGGATAGTCTTGAGTAGTTCTGAAGGCCTTTTTAAATTTTGGCATTGGCTCCTTTTTCACTCGTTTTTAGTTTTTACCATTTTCAGAAGTATTTTCACACCAACAAGGCAAATCCCAAATTAGCTGCAAATGGCATATTTGGCATGATGTGCAGTGTGTGCAAAAAATTCGGGGAAACTGGACAAGTGGAGGGCAAAGAAAAAGGTGACGGGTCTAAAAATATCAGCAACAGACAGTATCTGAAAGTCATGTCCTTATGAAATAAAAAGTAAACTTCAGCAAAGTCCTGACACAGGACCTGAAAGATGCATCTTGATCCATCTACTTCTTCAGAAATAGTCTCAGTGGAAGGGTGAAAAGAAACCATTCTTATAGAAGGAAAAACAGACTAGACTAATCCACATACAAATACTTTTTGCTATTTATACTTAATGTGTCTTTGACTAATCTAGAACTTGTTGACAACATAAGAAAGACTCAGTTCTGTGTATAGCTAACAGACGTTTAACCAGCGTGCTACAGTTTCAGGATTCTCACGCTAAAAGAACAACATAATATTTAATGGAAAGAAATGATTATCCTCCAGGCTGAGGCTGTTCACATTGCTGCTTTCAAAGACCCCCTCTGCCCATTTTCAGCTGTTTTATAGTAGTGAGATAAGGGGGTTCTGCTTATTCTCTCATTGCCATAGAAACTGAGTGGAAATGCAGTTTTCTTAGAAGATATCATTGTGGTTTGTTTGGCAATATACTAGCAGAAGCAGGCAAAAGCACACCACGAGGAGATGGGCGAAGTTTAATTGGTGCCGGGTCTGTAATATTTTGATGCTGTGCTGAGAGAGCAAGCAGCACAACAGCTGGGAAAAAATGAAAAGCATTATATGAATCTGAATATTACGTTCCTTTATGAAATGACTTTTATAATAAAATGTTTCAATACTTTTAGTAGTTCCCCTTTTCTTCTCATACTGACCTTAGTTGACTTTTTAAGCCTTAAAAAACACTGCTCCACTTAAAGGCACATTTATTTCATCCTTTTTAAATGATATGCTTTTTAAGAATTTTGTTATTTTTATCTGTCTCGCATTCAAGAAAGAAAACATTGTGCCAGTCCCTCTGCTCTATAAAAAGACTTTCTAAGAACTGTTTTTTCACTGTTATATAAAATAAGCACATGGTTAAGAAAATGTTGTAGTTATCCTTTAATAAAATAAACACAGATTTTCTTTCTCAAATAGGAAACTAACAGTACAACACCCCTGTGAATGCCAGTGTTTTGTTGACCTATCTGTCCACCCCAGTCCCCTCCCGTTGTGGGCTTTGCTGCTCTGTAGAAACACCACCTGATTTCCTGCTTTGGCCGCACCACAAATCAATGAATTGATCTTTTCAGCAAGATCTTTAAATAAAAGATGAATGATCACAGCAGTCAATTGTTCCTATAGCTACAACTTACAGGAGTATTTCCAACTAAAACTCCACATTAGAAGGTAGGAGGCTTTGGAAAGGAGGCAAGGGCACAGCTGACTGACCAGGATAAGAGTTTAACTCTCCTTTGAGACCACTTTTAAATTTCACTTTTCATCAGTGTTTACTTTTCACTTGCTGTTTGATGCAGTCTAGGCACAACATGCACTTGTATAAAAGTGCAGCCTTTCACGGTGTTAAAGTGTTTTAGCTCGACTGATCAGGTTCCACTCGCACAAATGACCTACGAGCTCACGTTGGAGAGGTCTTATTCAGCTTAAAGTCTCTTAAAAAGATGTAGTTGAAACCATGAATTTATGGCCTATATTTGGCTCGTTTTAAACTTGATTTGGGGAAACATTTGAAAGCACCGAGATGACAAACAAAAAGAGAGGTGATAAAAGGGAATGTGTTATTTTTGCTCTAGTAATTATTCTGACAGGGAACGTTTTCCTATTTTCAGACACAGACCACCGTGTTCATTAGAAGAGCCCTTTAATATTACATGCACTGTTCACAGAGCCCTCTGTGCCATTAATTTGTGGACTTACCGCAGTAGATGTGATAGAAACGATGCTGCGTGTGTGTCCTCATGTCCAACTATGAATATGCGGTTACATTTGTGTGTGTGTGTGAAGTCGTGTTCTCTCTGCGTATAAAGAGCTGGGCCGGAGCTGTTCGTGTGTGTTTGTGATGTTCCCTCCGGGTGTGAATTAGCTTGCGGTGTAAAGGCCATGCTTCACGCTGAGACAGACCTCTGATCTCTGATTAACACGGATCATGTTAAACTACTCCTCTCCGCTTTCTCATTACTTACACTGACTCTTGCACTCCTCTTCTTCACCCTCGCCACTTGTCCCATCTTCACTGCACCCATCCCACACAGCTCCTGCATCCCTCTCTGCCCTTCTCTCCCCTCATTCATCTCTTGGCCTGTCACGTCCTCATCTCATCTCTTTGGAGGCTATCCTTCCATTCCTCTTCCTCTGTAAAGAGGTGCAGCAATGCAGAGAGTACTCAACCGGCCTCTGAATAAATTCCAGCACAAATAAGATGCTTATTTGTTCCCAGTAAAACCAAGACTTTAGTGCAAAAAATGAGCAGTTCAACAATGTCTTGACAACGTTGCTAGTACGTAATTATTGATTATTATTGATCTTCTTCTTTTAAATATGAATATTTTATGTGTTTGTTGGCTAACTGATGAATGGAAGTGAGAGGAAATATCATAACTGGCCCACTTTACAATCATATCATCAACAGTCATAAAAACAGATCTTTCCTGCAGCACCATTGAGTAATGGGGAAGACAACCTGCAGTGATGACAAACAACTGCTCAGCATGATGTTTCATTACTTGATGTGGCAACCCAAAGGGAGTAACTAATGGTTTTTTAAGTTCTAGAAAGGGCGTTATCCGGGTCATGGTTCCTGATACTTCAAAACATTCGTAATTAATTTGTCACTTGTTCTTTAGTAACGCAAGTTTTCATATCCCTTACAACAAAAGGTCATTGGTTAGGGGACAGAGTAGCTCATGCTGCATTGCTTTAATTTATAGACAAATGGAGCCTCATTTTGGCAATTTTTAAAGCGAATGGTTATGGTTACATTTTCTCTGATTAGAGATGAGTTTACTGTTGGTTGATGTAAATCTAATTTATTGGAAGTTGGGGTCCTTAAGTGCAATTTATTAAACTACTAATATGGAAGAAATAATCAATAGATTCACTGTGTACAGTAAATAGCTACTGGTAGGAGCCTTGAACTTGAGCAGGCTGGCCTTTTTTCAATTCATCTTTATCTTCTTCTTATCTCTGCTGCTTCTCAGCTTGACCATTCTCTTCTCTTCTCTTCTCTTCTCTTCTCTTCTCTTCTCTTCTCTTCTCTTCTCTTCTCTTCTCTGTCTTTTTCACTGGTCTGTGTTTATCAGTGCAGTGCTGCTTGGGCTACACGCTCCTTTGGTCTCCATTCATTCTGTGCCTGTTCCACACACACACACACACACACACACACACACACACACACACACACACACACACACACACACACACACACACACACACACACACTGTCTTGCTCTGTGTCTTATCCCTGCACTCCTGCTCACATCAGCTCATCCTTTCCTCAGCCCAATC
Source organism: Rhamphochromis longiceps (assembly GCF_057381845.1). NCBI lineage: Eukaryota > Metazoa > Chordata > Actinopteri > Cichliformes > Cichlidae > Rhamphochromis > Rhamphochromis longiceps. The sequence goes on along the minus strand of NC_140559.1, from coordinate 52,816,382 downwards.
TCTCTCTTTTTCTCTTCCATCTCTCTCTCGGGAAAGGAGCATCTGACCTCCTTTCCCGCGAGAGAGAGGCAGACGCGCGCGCGCGCACATACACACACTCAGAAAGACAGACAGAGAGAGAGCGAGGGAGATACAGGGGAGGGCGCAAGAGCGCGCAAGCGAGCCAGCGGGTGAAGTGCGCGTGCTCTGTCACCGCCGCCGCCGCTTGAGAGGAGGAGAGACGTTTATTCAGCTGGTGGATAAGGAAACGAGCGGAGGGCAGGGATGAACAGATAGAGGCACCAGCCAGTGAATCAATGAACGGATCGCGACCTGGGCTTTTTCCAGAGTACCAAACCGGTGAGAGGACACAAATATCGCGCCACTGTTGCTCTTATAATGAATTTATGTGCATTGTTAAAACTGTTTTGTTGCTCTTACGCGAGCCGTGTGTGTGTATGTGTGTGTGTGACAGGAGACAGTCACCGTGTTTAAGAAGTGTGCCGGCATGTGAGGTGCATTCACTTTGACAGTTTGTCTAGACCCTAGCAGCGGGCGCTGCGTGGTGCAGAATTTGGTTCATGTGTGCGTAAATAAGGAGCGAGAAAGTGTTTCGATGAGGCGGAAGAGATAGACGTTGAAACTGAAAGACACCGGAGTGCCCCGCATGACCAGGGAGGTCTCTCAGGTGTGTTGCGACACCGCGGAGTCCTGCCTTGCGCGAGAGACGCATTCAAGTGCCGTTCCAATTAAGCATCTGTCCTGCGCGCAGTCTCCTGTGAGAACCAGCGTAGCCTGTGTCGTATGATAAAAGGATCTTGATCCACGCCGGCTGTTCTCTCAGCTGGAGAGCGAACGATGGAGTAAAATTTACCAAGACCTATAACCTTTGCTGAGCCGGGTTGGGGATTGCGCAAGAAAAGAAGGTGCGGGGACGTAAGATTATGGTTAGGGTTAGGTACACACCTGGGTACTAGGGGACTGTGCACCGGGTCAGGGCGCGCAAGAGTAATAGATTTGTAAGGGGTGAAATAGCAGCACAATAGCGGCCTGTAGCTTCGCATATGAAAGGAAAATCCTGTGAGTTTGAAATAAGGCTGATGATAATCGAAATGTAAAAGTTGGGTGAATACCATTCAGGTTCCTGCATTTCTTTAGAAGAGCTGATTATTGTGACGATTTGTTGATTCTGGTGGTGGTGACGATGATGGCGATGAACGTATTTATGGAAGGAGTTGTGATGATACCAAAGCTGATTGATATGTGACACTTTTAATGATGGCAGTCCCAACATAAATGGATGCTGCTGCTTATAGATGTTACACATTGGTGTGGAGGTGATTTTATAACAGTTGAAGAGTTGGCAACAAAATAATGGAGATGAGGATGATGACGTTGATGGTTTATAGAGCATGATGACGGTGGAGAGTTAATGATGATGGCTGGGCTGCGGGGTACATGATGAGGCTACTGATGAGAACTTTTTCAACAATGATAAATAATTTACCCAAAGATATGTTGCCCTCTCAATAATTCAAGGAGCCAAGCTGTCTAAGGAAATGTAGGCTATAAATTTATCTGCATATCTTAATCCATCCCCAGCATATAAGCAAGAGTAACTCTTTGTGTTAAGCAGCTTTTACACAGGTGTTGCTATCCAGCCACGTCTACAAGGTAGCGATTTTGTACAATTCAGACAAACAAAGCTGTTTTTCTGAATTAATAAAGGGTCAAAATAAGTCTGATGGTTCCTGGAAGGGAAATATATCCACATTTTGAGGTCAGCAAGAGTTTTTTTTTACCTTAAAAAATGATAATACATTCTTTTGCTTTATATCTTGGCTCTCAACTAATCCAAAAGCAGCAACAGTATGATTTTGGCTGCTTGTGTGAGCAGTGACTGTGAATAACTGCAAGTGCAGAGAAACCTGGTGCTTGGAAGGAAAAACACATGCATTTATTCATTATTTATGTAGCGCCTAATCCTAGAAATGTCAATATTGACAATGATTTGGTCAAGTTCCCACATTTATATTTTGTTTCTAGGTCTGTGTGTTTATTGTGTATGCACATAATGGAGGGTGCCTACTAGCTAAGGGTGTTTGCATGCCAGAAATATCCAGGACTTTCCCTGCCTGTCTGTTGTCTTTTCCTGTGACGGTATCCTCAGCTAATCCATTAATGACTTAAACAACACACTCACTTCCCCACAGCAGAGGGTGGTAACCCACATCTTGGCCTCTATTCTTGTCCATGTTAATCTGATTATGTGTTTCGCTGGCACCGGTCTCTGGTTTCTTGTGTTGTTAGTGGTTACTGAGCATAGGGAACCTGTTACTTTAAGCATAATGCATCTGTCCAGTAGCTGGGAGGGACAGGAAACACCCTGTGGTCATAATCCTTTTTTCTCCTGTGTGTGGGTGTTTGTTACACACGGTTAGTAGTGCCAGCTTTCAAAACCTTGTTTTGAGTTGTGTACCAGAAGAAGATTATATTGACAATACTGTGAAATATAAAAAAGAAGACCTATTCATGTTGGCAGGAGCATAAAGGAGCAGGAACTTCTATTAAGCTAGAAGATACATTTTCATGTTCTTTTAATTGATGAATTGTTGAATTGATTTATTGTTTGAGTGGTAGGCTACATGTAGCCAAATTTCTGTTTGGCCTAATGTTGCGATCACTAATCAGTTGTTTGTTATAACTTCAAGGGCTAAAATATTTCCTGATGGCACTGACTGATTGTTTATTATACTTGTCCATACTGGTCAAAGCCTTTATAGATCATCAAGTTTGAATATGTAAAAGTGTAATACAGCAACTGGTGTGATATAACTAGCAATGAACTGATGCAAGTAAAGACATTAAAGCCAAACTCAAAAAGCAACATACTTTAACATAATAATCTTAGGGGGAAAAAAGTTAAATAAAATAATTAAGACGACAAGTTAGAAAATAATGTGTTTAACGTGGGTGTGAAAAAATCCCCCATATATATATAACATAATGGATAAGCGATATGCACTCAACTCTCTCGTGACAAAGTCATCTTCAGTGATGACTCTAACCCTATGCTTTCATGTCTTTTTAAAATTTTTCCAAAAAAGTACTTTATGCTTGCCTCCAAAGCATAATGATGATAACTTAAACCCAACAGGGTTAATATATCATGCCAAAGTAGTTGCGTTCCATTTTATGATAACTGTACCAGAATTCTAGTTTGGCTGCCCTGATGTGATTATTAAAAGCAAACAGTAGTTGGACGTAATATTAACACGGGATCTAAAACAGATTGTATCACATAGAATACATGGCATAGTTGCATGAATCTAATTAAAATGATTGCGCACATTATTATTAAATAGTGATTTGAACTTAAACATTAACAGTCCTGTGAGTTATTGTGCTCATCAATGGGGACTAGAACAACACTGAGATAATAGCTCAACTAACTTATGATCTCTCACAGTTCATAGCTTATCATCTGTAAAATGACAAATGTGATCTTTACATTGACTTTGAGTAACATTTGGGTGAAGACTAATTAGGTGATAATTATTTGTAGGTTTATGACCAGTGCTCTAGTAGCGATTCTTGTGAATTGTGGATGAGCAGATGGCATGAAGTCGTGAAACTGGATAAGCTAAAAGAAAAAGAAAATTAAATGTATTGCTAAAAAAGCAGCTTTGTTGTGTAGTGGTTAACAAATTCCATGAGAAACACAAACCCAGCCTCAGGACGTCACAACCAAATTTAATCCTGTGACCTGAGCATATCACCTTATGTGTGGGAAGTTCTCCTCTTTGAGAGAGATTCTGACTTGAAGGGCTATGCTAGTAGCATATTGTACTTATGGTATGGCTTCTTTCAATTTAACTATTAATGCTGCTCTCCAACTGTCTTTTGCATGGAAGAAACTGCAAATTTGTCATGAAAGCCGGGGTGTGCAAGTAGGCCTTGCAGTTTGTATTTAGTTGATTCATTAGTGCAGTGACATCAAAAGTAAATGCAGGACCCATCTTCCTCTGCATCTGAGATGTTACCATCTGGAGTCTATTTGTGATTCAGTGCCCTTGCATTGATGAAGTGAATTATTTTAGTTACAACATCAACAATGTGGTTTATTTTTTAGCACTGACTAATACAACAACTCCTGGTGTGTAATATAATGCAAAAATACCATTAAGGCAAACAAAAGGATTGATAAGTTACCACCTTGCTACTCTCTAACTGGTTGATTTGAAATTGTGTTGCCACTGTAGATGCTCTAGCTAAAAGGTAATTTCATGGTGGTTGGTGAGCTTAAAGGGTATGCAATGCAAAATATGTGATTAACTAAAATGTGGGCGGATCATAAAATATAACATGAAACAACAAAAAACTATAGTACAATATCACATTTAAATGTATTAGAATTTATTTAATTGTAATCGTCTTTTCAATTATTAAGTTATTGTTGATTTTAGTATGGAATCTTTGCATACTATATAATTGCATCGCAATTATTTTTAATATTTATTTAAAATTGAAATATTTGAAACTATGTGTATTGGATTAATTATATTGTAAAATGCCACCTCTTCCCAAGAGGGATCATTAAACTTTTAGCTCTCATCCCCAGGGTTTCTAAGCTATTCGCCCTCATTGTTTTAATTGTGTTTATCTTGTGTATGGACAGCGGCTTTATCCAAAATCTTAAAAGTTCACTCCATCTCCATCATTTGTTTTGGCTGCTGTTTGAATCTAGATAATTTCATGAGGCATTTTAATCTCTCTGCAACTGAACAGTGAGTCGCCCCTCGAGGTTTACGGCCTCCTGCCTACAGGTTGATTAATTAAGTACACTAACACAATAGAATGAGAGGACAGTGATATATCGAGTGGTTCATCTCTTCTCTCGCTGCGACACGAAGCCATTGGCCTATCCTTTTATTTGACACAGTGTTTGACATTCATGGAAAGTGGCCAGTATCCATGGGTGGCGCCCAGTGCCACATCACATAATGGCACCTCAGTGTTTGCTCGACCGGAGGAAAACGCACTGTGAGTTAAGACCAAGGAGTGAACTTTATAATATCAAACTCAAAGCTTAACAGTCAGTATGGGCATTTGGCAATTTGAGCTGTGAAATTAGACATTACAGCACGATCTAAATCATAACGCAATGAGAGAGAGTGAAAACGCGTTCAACATATTGTGACTAAAGCACAGATGAAATTAAAAATAAAGCGTTGCATCATGGCAAAGTGTCAAAGAAGGCTAAATCCTGTTTTAAATTTCAGTAATCATTGACACAGTCAACTAATTGCAATACAGGTTCCAGATATAGTCTGATTTAAACACCTCTGAGTTTAAAAATCCTATAAAAAGGACGGTTGCAGATTTAATAACATCCTGATATCCCTCACAGGTTCAGCTAGGTTGCCAGGGCCCTCACATCACTCATTCCACTCACTTTCAAATTGCTCTCAAAGTCTCAGTTTATGGCCAAATGGTGCGATTTCCAAGCTGGACAGCAGTTTGAGGTGTCTCAACAGTGATCTCACTTGCATGGCAAACTGATTTAGCCCTTACTCCTGTATACTTCAATTAATCCTTCAGAGGGAAACTACAAATTATGAACTAGTAGCCTGAAGCATTGAGTGCATGCAGCAGTTTGCCTGGTCCACATTTTCACTTGACTGGCAAACGCATGTCAGGATTCCAAATATCCAGATGTCAGGATGTTATAGTTCTGCTCAACATTAATCAACAATTAGTAAAATCACCTATTTGTATATTCAGTGCTGGAACTCTTTGTATTTATCCAAATTGATATGGAAACTCATACTAAAAAGCCACGAGGAATGATTATTGGAACTATGACAGTCATAAAACATCAGTTTAGACAAAAGTAGGTATGTCAGGCTAGAAAAAGGAGTGTTGCTTTAAAATCTAATATCTTTATAAGACATAATTGTTTTCTGCATTTTTGAGTTAGTTTATTTATGTCTTGCTCCTTTTTGCTTATCTCCACAAGTAAGTGGCAAAAAAGTGCTCATTAACCAACTGTAAAACAATCTATTATGCAATACTCTCTATGTACTGCTGTTAAGTAAAAGGGTGGAGCAAGGGGTGTATGGGTTTAAAGAGGCAGTTTTAAAAATGAGGTAACACAGTGGTGACTCAGCCTATGGCCAATTGATGAAAGCACTCTGATATTTATATAGCTGAAATGTGTCCAACTGACCATTATTTGATTTTTTTCTACAAATTATATTACAGGATAACACAAACCAAACACTTGTTGCTGTTGCAGCGTCATATTAAAAGCATTTAAGCTGGTGAGCCATTAGTTGGCTTTTATTTTGGAACTGTCACGCAAAAAATTCAGTGTCAGTGAGTTGAGTGCTTACCATCATTGGCTAGTCATAAAAAAACAGACTTTTTGGCATTGTCTGGCAAATTAGCTTGAAATACTAAAGGTAGTAATGAAACCAGAAGAAGCAGCCACTGTGAGCTGCAGGCAGCACGCTCAACTCAACGTCTCCTTGTGCAAGCCACAAGGAAATGGATAAATCTGCATGAATTGTTTTTTGAAAGCATGGAAATAACTTGTTTTGCTTTCCCCGGTATTCAGTGATTTACTAGGATTCAATTCTTCAACACAGCCATTTCAAGAGGTCGTTACTAAATACACATCCATCCATGCTCTTACAGCTTATCCAAATTCAAGGTCGCGTGCTAAATAGACATATCCAGGTAAACAAGCCCTCAGTTATACAGGCTTGATAAGAATTTAGCAATTCGTATTCCATTATCGATATCACTTGTCAATTTGATTCCTTATCAGTTCTCTTATCAATTCTTATTGGCTCTGCTTTGACAGTTCCCACGATCCCTAAGCAGCATATCAGAGAATTCACATTGGTGCAAATTAATTGGATGGTGTGGGTCAAATGTTTGTGCATTACGGGGCGGTCGTGGCTCAAGAGTTGGGAGGTCGCCTTGTAATCGGAAGGTTGCCGGTTCGAGCCCCGGCTTGGACAGTCTCGGTCGTTGTGTCCTTGGGCAAGACACTTCACCCGTTGCCTACTGGTGGTGGTCAGAGGGCCCGGTGGCGCCAGTGTCCGGCAGCCTCGCCTCTGTCAGTGCGCCCCAGGGTGGCTGTGGCTACAATGTAGCTTGCCATCACCAGTGTATGAATGTGTGCGTGAATGGGTGGACGACTGGATATGTAAAGCGCTTTGGGGTCCTTAGGGACTAGTAAAGCGCTATATAAATACAGGCCATTTACCATGCTGGAAATATTTCCCATCTTTGTTGTGAGCAGTTTTGGGGTTGTTACTGAATGTAACAGGGCAGCCCTTAGCGGCTGGAAACACAGTGAGACAGACCAAGGCAAGTGTAGTGGAACAAAGTATTTATTCGCTATACGGCTCTCCTTACAACAATTAACTTGTCGAGCTTCTTCACAGCACAAAAATCCTCTAATGACAACTGGCAGCCTTAAATATGTTCAGCTGTCACAGACTTAACCATTATTCCACTCTCAGGTAAATTCTTAAATCCCAACCTTCCACCACAGTATACAATATATCAATAAGAATAAATAAATACATAAATACATTTTCACATTTACATATTAATAAATATTTCACACTTAATGTTACACCAAACCCAATATTATAAAAACCCAGAAACCCAAGCACAAAAAGATTCACCACACTCTCTTTACCAATGGTCTCTCCCGGAACCTTTAAATGGTGTCTGGACCCCCGGGGAAACATTTGCCCAAACACCTTGAAGAGGACACAGGCAAGAAAGGTGAGTAATCATTAACTTACAAACACTTATTTACACCACTTTTATCCCTAGATTTTACACACACATTTGCATTAGTTTTCCTTATTGGTAAACCTTAATCACAATCTCAATCACCATTCTTCTCTCCTGACAGACAACCACCACATTCCTTGACGAGGAGCAGCTGTGCAGGATCTGAAACAAGGCCACCAACTGATTTTAAAATTCCCAATAAATAGTCAATAAATATTTAAACTTCTTGTGTGCAAATCCATGCTTAAAGTGCAATGCTACATAAAGTGCTTGATAAGGTGCTTTTAATAAAGTGAACAGTGTGCTCCAAAGTGCTATACATATAATATAAATAAATGCAGTAAGGGAGTCCTCTTCCTTACACTGAAAAAAAGTAATGTATTACACAGAACAGAAGTAATACAGTACATTACTGCTTAACGTTCCTTAATTTGTTATACTGCTTGTTACATTACTTTCATGTTCCTCTGTGAAATGATCTGAAACATGCTGTCTCTTAATTACCATTTAACTATATAAACCTACAGGCTACAGCCCCTCACACCAACACAAATCCCTGTCTTAATGACCGGGACGTTACAGACATACATATGATCTTTCTGTTAGTATTACACGAAGCCGAAAGCACAAAGCGAAATTGAAAACCAGCACAATGAGATTTTAAAGCAAATGCCACCACATTGATTATACTTTAGAAAGATGAGTGAATGGCAACAGAGACTGAAAGCACGACTGTTCATCTGTTTGTTATCTGATGAAATTCAATCTATGGCTGCTGTGCTGGGGTTGGCATTCATTCACTTTCACTCTGGGTTCTTGGCTAGCTTAGCATGCTGTCTGGCTAGTTTAGCGTTAGCATGTTGTCTGTCCTGGATGTAGTTTCCACATTATCATCAAGCTCTGTCTTTTGGTGCAATACAAATAAAAGCAGTATCCATTCTGGCATTTTCCTCTGACGACACACGAATTGAAATCAGCTGATTGGGTCGCAAAAGGAAGAACTAATAAGCGGGATTAATAGACAGGCAGACTAACAATTCCAAGGAAATGGCCTAGTGATTCCCATCATTACCTCTGTTCACTAGGGAAAATGTATAATGAAGTTAGTGAATGGTTGCTGTGTTACTAGGTGAAATTGGTCACATGTCTATGTGATTCCTTTGGTCACTAGCAGACTGCAGCACTCACCTGTAGTTAGCATGGATGATACCCACTTGTTTGCAAACACTCCCTAACTACTCCTTAAGGGTAATGTAACTTGAGAAAGGTGTGATGCAAACTTTGAAACGGAGAACGTTCGCCTTCAAAGTAAGAGTTGTGCCTTACTGCTCCAAACCGACACGTTTAAAGCGCAAGTTTTGCTCTGGAGGTGACTGAAGCCCAACTGATGTAAGGGAGGAAGACCGAAGGCACCCCAACAAATTAATGCCTCCGAGTGTGGCTGGATTGTTCAGCTTGGCCTCTGTGGTCATAAGTAGGAATAACAGGATGATGGTAAATGTAACTCGAGTGTGTTTCATTGCTCATCAGTTTGGCAGATACTTCTTCATTCAACTTGGTAACTGAAGCTGCTGGTAGAATATTCCTGTGCCAAATTAACCATGGAGGGAGGTGCACTTGCCAGGACTCCTTGTCTCATTGATCTTGGTGGATTAGTTAAAATCCCACATGAGTTCTGCTGCTCTCAGTCATCTCTATGTCCTTAAGTCCTTGGGTCTGTTTCTAATAAAATAACCATCATCATCATCTGGCAAACAATGACAGGCTTTTCCACAAAATCTAAAAATGTGCACGTATGTAACAAAAGTTGTTGCAGAAAAACCAAAAAAACTCTTTTGCAGACAGACACATTCGATAGTGCTCTGATTACAATTATCATCCCACCAGATTATGTTTAAAGATGAGCCGAGCATTGATATGCAGAGAGGCTCCCCCTGCTGCTGCTAAGAATAGAAAACACCGAGGTGGAGGAGAGCCGTTTGTTTTCTGAGTAACCTCAGCATATGATACGCACACTTGGACTCACCACAGTGTGTGAGAGGTAGTGACTGTGTCTTTGAATGTGTCTTTCTCTATGTCTGTGGCTGTCTGTGTCTTGCTCTGCGTGTGCTTGATCCTCATGCGGTGATTCACAGGGCAGACCGTCCCGGATATTTTGCTTATGGTCGTCTGCAGTGCTGTTGTTGCTTTAAATTACATTTTAGGGATGGCTTGGTGCTTGGCAGAATAAAACGGTGCTAAGTGAAGAAAACTGACTAAAGCAGTTACGATTTCTGGAAGATAGAAGAAGGGACAGAGGAGAGGGTGAAAAACAGACGCAACCCTGCTTGTGTCCTTTCCTCGCTACTCTCTGAGGCCAGAATCAGTGCAAGCTGTTCTTTTAATATCATGAATGGGAGGAAAGATGTGAAATGGACAATTGCAGACTTATCCAGCCAACTGTGAAAATGGGCACAGATGAAGAATACAATGACCTTTTAAATCGCTTAAGCCCTAGGCCAGTTTGTGGAATTTGTGTATGGAAAAACAAACTCAATCAACTTCAGTTGCTGGCTGCTCCACAAGTGAAAATGAACAACCTTGGGCTCTGCTTATAAAGAATGCTTTGAAGAATTTTTGAACTACAGTAAATTTCACTCACCAGCCCTGGGTGACACTTGAAAAAACTCAAACAGTATTTACTTCCACCATCTAAATCTGATCAGAAATTAAACACCCGCTTTATAACAAAGAGTCAGCGACACTGATGATGGTGAACCTGATCTAAAAAATCTGACCTACAACCCTGCCAAACCTGGCAGTTGGTGGGACTATGTAGCCTCTCCATTTTAGCCATTTGAGAGCTTTAGAGAGCCAAATGTACCCGGCTTGGTGTTTGGAAATGGTGGCTGCAGGTTATGGAAAAGGTTACAGTTTTTCTGAATGGACAGGTTTGCACTGGATGGTTGAAGAAAGAAGTGTACGCTCTTTTAAAAGAGGAATGGATAAAATCCTGAAGTGGGTGAACGTCTATATGTTTACCACTGATAAACCTCCCTTTTTTCAACACAGGTTTACTTTCTGTTGGTTTCCTGCCCTGTTTTTTCTTGCATTTCCTGTCTACCCTTATGTTACTTTTCCACTTTAATTTTCTCTGTGTGTCCTGTCTTAATGTCTTTCTTATCTGCTTTGTCATTCTTGTATGTGAAATTACTGTCTTAGATGGCCCCAAAAGAGATTTTTCTCCAGGAGATTGGGTTTGCGTCGTATGTGAAACCAAAAGGTCATTCATCCATTTTCTTCTGCTTATCCAATTGCAGGGTGTGTGTGTGTGTGTGTGTGTGTGTGTGAAAGCATGCTTTTGGACACACAGGGACAGGGGGAACATGCACAGTCCACACGGAAAGGCCCCAACCTGAATTTGAATCCAGAACCTTCTTGCCTCGAGGTGCCAGTGCGAACCACTGCACCACCATGCCACAAAACCGAAAGGCAATGTTGATTCATTTTTTTCATACTAGGTTGACTCAGGGGCCCTTTCTATTGTGACTTTGCGCGTTCTTCCTATGTGTGTTTGGTTGAGTTTCGGATTCAAATTAGCCACAGGTCTGAATGACTGTGATTCGCAAGGTTCCCAGACTGCAGCAGCTCTAGCCCCCCAAGCACCCTGAATTGGATAAGTGGTCAATAAAACAGATGTAAATGATGCAAATTTTTTCTTCTTCTTTTTTCGAATTTCTCAGTTTTCGCTCATGGTTAGACGAGATCTCGACAACAGAACTAGTCTGCTAGCTGTGGGATAAGATTATACTTTGGGTTAAAATAGATCGCATTTTATGCATTTTCACAACAATAGCAGTGGTCACATGTTAGCTCTTCAGAACATTCTGAAGGCGAACTTGTCCTTTGTCCTGTTTTTCACCAAGCTATCACGTTACATCAAATAAACTGGTCAGTTGCAATCATGGTGCTGGTGCAACATTAACACCAACGCAGCAATATCAAATTGCCCCTCCGCCCCCCTCCTCACGCCTTCTGTTCTGTCTTTGTCTGTCCTTTTAACCTTTTCTGTGTGGCTTCACATCAACATTGTCAGAGCAGTTTATAAAACAAATAGACCTGATATCCTGAAGTCCTGGTAATTCCAGGAATTCTCCATTTTCTCGAGAAAAGACACCCCTATATTTCTTCGCTGTGTAAAACAAAGCAGATCTTAATCTGTTTTGTGTTATATAGCAGACAAAGCCCGCACTCCTTGCAATGCGTTTCTTGTGAGGCGTACAGGAATACCAAAATGTGGCTTCAGATAATCCATGTAGTGTAATGTATGCAGTATCATAATGCCATTTACAAGTACAGTGTTATGCAACTCACAATCAGCATAATCTTCCTTCGCTTTTCTATGGATAGGAAGTCACGGATGTGGTTTGTTCACGCTCCCAAACACACACACACACACACACACACACACACACACACACACACACACACACACACACACACACACACACACACACACACACACTCTTCTCTCCCCAAGCGCAAGTCATATTGCAGATGTTCATATCCAGTATCTGCCAGCCTCTGTTTGTTTGTTTTTGCCTCTGTGCGTGTGTGTGTGTGTGTGTGTGTGATGTTGAGAGGTACTGGCAGCACAGTGCTCAGACTTCCATCCCTTGCTAATGTCACACACAGAGAGGATAGCAAAAAGCCCGAGGGAGCTCGCATGCTAACCCCCACCTCCCCTCTCCCCATCTCATCCTCAACACGTGCACGCACACACACGCATACACACACATATCATGCATAAATAAGTTAGTATGAATGCTGAGCGTGAACATTTAAACTTCCGCGCTTCCATGCGCACTTTTTCCTTTGCTCAGTTTACAAATAAAAATCATCACACCTATACATAGCAACACTCTGTATCTCTCTAAAGTACAAGCGGACTTAAACGCGAGGTCCTGGGGGAACCTCGGTCTTTGAGTGTCTGCGCTGCGCTCGCCCTGCGTGCCTTTACACCTCCACTCAAAGCTTCTCTCCATTTTTATGTCACAGCCTTTTGCAGAAGCGGAGGCATTTAGTCTGTGTGACTTCCAAGTGGTACTACAAACAGTAAAAGAAATAAAGGCTTGGAGCAGTCGTGCATTTAGTCAAATTTTGCATATTTGTATCATATGGAATTCTTTGTTCTTATCTGTATTTGTTTAGACTCAGGGATAATGTAACACTTGCTTTGATGCTGATGTTAATGCCTCTAGGCCTCTGTTTTACACCATTTGCGGTCCAGCCTATAATCAGTATTGATAAGGACATTGGTATTAAATTAATTTCTAAATTCATGTCTATCTATGTGGCAAAATGTGAAATGTGACCAAAAAGTTCTGGGAGCCGGTGAAAATCTCACCCAGTTAAAATTTGGCCCTTTTCACATTCAAGGTCATCTTTTCAGGCATGTCCACACAACTTCCAGTGCGGCTGCTATTTTTAGATCCCATTCTGGCCACTTACACCAAGCGATGCACGATTTCATCACTGACCTCAAAGTTGCACGGAGAGCAAACATCAACTTCTCTTTCAAACTGACTCAGGTCTCATGTGGAGGATCGTCTCTGATGTTCAGAGCTTCAGCCAATTCAGTTGAAGAGGGAGCGAGCCAGGTGAGTCGTTCTGCTTAAACATTAATTGTCCATTCGTCCGCCAGGTGAACCTGTCAGTGGAGTATTCTGGTGTAATGCAACTTGGAGTTGATGATATGAACTGCGGTGCATGGCAGTGTGCCATCTCAGAGCACGGTGAATACAGTTTTTTGGCCACACGAAAAATGTTCTCTCACAGGCTGGCGCACTAACTGGAAATGAAAATCAAGTTGAAGGATCACCGTCTTGACACACTGGAGGAGATTGAACTTTAAGTACATACAGTGCATGCAGTGCTCCAAAAATGGCACGAGTGCTGGGAATACTTCATCTTTGCCAAAGGAGATTTTTTCAAATATTTTGAATTCTATTTATCTGAAATTATTTGATTATTAATACAGTTGAATGGATTTATAAGTAGAACTTTACTGTTTTTGTTGGTCTCGATGATGCTAGCTTTTCTCCCAGCGATACAGTGTTTATGCAAGAAAAACTGTTGGACCTGGAGCATGCAACATGTGGGGGGGAACTGTGTCTGTGTATTACAAGTCAATGTTGCATTTGATTCATGTAGTGTTATTCACCCTCTATAACAGTAATTGCTTATTGCTAGCACAGACAGAACTGAGGGGGCTGCACATATGCCACAGAGCAGAGGGAGACGGAAAAACACTGGGGAGGTTATTTCACATTAACTGTACATGTGCGAGAACGCTGACTTAGACGTAACCTCTATTACATCCTTGGCTTAGTGAAGATGAGTGAATGAATACGACTGATTTTACCCAGTGACCTCCAGCAACCGCTCACCAACCAGTCTGGGAATGCACATTTTTTCCCTTACGACCGGTGACTGCCCGATGGTTGCTGTCCAGATCATTCTCATTCCCAGTGCGTAACATACCGACGATTTGTCACATCGTAGGTGTCTCATAGTAACACGAAAGGTACCCTTCGGCGTCCTTATGATCCACTCCGGATTCTCAATTGAATCCAACAGAATGCCGCTTGTGCCTGCAACACACGCTCCACCCTTCCATTCCAGCACCAACCATAACCATAACCCTATCAGATACAACATACAGGCAATTTGTCACGTAGTGTCGGTATGTGACGAGTTGAGATGAGAACATGACATCCAGAAAGACCAGTGTCACATGGTTAGTGCTCACACGACTGCAGTTTATCAGTATTATGTGTACTGTTTATAGACAGTATAGTAGATCTAAAGGTGCCGTACATTGATTCCATAGCAGCTTAAATCTAACTGGTTCCACAAAGTGCTTTACACTGTGTCTTGGGAGAGGACATAAGCCAAAATAGCTAGGAACGACTGGTTCAGTCTGAAGCATCTTATTTAAAAAATAATAACAAAATCTACTTTTGAAGATTAACTATTAATTACAGAATGTTGCTAAAGATTTGCTATAAGTGCAGACTAGCATATAATTGAAATATAATTAGTCTAATTTCTTTAATTTACTGAACTAATTAAATCCTCAGATGCTTTCCCAAAACCTCTCATCTCGTTTCTTTTACCTTCTGTTCCACCAAGATTTTATTTTCATCATAGCTCCACTGCTTCTTCACTGTTTTCCTCTAACTAAGAGTCTGCAAGTTCTTTGGCTAAACACCTAACTATGTTTAGAGTTGAGGCCTGATCTCTCTGTCCTCCGTTTCTTTAATTTCAAAAGTAAATACCCCCGCAGTGATAAGAAATGACTGCTTCTTTGAACGGATGCAAAAAGAGGTGTGCCGCGGCGCGTGTGTGTGTCCGGGTGTGCGAGCGATGCCAAGAAGAAGTACAGTTTGATGGCCGAGCAGATGGATAGCACGACTGTGTTTCATTTGTTTGTGTTCGGCAAATGGCAGTGACAGAGCTGTGGTGAAACTAATAAAGTTAAATGGAACCACGTCTTTCATTAGCTCAGTGCTTTCCTGTATGATAAAACCCCCGCGCTGCCCTTTCCTCGCTTTACAGGAGCAACTCAGAGAGGCAGTGAAAACACTCCATCCCTGAAATGGATTTACAAAAGAGCCCATTATTTTCAGTGAGAAAGATGAAAGACAACAACAGCTTTATTTTCACGTTCACGCTGACACAAATGCCCTTTTGAACGTGGTAACACTGAGGACTGAGTAGCTGGGAGAGGAGGCCAAACCAAACTTCAATGAACATACAGATAAGCCCCCCCCAAAAAAATCGATTTTCCACGTAATGCAAGCATCTGAACAAAGCATGTATATGTGCAGTGAAGGGAGTAATACACAGAGCACCAGCACCAGATTACGCACAAATGGATTGAAGAAATGGGTGGGCAAGAGGAGGATAGGGGAAAAAGACTGGAACAAAAATGGATAAGTAGAATGGGAATTTTAAAGCAGGATGAGGTGTTACACGGCAGGATCTCCACTGATTGAATGGTACGTTGAGCTGAGCATTAAGAGACATTAATAAGGACATATGGCAGTGATTGTGGAAAGAGAGTCAGAGGAGATAAAATTGGTAAACAACAAAGGTGGGAAATGACAGAGATAGGATGAGCGAGAGCACCAGTGTGAGATGAGCAATGCTACTGGAAAACGGGGGAAAGAGGAGACGGCTGTGAGACAAAAAAGGGGGAGGGATAATGAGGGAGACAGACAGGAGGGAATCTAACAAGTGAAATGACGAGACAGGCGATAATCAGCAAGAAGATGTGGCAATAAGAGGAAGTGTCAATGAGAAAAGCTGAGAAAGGAAATAAAGTAGCAGACAAACAAGAATAATGAGGGAGAGAGGGAAACGGTAGCCATCCTTCTATCACAGTAAATCCTATAGCAACACTGGAAGACGAATTTTCCTTCTGTATAGGGTTTGCATCATACAACAGCTGTCTACACAACTATTCGGTGTGAAGGTTATCTGTGATTATGGAATCAGTACTATCTACGGGTAGATCGCTGTCCCACCAAAACAGGATTTTAACGCTGCGCCACTGAATATTTATATATTAACAATAGGTCGAATTACTGCGCGTGTGTCTGTGTTTCCAGTGACAAAAAATGAAGATACAGCAAAAACAGCCGAATCGGGATTTTGCCTTTGATGTCTGTCCGTTTTTTTTGAATACAAAACACTCAGTTTAATAGGTACACCCAGCTAAGACTGTTGCACACTTCAGCCTTCCTGAAAGTCACAGTGCTGAGGCGTAGCTGAAACTCAAAGAAGTGCTGATTCTACCACTTTAGACAGTTTACAGCCATTTGCAATCTGAGATGAGGGAGAAAATGAGCTATCAATATGGAGTGGAAAACTGTTAGATTTAGACTGGGTGGATTTGGTCCCAGTGGGGAGAATCTCGGGTTTATCACTGTTCAATTTGAAAAAGTTGCAAGAGAACCAGGATTTGATTTCCTGGAGGGAAACAGGGCGGTGGGTGGGAGGGTGGTAATGGGTTTAGTAGATAGGTGCAGCTGTGTGTAAGCAGGGATAGCTCAGTAGGTAGCATAGTCACCCCATGATCGGAAGGTCAGGGGTCGAATCCACTGAACAGCTACCCTAAAGGTACCTCTGAGCAAGCTACCGTCCCTCCCCGGGTGCCTGATTAGTGGCTGCCCACAACTTCACTGAGAGTAATCAATAAAATATACATTATTATTATTATCAGCATAACAATGGAAACTGATATTAATCTTACAGAAGATATGACCAAGTGGAAGTAGACAGATGTTAAATAGAAGATGCCCCAGGACAGATCCCTGGGGGACACCAGTAGTTCCTGGGATTTGAAATTTAGGAATTTAATGAACGAATATGGTTGAAAAGACTGGATTCAAACCAGTTTAGAGGTGTTAGTGTTAGTCTGTCAAGAAGAATTTTATTGGATTTGGAGGCAGATGAGAATGGTTAATAGACAGGAGTCAGTTGTCACGAGGACGTGATGGCGATATGCGTCTGTGCTTGACCATCTGGATGTAGGTGATGGCAAGCAGGTCTATGTCCCAACTTGACCCAATGTTTTCTGTTGGATACATTTTTCATTCTTCATTATATGCTTTATTCCAACGGCTGAGCCCATCCAG
Source organism: Rhamphochromis longiceps (assembly GCF_057381845.1). Lineage (NCBI taxonomy): Eukaryota > Metazoa > Chordata > Actinopteri > Cichliformes > Cichlidae > Rhamphochromis > Rhamphochromis longiceps. Next base: position 52,798,902 of record NC_140559.1, on the reverse strand, counting down.
TTGTATTTCCCTCAGATCCATCTTACAAATGCAGCTATTAACCTTCAGCCCCAGAGCCACGTTCATTAAGTTCATTTTCTAACGCAGTCCTGATCTAGAAGTAGAATGAAACATTCATACACACTTAACCATTCATCTGTCTTCTGATGGTTCAGGAAACCTCTCTGGCCTTTTCAGCCTACAGGCTCCAATGACACTTTTCTCATTTCCTCCTCTGGATCATTCTGCCATTATTCTTCTGCCTTATACTCTTTCTTTCCTTTCGTTTCTCATTCTTACTTCCCTCTTCACTGCGTTGGTTGTCCACTCTGCCATTATCAGCATGAAAATCTGTCGCTGGTCTGCTTGGATCTTAGTCGCAGCTTCAAACATGCTTTTAGATAGATCAAAGTAGATATTAGGCACCAATGCGATCGCATACGTATGCAGACACACGATAGCGTCACATGCGTGAATCTCACACCCTGACAATGAGCCTGTTGCTAATTGCTGGCTTCAAAGACCGAATACATGCTGTACAGCCTGTTACCTCTGAATATTTACACACATACAAATCCGACCCCACATCCTCAAACCGCACAAACAAGTATACCCAGCTAACATGGATTTACCAGATAAATAAATACATAGACGTAGGAGCATTAGATTGTACCCGTGTATGTATGTTTCTTTGTGAGAAAACACAAAAGTGTGCACAGCTAAGAGTGTGATTATCTGGGTAATGAATGCTCAGGTCTGCTGGTTGAGTAGGCTGTCGGATGAGGGTCAAACGCTTCAAAAGCTCTTTCATGCCTGCCTCAGATAGGTCGCATCGACCCCTGGATCTGTGAATCGATCAACCAGCCTTAATGTGACTCATTCGGGGAAACAAGAGTCCCCTAATCAAACTTTAAAATGCTCATGCACTAACACTTTCACTTTAGAATAGAGGATATGAGATTTGGTGATGGAATCGCTTTAGCATAAGAAATAGGCTTGGAATAGCAAATCATCAATACCACAGTTCTTCTGCCTGTTTTCTTGTTGATCATCATTCTTTATGTAATTACGTATGAAAAATAATTCAAATGATACAAATTTATTGCCTGCAACATTTTGCTGTTTCTGTGTTTGCTGTTTATGGATGTTTTAGCACTTAGCGGACCTGCGGAGATGGCTGTAAACACACACATATTCTCACCTTCTAAATGTGATTAGGCAAATGTGTCCACACACAGTTGCTGATTTACATACTCGGCAGACTGTTTGAAAACAGCTGCAGTTGTAAATACATTTGATGTAAGCCTAGAGCAGGAGTGTCGAACCCCAGGCCTCGAGGGCCGGTGTCCTGCAGGTTTTAGATGTCACCCTGTTTCAACACACCTGAATCAAATGATTAGTTCATTATCAGGCCTCTGGAGAACTCCAAGACATGCTGAGGAGGTAATTTAGCCATTTAAATAAGCTGTGTTGGATCAAGGACACATCTGTGGCCTAGAGGCATAAGACGAAATAAAGCAAAGTCTCTGGAGGGAACTTCAGAGTCCTTGGTTATTACTTGGATTTATCTGTCACCTGAACATTGCAAATACATTATTTAAATTTACTTTTAGCTCATTTTTGGTCTCCACCAATTCCTGAGAAAATGACTGCACTCTTTGACTCCTTTGTTCTCTAGCAAGTTGCAGTGTATTCATGGTGATGCTGGGCAGGTAGTGTAGATTGCATAAGATAAGATAAGATAAGATAAGATAGAACTTTATTAATCCCTCGGGTGGGTTCCTCTGGGAAATTCGATTTCCAAAAAAGCACAGCACCGACAGAAGTTACAGAGTTATACACACACACATATATATAAATACAGAGACAATATAAATAAAATATACGAAGGGGATAAATAGAATAAATAGGAATAAAAATAAAAATACAAGTGAATTGCACATTTCAAGTATTGAGTCTATTGCACCGTTGACTATTTACAAAAGTATTGCACAAAAGGTATTGCACAGTGAGGTGAAGAGGCACTACAGCTTAGTTGTTCCCTCCTTTGTCCTCCTGTTTCCCCTCCCTCTCCCCTCCAGAGAGGAGTTAAACAGTTTGATGGCGTGTGGGACAAAGGAGTTTTTAAGTCTGTTGGTTCTTGTCTTTGAGAGAAGCAACCTGTCACTGAACAGACTCTTCTGGTTGTTAATGGCCGTGTGCAGAGGATGCCTGGCATTGTCCATAATGTCCATCAGTTTCTTTAATGTCCTTTTCTCTGCCACTGTCACCAGAGTGTCCAGCTTCATGCCGACCACAGAGCTAGCCCTCCTGATCAGTTTCTCCAGCCTGGATGAGTCCTTCTTTGCTGTGCTGCTCCCCCAGCACACAACAGCATAGAAAAGTACTCCAGCAACCACTGACTGGTAAAACATCCTCAGGAGCTTCCTGCAGATGTTAAAAGACCTCAGCCTCCTGAGGAAGTACAGTCGGCTTTGGGCTTTTTTATACAGGTACTCTGTGTTGCATGACCAGTCCAGTTTATTGTCCACCCACAGCCCGAGGTACTTGTACTTGTTGACCACCTCCACCCCCTCCCCCTCTATCTGAACCGGCAGTGGACCTGCTCTAGACCTCCCGAAGTCCACAACCAGTTCCTTAGTCTTTGAGGTGTTGAGTTGCAGGTGGTTTGTGTGACTCCATGCAACAAAGTTCCTCACCAGACTTCTGTACTCCTCTTCCTGATCATCCCAGATACACCCCATGATGGCTGTGTCGTCTGCAAATTTCTGAATGTGGCATAATTCAGAGTTGTAGCAGAAGTCAGAGGTGTACAGGGTGAAGAGAAGAGGGGACAGCACAGTTCCCTGTGGTGCTCCTGTGCTGCTGACCACTGTGTCAGACGTGATGTCCTTCAGCCTGACGTACTGTGGTCTGTCGGTGAGGTAGTCGGAGATCCAAGCCACCAGGCAGGGGTCCACCTCCATCCTGTTCAGTTTTTCTTGAAGCATACAGGGCCGGATGGTATTAAAGGCACTGGAAAAGTCAAGAAACAGGATCCTGACTGTGCCTTTTCCCCCATCCAGGTGTGAGTGGGCTCTGTGTAGGAGGTACAGGATGGCATCCTCCACTCCGACACCCGCCTTGTATGCAAACTGTAGTGGGTCCTGGGCATGTTGTACCTGTGGTCGGAGGAGGTTGAGGAAGAGCCGCTCTAGAGTCTTCATAAGATGTGACGTCAGTGCCACCGGTCGGAAGTCATTCAGCTCATTGGGCCGGTTCTTTTTGGGGACCGGGACGATGCAGGATGTCTTCCATAGGGCGGGCACTCTCCCCAGTCGCAGACTGAGGTTGAAGACTCGTTGTAGCGGCTCCCCAAGTTCAGCAGCACACGCCTTTAGCATCCTAGGACACACCTTGTCTGGGCCTGCTGCCTTTCTGGGGCGAAGCTTCCTCAGTTGTCTCCTGACCTGATCCACTGTGACACTGGGAGATGTTTGGGAGGAGGGGAGGGGGGGAGATGTCTTGCTGCTGAGAGAGGGATTGGAGGAGGGGGGTGTCATGGTGTCAGGAAGGGGGGGAAGCGAGGGAGGTAGGAGAGTGGGGATTGGACTCTGTAGTGAGGGTGAGGGTGGGGGGGTTGTGGGCTGGTCAAACCTGTTGAAGAAGTTGTTGAGTTCGTTTGCCTTCTCCACAGTCCCCCCCACTGTGCTTTTCTTGGTGTTGTGGCCTGTGATGGTTTTCACACCATTCCAGACCTCCCTCATATTGTTCCTCTCCAACTTCTGCTCCACCTTCCTCCTGTAGGTGTCCTTTGCTTCCCTCAGGCAGCGTTTCACCTCCCGCTGTGCTGCCTTCATCTCCTCCTTCACTTTGCTCCTGAAAGCCTTCTTCTTCATGTTGAGGACAGCTTTGACTTCCTGTGTTACCCACGGTTTGTTATTAGGATAACACCGTACCGTCTTAGCAGGGGCGACCGTGTCCACACAAAAGTTGAGGTAGTCTGTAAGACAGTGTGTCGCCCCCTCTATGTCCTCACCATGTGGGCTCAGGAGCACATCCCAGTCTGTGGTGTCATAGCAGTCCCTCAGAGCATCCTCCTTTTCTGGGGTCCATCTCCGGATGGAGCGCGTTGTGACCGGCTGCCTTTGGACGAGGGGTGTGTATTGTGGCTGTAGGTAAACCAGGTTGTGGTCTGACTTCCCTAGTGGGGGGAGGGGGGTGGCTCTGTATGCATCTCTCACATTAGCATACAGTAGGTCAATTGTCTTGTTGCTTCTTGTGGGACAATTCACAAACTGGTGAAAAGCAGCCAGAGTAGAGTCCAGTGTGGCATGGTTAAAGTCTCCAGATATAATAATGAAAGCCTCGGGGTTTTGTGTCTGAAATGTATGTAGGAGGTGGGAACTCGGAAATTTTTGTGACTGACCTTGCTACATATGTATTTCTTGGAGTCTCTTTCTTAAGTTTTAAAATATAGGTAGGAGAATTTTTAAATCAAGCGTGCAAACACCCGATTTACGGTGAAGAAAAGAGCATCTTATGATTTGCGCTTGATGTTGAAATGAACTGACTGCGCCTGTGTTTAGAAAAGAGTGCAACTTTTGTTTGTTTTCTCCCAATTAGTAAATGTGACACTTGGTCGAAACCCTGACATCTAAATTGGTCAACACAGCGGCACAAACTGAATGCAGTTTGCAGAGGTTTAGTCGGATGGCCTCTTACAAAGTCAGAAAAATAGATCAGATTATTGCAGGAATTAGATGCTTCGTTGTTTTTTATTAAACAACAACTAATTTAGTTAGTACACCGCTGTGAGCAGATGGCCTCAGATCTTTTACATGTACATAGATTTTTATTATCAGAGCTATTTAAAAAAATATCATTAGAAATCTATCCATACTATTTATGTTATGCACATCTGGACTTCTGTTTCATTTATTTGCACGAGGAACATAATGCATAGGATTGTTATAAATATTCCTCTCTGACACCAATGTCTGAACTATAGATTCAGTGATGGGATTGGCTAAATGTGCAGTTAGCTCAGTAGGAAGGAAGCTTGAGATTCTGCATTTTAATCACCATTGAACAGTATTTCTTTCCACATTCTTTTAATTGACAATGTTTCCTTTATCTAATTTTATTATAACTGATTAAGAGGTAGTTGAAAAATAATTCTGCAGTCACAAACTTTATCTTGGTTGGACGTCATACCAGAACATCTGGGTGTGTTGAAGACGCACCTCGAACTGATGTCAGTTCAGCTTTTATTTTGAAAAACTTTTTCAGACATGACTACACATAAAGAAAAGACCATCAGCCAGATGTTTGATGGGGACGCTATGACAGAATAGCCTGTAGAGAACTACAGCAAAGTCAGCCGATAAACTAGTCGCAAGACACATTTCACATTCTGCGCAGTGATTTGCTTACATCAGCTACAAATAGTGCAGTAGTTTGAGGTTTCACTTGTACAACTTCCAACCTTCCCAAGCCATTACTTACAGCTTACTGTAAACGTGGTGTGAAAATCAAGCTGTAGAGATTTGAAACTTGTTTTGCATATTCCAAAAGCATATTCAAATACACAGATGTGGTATGGCTAAACCTTAGACTGCCATTTAGACAAAACAGCTTTTAATCATTTTGTACTGTAGTGAATGGAATAACCTACAGAGTTGGACGTTACTGCACTTCTCACAGGTCTAAAACATCTCTCAGAGCTTAAATGCTGGATTGAACTTGAACGTAATGCCAAGGATTCTTTTTAAAACAGCCATGGTTCACGTGTACATCACTGTAACTGTCCTTGCATCAAAAACAAGTCATTTATTATAACCCACTTATATTTGTTGTGACCTCTAGTGGTCAAAGCAGTTATGACAGGGGCAAAAGAGGAAGTCAGGTGACGCAGAAAGAGCTACAAAGTCGGTACAAGTAGGAGGTCAGGATAGATAAATGGACTTGCAAAACACTGGACTTTAACTCAGGATATTAATCGTGGTTCTGCAGCTTTTCTTTCCTTTAAAGAAGTTGCTGACTGTGTTCCTCGTATGAGAGCTGGCGAGTACAGCTCCCAGACTTCAAGGGCACTGGATGTGTACGTCTTTGCTCAAAGAAGAGAAAAAAAAAAATCTTAAAATCTTGAATTACTGGGAAATGTTACTCATTCATCTTTTCCTGTCAGGTTTTGCCAAGCCAATCCAGGGATTTAAACCAACTCCCTCCAGTCAAAGGCTCACATATACTTCTCTAACCTCGCTGCTGCCGGGGTCCTTTGGTGACCCTCTCTGAGTCACGGTGCCTGCAGCTGTTGCTCAGAGGCCGCAGTTTAATTCGTACTTCAAAATAGACAGGAAGGCATAAGATTTACTCAGAAATCTTCTCTATACATGTTGTGTGTTTTTATTGACCTCCTTCACCCTTCTTGGCAAACGTTGTCCCACTTACATGGGAGAAACTGGTATCGATCCAAAGATAGAAAAGCAGCCGAGGGGGGGCTAAACTCATTTCACAGAGAACTTCTCATTTCTCTTGTCTCCGTCTTGCTTTGACTTTATCTCTCTGTCACACACACACACACATATGCAAACGCACACAGTCACACACTCCTCTCGTACCCATAATGATAACGTTAAAGACTTTTGTATCTCATTAATCACCATAGAAACAGTATTGGACCTACTTTCTGCACTCCTCTCCTTTGTTTAACTCTCTGTGTCTTGCACACATGCATTCCCCTCCACTATACAGTCATCTATATTAAGTACTATATTGGATATTATTGATGTGACAAACTGCCGATGCTTTCTCATTGTGTCTTAGATTATGTTGCTGAAGGATGTGCTGCTGCTGCGGTGATTTTATATGCAAGTGTGTGTTTGTGAAGCGGGTGTGTGTAACCACAGAAGGGCAGAGCTACGTGGTAACAGAGTTGCACTACATCTCAGTGTGCGTGTGCCTGTGTGCTCCCGGCCAATCAGAATAATGTGGATTATCGCTGGTTATGTAGATTGCGTAAATGTAGAGATTGAGTTTGTGTATGCGTGTCTCTGTGCGAGCAGGTGAGAACAGCTCAAGATGTCTTTAAGCGAGAGCAGATGGGAAGTCAAATGTTATTGGAGCGTATGCTACATAATTAATTTATGTTGTGTGTATGTGTTCCTGGATCTCACTGTGAATATACAGTTGTCGCCCTGAGGGGGCAATAGAAACACAGGCTCATTATAAGGGACATGTACAATGTGCCCAATACAACATTTAGCAGATATTTAAAGATTTGTTTCATTCTTTTCTATTCAGGTATAAAAACTGAGCCAGGTAGAGTTGGCTTTGCATTAATCAGCTGCTAGTCTGTTGTTTATTTGCTAAAAAAAGACTTACACCTGTCTGTTAAAGCCGAGCAACCAGGGCTGAAAAATGAAGCCAGTTACGAACCTGCAGTTCCTAGAACAGCCACTTGAGGGTGGCTCTAAAAGCGAGTCACTCTTTATAGACTCCTGTGTAAAAAATGGCCAACTTTACAAAAAGCTGCTGTCAGGTTAGCTTTTTTTTGTTCCACTTTTATAAAATAGCTGCTTGAATTTCACTGATACTCAGAATTAATCATAATTAAGTGTGGGGATGCTTTAAGTGTATGTGGCTGCTGGCTCAGTTTATAGCTTATTGCAAGGCTTCAGTTCAATTAACGTGAGTCACTGAAATGACTCTTGTTACTGCATTTTAAATGACATCTGACAAACAGCAATAATAATAAAAAAATAAGATCACAGAGCAGATTTGTGGATTTTGTGAAGGAAGATATGATGGTGTTGCCCATAAAACTAAAATTCAGGCACCAAAATGTGAGTCCTGTTATTGAAATCAGAAATATATTGATGTTCAGGCAGTTAGGTTGTCTTTGCGAGGTTTTAATTTCACTGTGCAAACGGATCAAACAACATTACAGAGCACGACAGTAATGGCGAGATTATGGTGGCCATCTTTTATTTACAGTCTGTGGTTAAAGCTGGCTTTGAATAAGCATTGGCCTATTTGGAGTCATGAGCTTAATGTTCCACTTCTACCCAGGTTGCATTTTATGGTCATTAAAAAAAGGCAGGAGTGTAAACATCTGCTGGACCTGAGTAGGACGCATAGTGAAGAGGATTTTTCACACTGTGAAGGCAGGTCAGTCCTCTCTTCTAAACAGTCTGATGGCGCCCCTGTTTCTAAATCATCTCAAACCTATATTGGCATTTCTGCTTGGCAAGTTTTTGCAATAAACTACGCTCTGCTGTAATGCCAGCCTGGCTGATTTATGGCTCTAGCATCCTGCTGAAAAAAACTCCCAGTAAAACAGGAAAAGAAATGAAATGATAGTAAGCATAATATGCACTATGTGTACCTCGTAGTACTTCAAATCATCGGATTAATGAGAAACTAACATGGGTTTTCTCTCTTTCTACGTCTCAGTTTCTGCAGTGACGACATGCAAAACATATGAAAGAGCAGAATCGAAGATGACATGTTTAGATTTTTAATTTTTTATCTGACCAACCATCTAAAACCTACTTATATTCAATAATGATTAGAGACTCAAGTACACACAGAAATTCATATCTTATTAGTAAGCTATTATTAAGTTATCAGCTGAGTCTATGTGAAGTTTGCACTGTGTGTTGTGTTCATAGATCCAATTTAAGAATCAGAGCCAAGTTGCAATAAAGCGGGTTGGTAATTTTGCCTTTTTTTTTCTGTGGCTTTATTTTAGTTGGTTCATTCTCAGAAAATTGGTTGAGATTTTTTTTTCATTCTGCAGCAGACTGAAAGACATTAAATCAAAAGTACTCCTCCAGGTGCTAGGTAGGGGGGATATTGCTCTCAGCAGGTACTGGGGATTTGAGGAGATTTGGGCAAAATCCATAACGACTCAGGAGTGCTGTTGTTATGGTGGAATATCAATTGGTGTTTTTCAACTGCTTCAAATCACAACCTGGAACGAGCTTTTGGATGTGACCTTTAGAAATGCGCCCTTGCTTATGGACACTTTGGCTCATCATTTCTGTGCTACTGTTTTTCACATGCTCGATAGTACACAATAAACACCTGTAGGTGATGCACGTCGCAATTCTTGGTTCTTTTCTTTTCCGCTTGTTGGTGTAGTGTATTTATTTCTCTGACAGACTGCACAGACGTGCTGTGTTTGAAAAGAAAGCGAAGGCTGTGAAGTGAAGGTTTTGTCTCTGGCTCTGCTGCTGACGGAGTGACAGTGCTGGCATATTTGGCGCTCAGGGCAAGAGCACGAGTACCCAGGCTCCTCAAATGACCTGTGACTGAGCGACGCATGCCATGACCGCTCCTCAAGAACTAGTTGTTTTTTTGCTAGAAAAACAACTAGTTCGAAATATCTCTCAGTAAATTGAAATGTCTCTCAAAAAACAGTTTTAAGAGCAGCCTTTTAACGCAACACTCGGCGGTGTATTTTGAGGCTAGACCCGCACCAGACAGAAGCGATTCAGCAGAAAACACACTAGCGGGGGTGATTATTAAGTGAGTGGTTGGGTGTCAGACGGCTAGGCCACCAAGTCATGTTAAAGTAAAGACATCACAATTAGATGACTTGCAGTCAGACCTGTCATTGGCCGACTTGCCTGCTGCTGATACTGAGGCCTCCTGAGGGCACGAGAAACTGAATATTGCTACTGCAGAAAGAAAAGTACTCTGAGAACAGTTTTACCAGCACTGCTTGCTGTTGCTAAATTGCTTTTATTGGATTTTGTCTTTACATGTAAGACTCCGGCGACTTCTCAAAGAGCAGGAATGATTGTTTAAAATTACTGTTTGGCTAAGAATCCACTAACTTAAGTTAAATAACGAAACACTTTTCTTTAGCTGTCTCTGTACCCTCTACTTACAGTCGTGAAAAAGAAAGTTTTCAGGTGACTCTGTGCAGACACGTGGAAAAACTAAGTATCACCATACTGCTTTCATATGATTTAAGAGGGTAAATAGCAGCCAGGTGATGCTGATCAAATACACTTAATTAACGGATCATCAGCAGGTGTGAGAACCTCTGAAAAAACAGATGTTTTGTCAATTTGCCAGTGTGGAGCATTCAGGTGTGTGTTAACACAAAGCCACAATTTTCCCGGCAGTGGACGTCCAAGCAAATTTAGCCCAAGGTCAGTCCATGCAATGTTCAGAGAAACTGCAGCTACACCTCAGACTCTGCAGACCTCGGTTAGGATGTTAAATTTGAAACTTCATGACACTGCAATTAGAAAAGGATTTGCTTGTTTGGAAACGTTGCCAGGAGGACGGCTCTTCTCTCTAAAAAGAACAGCACAGTTTAGGTTTGCAATGTTTAATATGAACATACCACAAGATCTCTGGAGCAATGTCCTTTGGACAGAGGAGATCAAAGTGGAGATGTTTGACTGTAACGCACAACTACACATGTGGTGAAAACCAAACACAGCATAGCACAAAGACGTCGATTGAGTCGATCATGACCTCCACTGTACATCAAAGTAAAACCATCTGTCCAACATCTGAAGCTCAGCCAAAATTGGGTCATGCAACAGGACAGCAATCCCAAGAACAGCAGAGCCCATCAAATATATGCTGGAATGGCTCAAAAGATTCAAGGTGTTGTAATGTCCCAGTCGAAGTCCAGACATCAAGTCATCATTGACCAGATATGATTCAAACCTCAATGACCTGATGAAACATTATAAAGAAGAGCGGACAAAAATTCCTCTATTACAAAGACACTGCTTAATGTGGTTCAACTACTGAATCATGGGATATACTTCGTTTGTCACATGACTGCATAGAGTCCTGTGAAAATGTATTTTTCCACATTACTGCACTAGCAGGATACACTGGAATTATAGGCTAGCATGCTTAAGGTAACCCAAACAAACCCATGCCTCAAAGAGCCTCATCAGGTCAGTCTTGTTGTTGCTAGGCTATTTTCCTCTTAAGTTTTTCTTTCTATAGCCTTTAGCATTACCTAACCATGCAAATGCACCACAAATGCTCTGCTTTCTGTCTAGTTTTTGAAGCTACAGGCACATTTACAATGTAAAATAATCTGCTAGCAATAGTGGTATTTGACTTGCTAACACCTGACTCAAAGAAATTTAAGGAATTGACAGATTTCTCAGTACACAGCTAAAATATGTTGTTTAAGTTAGTCATTTTAGGAAACACAGATAGGCCTATAAGCTTGTTGTTAAAAAGAAACTTTCATTTCTTTATTGTATTTATGCTACACACATCGAGGCTTCAAGCACTTAGCTTAGCATATTTACAAGCCACAAGGAAAAACTGCTAACCTAAAGCATCGTGTGTGTTTAATATATAGTTAAAATAAATGGGAAGACAACAAGTTGCAATTTTGTGGATAGATAACTACTTTTCATGGATACATGTGTCTCCAGCAATGTATGGTCTCACTGCTGCTAGTTTTCCCAATGAGCTAACTTTCTCCATGCTATAGCTATGCATTAAATATCAATCTTCGGAAGACATTTGTCATGAGCTATAAGAATCTTTATTAAAATGTCAGCATATACCCTTCAATGATGATATAAGTGTAAGTGGAAATAGTAGATTCAGTGTAAGTAGGCACTCAATTAAATTGCCCACATAAAAAGGAAATAGAATAACCATCATTTCCATTGCATCCAATATCACTTGAATAATACTTGACTCGTGCTTAATTCTTGTAATTATATTGCATGAGAATAATTTTGAATCATGAGGAAAAACTTATATAAAAGTTGAATATTATTTGCTATTTCTTTTCACATTTCTTTGCCAGCATAAATCACTGCAGGAAGACTGTGAGCAACAATATATATATTTTATAGCAGCATTAAAGACAGTCAAGCATATGATGTTGATCAGGAACAACTTTCTAAAAATTCAAGGATATGATTTTTTTATTCATCTTATTTCCATATGTACCAAAGACCTTGTCCAGAGAGCACACGGTGCAGGTCAGGCAGCCAGGTGGTGGCAAAGTCAAACTCCCCTGTTGTTGGGAACAGTGTCTGAAGACAGGTATGAGTCATCTCCTCAGCTGACTTACACACCTTTAAAACTGTTCATTGCAGTCTGTTTGTGTGTATTTGTGTGTGTTTGTGAGTGCACCCGTGCATTAACTCTGCGTGTGTGTCTTTTGGCAATGCAGACAGCCAAATAGGCAGTCAGCTGCAACAGTGAGTCACTCAATCACTCGCCCTCGACTCAATACGCTGCCATTTAGACAATACTGCAACTCACTGTGAGGTGTGAGCGCGTGCATGTGCGGTCCTTGTCTGTGTTTTCGTGGGCTTTCATTTCACATTTCAGGATTTCATTAATATTTTTGCATCTTTGTGCACGCTCTGCATTAGCTACGCATCTCTGTGTCGGCAAACGATGCATTGCATGTGTAAGCTGTGCATGTGTGATGGCGTGTGTCTGTATTTACACATAAGCTCTGTGTTTTTCTTTGACCTTCGCACACCGCTGCTTCACTATAGGTCCACGCGCACCATTCATTTTGTGTGTGTGTGTGTATGTGTGTGTGTGTGTAGGCACTCTGCAGACACTGAGAGAGCGAGTGGCAGACAGATAGAGGAGGAGCGGGAAATGGCATAAATGTTTAATTTCTGAGTTGAATTTGTGCAATTTTTTATATTGTTCATGTATAATTCATGGCTGTGTCATGAATTAAATTAAATAAAAGCAAGAAAAAATAAAAAATACAAAGAGAATTGAAAGAAAAGGCACGTCTGTCCATCTGATCTGCTCACAGCTTGTGGATGGAAGTCCATTTAAGCAGTCGCATTAACAAAATAACCCTATAACGGCTCTTTTAGCAGGCCTTTGATTACACGTAGGACCTTTCCATGTGCGGTATGAATCCTGGCACTGATCAATACCTGAATTCCTGCAAAGCTTTACTACAGGATTGCTAATAAACACACAGGAAGCTAATCAAAATGCACTACCAAAGAGGACAAGAGGTGAGCCAGATTCAAATAAAGGCCTTCTCACATGATTGGGGAAGAATAATTAAAAAGGTCTTTTTCATTAGCTGCTAACCACTGGCAATATGGATGAGGCTGTATTTTCTTCCTCTCTCCCCCTTTTCCCTCTTTGATTAATTACAAATTTCCGTGGCTTTTTTGGCTCTTTCTTTTCTTCCTTTATTCTAAATCATTTAGCATGGAAGCTATTTCCACACTGACATAATTAGTTTTGTTGAGCTTGACTTCCCCGCTGCCACATGTCCTGAAGATGCTGATTTATACAGCCTGCGCTGTTTTATTGCATCGGTAAATGTACAAAATCAATTGTGCCACGAAGAGAGAAATTAGGAGAGAGGATATTTGGATTTATGGGAAAGAAACAAAACAGGGAAATATACGTGTGGAAATGAAAGATGAGCCGAGAGAGGGAGGATTCAGAAGGATAGAGAGGGGGGGAAAGGACACGACAGAGGAGGGGGAAGTGGGTGAGCGATGTAACTCACAAGAGCAGGGGAACAAAGATCGAGACAAATACGGAAGGGAGCAATGAAGTGAGTAAAATGTGCAGCAAAAAATGTGAATGGAAGAGGCAGAGAAAGTGGAGAGGACAGTGCAGACAATAGATGTGAAGAGGTGGTGTGAGAGGCAAAGTAGGTGAGAAAAATGGCAGAGATTAGCAGAGATGAGAGGGTGATGCAAAGTGGAGTGCAGGGCTGCTGCAGGTGGTGGAGAATGGATGGCTGATTGGTATGGAGATAGAGCGAGGGACCAGATTAAACCTAATTAGAACATTATAATGACTTTGTAAGGTGAAACAAAGAGATGAAAGCCATTATATGCTGGAGATAAAGAATGGATGCTGGCCAGCTCTTTAATGAAGAATAACACTGATTTCAACCGTTTGGAAAAGCCAAAATTGATGTTGTGTTGTGGGAGTTTGAGAAACACTGAGACAAATGAAAAGGATGGACATGCATGGACGATCAGTGAAATGACCAGAGGTCTGTGCCCAAATGGCAGAAGATGGAGGTTATAAAGGCCATGGGTACCGAGGAAAGAAAAACGGAAGAAGAGAGAGAGGAAAAACGGGCAAAATTATCAAATAATGGGGACGATGAGAAAGAGAACGAGAGCGTTACAGCTCCATCGAAGGAGAATGACCAAATCTGAAGAATTGGCAGAAATACAGCGTCACAAAGCTGCCAGCCTTTCTGTCTTTCTGCACTTGTTGGATAAACAGAAGAGAACACGAGTCGTTAGATGAGCAGCGGTAGCCACAACGGCTGAACAAGGACACTGCATCGCATTCAGATCACAAGCATCCTCAACCTCTGTGGTTTAGCTCTACTGGGCCGAAAACCTTCCATCAGACATGATTATGAATTGTGCACATGCTGATATCAGAGTATTGGCGTACCCTTGATTTAATGAATGCAGAATATGTGTGTGGTTCGCATCTAGCTCTTGCCTTTGGGTGCTCTGCGCTGTTCATCAGCACCATGTGAAAGTCAGAGACATACTGTCTCATCTAATGTGACACTTCAGAAAGATCTACATCAGAGGCTGAAACAGAGGTCTCTCGACTTTATCTCAGAGCTGGTGGCACACGAAGGAGATGGTACAGGGATTTAAGCAGAGGTTTTTTAAAAAGAACATATACTTAGCCACTGGTTAGTGAAGCCCTGTTAACCATGAAGTTGAGCCATTTTGCCGTTACCATCTTTTTATTTTGATACCAGATTTTATTAGCAAGGGTTGGATCTGACTGTGAAACCGAGCTGCAACTACCGTAAAAGGTCCTTCTATTTTATTCTGCTTATCCAATTCGGGGTCACAGGGTGCTGGAGACTATCCCAGCTGCCATAGGACAAGAGCCAGGGTACACTCTGCAAAGGTCACCAATCTGTCGCAGGGCTAACACACAGAGACAAATAACTGGTCAAACCAATTCACTTTAAAATCACGTGTCTTATGTCTGTGGGAGGAAGCTGGAGTACCTGGAGAGACCCAGACGGATACAAGGAGCACATAGACTCCTCACAGAAAGGTCTCAGACTAGATTTTAATTTCTTGCTGGGAGGTGACAGTGCTAACTAGTAACCGTTATGCTCACCTGCCCTAAAACATACCTTGTTTTAGCCTCCATCCACAATGAACATGACTTTGCATTCAACAAGCAACGCAGACCATATACTCAACATATTTACTTCTTTTTGCAACCTGAGGAGTCGCAACCTGGTGGCCATCAAGATGAATGCACATTTAAGGCACTCATTCATTAGCTTTGCTTTCAAGCTTGGAGTCTTTAATACAGTTGATGGTTTCAAGTCGGTTTAGAGCAGCGGTCCCCAAGACCGCGAGAGTTGAGGCTCGGGTGTGAAATGTATGGTTTTTAGGGTTTTTGTCGTTAACTCTGTTTCCCTGGGTCTTTTCACGTGTTGTAGTTGTGTGTCTTATTTTGAAATAAGTATTTAGGCGTTACCATAGCGACAAGAGAGCTTTAAGGGGCAGCGAGGAGGACGTTACTTTCAATGTTGTTGGTGCATTTCAGGAGGACGCTGCTAATTAAAGTTACACAATTACACAGTGGATTCAAGTTTATTATTATATTTACAAAATACCACAGTTTTTGTCTTGGTCATATTTTGTTGTAGTTATCCGGGACACCTTATAGGCCAGTCCGTGAAAATATTCTGACGTTAAACTGGTCCATCGCAAAAAAGGTTGGAGACCGCTGCTTTAGAGTATTAGAGTATGAAAGTACTTTACATGAAAAGCATGGAAACTAAAGTAAATCTTTCTGAAGTACTTCTAGCCATCAGTAGCTTTTATTTACCAATCAAAGTACAACTAAATCAGATTGATATTTGGTGCGACCACTCTTCACCTCTAGAACATCACCAGTTCTCTTTGCTACACTTATGTACAGTTTTTCAAGGTTATTGCTTGGCAGATTGTTCACAACATCTTAGAGAACTTGCCACAGTTCTTCTATGGATTTGTGCTGAATTGTTTCTCTTCATATGATCCACGCCGCTGATATCTGTGGGTCCATACCATCTATGAGTGACTGGGGGCAGATCAGATGCCTCCCTGATGGTACAATGTAATCATCTTAAATTCCTAAAAGCTTTGAAGAGCATATGCTCTTTAGGTAAGATTGGACGAGAAATTTAGGTGAATGAAGTCACTTTAGGCTTCAATAATCCCAAGACATGCGCTTGCATAGTCTTCTCAGGACACAAATATCCACATACTGAAGCGCTTCATGTGTGACACTTAAGTCTGTGCATTTAAGTCTGATGTGCACAGCCATGCAAGGAAACATAGGCGTGCCACTACCTGCGCAACACTTCTGAGGAGAATACTGGAGTTAAATGGAAGAATCGAAAGCAGCTTGTGTATTACATTTAGTACAACAATTTAGCTCCAGCCTGGCAATATGACTGCACAAAAGTCATTCTAGCAAAGACGACTGGGGCCTAATGGTTAATAAGGTGAGGCTGAGGCGGAGAGATTGCGTGATTGAATCGCAAGAAAAGCTGGATTGCCTGGACAGAGAAACACACACGCGCGCACACAATTTGCCCTCAAACAGCAGCCACTACCACACTGCCCTTGGATCTAACTGTGGCTAATAATGCAGAACTGTGAGACTGCAGATAGGTGAAAATGCAATTGTTCTTACACAGTCGTCTCTAGCTAAATATTACTGATACTATTTCTGAAACCTGTATGTATACTGACTGTTCATCCATCCATCCATCCGTCCATCCATCCATCCGTCCGTCCGTCCGTCCGTCCGTCCGTCCGTCCGTCCGTCCATCCATCCATCCAGTGCCACCAGGCTAAGCAGGGTATTCCAGATGTCTTTCTCTCCACTTCCTTTGGCAGTCTTCCAGGTTCTCCAGGTTGGGAAGATGCTCCCAGGCCAGATCACATATATAATCCTTCCAGTGTGTTCTAATTCTAGCCCTTGGACTTCTCCCATCTGGACATTTCTTGGATAACCTCCAAAAGAAGTTTCCTAGCATTACCCACACCTCCTTAGGCACCTCCTTTCAATTCAAGCAAGCAGTGGCTCCAGACGCACAGATTCCTTACCCCATCCCTAGGGCTGATCCAACCACCCAACACAGAAACAAATATTGGCTGCTTGTGTCCATGACTTCATTCTTTCTCACTCTGCAGGTATGGGCCATAGGTGGATGGATAACACCTACATTACTGTTGACACCAAAGCCAATCCTTCTACCTGCATTTTGCTCCATTTTACCATCATTTATGAAAAAGATTTATAGAATTAACTTGCAGATTTTAGATTATTGTACCTCATTTTGTAAAGAAGGGAAAAAAAACGTAATAAGCTTAACTTCACATATCAATACGATTGTCAATAAGACTGTCTTCTAGTTTGTTTGGGTTTTTTTTGGTGCTTTCAGCTAAATAGTGAGGTCAGATGAATTTATTTGTGTATGCACGGGGTTCTCCAGCTTCCACTGAAGCAGATGCATGCTAAGATGGACTGAACATATATTCTCACAATCATTTCAAATTTGTTGTCTGGATCCGGGTGTTGTTCTGAGTCCAGCGACTCGGTTCTTGCACTGTTCGGAGGGAAGTTTCAGCCTTGGTGGAGGCATGCAGCCTCGGGCCCGTACGTTTCTCTATTTTCTTTACTGAATGCATTGCAGTGACAGCATCATCCATCAACAGAGCACTCAATAATAAAAATAAATGTAGAAGTGTATAAGAATGCATGAGTAATAAAAGCCAGGATGGCTTAACAGACAAGAAAAAGAGAACAACAAATGGAAAGTAAAACTTTCTAAAAGAGAAAATCAAAGGGAATGATGTTACAGCCCCATACGTTAACTGACAAATGAGTCTGGGAAGTGCAGTGCGAATACAGCAATTCTGGGAGCTCCACTGCCTCCCATATACGGATGTTTACACTCTCTCGGATGCCTGCATTTAATATTTCAATACTTTAAATTTAATGCAGGGCTTGGTTGAGAGTGCCAGACAGACACTCATAAATTTCACTCCTGGGAAAAGCCAAAGCATCCCGGGGATGATTTCTTAGGGTGCTGTGAGAGAAGGTCATCTGCATCCTAAATGAGTCCAGGCTGGATGTATTCAGTTTTATGTGAACATAAATAAGTTATTAATACGACTTGTGGGTGTGGATGATGTCACGCATTATAATTACTGTCATTTTTTTCTTTCTTCTCCATCAAACCAGTGTGCAGGTTTGAATTCACAAACAGAATCTGCACATTTTTAGTGTCACAGTGTGTTTAAATTAGTTCATTTTGCATCATTCGGTGTTAAATGTTGCGCTGGACTGTGTTTGTGTGTGTATGTGAGGTTCCCTGCAGACGAGCTAGATGGCTCTGTCAAGTGCAGATGACTAAAATCAAATGCTACGACATCACCACTCCACATCAAGCTGCAGTCGCCGTGTGTGTGTGTGTCTGTGACCGTGTGCTGGTGGACCAATCAGAAGGTCGGGGTGACTCAGGGACTAGCAGCACCTGTTTCTTCAAGTGCCTCACTGTAGCAGAGGGGCGGTTTAACCCATGGCTGCACATAGACACATACATACAGACACGCGCACACACTTAGACACATGGAGGCAGCAATAGTAATTAACAGCTAGCTGCGAGAAGCCATTATCATTACAGGAATGAGGTGGGATCAGAAGCTCCCACCTACATAATGGACAATAAGTGTGCGCATCATCAAGAGTCCAGTAGAAAACTCTCGGCTCTTTCGGGAATGGAAGCAGCAGTGATTAGTTTTCGCACTCTGGAGACAGTAATGTGCATTTTTTATGAGGGCCATTGTGGTACAAAATAGATTTCACTGCGATTTCCCCTGTTCTTTTAATTGCTCTGGACAGATTATTAGAAATTACAGATGGCTTGGCCGGGCTCATAGAAAAGTGACAGTTTTCGGTTTGACAGGACAAATAAGAATTGATTGTTTTTGTGTGTTACCTTTTTGGTAAAAGACACGTAATCTACGCAACCGCATGATAAATCATATTGTGCAGTTCCACAAATACCAAAAAGGATTACTTTGCAGAACATTTACATAACAGAAATGCTCCATTGCACCGGGCGCAGCGTCCTGTCTCTCAGCTGCCAGGCATCTTCTATCAATCTCGTCAAAATAAAAGCCTCCCCATTTAGAATAATACAAAACAAGACTAGAAAAATAGTTAAACAAATAGTTTCTCAAGGGACTTTGCAAAAAGGTGGAAGAAAAAGGTAATTCATCCTCATGGAGAACACAAGAATACCTTTCTGCCTGACTCAGTCGCTCTGATTGCTCTGATTTAAATTTGGTTCTGTGCTGTAATTATCTTTAATTTCTAAACTCTGGCTTCCTACAGAGCTACTCCTTCTAAAGCTCTTTATGGAACTTTAATAACTTTCTGTACTTTATTTCTCTAACATTGCTGCATGCTTCCATTAAATCAAATTCAGCTCAGGCTGATTGTGTGCATAATCAGAGACTGGTTTGTCTGTCCTTCTACACCCTCACCAGTGCACCTCACCTCAATTTTATAGTCACTTCAACTCCTGAGGTACAATTTATGGAAAAAGCAACTCATGGTTCATTTCTGGGCGGTAATATTGTAAAAATGACTATGACTAGCGAAACGTTGAAACGATTTTGGTCTTTTCTGGTGCTATTTTATTAAAGACTATCTGCACCGTGTTCCCTTTGAGTAGCAGATCACATATAAAGGTCCAAAGAAAAATAAAAAAAAATTAAAATTGGAACATCACCGTATTTTTCAGCCATTAGCACCATTACAAGCTGCGGCGCGATAGCTGCGAGCGATATCAGCTCTTTTCGTGTGATATCAGTCAAATCTGGCTTCCCACTGATGCTGCTGTTACATTTAAAATTTGCAGAGGTAAAATCATTCAGATACTTAAGAGCTTGCAGACAATTACACACGGGTTACATCCAGCCGCGTTTGGCTCGGAGCAGAAACTCAGTCATCAGTCGCTGCTGATGAGTCGAGTTGCGAGAAGAGTATTGTAAAAGTAACTCAAGGTAATCTGATTCCACTTTGCTTTCTTTAATCTCTTGCAAGGATTGATCCCATAGCGCAATGCGGGGGTCTGACATGGAGAGCGTTTTTAAAATTAAACATCCTGTGCTCGTCTGCTGAACAGAGATGAATGCATTAGAGGCCAGACAAATTGGCTGAAAGACCCCCACCCCTCCCCGATTCTCGCCCCTCACTTCAGTTTGAGCTAATGGAGGCTCGATGAAGGCCGTGGCCAAAGCGCCCTGCATGACTGCTCCTGAAATTGATCCCAGACTGCACACTTGTCTACTTGACACATTATACAAGATAGTATGTCTTGCTTTTCTTTTTTCTTCTCTTGCATCTTTTATTGATTGACAGAAGAATTTTCAGACATTATTGGAGAATTGTAACAAATGAGAAGCTAATGTTGCATGCTGTTTTTTTCTTAGGGTTTTTATGTGACGTCTTACCAGGGGTTTGCATATGAGTAGAGACTCTCTGTGACTGTCACTGGAATTGTGTGTGCGTAGGTTTTTAATTCCTCCTCAAGGTTGTAATGGAAATGCACACCGTCCACATTAGTCAGGCCGTATATCTCCTTGAGCCCCTTAGCGCTCATTCTTTCTGGAGGCTCATTTCCTCTGCTCACTGCTTCAGCTGAAGATTTTACGTTCTTCTTTTATCAGTCACATCACAAATATATAAACTGCTGTATTCTAGGCTCTAATCCTCTCTTCACCTCCTCGTCCTCTATCGATTGCGGCGCCCGTTAATTAAGAGAATTTATTTCTAAAGAGTCAAACGCTGATTACCTTGTTCCAGTCGGAGAAACAACCTCTTGCGAGGCTTTAGCCAGACCTTCAAACATGTGCTCGAAATTACCCAGCAACACTCAAACCAGAGCTCCTTGTTGTTGCCTCACGGCTGATTTGAGTTGGATCACACCTATAGCCGCGGCCTCTCGAGGTTTCACACCGAACAGCTGGAAAGCAGTCGCTCCTGCTGCCAGCTTCCTTCCTGCAAAATATCAAGAGGTGATTTGAAGGTTTCTGAGCATATGGGGCTTATGCTTCTGAAATCTCTCACAAAAAAGATTTCCTAGAGAAAAGAGGATATTGTGTGCATGTATGTGTGCACCGCAAGCCTCCTGCTGTTGATCCGGTGATGCAACAGTCAGCTGGTTCGGACTTTAGCGCGGTACACAGAGGATGGCTGTCTCATTCATGTTGTCAGTGGCTTCTCTGAACTTGGACCAAACACACATAAGACACCACAACTCCGGCTTTACTTCCGTGCATCGTTTACACATTAAATTACATTAAATGTCTCAGCTCAGCACAACAAAAGGCCTATATTAGTTGATTTACCACCACATGCAGGAAGCATGGCATCTTTCACTTTAACCTTGTCCTTTATTTAAACTGGGCAGTATGGATACTCTGCCATGATGTTTTTCTTATGTTTAGGAATGGCAATAGGTCAGCACTCAGCAGCAAAAATGATCTTAGCATCTAATAATAATAATAATCCAGATGGAATTAAAGTATTTTCACTGTCTTGCATGCTGTCAAAAAGCTCTTTTCAACAACTAAGTGAAGCCGACTCTTCCAGACTCGTGAGTTGTTCGTCTTTCGCGGCCTCGATTAGTTGGACAGTTTATGCCACTGAGTGACTTTGATGTTTTAATGTGTTATTTTGTAGGGAACTGGCGCACTAAACTTTTTTTTCCTACCAGGTAAAAACTTGTTTTTGTTAATGGAGTCTGGTGGCTTTGATGAGAGCAATTACTGTCTTAGCATTTCATTTTCACAAAACAAGGCAGGTTGTCAAGTGTTGCCGCAGAATTTTAATTATCTTTAAACTTCAGGTTGGTGTTAATTTTTTTGACCGGTCCTTGTGTCTTTCTGCATGTTAGAGAGAGCTTTGAAAGTGAGCAGATCTAACCACTACTGTCTAATTCTAGATATCTTTTCTCATATATAGCAATGTATTTATTTTTAATTATCCAACCCTAGCTTTCCCTCAAACAGAACCAAATGTCTCATGTCATTGCTGCATTGATCATCTTCCATCTCAGACCTCCAACTAGTGCCTTACCTCTTCATCCCTTGCAAAACCTTCTAGGAGTAACCCTTGAACCCTTGAATACTTAGTGACAATGGTCTCCGCCTCTCCAGCTACCCCTGGAAAAATTATTGTAACGCCTATCAAACCACATCTATACTGATGTATCAAAACTCATCATTAAAAGTACAGGGGAGCTCATCAAACTGGAGCTAAATGCTGAAGCTGTAATGTGACATGGCAGATAGGAAAGACTCCAGCCTAACCGTGACCTTGCATTGGACAAGTTGAACGCGATGGATGGATATGTCCAACGCCACTTTGGAACACAACATCGAGTTTCTTTTAGTACAATAATAGGTGATCCCGCTCTTTTGTGCATGATGCAAGATCAGATTTGTGATTAAGCTTCTTCAGAACTTCTCATGAAAATACCGAACATCTAAACCGGGCTTAGAAACATCTAGATGAGTGCCTCTTTAAGCTCCGCGCTTTTCTCTAATCAATGCTCGCACAAGTAGCCGGTTAATCCTTTCACTGAGCTCCTCAAATAGTCAATAAAGACAGAGTGCAGAGAAGAAGACCCAAAAGTGTGGCAACAACAAAGAACGTAGAAGTCTTTTTTGTTGCCTGTCTTTAGACGGTTGTTGACATTGTTTGTAAGATGAGCATTCGAGGGTGAAACTGAAGAGAGCGAATTTAAGTGACAGTGAGACAGCATGTTGAAATTGTACGTCTCTAGAAATAGTGCGGTGCCCTCGATCTCTCACACTGCTGTCTAGTTTCATTTATGTGTGTGTGTCTGGGGAGGTGTGTGACCTTGAGGTAACGAGGTCCATTCAGATGCTGATTGCTGGCGACTCTGCTGGTGATGCCACGAATTGATTGGCTGCAGAACCTGGAAAATTTTTCACCACCTAATCCAAATCGCTCTCCTTTTTTTTGTCTCGGTGCCTTTGTCTCCGCTCTGTCCCTCTCTTCTTGGCCTTGCAGTCCATTCTCGAAGTGGATTTGATTTGCTTATCTGCGGATAAGCCACTGCTGCTGTGCGCACGTTTGTGTGTGTCAGTGTGAGTCACTCTGCTGATTGCACCTGTTAAAAGTCTTGCCAACCTCGTTGCTTAACTGTCCTAGTCATTACAACAGTGGCAGTAAAGGTCTATCCACATTCATTTGCATTTTACAGTTACTGTTTGTGCCTGTGTGAATATGTGAAGAAAATCTGAACTGATGTCAAAGTGTGTGTGTGTCTGTGTGTGTGTGTGCAGCCACTCAGGCTGGCGGGAACAGTGACTATTCTTTTCCTCATAATAGCAGTAAAGGTTCATTCCAGCTACTCCACATTGTCTATAGCTGCAATTTGCATGCATGTGAATGTTTAATTGTCTGTGCAACAGTAAAAATATGAAAGCTCCCTCTCCACCCACACACACTCTCTCTCTCACACACACACGCACAGACACACAAAAGCAGTTAACCCCCCTCCCATTGCATAATTACAGCAGGGAAGTTTTTTGCTGCTTCTTTATTAACAGGTTTATGAGGATTACGAGCAGAGATGCATGTTCTGGTTCCCGGTATCTGGGGGGATTTAGTGGTAGAACAAAGTTTTAAACACTGAGCAAACATTATTAATAGATACTGAGAAAAATATATCGAGCTCTGTGCTGCCCACCCTGTCACTGCAGCAAAATAAGCAGCTGCAGGACCGTGTTTGCTGAAATGGTGCTACACTTATTAACAAGAATACACCGTGTAGAAAAGCCCGTGGTTGCATACGTTCTGTTTACTTTTGCATTGGCGTGGAGCTGATTGCTGTGCTGTGCAGTAACTGTTAATTGGCTGCTAAAGACAGAAACCGTTTCAGGATTCACAGACAACTGCCTGCACCTTGGTGAAGATATAATAGTGTTGGAGCAATAAATGAGGCGCTTGATAGCGTGCCGCATATTAGCAATATGCAATCAGATTCGTTACTTTCTCTTCTAATATAAGTGAAAAGCTTTTGATGTAAAGTAAATGCAAAATTATCATAACTAGGAGAATGTAACTACTTATGGAAGCTCAGGGCATTGCTGCCTCAGGACAACAAAGGTCTTGGGTTCAAAGTGAGGTCACTATTTGGACTCTTTATGCAGACTGTGTGCTGTTTCCTCCGGGAGCTCTGGTTTCTCCCACCATCTAAAACATGTTAACTCGTCCATCATTGTGCCCTTGATCAAGGCACCGTCTGACAGCTGGAATTTGTCCCAGGGAGCTGCAGATGGTGGCTGCCCACTGCTCCTAATGCTCAGGATGGGTTAAATACAGAAAAAACGATTCGACATTTAATCCAGAAACCGAGGAAGTAAGGCACCATCATTCTCTGTTGTGTAAGATGTATTTCAGGACATGTAGATCACTTATGATTTATTGTAGGAGTAGGAGGAAGAAGATGCAAAGAAAGAGTAGAATGAGATTTGTACAAAAAATCTTGTTCTGGGTCTAAAATGTTTGTTTTTTCTGCACCAGTCTGAGAAAAACAGTCTTTTTTCCAGACGTCTTATTAAAATCATTATGATTATGTCTTCAAAGATTTGTGTGCATGATTTCTAGTTTGAAGCTTGGGTGGTGCGGTGGTTAGCACAGTCAACTTTAAGCAAGAAGGTTCTTTGTGTGCTCCGGCTTCCTCCCAATATCCGAAGACATGCATGAAATGATGCCAATTTAGAAATGGTGATCTTAAATTGTCCCTATGTGTGAATGGTTCCCTGTTTTAGCTCTACCACAGACTGGTGACTAGGTGTACCCTACCTCTTGCCCTCTGCCAGCTGGGATAGACTGCAGCCCCCAAAATGACCCTGAATTGGATAAGTGGAAGAAGCTGCAAGCGCGTTGAATCTATGTAGAGCCTACGATGCAGCCTACACAAGTGGCTGACCCCATTGGCAGCATTTATACTTGTGCACAGTGTGCCTCAGACAAATCAACAAGAATGTGCATGACAGATTAGTCATAGCGTGGTCACGGCATTTTTTATGTATGTATGTGATAATGAAAGGGTTTGTGGTTATGATGTATTTAAAACAGAATGGTAAATGGCCTGTATTTGTATAGCACTTTTCTAGTCCCTAAGGACCCCAAAGCACTTTACATATCCAGTCATCCACCCATTCACACACAGGTGATGGCAAGCTACGTTGTAGCCACAGCCACCCTGGGGCGCACTGACAGAGGCGAGGCTGCCGGACACTGGCGCCACCGGGCCCTCTGACCACCACCAGTAGGCAACGGGTGAAGTGTCTTGCCCAAGGACACAACGACCGAGACTGTCCAAGCCGGGGCTCGAACCGGCAACCTTCCGATTACAAGGCGAACTCCCAACTCTTGAGCCACGATCGCCCCGTATAAAGAAGTATAATTCCACTATATATTATTTTTTTGGGGGATTTTTGTGTCTAAAGGATGATGTTAAAGCAATAAATGCTATTTATTAAGACTTCCTTCCAACATTTTGGCTTTTTTAACGGAATCCAAAAGTTTCGCAAACTGGTATCTTTGTTTTGGATGGGAGTCTGTTTATGGTGCATGGAAACCAATGTTTATTTGCTTTAGCGCCACTGAGCTTATTTATTTACAACATTATTCACTGTGTATTGTTAATATTAATGTCAGTACCACTATACTGCCTCACCCGTACTAAAAAGAAATCATTACACAAAACTTACTAGGAGTAATTGTTTTTGTTTTTATTAGGATATCTATTGTTTGTATGGCAACTTAGCTTCAGCCTGTTATTGTAATCCCCACTTAACAGCATAATTTATGAGGAAACCCCTGTAATCTAATTGATTTAGTTAATGTTTTCCTTGTGAATAATCTGCTAACACTACTCTCTGGTTTCTCCTATCTGGCTCACACACGCTCAGCGCACAAACACACATTCTAAGAGCATCACCCACTCATTTCATACCCATAATGATAATGATAATAACTTTCCCTATCCCATTAATCACTGTGGTAATGCCACAGCAGAACAGCAGCAGAGGCCTGTTCTCTCTCTAGCCCCACTCTCGTTTTGTTTTGTCCCTCCTTCTGATAATCCCTTCTTTTATATTTATATGACCTCCGATATCAGGTTGGCTCTTTTTGCACCGTACTCAAGATAAGTGCTGTCCTCTTCATTGTTTAGTATTAGCGGCAAAATCTTGCAACAGTAAATGAAGAGGTTTTCAGTGTGTCACACAGCAGATGAAGATGCTTTGTGAATCTTTAAAATGACTGAGGGTAGACAGAGGTGCATAAATATG
Source organism: Rhamphochromis longiceps (assembly GCF_057381845.1). Classification (NCBI taxonomy): domain Eukaryota; kingdom Metazoa; phylum Chordata; class Actinopteri; order Cichliformes; family Cichlidae; genus Rhamphochromis; species Rhamphochromis longiceps. The sequence continues at coordinate 52,772,527 of NC_140559.1, read as the reverse complement.
AACCTTTGCGGCTGCCTGAGATGTCTAACTGTAGCAATAACTATTATATTTATTCATCTTTTAAATAAGAATGAATCCTGCACAGGCTGATTACTCAAACCAGATGAATTAGAGTAATGTGTCAGCATACAAGAGTACTTTTTGGTGAAAATTTACAGATTGTAATGGTTTCGCAGGGTAAAATGGCTCTAGAGCATCACCTATGCGTGGTTAAATGAAGTCCTATGATCACTTAGTTTGAGCTATATGAATAAAATTTGGTGCACATGTGTAACATAGCAAAACGAGCAAAAAAGTCTGGGGTTCATAGACCCAAACCCAAGAGGAAGTCCGCTGTTTTGAATTGACGTTGACATGTTCGTGCCGATTGTCATTTTCAGGTGCTGTACCTTTGCGAACTCCTCCTAGAGATGTTATCAGATCAACTTCATATTTGGTCAGTCTTAACTACAGACTTGGGCAACATTAAATTGCCGAGTTTTCGTCATAGGGCGTGGCTGTGATGCCATCATTCGCCATGAAATTTTTATTTGTTCTTATTCCCACATACATTGTCCAATCTGGACCAAACTTCTCACATGTGATAAGGCTCCACCCCTGAACACATTGCAACTGCCATATTTGACACTGGTGACAGCGCCACCTAGTGGGAACAGGAAATGTTATGTTTTACACTTTGGGGTACAGTGTAGAGGTGAGTGACCCCAGCAACATCAAATTTGTCCCGGAAACTCTTAAGGAGCTGGTCTTGGGTTACACTGAAAACTGTAAATTTTCATCAAAGGGTGTGACCTTGGTGGGGATGGCGAATTTAAATGTTGCAACATGAAGAACGAAATTGCTTTAACTCATAAGAAATCCAGTCCAATCTCTGCCAAACTTCACAGGCGTGATAAGAGTCCCGCCCTAAACACATTGATATGCCCAATGTCAGGAATAGTAAGAGCACCACCTAGTGGGAACAGGAAATGTCATGTCTTATACTTTGATGTACTGCTCCTCACGGGTTGAGCCCACCCACCTAAAAAGCAGTGAAAATTAACATCAGTCCCTCATGATGCTTCAGTGTGAACATTGTGAGTTTTGAGGGGCTTGGAAAACTCAAAAGGTAGCGATCCAAATGGAGGAGCAGAGGAGTTTGCGGCATTTAAGCAGCCCTTTGCTGCCCAATCCGACCGGGCTAAAGCTATTACAAAAGCTATTGGGGTGTTTAGCTGCAGACGGGAGGCCGTATGTGCCGTTGTGCAAAACAAGGGGTTTAAACTGTGATGAAACATGCTTGAGCCACGCAATGATATCCCGTTGCGCGTCCACTTCAGTGTGGCAAGATCGTTCCAAGCATGTATGAGCAGGAGAAGTTTAAAGTTATGGCTGAACTGTCCCAGGCATCTTCTGTTGCCCTAACTACAAATGGGTGGACCTCCATGGCAACGGAAAGCCATGTGACCGTGACGTTATATCACAGTGGAGTGGTCAATACAAAGCCCTGTACTGCCCTATAGATTACATTAGATTATTTATCCCTCGGGTGGGTTCCTCCGGGAAATTCAGTTTCCAGTAGCACAGCACCGACAGAAGTTGCAGAATGTGAGCAGAAATATACCATATATACACATATATAAATACAGAGTATACAAAAGGGATAAATAGGAATAAGAATACAAGGGAACGGCACATTTCAAGTATTGTGAGTCTATTACACCGTTGGATATTAACAAAAACTATTGCACAGTGAAAAGGCACTACAGCTTACTTGTCCTCCCCCTCCTTTGTCCCCGTTTCCCCTCCATCTCCCCTCCAGAGAGGAGTTAAACAGTTTTATGGCGTGTGGGACAAAGGAGTTTTTAAGTCTGCTGGTCCTTGACTTTGGGAGAAGCAACCTCTCACTGAACAGACTCCTCTGGTTGTTTATGGCCGTGTGCAGAGGATGCCCAGCATGGTCCATAATGTCCACATTGCACCTTAATTTGTTTTTATATAAGTGTGTGGAATGAGTCTTCAGTTGAATGTTTTTTAATAGGCAAAAAATACCTAAATAAGTAAATGGCGAGTCGAATTTTTGTCTTCTTTTTCTATTTTTGCTGATCCGAAAATTGATCCGATCCGTGACTTAAAACCGTGATCCAATCCGAACCGTGAGATTTTTGATCCGTTGCACCACTAATTCTTTTAGATGCTTTTTTTTTTTGTCAAAAGCACATATATTTTTTTAGAAATCAAGGATAGGCTTTCAGTAGTGCATGAAGTTATCTGCAAGCTACTTTGCAACCCACCTCCATTCTACCTCTACCTTTCTTGTTGTGTCCTTCTTAGCTGTCATATCAGTCTTCGGTGATACCTGTATATTTGTTTGTAGGGTCTTGCTGCTTTTCTCGCCATGTCAGACTTTCCATGCATGAACATGACAGAGCAGGAAAATCCCAGAAAAGAGACATAAATGCTTTTTATAAACTACTATGAGAGAAATTTCCCTTAGATTAATCTTGATGGTCCTGCCTGAAAGGAAGGTTTTGTATATAATTTTGGTCTCCCTGGGTCGTTTTCTGTGACCTTTTTTGTAGGTGAAGCCTAAAGGTCCTCCTTATTCCCAGAGTCCCAGTGCCAGTGCGTGATAGTCCCATTCAATAGTCCATCCAAGCACGACAGCAAAGAGTAAGAGGTTTCATGATAGAAGGAAAGAGGGGAAAAAATAGATGTCTATATATAGAAACTGAAAAGTGACAACTAGAAGCATGAAGAGTGTGGAAAATGGCTGCCTTACAGCACATGGTGCTGTTGCCACAGTGACTAATGGGATAACAAACTTATTCTGGCCACATGGGTTGAAGAAAGTCACTCATTCTTTGAGTATGTAAAAGAAGTAGAGGGAGTAAAATCACATCTCAGTGTGATGTTCAAATAAATGTACTGTGTGTATGGATGTATACTGACAGGTATTCTTTATATATGTGTGTGTGTGTGTGTGTGTGTGTGTGTGTGTGTGTGTGTGTGTGTGTGTGTGTGTGTGTGTGTGTGTGTGTGTGTGTGTGTGTATCTGTGTGTGTGTGTGTGTGTGTGGATGCATCCTCCAGTACTCAGGGATATGAGAGAGATCAGGAGGGATTAATGCAGCTACCAATAACTGCTCTTGCGGTTGCTTTCTCTCTCCTCTTCATCCTCATCTTCCCATTGACAATTACACATACATGCACAAGCAAATGACCCGTGTCCCTTTCTGTCTCTTTCTGCATCCTCTAAGCTCACAGTGACAAGAGGATTTTCTTTACACTTTTTATTAAAACTGTTGTTTACTTGCATGAAAGAGTGTCAGGCTAAGATGGGGGGAAAGGGGGACTGCATGCAAAGAAATACACAGAGTTACCAGACAAGGGTGTGAGTCAGAAGGAAAGAAGCATGAATGAAATGAAAGAAAAAAATTGGATGAGTAATGTCGTAGGTAATGACAAACACAGACTGCAAAAGAGAAGATCAGGAGGTGAGCAGAGGTAAAAGAAAGACGCAGGGGAGGAAGTGATTAGGAAGGACGGAAAAGAAAGGAAGAAGCAAACAAGACCAACTTGCATCTGTGCAGTGGTAACATTTTCACTGTGACTGACACACACACACAAACCACATCTGGATTTTGTTGTCAAACTGTGCCACAAGTTCTAATCTAACAGAATCCAGTTCTAATGCTAAAAAATCAGAAATGAGCAGTGTTATAAACACTACATAGTGTTTAGTAATTTAATTTTCTCTCCCGATATAGCGGTAATCACTGGACCTTTATCAAGTGCAGTGTTAAATCCAAGATTTTTTGGATGAGCTGTTTTTGTATTTTGGCTAAAACTCAAACTGCCTGCTCAAGCAGTAAAGAGAGGAACACGCATACAGACACCTATGTTGGTTTGGTTGTTTCTATGGGGACATTCATTGCAATTAATGCATTCCCAAGCCTCTTACCGTTATGTAACCATACAACTAAATGCCAAAACTGCCAAAACTTTCAAACAAGCCTGTGAAAAGAATGGGAGTTAATCGAGAGGTTTGATTATTGGAATTTTTGCGATCCACAATCAGCCCGTTCTACAAGGCCACATTTTCAGCAGGCACATTTAATGAGTCAATCCATGTATCTGTCCTCTTTTCAAAGCAATAAGAGACCAGAGGAAGCAATAATTCTAATTATTTTAAACTGAAGCAGCAAAAATAACCTGGGTTACACTTTTCTTAAGAGACACTGTAATTAGTCAAATGTAAGACCAGGGAATTAAACCAACCAACAGTGGCAAAGGAGGGGTAGGAGGTCTAGGCAGGGTGGCACATACCTCTTCAGTGAAGTATGTGAAAATCCCCTAAATTAAATGGAAGGGTTTTCATTTCACCACCATCCAACCAACTTGCTATTAATTTAATAAAAAATTCAGCAAGAAAAAACACCAAGATTAAGTGAGGGTCATCGAAGAAAATCTACTGAGAATGAAAACACTCAGCCTGCGAGCTGTGTATAAATATTAAATGGTATTTGTGCAAGCTAAACAGTAATGCAAATGTCTTAAAACACATCTGGTAGTCTTTAGAGGTGGGAAGTAACAAAAAACAAGTACTTTGTTACTTCTATTTTGTCACTGTACTTTGTCACACTTAAAATAAGACTCAATTAGCTACAGAGTAACATTTCAGTGAGATATAGTAACTTGTTTTTAGACAGTACATCTTGGATCTGGAGAATTTTCACTTCTTCTATTGGCAGATTTTTTTTCACTTAATACTTAATAAGATACTTTTGCTTGAAATAAGGGGGGGAAAGCTGCCAATCTGCCAATGAAAATTATGATATGAGATATTTTGACTAGATATTAGATATTAAATATTAAATATTTAAGTAAGTATTTATATTTAAGTATTTATATTTAAGTATTTATATTTAAATAAGATATTAAATACTTGGTAAGATTTTGAGTTTTTGCTGTGTATTTGTAGTCTACAGCTCTGATGTTATATTCAAAATGGCCCCAGTCAGAGATGGGAAAAGTCATGTTGTTTTCTCTTATGGTCGCTGCTTAATGTGTTTTACCAGAGAGCAAAAAGCCCAGTAGACTTTTGACCACTAGCCACAAAATTTAAAATTCACATTAAGCTAATTCTCCTTGAAGACATTCATCTCATTTATTCATTTTAATGGAGTTAGTTTGTTCACTCATCTAAAACCGCAAAAAAAAAGAAAAAAAAAAAAGTTGAACCCGCCTCAGCTTTTAATGCAGCTTCATATCAGCATGTGCTCAGTTGGGCATGTAGATAAGACAAGCTAAAGTAAGCTAAGCTAAACTAAGATAAGATAAGACAGAAAACATGTAAGCATGTATTCTTAGTGACACACTTTGTAAAATGAACACCATTTATTCTAACCTTTTATATCTATATGGCAAAAAAAAGCATCTTATTGTAACTCTGCATTTTGCTGCTGCTTTCTTTTATAAAGAAGGAAGCGCTTTAAAAAACATTGTCAAATCTGTTGATTAGGAATAGTTTCCCGTGATTAAAAACAGAGAAAAGTTCATTAGATTAACTATTATAAACTATTATATTACATTATAAGTATTTAAAACTATTGACTATTGCAATAAACAATTTTGCACCTCTTAAATTCCCACTGTTATCCAATGCTGTCCAAACTACCAGGCACCAGCACCATTCAGTAAATGTTTGTATACAGTAGCTCAGCAAGTAATATCTAATGTGTTATATTTTGTCAAAGGCACTGACCGGCATCTCATAGCATAAGAAATCCTTTGGTGCTCTTTGCTATGACTCTATGATGAGTTATTGTTTTGCAGGGACATATTTTGGCAAAAGAAAGTTTCAAACTCAGCGCTCTCGAATGGGAGAGCAACCCCCGTCTGACTCTTTTATATTATGATGATTTAAGTTTCAGTTTAACCTCAAGTTTAGTCCTTCCTATATTTCTGAGTGTTTTGGGTTTCCCACGTTATGGTTATTTCTCTGTGAGGTTCCTCTTGTGTCTTTGTCTCACCCCGTGTCGCCTGTGTGACTCTGTCGTGTCATTGTGTTTCTCAGTTCTCTCATCCAGGTCTCACGTTCTGGCTTCTCTGTGTTTTGTGTTTTAACTTTGTTTTAATTTGCCCAGTTTGGTTAGTTAGTCAAGTCTTGGTTTTTTGTTTTGCCTTCTATTTGTATTATCATCCAGCCTTTGATAAACAGTTCGCTTTTTGTTCAACATCACTCTCGCCTTCAGGCGTCTGCGTTTGGGTCCACCTCCTCTCTCCGGCAGATCGTGACACTTGTAAAATTCCTCCTAGACCTTAATGCAGACCTCTTTAAAATTTGCATACAATACTGCGAAGGCCCATGTGTTAAGTCACCAGTCCTGGCTCTAGGATGAGGATGCATTGCCTCATTAACTACACTGGTAGTTATACAGTTAGAATTACAGTGAAAGATGTTAACTCTCCTTGTGATATCTGTATTTGCATTTCACTTAAAAAGTCATCTATGGAGCAAAAAAAGTTAGAAAATCACAGCTGCATATTATTACTTTTTGCATGCTGCTTGATTAGCTACACACGCTCACACACGATACTGAATATGCATGGCCACCTCTGCCACTGGCAAAAATCAGCCTTATTTATGCATTCAAACAAATTAATTTCCTCCGAAGTTCTTCAGTGCTTCTCGCATCTGACACACACAACGTAGGACAACGAACTAACTTTAAAAACGTCCACAAACACCCAAATGGACATAGAAGTCCCCCACACAGCAAGCATAATCATATCATGCATCATCTTTTCTTGTATTAATGTCACAGCCCATTAAAACCATTTTAAGCTTATTTGGCTCATGTTCATGCCTACACAAAGTTTCACATGTTACGCAGCAAAGCGAAAAGGGAACCGATAGTGAGGAAGGAAACAGAAAGTGAGAACTTGGACTGCAGGCCCATATCTTTCTAGTCTACGCAGTCTTATGTGGCATAACAACATGTAACAGCAAGAGTTGGACCACAATAAAAACTACAACAAACAAAATTAAATATAAAGGAAAAGGAAGAGAGTGGAGATGTTTTGCCACTTCAGGCAGGATAGTATTAACCGACACTGACTCGATACCCTGTGGTGAGATTTGTACGGTGCTCTTTTTTTGGCAGTACAAAAAATGCCAAGATTGCTCTACCCATGAACTTCATTTCACCTTCTCCAGTTTCCTAAATTATTCAGAGGCCAAAAAAAAAAAACCCCACTTACCATAAAGCCACATGACAAAAACAGGAACTGTTTTTAAATTCATATCACTACTTTTTTGACAGATAAAGCAAGCAGAATAAATGTAAGAGTAAAGGAGAAAGAGAGAAGTTGTACCAAGAGCCATGGGATTGCACGTGAGCTTGCTTTGTCTCTGATTAACCTTTTGACCTCAGCCATAGGCGCAATTGCTATAAATCACGACATCTCACACTGATATATGTACAAGAACATCTCTCCAATTTGTGTCAGCTTATGGGTCTCATGAGTGTGCCAGTGTGAGCGCAGGTATTAGTTACATTGTGGGGACCTGAATGTGTTTGTCTCATTCTGGGGACTCATCTTTAACGGGGACAAAAGCCAAGCACCCATAGTACAAACCATTAAATTCTAAGGTGAAGACATGTTTCAAGGTTCAGGACGAATAGATTTCAGTTAAGGTTAAGTTAAGTAGACATGGTTCAGGTTCAAGCAGCTCAACAGACAATGAATATAAGTCAATGTAATGTCCTCTGAAGTCATGAAAACAAGATTGTGTGTTTAAAAGTGTGCGTTTGTCCTCAGGGTGATGGATAAGCCTAAGGCCGCTCGATGTTGAGCACACTCCTGTAAGGAGAAACATTGAGTGACCAGACGAGTACTGACCACACACACATGCACACCCTTAGCGACTTACTAACAAACTCTCCTGAACGCCTGCAGCTGTTGGCCTGTGAAGTATTTGGGCAGATAAACTTCAAAGATAAACGCGTCTCCATCTGCATTTGATTTTAAAAATACATATTCAGTGTTTGTCGTTTTGCTGAGATCCCGCTTCAAGAAATAATTGGCTAACCGTTTACACCTTTTTCACATTACAGGTCTGTAGTGACCTGCCTTCAGATATTCACTGTTACAAGTTTTCGTGTCATTCTCCTCAACTGAAGGCGGGTGAGGAATAGGTAAGATCCGGTGGGATGCATTTGTGAGCATTGCAAATACTTTTGATGCAGCATTTCTCTCTGTGGATGCACCGTCCTCAATCACAGCTACAGTTCCTCCGATCCGAGCTTGAATCATACATTTATTTTATAAATGCATTGAGTTGAATATAACACTGCAAAACCCAGAATATGGATTTAATGGCTAGCTTCCAGTCATTATCCTCTTTGGAAATACAGATACACGGACACACGGATCTTTAATCCAAAGCTCGCTGAAGCATGTGCAACACTTTACGGTGACTTATAAAGTTATTTAGAGGCTTCCTGTGTCCCTTATTTCCATTCAGCGTGCATTACTATCACTTTAAAATCTGCACCATGCTCTGGAGAATGTGGAGCACTTTACAACATTCTCTAACATGCTTGGACAGCTGTATCCATGGCCCAGTAGGGCACATTCACTATTGCCCTTAGATCTGCCTAATTATGCATCCCATGAGCTCTTCAGCCACTCGATAGCTGTAATCTCGGAGCCAGACACACTCTGCTTCTCTTTCTCCACGACTTTCTACATCTCTTTTCATCTCCTCTCCTCATTTCTTGGGTTATCATCTTTATTACCCTGCACGCTTTTCTGCTTTCTCCTCTTCCGTTCCACCCCCCTGCTCCCCACTTGCGTCATCCTCATCTTACGTTTAATCTTGTCCTTACCGAGAAACCAAGCTGTTCTAGCAACATGTCCCTCAGGCCAATGTGACCACTACCTCCTGGGTTCGCCTCTCGGTCTTATTGCATACTTCCCCGTCTTGCCACGTCACCCCTCCACCCTGCCGCCAAACCCCCTCTACCTCTTTCCCTGCAAGCCTTGAACTTGACTCAGCCAATAATCAGTCATGCATGCATTTTATTTTTCACACAAACACAATATTTACACAGCACCCATTTACACCCAGTAAACTCTGGCGCACAGCACAGCACGGCACCAGTTAATTTGCAGAGTTCAATCCATGCACATACAACCATAAACACAAATACTCTAAAGAAATAGACCAAGTTATGGTGGATTCTTCTTGCTCTCTGTCATTCTTTGTGAAGAAGTGAGGACACTTTTGTTTGAGACAAAATGAAAGAATAGATTCAAGAGGTGAAAAAGATTGTGAAAAGTGAGATTCAATAATATTAGCATTGGTTTGTATATAACTCCATTTTTGGAGAATGCACAAACGTGAAGTTCAGACTGAAAGGAGATACAGTCAGCAATGCCAGAAAGATCTGCAACAAAGTCTTAAGGCTTATCAGATTTAAGAAAATATCTGAAAATTGCTCTGTTTTTATATTCAGTCCTAATGAAGATAAAGGCAGATTTATCCTAACTAACTAACCAACTCCAGATCTTTTGAACAAAAACCTACCAGGAGGTCTCATTCTGCACGATAAGGCTTCTTCTGAAGTTATATATGATTAGTATCCACATCCATTTTTTCTTTTAAACGTATAATTAAAATCTTATAGTCTTACGCCCCCCTTAACACTCAAGTAGTTAAGGTGCAGATAGATGTCGCTAACTGTGACCCCAACCTTTAAACAGCACTGTGGTTTAGCTTTACGTTGACATCATTCATGGTAGGGCGACTTTGTTGATAGCGATAGAAACTGAGTTCAGTATATAAATTGCATGCTTAACAATAATTATACCTGCAAGCCTCAGGTCTGGCAAGAAAGAGAATGAAGCTGTTTATATGAACAGCGAGTAAAAGTTAATAACAAGGAGGATATGGACGAGACAAAGTCTGGAGGGGTGGCATAATAAAGGTAGCAAGAGATGAGAAGATAAAAATGCCCATCCTGACAAGTAATATTTCTATCTACATACCACACATCGGCTTTCTTTCTAACCTTCAAAACAGCACACACCACAGCCGTGCCATAAAACCAAGACATGACCTGGGATTTAAAGGGAGATAGCAAATAGAGAATGCAATGAAATGCATATTTGCAGTCCTCAGAGAGTACATAAATCTGGGTCTAGCCACTTCTGTGTTGTATTTGTATAAAGCTTTTATCTGAAAGAGCAGCAACATATTAAAGTACTGCCACACAACCCTCACATTTCAGCAAAGCACCTTTTCTCACGGCTGCTTTTGATGACATACCACTTTGGCTCATTATTTAAACAAAATATTATGTGGTGTGTTTAGCTGGGGTTGTGTTAGCTATGTCAAAATAAGGAATTTTAGAACTGAAGAGAAGGGGAGCTTGACACCAGTACAGCCGGTTGAATCAAATGTCGTTTGTTCCTAACACAGCAGTGTCTGTGTCCGTCCGTGTGCATATGCATCTATTTGTTGTGATGTGCTCTGTCAAAAAAGGCAGATCAACAAAAGACAGCTGATGCGAATCGACAATCATAGTCAATTGTCTCGCTGCTTCCATTAAAGCGGGCTGAAGCTTGTGACGTGCTTTAGAGAGGGTGTGAACACGAAAGCTGTCTGCCTTCATCTAATCTTCCAGTCTCTCTACTTAAAGCTGGTTAATTTGTCCATCCCTGTGGTTTGATTTTGTCCTCTGATAGTTAAGCGGCAAAAAGAACGAACAACAGGTGTATCTGCTTAGATCTGTCTGATTGTAGTATAGAACAGGAACTGTGTTGTTTGCTTGTTTCAAATTGTAGATTGTAGAATTGTATCGCTAAAAGAGTTGACCCGGTTGCAAATTATTGCATGAAGACGATGGTCATGGCAGTGTAACTCTGGCTTGGGTGTAAGGCAGGTCATCCGCTAACCACAAGGTTGGTAGTTCAATCCATGGATGGATATAGCTTCCGGTTCTGAAAAGTGAGATTTATATAAAATTTCCTAATGGCCAGAAGGGGGCGACTTCATTGGCTGCAAAAAGAAGTCGTGTAGAAGTCAAGGAGAAAATGGCTTTGGTTCCTTTCATCCATCAGTAAACACTTTCTTGACTGGTTTATGATCTCTGTTACTAGTTTGAAGTCTTACTCAGTGCAACATGATGTTCATTTTATACATTTTGTGCCCACTTGGAGTAAAATAAATGATAAAGAGGTCACTACCATTTGTTTTCTCAGTCAGATCCACCCGTTGCTCATTATGTCTGGTTTCAAGATCTCAGATGTGACAGAAAAATGTTCAGCTTCTAAAAGAGGACTGCACAAAGCAGTGGGCGATGTTACAGTGTTTACAGTCACCTTTAAAATTTTGTGGTTACACCTGATTGTATCAACTCTTTGTATGTACGAAGGCAGGCTGTACACCTCACCCCTGGCGTCGTTGCCCACCTCTCAATTTTAAATACACGTAGACATTGAGGGCTATCAGGAGGGGCTATGCGCTTACCTGCTGCTCTCTGGCAGGTAGCTCCATGCCCTCCTGGGTTTTAAATGCACCTTGGAACACACATGCATCAACACTACATATGAGCGGGCGGAGGGAGGTTTGGAGTCTTCTCACACCCCCAGTGTGCAAACACTGAATGGCATTTAATGAAAAATGTAGGCCATGTAGTCCTTTCATCCTTGTAATTGCAGTGGCGTCCAATTGTTGCAACAAGCATCAAACAATGATCAAATTTACTGGTATTTTCACACATTCCTAAGTTCACACGAACACCTGTCGGCTTGAGTGAAAGCAGAAAAAGACATTTGGCAGGAGTGTGTCTGTGCTTGTGTGTGAATCAGTGCAGCCGAGTATTTGTCTCTGTGCCAGTGCATGTGTTGATATTCTAATTTACACACACATGCATTGCTTTTATGTCAGAAGAGGTCGTTTTGTGTGTGTGATAAGTCAGAATGATTCAGTTCTTACACGGAGAAGTCTTGAGGGAATAAGGAACAAATGCAGCACAAACACAAGCACCAGGGTTAAGAAGTCATTCGGAGCCTTGGACTTGGCCTCGAGCCTCGAGGAAAATCCGACTAACACAATAAAAATGCGATTTTTCCTCTGCTTATACTCCAGTAATTTGTATTAGTTCTTACGAACAAAGCCCCTTGTAATAAACATTAAGTGGACAACTTTTGGGAAAACAAACAATAAATGTGTTTTTTCCTGGTGTAATAAAGATGACTGAGGGTTACATGTTCTTAGGGTCCTACTTTAGTTGGTACAATCTCCTATTATTCTGCTCATCTTTCCTTTTCTCATCTGTGTGCCGACATCTCTGTTTGCACATTATCACTTAAAGGTTGCTCCTTTAAGGAGAGACATCTAAGGCAAGAAGAGGGGTCCCTATTTGCCTCCAACTCTCTCAACAACACCAACGACCAGGACAAGGGACCACGACCTTCCCCAGTCCCCCAAACCCCTGACAGGCCATCACCCTCCTCCCCCTCCCTTTCTCCCTCCTCCCCACACCTGAAATTCACTGAGGAGATGATGGAGCGGGTCAATGCTGGGCTCAGATCTACCCCCCGTCCCAATCCCTTTTTGTCCCCCATAAACCCCCCACCAGAGCGGACAAAGGTTCGCCATCGAGCCCCACCCTCAACAGAGCAATCGAAGTCACATTGCCCAGCCTCGCCCCCCTTAGTTCCTCTTCATGCCCTGTCTCCGCAGTCTGATGTGTGATGTGTGGAGGGTCCGGGCTGTGATGACTTTTCCCAGGAGAAGCTGGGACCCTGTTTACTAGAAGGTTTTAAAATTTCTGTACTTTTAGGTGACAGGAGACATGTGGCCTGGTCAAAACACAGAGAGCTGCACTCTAAAAGATCTTTAAACATAGTAAACATACCTTGTGTGCCACAGACTGCTCCCAAACATGAGGGGACAAGTAATACCTCTAAAACACTTAAGTTGGCTTTATTAAACATTAGATCTCTAGCTGGGAAAACATTTTTAATTAATGATTTAATCACTGAGCACAGCCTTGATTTTATGTTTTTAACTGAAACTTGGTTGGACCAAAGTAACAGTGGAGCTGTTCTCATCGAGACGACCCCTCCTAACTACAGTTTTATCAGTGAGGTCAGGGCGAGCAGGAGAGGAGGAGGGGTTGCTGTCTTATTTAATGAATCATTTCAATGTAAGCAGCTATCTCCTGGAAGTTTTCAGTCTTTTGAATATGTGGCTTTACAGCTGAAGGCCCCATCCAAAGTTGTGTTTCTTAATGTTTACAGGCCTCCCAAATACTGCACAGACTTTTTTAATGACCTTAGTGAACTGCTGTCTGTGATCTGTGTTGATTTTGACTGTGTTATTATTGCTGGGGATTTTAACATTCATGTGGACAACCCTCAGGACAAAGGGACTAAAGACCTGAGTAACACTCTGGGCAACTTTGGGCTTACTCAGCATGTAACAGAGGCCACACATAATAGAGGACACACTCTTGACCTACTGATCTCCAAAGGCCTGAGCATTTCAAAGGTTACTGTGTCTGATGTGGGCCTGTCTGATCATTACTGTGTTTTCTTTGAAAGTAAAATCTCAGCCCACACAAATATATCAACAACAGTGATCACAAAACGGTGTATAACTGAACACAGTAGTGCAATTTTTAACCAGGTCTTCCCATTAACACCTGACCTGCCCAGAGGGTCAGTCAATGAGCTCGTCAATAGCTTCAATGCTAACATGTTAAATGTAATGGACACTATTGCTCCCATTAAGGTGAAGGTTATCTCTGGAAGGAAAAAGTCTCCATGGAGAAACTCCACACTAGTGAAAAATGAAAAAAGAGAGTGTAGGAAAGCTGAGCGCAGATGGAGAAAAACAAACCTCCAGGTTCATTATGACATTTATAAAGTGAAACTTCACAATTATAATTTACAACTGAGGAATGCAAGGAGGTCCTACTTCTCTGACATCATCACTAAAAACAGCCATAATGCTCGGGTCTTATTTTCTACAGTTGACAGGCTAACAAACCCTCCTGTGTCAGTGGCAGCTGAACTTCATTCGACCATGGCCTGCAATGACTTTGCCAAATTCTTCACTGAAAAAATCCAAAAAATTAGACAAGCAATTGGTACATCAACAGCAGATCCAGGATATGTACTGTGTCCACCAAAAAACTGTTTAAACACCATGAAACAGTTTCAACCTATTAACAGCAAAGACCTGGAGGACATCTTAGGTCAACTGAACTCCTCCTCCTGCTGTTTAGATGTCCTGCCAACAAGTTTTTTCAAAAAGGTCTCAAAGACTTTAGAGTCAGACCTGTTACAGATCGTCAACTTTTCTTTATTATCAGGTGTGTTTCCAGAATCACTAAAAACTGCTGTAATCAAACCTATACTGAAAAAGGACAATCTTGACAAGACACAAATGAACAACTACAGGCCGATCTCAAATCTCCCGTTTTTAAGTAAGATCATTGAAAAAGCAGTTTCCCAACAGCTCAGTTACTTCTTAAAACAGAATAATTGCTACGATGCCTTCCAGTCAGGTTTTAGACAGAACCACAGCACTGAAACCGCTCTGACAAAAGTGTTTAATGACATATGTCTGAATACAGACAGTGGAAAAATGTCAGTCCTAGTTTTACTGGATCTCAGTGCAGCATTTGATACAGTTGACCACAACATATTACTCAAACGACTGGAGAACTGGACAGGTCTTTCAGGAACTGTACTAAACTGGTTCAAAACATACGTAGAAAACAGGAAATACTTTGTATCAATAGGTAACTTCACATCTGAGCAGACAAGTATCACATGTGGAGTTCCCCAAGGTTCCATCTTGGGACCCCTTCTGTTTAACATCTACATGCTCCCACTGGCACAGATTATAAACAACAACAAAATAAACTATCACAGCTATGCAGATGACACACAAATATATATCACAATGTCACCAGGAGACCGAGGCCCTGTACAGGCTCTTGGTAAATGCATTGAGGAAATCAATGACTGGTTGTGCCACAATTTTCTCCAGCTAAACAAAAACAAAACTGAGGTAATAGTCTTTGGCGCCAAAGAAAAACGATTACAGGTCACCAGAGAACTTCAATCTATACATCTAAAAACCACAAACCAGGCGAGAAATTTGGGTGTAGTGATGGATGCAGACCTAAACTTAGAAAAACACATTAAGACAATAACAAAGTCAGCTTACTATCACCTCAAGAATATATCAAGGATAAAAGATCTGATGTCTCAACAGGACCTGGAAAAACTAGTCCATGCATTCATCTTTAGTAGGCTTGATTACTGTAACAGCATCTTTACAGGTCTACCTAAAAAATCAGTCAGACAACTACAGCTCATTCAGAACTCTGCTGCTCGAGTCCTCACTAAGACCAAAAAAGTGGACCACATCAGTCCAGCTCTGAGGTCTTTACACTGGCTGCCTGTCCGTCAGAGGATAGACTTTAAAGTTCTGATGCTGGCCTATAAAGCTCTGAATGGTTTAGGACCAAAATACATCAATGACCTCCTGACCCAGTATGAACCATCCAGATCCCTCAGGTCATCTGGATCCGGTCTTTTATCAGTTCCCAGAGTCAGAACCAGACACGGAGAAGCTGCATTCAGCTTTTATGCTCCTTATATCTGGAACAAACTCCCAGAAAGCCTCAGATCAGCTGAAACACTCAGTTTATTTAAATCCAGGTTGAAGACTCACCTGTTCTCAGCTGCATTTGAATAAAGCACCAAATCCACACTTTAAGCTTAAATTTCAAAACTTACATTTAACTACTGATTTTATCTACTGTTCTGATTTTATCTGTTTTGATTTTATATACTGTTGTTTGTTTGTTTGTTAATTAGTTAGTTAGTTTATTTGCTTGTTTTATTCAATTTTAAATCATGCTTTTTATTTGTTCTTGTTTCTAATGTCTCTGTAAAGCACTTTGAATCACCTTGTTGTTGAATTGTGCTATACAAATAAACTTGCCTTGCCTTGCCTTGCCTCCTTAAATTAGAAAGCATCTCGACTCAGCCCTGGAAAAGGCTAATAGCGTTTTTTAAAGTACAAAAGTACCTCAATACAAATTAGAAGAACCTTGACACAAATCGAGCTGGTAAGCTTCAGCTACGGCTACATAAAGCCACAGCCGTTTATTTCTACATTTAGCCCCTGCGTTTGTGTTTGTGAAAGCCCATTCAGAGGCTCTCACCAGACATATAGAGCTGAAATCTATAGAAGACTAAGGGGACTTTTTTACCCATAATTCCCTCCAGTACCAGTGTTTGCACCAGCATGAACTGTGTAGATATTTTAAGCTGTAACAGCTTTAGATTTGTTTACCGATCAGGATGATATAAAAGGAGCAGGGATGTTGAACTAAAAGGAGGTGTGAAAGAGCGGTTGAGCGGGGGATATTGAGAGGTGCTTGAGACGTGAAGTGGTGACAGTCCATGTGGGCAGAGAGAGAGAGAGACAGAGGACAACAGGACATTGACTTGGAGACATGAGGGTGCAGGAGGCGTGGGTGACTGACAACGAAGCTGAGAGGGAGATGGAAAAGGAGATCAAGCAAGTAAGAGAAAAACAGGAAATAAAGGATCAGAAATGAACTTTAGGGACCTTTTCAGCAGCAACGCGATGATTATGATTTAAAATGATCCAACTACTACTGTGAAAAATCTAGAAACAAAAATATACCACTCACTATTACGGAATAGAAATTTATCTTCATATTTTCATATGTTGTCAGAAATCGGTAGACCAGCTGCTGATGTGAGCTACTCCTGTTTGTGCTGTTGTTAGCCTGCTAGCTTATCTCCTGCCTGGAGGAGTTGGAAGTCCTAACATGCAATGAATGTGCATGCTTTTAACGTTGTAAACTTGGACCATTTAACATGGGAGGCTATGAGGATTGTCTCCGTTTATCACTGCCGCGTGGCTGTATGCCCACAGGTGAAAAGTCACATGCTGAAGGCTGGATTACTAACGAGCAAGGCAGGAAGTGCCCGAGAACTGAGAGCCTCCAGGGCTCTGGGCGCACGGCGTATTGCAACACAAAAGGACATTATGAAGCAGAAATGATAAAGGGAGTTAAATGATTTTGCACATGAATGTATACAGATCTGAACAGAGACTTTTATCTAAGCCTGTGAACAAATTTTAAAAAAGAAAAAGCTTTTTGTTGCTCCAGAGGGAGTGGTGTGAAGTCTGACAAACAGCCGCAAGGAGTCGGTGCTGAAGACTACAAGTAGAAACTGAAAAAAAGTTTGAGTGCACAAAAAAGTGAGCTTCCCCAATATCTCATCTCTGCTTGAGGCTATCAGCTCAAGGCTACGATAGGTTTTACATGCATAACACACCCGAATGAAACTGTCAGTGGTCAAAGTGTATTATGGGTAATGCATGAACTTTGTTTCAATGCAGAAGAACGCATAGGTGTGCAAGTTTGAAGTATATTCACGTCTAATGCAATGACTGCGTGCCTAACCAAGATAAAGACCCTCAGATTATCTTATGCCTCCCTGGAGACGTGTGCACAGAGTTGCCAAAACACATTTTAGTACCAGGAGGACGTACATGATTTCTAAACATAATCCTGAGATGTGACCACTGAAAACAAAACCAAGCATGCTGCAATGCAGGAGTGAAGTCATTTTTGGTTAAAAGGGACAAAAAATAAATACTGAAAAAGAAAAGGGAGCGTTAGAAGAAGACGGCGGAGGAGAGAAGTGACTTAAAGTGACAGGTTGTTGTCAGAGCGGCGAGACCCTGGAAGATAGATTAAGACAGGGTCAGCAACTTGACGCTAATGTCACGACTCATGACTAACCACGGCTGTGTGTGCATAGGTGTGTGTGTAAAAACAGGGTCAGCAGTTTTTATTTGTCCAGAGTGGACTAACCCAGAGAGTGGAGCGTGTTTGTGTTTGCTTGAGAGGATGTCAGTACGAGGCCAGGAACTTCTGCACCATGGGGGTGCTTGACACAGTTTGTGCATTTGGGTGTTTTTTGTGTATTGGTGCATGTGTGCGTGTCTGTCTCCATGACCGTTTGCACTTGTTTGACCTAACGCTGCCTGGTCAAACCATTTCGCTTCCCTTTGTTTTGGTGCATTTTCCCTCACAAACCGTTCACGCTGAACAGTCACTTGTACTCCTCGTCACAAAAACAGATTGCTGTTGTATCTCTGCTGTCGACTGCTTGTTTCCAGCTTAGCTTATGTTTGCTGCCAGAGAAATGTGCAGCAAAGAGCGGCATTTAAAGCTGCTCTTTGTTTTAAATATTGCAGTAACTTGCGTGTAAAGATTCAAGATTCACACATGAAAGACTACAATCAAGGCCAATGGTGGAAACAGAAAAAATCGATGGAGAATGCCCAAATTTAAAGGAATCAGTGCTGAATGTTTCTACATTCAAATTCAGAGTTTTATTTGTTCGGTCTTCTATAGCAGGGTGTGAAATTGCAATCTTTAAACCCGCAGGGATGGATTGATCCATTTTGGCGAGAGATATTTAATGCACTTCAGTTTTATTTATATAGCCCTAAATCACAACAAGGCACTTTATATTGTAAGGTAAAGACCCTATAATAATTCAGAGAAACACCCAATAATCAGACCACCCCTATATATGAGCAAGCACTTGGTGATAGTAGGACAGAAAAACTCCCCTTTAACAGGAAGAAACCTCCAACAGAACCAGTGTCAGGGCGGGGCACAACTGGCTGTGGGTGAGAGAGAAGAATGATTAAATGCAGAGCAGTGTAGAGACAGTAAACAGCAATGACACAATGTCACATTGCAAACCTGGCAAGGCAAACATTTCTTCTTTGGGGCTATCTACTTATTAAATTAAGTGTTTTAGATTTTAGCTCTGTTTTGGTCTCCACCAATTCCTGAAAAAAGTAACCTGCGCCGTAGCTAAGAGCTCATATAAGATTTGACTGTTTAATGCAGAAAAGAGTCTGTAGAACAGTTTTATTAAAGGACCCTGGATGTTAGTTATTCTGGGGCCATCCACTCTGTCCACTGTAACTGGTGTCTTTAAAAGAGTAAATGAACCAGCCAATTTGTTGATGGTAGGGATACACGGAGCATGCTGATCATTGTACTGGACAGACAGCAAACAAGCCAAGCACGATGTGAAAGAGACACAAAAGTTACTGATTTCTTTTCCTGCAATGAAAACGTCCCCTGTGGATTTCTCCAGAGCTGATTCTGACTAGAATTGATTGTGTTCTCATAAAAGCACAACCATCGTCTGTGATTGCAGTTTGCCAAGGGTGCTTTTGTTAATTATTTATTATCAAAATAGAGTTTTTGTATTCATATTTTAGCAATGGAACATGTAACTGTGTAACAATCTCCAAGTTCTTACTGTCTGCTTTGCTTCGAAGCTGCTATTGACTGTTCTGTAGTGATTGATTTTTTTCATCTGGGTTCCCGAGCAGCTCCAGCTGGCTACATCTGCTTCAGCTTTATTGTTTTAACTTGATTACAGATGCTGGCTACAAGTGCATCATCATTTACAGCACTTCTACAGACTCTTTCTTAAACTTCTCTTTAAGTAATGACTTTCCATTATTGCTTTTATTGCTTTTTCATTTCATTGTATCTGTTCAAATGCATTGTAAAGCACTTTGCAACTATGTTCTATTGACTTCTAGGAAGAAAAGAAGTCGTCACACATATAAGGTTTCGCTGACAGCTCACCTGAGCTGTTTTCCTCACATGAAACACAGCGCAGGATTTCAGAACGTTTTAATTGAAGACACCTAACAGTTGTTTTCATACTGAATACAATTAAGTGAACTGAAACAGTTCGTGTGAAAATTCATAAATAGGTGTTAATGAACAGTGAAGTACTTAATCCACCCTTCCTCTGTCTGTCTCCAGGTTTTAGGTATCGACCTACACTGAGCTGACCCAGAGCACAACTCGGTAGAGTCCAGTGAAGGTCCACATCAGCAGAAATGGCTCCGGCAGCCATGTCTAAGCCTCCGTCCTCTCTCAACTCACTCCGCCCTTTCCACTTTTCTCCCTCTTCTTTCCTTCTCTGCCTCCTTCTCTCCTTCTTTTTGTTGCTGTCATGCCCTGGATCGGTCAGTGCAGGTGCCGGAAAGAAAAACTGTTCCTCTGGTGGAGACCCCTGTCAGGAAGGTGGGTCTGTGAGAAAACTGCAGTTTAATGTGAAAGAAGCACTGTAAAGAAGTAAAGAAGCACTGACATGATTAGACTTCTGCATGTAAACCTCTCAGTGAGTGCAGTGAACTGAGAGGGTTCAATAAAATGGGTTACGCCTCTAGTTTGGCTGCCTGTGTACCAGCCAAGTTTTTGCAATCAGGAGAACCGATAAACATGACGATCAGCCTGACACTCAACACATTTCAACACATTTTCTCCTTCGCTGATTATGGAGTATTAACATGCTAGGGAACACCGCCTCAGCGTATGGAGCTCAACATTTTTGAAGCAGTGTCGGATCATCCTGACAGTGAACAGAACAAAAAGCAGCCAGCAGCCAAAGAAGAGCATTGGATGTCCTTCTAGAAGCCTGGAGAACTAAAGCAGAACTATAACCGTCGAGCTTGTTAGAATCGCATGAACTGTGCTGTTGTTTTATATACTTTTGCACATTTTCCATTTTCTTAGCAAAATATTAAAAAATGAGGCATGACGCAAATGTTTTGCACAGTATTGTGTATTTCTCTTATGACACCACTTAATTATTCTAAACCAAGTAGTATAACTTCTTATAACAGCATCGTCCATTCCATATGTCCTGTCCAGATGTGCAAGTAACATTGAAGGGACATATTTGCTAGGTGTCAATGGTCTATGAAAGTGAAATAAAGTCAGGAGAATATTCACGACAGTGTCACATCAGGCATCAGAAAGGTCTGCCAGATGAGCAAAAATGTGCGTTAGAAGTGAAATATGTCAATTTAATGCCACAAATCTAGAACGTTGATCACTTTGGGGTAAGTTTTCATGCTTTCATTAACTTTAACAGTTCCACTAAGTTTTAGTAGGACAAATGGGACCATATAGAAAATTTCCCACTTACAATAATCTTTAATGAGGTTATGCTGCCTCTGTGGTGTCCACAACATGCTCACAGTGGCAGGCTTTATAGGATTAGAGAGGCGGAGAATGATTACACAACTCTGTTGCAACCAAATATTCCCTGTGATATTGCTGAAAAATGATTTGACCTTTTTCCACCTTTATCTTTTCTTTTGATTGCAGGAGTGGTGCTGCCTGTCTGGAACCCTCAGAACCCCTCTGTAGGAGATAAAGTGGCACGAGCCATTGTTTACTTTGTAGCACTCATCTACATGTTTCTGGGCATGAGCATTATAGCGGACCGGTTCATGTCTTCTATAGAGGTAAGTCAATGAATATTCTTTGAATTGTTATTAGATTGCACTATAAGTTACTGATATTAGACCACTAATAGGTAACCTGTATAAAACTAATAAATCCAATATTATTTCTTTCTTTACGCCCTCTCCACTCCAGGTGATAACCTCCCAGGAGAAGGAGATCACCATAAAGAAGTCGAATGGTGAGACCACCACAGCCACCGTGAGAATCTGGAATGAGACTGTTTCTAATCTCACTCTAATGGCCTTGGGTTCCAGTGCTCCCGAGATACTGCTGTCTGTTATTGAGGTCAGTGCAACATGAGCCTGCAGGCTACACGTCAGATTAACTGATAGAGAATGTAATGGAAAGACAGTAATCTTATTTTCACCTCCAACTGCAGGTGTGCGGTCACGGTTTTGAGGCTGGTGATCTAGGTCCCAGCACCATTGTGGGCAGCGCCGCCTTCAATATGTTCGTCATCATCGCTCTGTGTGTGTATGTGGTCCCCGACGGAGAAACGCGCAAAATCAAACACCTTCGGGTGTTTTTTGTCACGGCGGCTTGGAGTATCTTCGCCTACATCTGGCTCTACCTGATTCTGAGTGTCTTTTCCCCTGGAGAGGTGGAGGTGAGGACAGTTTTATGTAAAAACTGCTGAAGTTTAAAGAAAGAAATCACTGGGATGAAATAAGAGGAGGAGAATAAAACAGAAACGCTTTTAATCACATCTCTTCTCTCATTCAGGTGTGGGAGGCAGTGCTTACTTTCCTTTACTTCCCACTCTGCGTGGTCCAGGCCTGGGTGGCCGACCGCCGCCTTCTCTTCTACAAGTATGTCCGCAAGCGTTACCGTGCCGACAAGAATCGGGGAATCATTATTGAGACAGAGGGTGGGGCTGATGGAGGGCTAGGCATGGATGGAGGAGGAGGGGGTGGAGTGCTGGGTCCAGGGGGCTTCACCAAGATGGACATGCTGGAGCTGGACGGACAGATAGCGCTGAACTGTCACAGCGGGATGGATGGAGGCATGATGGAGGATGGAGGAGCAAAGGACGATGAGGACGAGGCTAGGAGGGACATGGCAAGGACGCTAAAGGAGCTGAAGCAGAGGCACCCGGATAAAGACATGGAACAGCTGATTGAGATGGCTAATTATCAGGTTAGCAGCACCCAATCCCATTGATGTCTAAGCTCTGGAAGTCATGACTATATCAGATTTCCACCACACGATTATCACGATTCAAATAACTTTCTAAAACCATATACAAAGAACAGGTTCATTGGCATTTGATAATAAGCAGGATTTTACAAAACAGTAGTAGCTATACACTTTTGCCTTCTTATACATGGTATACAGCCTAATAACCAGTACAACATCATCTGCACTCACTGGCCATCCCATTTGGTACACCTGTTCAACTACTCAACGCAAATATCCAATCAGCCAATCAAATTGTATTGTTTTAACACCACAGCCTACCTGAGGATTGTTGCTGACTATGTCCTTTCCATTATGATCGCTGGCTGCTTCCAGTAGGATAACACACCACGTCACAAAGCTCAAATGGTCTCAAAACGCTTTCTTGTACATGACAATGAGTTCACTGTAATCAAATTGTCTTCACAGTCTCCAGATATCTCAATCCAATAGAGCATCTTTGGGATGGATGCAAATGTGTGATGCTATTATTATGTTATATGGGCCAAAATCTCTGAGGAATGTTTTGAACAAGTTGTTGTTGTCCAACCTAAGACTAGCAAAGTGTATTCAATGACATGGCCATTGACTGTATATTAGAGTGTCAAAAAATAGTTGTTAATGCTGGAATATTCTCAGTATTAATATCTTATTATTATTATTATTATCTGTAAGTACTGATTCATTTTAGATGCCATGATTGTCATCAATGCTAATATATCATGACCCCTATTAATACTTTTTTAAATCAACTTTGACAACTTGTTAAATCAAGTTAAGAAGTTTTGCGGTGTTACAAACAGAGGCGTGATTAGCTTAACTCAGGCTAGCATAAGCTGTAAAGCAACCCCCCCTAGTTTCTGTTGAAAATAATTTCCACTAGAAATGTTGTAGTTTTACAGAAGATTACAAAGAGACTGATTTCATTTAGACAATGAAAGATGAGATACGTATGTGCTGATATGGGGAAGTTTTGGAGGTGCTAGTAAACATAAAGATAAAAGCTAGCAACCAAAAGCTAATAGCAATAGCAAAATTTCAATAGTTCTCTCACTTC
Source organism: Rhamphochromis longiceps (assembly GCF_057381845.1). NCBI lineage: Eukaryota > Metazoa > Chordata > Actinopteri > Cichliformes > Cichlidae > Rhamphochromis > Rhamphochromis longiceps. The sequence goes on along the minus strand of NC_140559.1, from coordinate 52,748,873 downwards.
CATTCATTAATTCTTAGACTTTTGACATATCATTATTTCAATCAATTTCCAGATTTTCTATCTAAACCAGTAGCACACGATGAGATATGTATGTGCTGGTATGGGGAAGTTTTGGAGGTGCTAGTAAACATAAAGATAAAAGCTAGCAACCAAAAGCTAATGGCAATAGCAAAATTTCAATAGTTCTCTCACTTCCATTCTTTAATTCTTAGACTTTTGACATATCATTATTTCAATCAATTTCCAGATTTTCTATCTAAACCAGTAGCACACGATGAGATATGTATGTGCTGGTATGGGGAAGTTTTGGAGGTGCTAGTAAACATAAAGATAAAAGCTAGCAACCAAAAGCTAATAGCAATAGCAAAATTTCAATAGTTCTCTCACTTCCATTCTTTAATTCTTAGGCTTTTGACATATCATTATTTCAATCAATTTCCAGATTTTCTATCTAAACCAGTAGCACACGATGAGATATGTATGTGCTGGTATGGGGAAGTTTTGGAGGTGCTAGTAAACATAAAGATAAAAGCTAGCAACCAAAAGCTAATAGCAAATAGCAATAGCAAAATTTCAACGATTCTCTCACTTCACTTCTTTGATTCTCAGACTTTTGACATATTATTATTTCACTCAATTTCCATCTATCTAAACCAGTAGCACACGAGCAAACTTGAGTCACATTCCATATGTTACTCTTCTGAGGGTGATAATGACTCAGAAATGGTGCTATGACACATTCAGTGTGACTTTGAAAGTAGAGGAAGGTGCAGTTCCCCGAGGAAACAGTACAAAGTTACAAAGAGGAAAATCTATAACGCTTACGGCAGTCTCATACAATCAAACCAATAGCATGTTCACATAAACTAAAAACATTAGCGACTGGTTAATTGAGTTGGCTGAGCATCAGCACATTATCTCAGTCTCTCTCAGCTTAACACACAGTAAAACTGTTTTATAAAGTGTTGATTAAACCAGTGTACTGAGTGGAAGCTGTCTGTTGGCTTGACTGACACCAGTAAAACCTTCACCCCTCTGCCATCCAGGTGATTTTTTGCCCGGTAAGTTACATGAAAGCTAAATATATTAACGTGAGTGCCCGTTCTGGACCCTGGAAGCCTTAAAAATATTGACTTGTGGTAACATTGCTGCCTTTTTTTTCTCAGCGATTGAGTTAATCTTTAAAGAGATGTAGCTAAATGCTTTGCTGAAGAACTTAAGCGGGCCTCAAGTTAATATTTTTTGGGGCGAATTTAGATTTGTGATGTGTTGGTTGTGATACCTTAAGCAAAAATTGTTCAAAAATTTAACTCATAGTTAAATTTGGCATTTTGTAACCACATTTTAGCACACCCATACTCCTCTCTGTTATAGCAGTTGCTCACACTTTATTAAAATGTTTAACTTTTATGGGGAGTAATCATTAAACTGGCTCATTAGAGATTCCTCTTTTTTATGCAGCACACACATTTCAGCTGTAAAAGCTGTCCAAGTCTCTGCTGCTCTCCCTTTCTCTGCTTTCCCACCAATTCCTTCCCTTGCCTCCTCTCCAACTCATTTCTATGTCTTTGGTTTCGGTTTTGAAGGAGGGGAGGGAAGGAGCTTGGCGGGCCAAATGTGCACTGGTCAGCTCCCAGAGGTTTGTTTGCTTTCAGGCCTCCCTATCCCTGCAGCTACTCCCTCCAGTCCGTGCTGTAAATAAGAATGACAGCTGCCCTGTAGATTAAACTTGACTTGCTAAATTTCAGTTCTTGCGGTCATAATGAATCACTGAATGTAAAATTAAATTGCGGGCATGGGATATGGAGCTGGGTGATCTTGTGCAGCAAAAACCCAAATCAGTTTCTTAACTAAACACTTACTTATTCCTTCTATCTAAAGAGATGCAGATATAAACATTCTGTCAGCTCACTTCCATTAAATTTGAATAAATTGCAGCGTTCTCGGCTCTGAGGCCACATTTAGTCTAATGATCTTTCAGCTACAGTGGCCACTTTGTTCATTTTCAATTTAGTGGATCGTTGGGATAATACATCACTATTGAGCCATACGTTTTTATTATAGATTGATAAACCTCATTAGAATGAAAGTTGGCAGTGAAGAGAGCCAGCAACCAAAGCCTGAAGTTATTACGTTAAATGACTCTTTGTCAGTATTATTGCACTGATTTAGTTTGTCTGTCTTCAGACAATCTTTCTGGAAAGGTCAGGGAATCTGCTGTTGACCTTTGACACTGAGTTGAAGTTCAGTTATGGCGGTGTAGGATCTCCCAGGAGAAAATTCTCAGATTGTAGCTCTCTCTTTAAAAGTGATTGCTTTCATAAAAGCACGGCTGTTTGGGCCACAGCAAATTAAATTAACATGAAATGGTTTATTGATTCATTGCGTTTGTTAATTAGGTCCTAATGCAGCAGCAAAAGAGCCGAGCATTTTACCGCATCCAGGCAACCAGGATGATGATCGGAGCAGGTAACATCCTCAAGAAGCACGCTGCTGACCAGGCCCGCAAGGTGAGGCACGCACTCTATTTGCCTTTCTCCATTATATTATATTTGAAGCTACTGGAACCTTGAGCGTGTTTTTTCTCAGGTGGTAAGCAGCCATGAGACCCAGGCCCAGGAGGATGACCCTCACACCATCAGGATTGAGTTTGAACCCTCTTTGTATCAGTGCTTTGAAAACTGTGGGTCCCTGAAACTGACTGTTGGCAGACATGGAGGTGACCCCGGAGTTACTGTCAAGGTGAGTGCACGGGAGGGATGGACAGTAGATCATGAATAAAACTGTGTGTGTGTGTGTGTGTGAGCCTGTCTTTAAGGGAAACAAGTCTTGCAGAGTCTCATGCAAATAAAAGCAGACAGCAGAGACAGCAGAGAAAACAACAATATTCTGTGGGCTGACTTCCCTGACACCTTTTTCTATCTTAAGCAGATCTTGTGTCATGTGCTCACCTCCAGAGGCTTTGAGCACCTTTGTTTTTCTTTCCTGGTTGGATAAAGGCAGAGAAGTGGGTGGCAGAGGAGAGTAGCTGAGAGGCACCAGAGAAAACACCTTCATCTCCAGATTTCTAGTTTCTGGCTCAGGTTGTAACTCAAAGAAAGCGCACATCCTTTTGCAAAGGCTCATTGATCTCAGACTTAATGGTGGCTTAATGCTGGCTATGAATGAGAGCTCTCCCTGAATGAGAGAGTCTCCCGCTGAGTCTCTGTCAGTGGGATGATATCTGATCTGCTCAGCATTACTACGTTGGCTTCGCAAGGCTGGCTCTCCTTTATTCTTCTTCTTGTTTACAAATTAAACTGTGATGAGAGATCATAGTTTTCTGCTGGTGGCACGGCCTTAGTCAGCCGTCTGCTGAAGGATGCTTTGCAAACATGTTGTCAGAGCAGTCGAGAGACAAAAGAAATATTATTCGTGTCATTTAGGTATTCTCAGAGAGCTCCCTCGTATCGATGGCTGGGTCAATGAAAGTTAAAAGCGACTTACTTTGCACTCATACATTGCTATCTAAAGGCTTTAAAGCACAGGAAAAGGTGCAAAAACATCTACACAGTGCTTTTTCCTTTAAAAGATTTAGCAATGTTAGCACAAGGCAGGCCGTTCCCATCTTTGAAAAAGTTGCCAAATCTTCTATGCTAATGCCAAACAGTTTATTCTGCTTTTGACTCTTGTTTTGACCCTGGTACCCCGGTGCTGATAATCAGGTGCCTGACTAGCAGCACATGTGAGCATGGACCTTGTTAAAGCGGTCACTTGGTGTCTGATCCAAGCATGCCATGTTTGGCTGATGTGGATAGACCCCGTGCCCTATCCAGGTAACCTCCAGCTGGTGTTCTGCAAAACTAAGCTGCAACATTATTTGGAGTAATCCCTAGTACCATTTACAGGCAACCAGGAAATTGAAGGTCTAAATTGAAGGTCAAGTTCCATGAAAGAGGTGATGGCAGAGACAGGCTACCAAGTGGGCATCTGCAGATATGAACTGAAGGCACTCGTCCAGGGTTTGCAGGACCCAGCATGAGGAGGATGTACAAGGTCCGATAAACGACAATCCGATAAACGACAACAATCAAGAGTGAGTAGCAGAATAAGCTGGTTGATGTTGGCAGAGAATATTTGGCACAACCCGCATACTCAACTCTGCTGCTCAACCTACAAATGCATTTTCCTTACAAATGTAGCATCGGGGAAAACATTGTTACAACAAATAAATAATCAGCCAAATCATGTTTACTTACTTTATGTGCTAAGTTTATATACAGTTTATGATTGAACATTTGAAGCAAGTTCTAATCAAAATATCAACTTTTAAGCAGATATGGTGGAAAAACTGTGTTAGCAAACTGTGGCTGTTTTCACATCCAGCATGCACAGTGCGATATTAGCATCTCTTAGCAGCTCTGCTTGTAGCTACAATATGTACATGGTGCTAGTGTGATAGCAAGCTTTTATTAGCTGAGGGTGTTGAGGGTGAACTTGAAATAATTATCATTGTTTGAAGTCTTGAGTCACAGTTTGGTTCGATTAAGTTGGCAAAACATCAAAGTTTAGCATTTCACAAAAGACAAACTGTGTTTTCTGCGAGTCAGGTGATGAATCACAGTGGACTTGTTACTATTAGCAACACTGTGAATGTTTGAACAGTCATTTCAGCTGTTAAATTAAGATAAATATAATATAAGTTAAAATGCGTCCCTTATATACAGATACTAGGGGTCTTATTGAGGGCACGTCTGTAGTGTTAAGTCATTAATTTGAACCCATACAGCTCCAAAACAGTCATTCTCATCCAAGCAGCATGATTGACTGATAAGCTACCCCAATCTATCTTCAATCAATTTGTCACATGCAAAGTTTACACCTGCAGTGAAAAAACTGTCAAATGTACAATACAATGGGCAAGAGGGGGAAAAAGACACCTCTACTCATTCTGGGCTCCTTGTGGGAGGTCAGCAAGCTCCTCTGCACAGAGAGCACATACATATCCACATCACAACACCCTAAACCACATGACAAGCAACTGGGTTGGGTAAGGGTGTGAGAGGCTACCTATGGTAGCCGCATTAAATTATGGTGGTTTTCCTTTAGTGCGAACAATTACATGTATATTTTACAGTTGATCTAACAGTCCTTCACTGGTCTCTCAAGCTCCCGTTGGAGAGCTGTGAGCTTGTCCGAGATGTCATCAATTTTGCGCTCAAAGAGTATAGAGCATCTTACATTAGAGGAAACTCAGCTCTTATATAATCACGGGCTGTGACGATATAACTTCTCACACATCAGTCTAAAATGGGAAAAATCAGCTATCCACATATCTTAAAATCTCTTGAGTATTACCCAGCTTCAATTTAATCCCGAAAATATCATCCAACCATTGGATGCATTTAAAAATATATCACTTATACACATTTCATGAGGCACTAAAAATAGAGCAGAGGCTAGGGATTGACTTCAGTAGCACTACCAGCACCGAGTGACTGACACAGCTTTGCCTTCAAACAGAAAAAAATGGCTTTGAAGCCATTTGAACTAAATGCATTTTAGATATTTGGGTTCTAATGTTGTCTAAATAAGAAGGAGGGGGTTAATTAACACAAAGCAGTTGAAAGGACAGAGAGAAAGGACAGGATACGCGGAAGGTTTTCTTATGTTATCTTCAAAGTCTTTAATATCGGCCTGTTTCTGACCAGAGGGCTTGGTTTAATGAAGCTGTTTTTCTTCTTCTCTCTTACCCTCTGTCCTCATCTCCCCAAATGCCTCTTCTTTGCTGTCCTCCTCTCTATCGCTCTCTCTCCCTCTGTTTGGCACTCCCCCTCTCCCTTTGTGTTTATCTGCCCTTTTCATATCTGCTCACTTGTGTTTCATCTTGACGACTCTTTTTGCTCTCTCCCCATCACTCCTCTGTGTTCCCATCTCCTGCAGGTGGATTATCGCACAGAGGACGGTACGGCCAACGCAGGTTCAGATTATGAGTTTGCAGAGGGAACGCTGCTGTTCAAGCCGGGAGAAACCCTCAAAGGTAAAAAACAACACTGACTACAATAATTTCTGACATATTTTCAATAAACATGTCATTGAAACTGATGCTCAAATAGCAGAGGTCATCTGCAGCTCCTGAGGCAGATTTCTTTTTTCCTTTTTTTTTTTTTTTTGCTAGTGGTTTCACGGGGGAAAAATGTAATTAAATTAAACATTTTAGCAAATTATTATAATTACTTTGCACCTGAGAGCAAGATGCTAAAACAACAATTCTTTTCTCAGAGATCACAGTGGGCGTCATTGACGATGACATCTTCGAGGAAGATGAGTATTTCTACGTTCACCTCAGTAACCCTCGTGTCGTTGGCTATCCGGAGATTGGCACTGCACCTCTGGATGCCAGCGCTACCCCGAAAGCCGTGCTGGGTGACAACCACACTGCCACAGTGACCATCTATGACGATGATCACGCAGGTAAAAGGAAGCTTCACCTTAACTGTGTTCACAGGTGTCACGTGGTGTCGTGATATTCAGACTTTTAACACCTTAAAGTATTCAGTCTAAGATTCCTATGGGGAAAACCTGCCGCTGAATAATATTGTGGAGGGCCACAAGTGTCAAAATGAATTAAATAAATAATTCATTGTGTCATTAATTAATTAAAATAGAAAATAATTGAATGATTACATATATAAACAATAAAATATCAAGGAATTCAATTTAAAACATTTACAAAATTATTTATTTCCAATTTTAATTAATTAATGACACATTTAATTAATTATGTAACGATCTATTTATTCAATTCATTGTGGCACTTGTGGCCTTCCATATTTTTAGGCCACGTCACACACTGGTTTGTGAAATTCTTTTTTAAAGCCTCAATTTTAGCATCCTGTTATTAGTAAACAACAAGTGACCATGTTTGGAGGAGACCCTGAATACTAGCTCAGGTTAGTTAGGTTAGTTGGCCAGACTATGCTAATACTTTGAACCATACAAGTGGGATACCGAAACTTCACTTGATAAAACCTGACAAGTTGACTTTGGGACAGGCTGTGAGTGCAATTAGCACCAACAAGGTGCAAAGTCCCATTCACTAAATCAAGTTATCAGCAGTGGAGCCTAGCACACAATCATGTATCCAATAGAGCAGCGGTCCCCAGCCAGGGCCACGGACCGTTACCAGTGAGTCATTTGGTACCAGGCTGTGAGAGTTGAGGCTCAGGTGTGAAATTTATGGTTTTTACCACAGTTTTTGTCTTGGTTGTATCATTTTATTTTGTTGTATTTATCCACGACACTTTGAAGGTCGGAAAATATTGTCTGACATTAAACGTGGCAAAAAAAAGTTGGGGACCGCTGTGTTAGAGGACCCAACTGTAGAGGAGATTAACCCCTGAAACTGCTGCCTGATATACAGGGTGGGCCATTTATATGGATACACCGTAATAAAATGGGAATGGTTGGTGATATTAAAGTCCTGTTTGTGGCACATTAGTATATGTGAGGGGGCAAACTCCTCAAGATGGGTGGTGACCATGGTGGCCATTTAGAAGTCGGCCATCTTGGATACAACTTTTGTTTTTTCAATAGGAAGAGGGCCATGTGGCACATCAAACTTATTGGTAATGTCTCAAGAAAAACAATGGTGTGCTTGGTTTCAACGTAACTTTATTCTGTCATGAGTTATTTACAAGTTTCTGACCACTTACAGGGTTCTAGAGTGCGACCAATTTGGTCGCAAATGCGACGAAATTTTTCAGTGGTGCGACTAAAAAAAAAAATTTGGTTGCACCTGTGCGACCAACTGTTCGGGTGGCAAAAAAAAAAAAATCTGCAACCTTCCCTGTGGTCAACAACAGACACACATTTTGCCCCTATCGTGGACTAAACCAATCAGAGATAGTCAGGGGCGGGACCTCTCTGATTGGCCGTGGTCCAGTTGAAAGTGCAGGTGGAAGTGGAAGGTGAGTAGCTTGAATAAAGCGATATCAATTCATTAAATCCTGAATCGACTTTTAAATATAATTGTGTTTTGCCAGAAACGCCAGATTCTCAGATTAAAGCTCACAAAACCATTTCAACAACAACCAAACAGCAAACGAGAGCAGGTACACGGACTCCACACAAAGACGTAAACACAGAGCGGACCCGACGCATCAGAATCAGCTTTGTCTTTCTCGGCCCGTAGACGGACACGCTGTCGGAGCTTAGCGATTCTGATGCGTGCGGTCCGCGCTGTGTTTACGTCTTTTTGCGCTGATTCTGAGCTGCAGGTTTTGTCTCTCTCCAGCCAAAATCCCCCGAGCCAGCAGCAAAAGAAGCAGCAAACTGCGCTTCACATTTGATCGATGTCGTCATGAATTTTGCTGTTTTGCTTCCACGACTATTAAAATCACACTTCATGCACAGCTAGCTCTCTCTCTCTCTCTCTCTGTACTTCAAGAACAGTTTCCCGTCTCCAATCTCTGTTTTCTGTATTATTCATTCGCTTATTACCCACCAGTCTACCGTTGTTTACAGCGCTGTGGCTGCTGTCTTTTTCTTTTCTTTTTCTTTTTTTCACTTAAATGACCTCGGACAAGAAAGCCTATTTTTTCTGTTGTTCAATACTGAAGAAATTTAAACTTTATATGCAGAACATTGTAGAATATTTTTAAGGGTATCTGCTATAAAAAGCCAGACCAGGAAAATCTCCTTCATGTCTTTCTGTTTTATTCTCAGTTACTTTCACTCAAAGGCATCTGCTGTGATGTTCACAATTCTGATGAAGTCAGTACTGATAAATGATCAGAGTTATAATATTTCTGACTGTCTGAGGCTAAATTGAATTGAATCAGGACTTTGAAAACCGGAATCGAATGGATTATAGAAATCAGTGATGATACCCAGCCCTAGTGAGCAGTCTAGGCACGACAGAAGTGGATGTAGCTGTAATAGGAAAAGAACTATTGCTAACTTTTCTGTTAAGTTAAGGCCTGATCCTTCTGAAATTCATAGCCAGTGCTCTGACACGGTGTCATCAATCTTTGAATGCTGAAAAAGCACAGTGTATCCAGAAAAACACATTATATTATATAAATTATTAGAAAATTTGTGTGCGCCTAACTTTTGTGCCGGTACGCCCATGGCAAAAAGTTAGTCTAGAGCCCTGACTTATAAAATGTGTTCAATGTGCTGCCCATTGTGTTGGATTGTCAATGCAACCCTCTTCTCCCACTCTTCACACACTGATAGCAACACTGCAGAAGAAATGCCAGCACAGGCATCCAGTATCCGTAGTTTCAGGTGCTGCACATCTCGTATCTTCACACCATAGACAATTGCCTTCAGATGACCCCAAAGATAAAAGTCTAAGGGGGTCAGATCGGGAGACCTTGGGGGCCATTCAACTGGCCCACGACGACCAATCCACTTTCCAGGAAACTGTTCATCTAGGAATGCTCGGACCAGTGGCCTTGAGGTTTCCATTGATGAGAATGGACCCACTATCGTTGTACCCAATATACCACACCAAACCATCACTTTTGTTGGTCCAACAGTCTTGGAGGGATCCATCCAATGTGGGTTAGTGTCAGACCAATAGCGGTGGTTTTGTTTGTTAACTTCACCATTCACATAAAAGTTTGCCTCATCACTGAACAAAATCTTCTGCGTGAACTGAGGGTCCTGTTTCAATTTTTGTTTTGCCCATTCTGCAAATTCTGTGCGCCGATCTGGGTCATCCTCGTTGAGATGCTGCAGTAGCTGGAGTTTGTAAGGGTGCCATTTGTGAGTAGCTAATATCTGCCGAAGGGATGTTCGACTAATGCCGCTCTCCAGTGACATGCGGCGAGTGCTACGCTGTGGGCTCTTGCTGAATGAAGCTAGGACAGCCACTGATGTTTCTTCATTAGTGACAGTTTTCTTGCGTCCACATTTTGGCAAATCCAACACTGAACCAGTTTCACGAAACTTAGCAAGCAGTTTGCTAACTGTAGCGTGGGAGATGGGTGGTCTCGTAGGGTGTCTTGCATTGAAATCTGCTGCAATGACCCGGTTACTGCGTTCACCAGATATCGGCACAATTTCGATCCGCTCCTCACGTGTTAACCTCTTCGACATGTCAATGGCTGTGAACAAAGAGAAACTTGTAAATAACTCATGAAAGAATAAAGTTACATTGAAACCAAGCACACCATTGTTTTTCTTGTGACATTACCAATAAGTTTGATGTGTCACATGGCCCTCTTCCTATTGAAAAAACAAAAGTTGTATCCAAGATGGCCGACTTCTAAATGGCCACCATGGTCACCACCCATCTTGAGGAGTTTGCCCCCTCACATATACTAATGTGCCACAAACAGGACTTTAATATCACCAACCATTCCCATGTTATTACGGTGTATCCATAGAAATGGCCCACCCTGTATATCTAAAAATTTTGTAAACTGAAATTTCAATTCTCACTATTTCTTGGTATTTGATTCTACAATATTCAAATAGACATATTTGTTTTGCGAAGCGCCTACCTGGTGCTAACACTGCAAAGTAGAAAAGCTTTTTGCACACTGTAAACCTGTGCTTTACTGCTATCAGGAGTCCACATGAATCTGTTGGTGTGCCATAGGTCGTCGCCTCTGGGTGTCCATAAAACAGCATCATTAGAAGGTGACAAAGAGCTCGTCCTTCCAGTGTTGCGACATTTTTCTGCAATTTGAAAACATCCAGGGAGTTAAAAATGCAGGTGGATGAGTGGAGAGTGGGTGTTTACCCATTGTGTTTCATCTAGAGAGAGTGGGAAGTGATCTGTTATCCTCTTACTGTACAGTATATACCGTACACCTCTGAGAGCAAGCTAGTGCGTGAGTGTGTAGGTGTTTGTCAAGCTTTTTAGTGTTTCTCCCCTGTGAAATAAATTCTTTCTTTCATTAATTCTTAGGCATCTTTACATTTGAAAGTGCCACTCAGAGGGTGAGTGAAAGTGTTGGCGTGATGGAGGTGAAGGTGCTCAGGACGTCGGGGGCTCGAGGCCTGGTCGCCATTCCCTATCGAACCTTGGATGGAACCGCTAAGGGAGGGGAGGACTACGAAATGGCTGCAGGCAAGCTGGAGTTTCAGAATGATGAGACCATGTGAGTACCTCGCTGTTGTCTGCATGACATTTCATCCACCTTTGAACACCGTCCTGGTGTATTTTTTACATTTTGCGGTTGGTGTGACATCATATGGAGACTGGGACATTTTTGGATCAACATTGACGCCCTCACATTTCCTCTGTTTTCCTTCCTGTGATTGATTTCTATTCAGAAATTGCTGTGTAGGTTAATCAAGTATTCTGCTGTATAAATGGCTCTATTAGGTAGATAACAGTGTAATAATGTCACATTTCCAGGCAGGCTTCTCTGCATTAAATGCTTGCAAACACATGGGTGCACACATACACATTCATAAAATTGCTCTTGCGTCCTTGGGCGCATGCATTTTTAATATGCTGAAGTTAGCGGTGTTAAATTGACCAATACATAAAATGGTTGGGAATGCAGTTTCTCCAACGCCACTCGGGGCCCATAAAGCAAGCCCTCTGCGTACGTGTGTGTGTAAGAGTGTGTGTGGTTTCACATATCTATATGTATGAGGACCAATTAGACTTTTAGATGTAAGCGTGAGGACATCTGTGCATAATTTAAGAATATTTTATTAGATTGACAAGGTTACAGTGAATAAGGACTGAGCCAGGTGGTGTTATGACATCGGTGTGTTTTCAAAAGCTTTGTGTGTGTGTGTGTGTGTGTGTGTGTGTGTGTGTGTGTGTGTGTGTGTGTGTGTGTGTGTGTGTGTGTGTGTGTGTGTGTGTGTGTGTGTGAGGTTTAAGTTTAAACCTAGATTTAGGTTTTTGACCCTTTGGGGAATATTTGCCTTCAAAGTTCTGCTTGAGAAGAACAATTATGGCTTTGGAGTTAAGATTAAAACTAAATGTTGGATAAGGTGAAGGGCCGGTGTTCTATTTAGTGGTTTGCGATTGCAAAAGATTAGAATTTACAAATGAGCACAAACGTCTGACACCAGCAAACCTCTAAGCAGAGCGTCTTTAAAGCACAGGTCATAGCGTGTTCTTGTGCGTGTGGGACGGAGCGATGTGCTGATGGTGCAGTCACTGCTGCAAGGTCAGGGAGAGATGAAAGGGAGTGCGAGAGAAGCTAAAGCAAACGACAAGAGTTAAATGTAATCAAACAATGCAAACTGTAAAGCTGAGGCAGTCTTCTGAGAGCTGCTGTTATGTGAGCACAGGAGGTTAAATAGAAAGCTGGTATCAGTGGGTCTGAGACTGCAGCAGATCAGATTAGCTGAAAGTGAAACTATTGGTGGTGTGTTTGCTAAAGAGGATTAAAAAGATCACTTAGTAGAGTGTGTTTCAACCCTGAGAGATTGCAACTTTGTGGGTCAAGCATAAGCAGCAATGAGCGTCTTCCTCTGCTGGATATAGATTAGTAGTGAAGGGCATGTTTTTATGAAGCATCGGAGAATAACTCAGTGTATATATGGGAGTCATGGAGTCATAGTTAATGTATTTAATATTCTTAAAGGAACTGCTACAGAACGTGCATATAAACGACTGCTGCAAAAACAAAAAGCTATTGATTCTGATTCTGCTGATCTACATCAACCAACAGTGTATGTTAGTTAGTTTAGAATGCTAAAGCCAAAGTCACACAAGCATAGAGACCAGTCAGTCATGCACTGGTAACCACCACTCGCTATGGAAAAGTGTTGTCCCAGATCAGTTGGTGAGTGGTTGCAGGAGGTTGTTTGCAAGGTGAAAATGTTGGCAAAAAACAAAAACGCTACATCCAGATGAACCGAATCAACTTTTGGGGATTTCCTTAGCTTTTGCTACAGCTCTGTGGTTAGTTAGCAAGTGTCTGCTAGCAACCAAAGCACTTGCAAAAGAAGCTGAGATGCCTTCTGTGACTGAGACTGTGAGCTGAGCAGGAATGGAGGCAGTGTATAGTTTGCATCAAATACAAAAGCAAAAGTAAAGACGCTGAGAGGCCTTGAAGCTGTTGCTTCAGACGAGCAGGGTGACTGCTGGGGAAAGGAGGGGGTGGATCGATAATCCAATGTTTCCATGTAAAGGAGCGTGAGCCAGCTGAGCGAGGGATATGCTGGTGAGAAAGCCCCTGTGGTAAATTGATCTATCCATCCTGGCGTCTCCCGCCTCGCTCCTTCTATTCTTCACCTCTGCATTTACTCCCCGGCCCTAACCTTTCATCTCCTCGCTCTTTTCGCCGGTCAGCGCTTATAACTAATTTTTCCTTTGCTTTTTCTCCATGTGATATTGTTTTTTATACTTAAATAAGTCTATCCATCCACTTCTGATTCACGAGAAACCCAATCAGTTCTCGACTTTGGGTTTAAGGCGGCTCGATCTGCCCTCGTTATCAGTAACTGGCTCTTTCTCTTTACAGTTTTACCCCTTTTGTTCTCGTCTCACTCCCTCTCTCTCTTACTTCACTGATTCAGTCCGTGCTCACTTATTGTTCATCTTCTCTCGCTGCTGCCCCTCTCTGCGTGCTTTCTCTTTTCATCATTGTGCTTTTGAACTACTTGTCAAAAATCCTCCTGCACACTAATGTGAACCTGCTTTAATCTGCTGCACTCGTTTCTCCTTCTCCCTCTGCTTTCTGCCTTTGCCTCATTACATTTCTGTAGTTCATCATGTTTTCTCCATACTAAACTCTCACATATTTTCCTGGCATATTTTTAGATGAGTTTTCTCATGCCCTCCTCCTGCTTCTCCACCTTTTCCTCATACCTCACCTCCCATCACTCTCCTTTCTCACTTATCCCTCGCTTCTGCGCACCTTTGACTTCTCTTCATTTGCATCTTCCTTTCACCTTTTGCTTGTTTACATTGTCAGACTTTTCCTTCACTTCTCCCTTCCTCTCGCTCTACCTGGCACCTTTATTTCCCTCCACCTTCTCTTCTTAATTACATCCTTCTCCCCATCTTCTCCAGCCAACACCGTAAGAACAGGGACTTGCTGCCAAAGCAATTCAGCTGGATCACAACCCAGACATAACTCAGTGTCCACACGCCTCCCTCCACTTCCTTGAGTTCTCCTCCAATATGTGTAATTGTTTTGTTTACCCTCTTTCGTCTATATCCTGCATTTAAGCAACCCCACATTAATCTGTCATGCACGCTGTCTGCCAGAATGAGCTTTGCTTAAAGCTCAGGAAAACGGTAAAGCGGTGATAGGAGGAGAACGGACTGAGACGGGGGAAACATGACGAAGGGCGAGTCAGGTGCAGCTGAAAAAAATCTTGTGGGAAATCTAAAAGTTGCTGGAGCTTAACTGACAGGAGGAGAGGAAAAGCGAAGTGAAGAGAAGGAAGAGGCGCTTCCACTCGATTTCATTATAGAAGATAATGTAATGCTACGCTGAGCCCACAAAGGAAAAGTCCTTTTTTCTTTTGCCTCCCTACATCACAGATACTCCAAGAGGTCGTGCTGAAGGTGTCCGCTCTCAGAAGCCCAAGATGGAGCCTCCCTTTATTAAGCAAAACCATTTTTACACATTAATGTCAGTCGTGAGGAGAACTACTCAACCTGCACATCCTCTTAAAAGGAAGACGAAGAAGCAGCTTTCAGATTTCTGAAAATAAACCCAGATGATGTCATCATTCAAACAGAAATCCAGCTTTAAAAACCGGGTGTGTGCCGCTTGAAGGAGCCTGTCACGTATGAGGGCTCCCGCAGAAGCGAAGTGAAACTAAAACTTTAATGCAGCAAACACCTAAAGCTCTACCGTTACACTGCAAAGTACGTGACAGGAGAAAAATGACGAATGTGGCCACATACACGCGACCGTGTTAGCCAGTTCTTGTACCCATACGGCATCACTTTCTGTGATGGAATACATCAGTGTTATGAGATACAGATGCACGTATCAATATTTAGATGTCTCAGTTGCATCAAGGCGTCGACTTAACAGCATAAGCAAGTCTGTGGGTGAGTCAAGTCGGATCTGAATACGGTGCTGTGCAGTTCACTCAGTCACAAGACACACTGTTGAAGAGAGGCAGAGATTAATAATAAATAATGATTAAATCCAGAGTGATATGTAAACACAAATGGGAGGATCCAGTATATGTAAAAGTATATGTTACCCACCATAGCACTGTGCATCTACATTTCTTTACTGTCTGGACTCCCATTATATGCTGCAGCAGCAGCAGCAATGAATTAATTCTCTCTCTGTTCAGCTAATTAATGAATGAATGTTTTTTTAATTACCCTTTTGTTTCTCCCCATCGGACTTCACGAGCTTTGCTCAGTTTTCTGTCTGCAGGTCTTTATCTGCCACCTCTGCCTTTGGTAGGCCTTTGTTAATCAGAGGGCGTGTGAGTACTATATACAGAAGCAGGAAAGAGAGGGATATGCTCAGTAGGGTCTGTTTATTCTTAGCCTCCCTATGACCTGCAGCTCAGTGCAGATTCACAGCCAAGCTGCAGAAAAATGTGTGTGCGTGCGTCTGTGGCTGTGTTTGCGTGTGGTCCACTCCCCTGGCTGCTCATTATAAATTTGAAACAGGTGTCGCCACCGAACTGTGCCAACGCCTGTTCAATTACTGCCTTGCACTGTGTGTGTGCATGTGTGCATATAGTGTGCACTCACTTTACATACCAAAGCATCCTTACCATTTCTGGGACTTTTTTAAAGTATGTGAGCATATGAATGATGAGGTATTTAACTTCGACTGAGTTCTGAAAAATGCTCTGCAGCATATGTGTTATGGGGTTGTTTGTTTGTTTGTTTTTTTGGGGGGGGGGGGGGGTCATTGTTTTGTTTTGTTTTTTGTCTGGTTTTGTATGGTAGCTGGGATAGGCTCCCAAGATCCCCCTCCCTGCTTTACCCTGATAAGGATAGGTGGAAGAGGATGGATGGATGTTGGTTTTGTGTGTGTGAACTCCATACTTACTCCAGCACCTGTTCAGCTTTTTGCTCCCTCGAATGGCTTAGAATAAAAAACTGGTGGATTTATCAGCCAAGCTTCTCGATTACAGCCAAAGGGGCTCTGACTGTGATCAAAAGATTGCCACTGTTGGCAGATTTTATATGAACTATTTATATTATGCTACCGTGCGTGGGCTAATATTAGCTCATAAGAATGGAATATGTCTTTGTACAAGTAGTTTTAGAACCAAATATAACACCGTACTGAAACACTGAGGTAAAGCTACATCTTAGCTTCCTGCATGGCTCATTTATTCGATATGGTTTATGTAAGGGGGGGGTTTCATTTTGCATAATGAGAGGAAAAGCCGTAATAACAAGGACCATCTGTGGTGTTTAGTGAATGTAAAGCGGGCAATGCTGGCTGGTGTTTTCTGAACTGTGTTAGTGAATTCAGTGAAGAGCAGAATATTACCAGTGACTAAACTGTGAGGTCATCCAGGATCATCGACTGTATTTACATTATGTGTGGGTGGATGGTGCTGCACTTGTATCCATTCGCATTAACATGCCATTGTGCAGGGTGAACGATTAAAGTTATGCAACCTATGCAGACATGCTTGTGTTGAGACCTCCAAAAATCAGGCAGCGTGTATTTTGGAGATATGCGCTGGAGATATATGGAGATTACGCTCGACGCAGGTAGAAAAATGAGCCTGAACATGACCGGGAACGTCAGCAGAATTTGAACACTTTGTTTCACTTCACCTCTTTGAATGTTCCAACTTGGCTCTTTTCTGCAGCTCGTTCAAAGAACAACAACAGATGGTTGCAAGAGTAGCTCACAGGAGTGTTTTTAACACTGCCCCCTGGTGACAGTAAACAGGTATAGCAACAATGATCCGCAAAGCTGTGCATAGCTTTGTGTTGGTCCTACGGAAAAGCTACGCACTTGGACAACACGTGTTCACGACTACCGTCCTCACAAAGCTGTCAGAGTTACACAGCTGTAACTGTCGTTCATGCTTCGAGATTTAGAGGTCAAACTTACCGTTTATGGGCCGGATAATTTCACATCTCAATTACTAATGGGTCGACTGTATGCGGAGCCAAATCTTCAGCTCTGCTGGGAATCCATGCAGGAAGGGGTGGGACTTTATTTTGATGGTAACAATCACATGCAAAGACAGACTGGGATCATACCATTATGTGAAAGACGGAATGGGGGAGATGTTCCAGAGACAGCAAGTGTAGTGGTACAGGCCAGGTACACAGCGAGAATGTAAAAGTGTTGTAACGTTTAACCCCACATGTTAACAGTGCTCACTTTCACATGCTGTAGTTGGCTATGCTTATGTTCACTGGTTAAACTCTGTGAATGGAGTTAAAAGTACAACCCGAGACACATCTGGGGGAATCTAAAGCATTTCTGATACAACTGGACAGTAAGTGTTTGAGGAGTTTAGATCATTTAGACTCACACGACAATCCCCTGAGTGATACAGTATTTATCATTTTGCTTCAAAATTATATCACAGATATCCACTCAAACACTACCCAGAATGCACCACTTCATCTGCTCTAATCCCAGCATCCTGCCATTGTGCGTTATGTTTTAATGAGCCTGAACAAAATTTCTTAGTGTTTTTGACGAAGCTGTCAGAAGAGCTGTGATCATACATTAGCTGCTGGTGAAGGAGAAGCAAGCTAGCAAGTTTAAAACAACACATCCTCCCTTTGGCGAGATGTTTCTCGGAATTAGAGAGAGAGAAAAGAAGGAAATACAAGGAGAGCGAGAATGTGAGTCTGTGTGTGTTTATGTGTTTGTGTGTTTGCGTGGGTGTTTGAGCATGTTGCGGTGCTTGTAAAGTGTTTGATATTTGCAACCTGTTTCTCCGTCTGTCACCAATGTAGGGTGACTAACCCGAAGCTGTTCCCAAAATAAAACATCCTTTGAACTCCAAATCCACCGCGTGTGCATGTGTGCATATGTGTGTGTGTGTGTGCATATAAATACAGACGCAGAGTCAGTGTTTCAGCTTGATTGTTGCTCCAGGTGCTTGTGTTTGTGTGTCAGCAGCTAGCTTCATTTCCACACAATCATCTATGTTGCTCATCTAGCTGGTGTCAGATCATCAAACTCACACACAAACACACAAGCGCAATCACAGCGCTTTCAGGTTTTTACAAACAATGCACATCTCTTCACAGCGTGTCGATCCTGCCAGTCAGCACACTTCTTAAACTTTTTTCTTTAAATCATCATTTGTGATTAAACTTGGCACATGCTGTTTATCAGACGTGATGGAGCTGACACCAGGATAAAAAAGTCTGAGCACATATTTGGTAATAATATTCAATCACGCAGCAGAAAAACACAAACACGATGCTCCAAACATGTTTCTGTCATTCATTGTTTGGATGTTTGCCTGCTGCTTTGTGTGAATGTCACACGTTGACGCTGTCGAGCAGTGTATCTGTGTCTCACACACACACACACTGGCTTTTTTCCTGGTTAGTTAAGATGGATAGTGCTTCCTGCCGGGCATATTTATGCAGCAGAGCTCTTATTAGAAAAATACACCCTAAAACCATGGAGCACATTTCAAAACAGCTTCTGGGTGCTATCTTGAAATTGTAATGATGTGTTTTATTTTGATTTCAAAAGTTAATTGGACAAACGTGACTGATCACACAGTGTTTGCCTACTAACACTGCATTAGTTGTGCACTTGTACATCATTAACAAATCAGACACACGTTTTTCTATGTTAGGCCGCTACTCTTGTAGTCCCATGCTTGTTTCTCTTATTTTCACAGACGTTTTCCTTTTATACAGAATATACCATCTCTGTTTTAAGAGTGACCCTATGTTGTGTTAGACCTAGAATAATATACATGTGTAGTTTAATGAATAAATAAATTAAATCATCTTCTATTTTATTTTTAGTAGGTATATAGATTGTTTTGTGTACATTTTTCAGGCCTTGTTTTTCAAGTGAACAAGCAAAATCTTTGGACACACACTCACCGACCACTTTTGTTTAGGTAGGGCCGTTCAATTATCCATTAATGCATGCATCTATTCACCCAGACACAAGGTAGAAACTCGGTGCATTAAGGCAAAACGACCTGCTCGAGTTCACACTAAGAATCAGAGTATGTAAGGTGATTTAGGTGATTTTGAATGGTTCGTGTTAGTTACTATACTACTAAACCTGTGTGAAGGATAAAGTTTTATCAACCCAAATCCACGACCCTTAAGACAAGGATAAACAAACTTTAATGCTTCTTGGTCCAAAAAATCCAAGTGATCATAAGGATGCTGAGGAAACTCAGGTCAAGCAGAGCAAGGAGAACACGCAGCAAACAGTGGATTTCTCAACAAAAGAGAGACTCTATCACCATATTCAAAAGATGATCAGGGAGCAGTAACATCTGGGGAACAAATCATTGATGATGTAACAAGAGAAGCAAAACTAAAGACAAAGCACCAAATTAAAAGACTAGGAAGCAGCTAGACGCATAAGACCGACAGTGGAACACAAGGTAAGTTAGATTTAAGCTAAACACACGAGGAAGGAAAAGCAAACCAAAAATTAAACCAGGATACAACAACTCAAAACTCTGGGTTAAAGCCTCAGTCTCTGTATTTAGAAATCTGCTGGGATTTTCCCACACGACCATCTCGAACGGTAGGAGAAATAGAAGATGTCCAGTGAGCAGTAGTTCTCTGGGTGAAAAATTTAAGCTCTTTTCATCAATATTAGAGAGAAAACCTCAGCAATCAGATGATCCCCCGTGTGCAACACTTGGCAAAAGTGGGAAGGAAGAACTCCTTTTTAACAGGAAGACAGGCAGGTGATATCTGAACATGTGGGGAGTGAAAAGAAGGGGTATCAGAGGAAGTCCCACAGCAGTCTGGGCTTATAGCAGCATAACTACAGGATGGCTCAGGGCTGAAGGCTCTGCCTCTCCTCTTACTTTTGGAAAAGGAACTGCTAGTGAGCCTGTAGTCTGAGAGCTCCTGCTCTGATGATAAGGTGCTATGAATACTCCATGATTGCAGATTTAATTGAAAGTTTTATGGTGTGTATATAGAGGTGGATTAGGACAGCATTTACATTTATTCCAATTGTCTCTTGAGGCTGCATTATGGTGCAGAAAAGTATGTTGTTTGCAGCCAAATGGAGAATTTCCTCATTAACACAGACTCACTGGTTCAGTTTAAACTTAGAAAGTGAGGTGCTATACAGGAAGACTCTGTAGCTTTTTATAACAATAGACATCAGGGCGATACATATTTTTTGTGCTTTTCATGACAATTTTTATTTATTCTGTCAGCTGGATTCTAATCCTGTCTATTCTATAAGGCCCGCATCCTTTTAGGTTCAAATGACAGCCTGCAAATGAACAGATAAACACTTTAAACTCCCCCTCCCCCCTTTGTTCTGCTGAAAAACGTCAGGATGCCTCCATAACCGCGAGAGTTTTTCCTCTTTCTTGTCTTCTCCCCGTTTGTTGCCTTAGCAACTTTTGATCCCCTCCCATTGTAAGCACAATAAAGCGGAGACGACGGAAAAACGAAGAACAGAAAGATAAAGAATAAAAGGGAGAAATTATAGGAGTGGGAAAAGGAGCCTTGTTGTCTGTTTTCTCTTTTTTTGATTTGTAGTTTTCTTCTAAGGATTTGTTTTTCTGCTGTCTGCACCGGAAGTTCCAAAACTACTGACTGTCTGATCACGTTCTCCATAATTTCTCGCGTCCCCCCCCCCATTGCCCACTCTTCTCGAAGATTTATTGCGAGATATGGAAACATCTACCGCATCTATTGTGTGTGTGTGTGTGTGTGTGAGATAGAAAGAGAGAGGGACACACGTCCATTGTTTGTTCTTTAATTAGTAAAGCAAAACATTCATTGGCCAAGTGGATTATGAAGATTAAAAAGCAAATCACATTTGGGCGCAGTCATGGTCTGCCTGACAGAGAGAAAGACAGAGCAGTCAGAGATAGACTAAATGACAGAGTCGGAGAGCAAAAATAAAGACAGAGAGGAGCGGAAGAGGGAGGATAGAGAGGATGCGAGCTTTTATCCTCCCTTTTCCTCTCCTCTCTCACCTCTTCTTGTTTCTCCTCCTTCTCCGTGCCTTTTGACTCTTTTCTCCCTCTTCTATCCCCCTACTTTTCTTCATCTCCTTTAATGCCAGAGCAGTCAGAGTAAGTAGCTTAAGTCAACATCTTTTACAACGGTAGAAGCCTTCTGTTCGCCTCATTGTGCGTGTGCATCCGTTTCTCTTCGTGTGTGCGGGCCCGAGCGTCTTACGTTTCAGCTGTGTATCAAAATTGATGTGGCAGCCACCATCTGTTGTTTGCCTATTGACATTTTTCTCCCTACTACAGTTATTCAACTTGCAGTGCCGCACACACATAACCAAAGAGCACCCCGGGCTTTCTCTAAACACAAATTATACCCATTTGTAATCCCTGCCTCTGGCTCCTCTTGCCCTCCCTTCCTCTGCCTCTTCCTCTTGCGGTGCTGCTGTTTAAGCAGCAAAACAGAAATTCTGTTGATTTGTGGGGTGTGAGACGAAGCCAGTGATCTGACCACCGAAGTTGGAGAGATTTCACATCATATCAGAAACATGATGTTGTGTTGCTAGAATCCAAATCAGCCTTCAGTTAGAACAGCTTTGAAATGCTGAGCCTGCTGCTTCCGTCTTTTTCTGGATGTGTGCTTCTCCGTCGCTGTCGTTGTGTCTTCCTCCTTTCCTTAAATCTCTCTTTCTGTTCTGCCATCTAGAATCCCCGTCACTCCCTGTTTCTGCTGCCACTCGCGCTCTGTGTGTCTCTGTCTTTGTACTGCATCGCCCTACATGCTCCCCTGTGGTTGTTTTTTTAGCCCTGCAGTTCCAGCAATTTTCATTGCCAAGTATGCACACACTCACACACAAACACACTCTACAGTCTGAGTTATGTACCCACATACACACAGAGTACAAGCACACGCACACGCTGACTCTTGCCAATGAATCCCTGTCATCAAACCCCTGTGGACTGTGCACACCCTGTAATCATGGCTCTGAGACCTACCAAGAGTTCTTGCAGAGGGCTGCTGGTCCCTGCCCTTTTGTATCCACCGTACCCCCCTGTAGTCTCTGCTCCACAACCGCACAGCCCCCCCCCCCCCCCCCCACCCAGTTCCACTGGTCTCCACCCTGCCATGCTGAAACCACACTAAAGGACTCATACAGTTCGGTTTATTAAAAGGCCAAGGTAGAGTTACATGGGTTGGGTCAGCTGGAGTGCCACTTTTCCAGTTCTTTATTTTGACTGTGGGTTTCCTTAGAGCTTTTAGACTCTTTCTCAGCAGGCTGACTAAAATCATTGCTTCATGTTGCAGTTTTGGTGTTTGCTTCATGGACTTTGGTGTTCAAAAGAAGGAAATATGAGCTTATGATTTACACCACTTCTCTCACTTTTTCATAAACTCAGGAAACCACCACTGCATTCTCACCCCGCGTTTCTCTAAGGGCCATCAGAGAGCAACTTCTTATGTACCAAAGTCCAACTTTAAGTCTATTTTTAACCTACTCCTCGCTTCATTTAAACACTTTCTTGGTAAGTTTGCCATTTAGCTATTGTTAAGCCATATTATAATACTATTATAGCATGATGTTCATTTGATAAGTCATTGTCCCATTTAGAGTAAAATAGAAAATAAAGCAGGGTGTGCCTTAGGGTGGACTAGTTTGAAGTTGAGAAGCTGCTACCATATGAGAGTGCAGTGTCCTCAGTTGGATCTAAAACACCAACATGTAACTGCCAAGACGCTCAACCAAAGCACTCTTTTCTATGCCATCTTATATATCTATCTATATATATTTATATCTATATAAATATATTTTTAAATACTCATCTATTTCTGTCATCTGCTACTGTTCTGTCATTTAAATGTAACATATTTACTGGTAAATCTACCAGCAATGATAAATAATGATAATTTTCTGTCATTTAATAGTTTGATCTATAAAGTGTAAAAGTATAAAAAAATAAAACATCCCATCATAGCTTCGCAAAACCCAGAGGAACTTGTTCTGTTGAGAAAAGTAACAATAGCAAAGTTTATCTCCCTTTTTTCTGTTTTCACTTCAGTCATCTTGCAGTTATACTGCAGCCATTGCCTCATACTAACTAACTGTTTGCCCTCTGATTTGTTGGAGGGGATTGTTAAATTCTGCCAGAGGGGTGACCTTTAGCTCCGATGGCAGTAACAAACTAATGAAATCAAGTGAAATCGTAACAGCAGCCTCAGACTGCAAGGCTTCTGTTTCTGCAGCTTGGCTGGAATTACCAAACTAGAAAACCAGGCAGATTTTAATGTAAATAGGAGACATATTCTGATTGCAGCTGTGTTAGCAATCAGGTGCAATCAGTTGATAAGTGTTTAAATAAAACAATAAACTGGGTCAGTTGCAGGTGGGACATTTTTCCATGGAAGGAGATGTTTGTAGGTGATGATAATAACAGTATTCAGTTTTTTATTTATTTATGATGATTTAAAAGATTAATTTTGACTCTGAAAAATCACATTATGTGAATCCAATAATCCAATAAAAGCCATCACTTTTATATCTAGTAGTTTAAAATCATTTGTAGTTGGTTAGCTAACATAGCTAACAGCTAACATGCTAGCCATCGAGCAGTCGATAGTAGTCACAATAACTCTCTTAGATTCTTTCTATTTTAATTTTTTCATCAGAATTTTACATAATTTGATCAATATGATTTTATTGCTAGATTACTTTCTTTGTCAGTTAGCATGTTAGCTGTCTTACTACTAAACTCATACAAAACCCGTATTTTGCTAATTTCAATGTTATTATTGGCTCATTTGTGCATTTAACTAATTTTGAAAGAATCTTTACACTTTTTAACACTTGTATATATTTTTTTAAAAAGAGTGTCGGATTCTGTTGCAGATTGGTTGTTTTTTTATTCAAAGACAAAGAAGCTATCTAGGCTAACACGTTTGCAGTCTGTTTGCTAACTAGCTTGCTAGCTTGGTTGGTAATTGTGTAGTTTCATCAAAACAATAGACTGCAGTCCCCTTTATCTATTCAGGCAGAACATTTACAGAGTAGAGTTTATAAGTACATAGAACAATAAAAGTTCATAAGAACAATAGCTTTACTGTTGTTCACTGATCTTTGAGTCATTGGTAAGCAATAAAAATTAGTTTCTGTTCAGATTTTACCAG
Source organism: Rhamphochromis longiceps (assembly GCF_057381845.1). Taxonomy (NCBI): domain Eukaryota; kingdom Metazoa; phylum Chordata; class Actinopteri; order Cichliformes; family Cichlidae; genus Rhamphochromis; species Rhamphochromis longiceps. The sequence continues at coordinate 52,724,695 of NC_140559.1, read as the reverse complement.
CTGTTTTTTGCTTTGAAGTTTATCAGTTTCACACTCACAAAGGATATCAATTCATATCCTCTTGCATCAATCTAGTGGGAACCCACCGGTGAAACTTGCAACCTGTTTTGGGTCTCAGTCCAGTGCTTGAGAAACCTCACTCTGACATGATGAATGTACGCTATTGTAGAAGAGTGATGAGCCAGTTCCTGACTGCATTACCTCAGGGTAATCTAGTATGATACACACTCATACACACACACACACACACACTGATGTCAGAGTCATTAAAATCACTGATAGCTTGTGGAGATGATGTGACTCACATAAGCACTCACTCTCCTTTCCAGTTCTTTTTCTTCTCTCCATCTGACTCTATTTACCACATTATCTGTTTCATCCTGCTGCCCTCCCCCCTCCCCATTTGTCCCTTATCTTTCCCTCTCTACTTACTTTCCCTTCAGTTTTTGCCCTGCTCTCTTCTTCTCTGTCCTGTTTTTCTGCCCTGATCTCAACATCCATGCGTCTATTTCTCATCTGCCTTTTTATTAATCTTTCGATTTCTTTTTTGTCCTCCACTAATTCTCGATCGAACTCTTGTGCCTGTCATCACCTCACTTTTATTCTTCTTTGTCTGTCTCTTCATTTTAGAGAATGATACAGTGTATCCCTTTTGCCGTAGTGGTTCTTCTCAGTGCTCCAGCGTTTGCCGTCTATAATCCTGCATCATCATCGTCCTCCTTTGTGCCTACTCCTCCTTCTCTGTTATTTTGTCTGTGCATTAATAGCGGGGGAACGTTTAAGCAGTTTGTTTTGCTAGAGAAAAAAAAAGTTTAAGAAAGACTGAACAGTGCTTTTAAAATGTCAGCACAGAGTGGACTGGAACTAGACTCACATAGATCATGCACAAACACTCGCTGTTTTCACAAGCACTTGGTAGTGTGCTTTATGGCTTGTGATTATTGATTTCTTCACTATGGAATAAATGCATTGCCAGTAAAGCTTAGTGTGGAGAAGGCTTTCAGTCTTCATGGTCAGTGTATATACATGAGTAGCAGGTAGAGTTGCAGGTGAAGGGTAAACTGGAGAGAGATCTGTTGATCCAATAAACAACTGAAAAAAGCAGAGATATGTTCAAGAGTGCGCTGTGAGGAGCTCTTTGGAGCCAGCAATGAAGGTACTGCAACTGTATAGGTAGCCACAAGAGATCAATTCAAAAGGAGTATAATTGTTTAGCTTATGTGCTCATAGTGCATTTTACCCTCATTAGTTTGCAGCCAATACCTCATGACTTCTTTTAGGATGAGGTAGCTGCCCAACTAACTTTGTTCAAATACATCGTGGTGATTACTCACCATAACGATGAGCTTCTTAATTTCCATGTCAAAAGACAGCCCTGCACATGTTCATAATGTGATTTGATCGGCTGGCAGCTGAGCTGGAACATAATGTGACTGCCTGGTGCTTGATATAGTCGAATTGCTCTTTACCACAAGCAGGACAAGCAAAGCAGATCAATAAATCCCCATTTCAGCTCATTTCAGCGACCCTGATGTCACGGCTTTCAATGACACACATCGTTCCTAAATTTAATAATAATTTAGTGCATTTTTTTCTCCCTATTCAAGTATGAATTGCAGTGTTTCATCCCTCTGATCAGGCTGACGTGATCAGTTATTGCATTGTTAAATACAGCAGCTGGAGAGTTGTATGCTCACTGACATCACCGGCTTTTAGAATTCATACATGTGACAGCATCACGATGCCCGGAGATATCCTGTGCAGCTCATTCACTTTCCTTACTCTCATTTCGCCTGATGGACAATGATAAAAAACCTCTTGAGACCTCCAGGTTATAAACACACTTGTGCAGGTATTGTGAGTGATAGGTAGAAGAAGAAGGATAGACTGATGAAGGGGGCAGAGAGAAAGAGAGTGGTGGAGATGTCAGAGGAAGATAAATAGGTTTCAGGGGCAGGCAGTAAATGGAAAGAGAGGGAGGAAGATGAACGGATGGAGGGAAGGGCAAGGAAAAAGGACAGACAGAGGCAGAGTCGGTGGAGGGAAGAAGATAGATGAATCGCTGGGAATAAAAGACAAGAGGGAGAGGAAAGGGCAGGTGGAGGTAGAGAGAGAGAGAAGGGGAGCAAATGATGGCTAGAGGGAGATGAATAAAACAAATAGGGCCGAAAAGGAGAAGAGGATTTGGAGAACGGCTCACATTTGGTAAGACCAACTGTCGGCACCCTGGGTGGTGATGGGAGGAGTGCAAGAGGGCAGACGGAAAGAGGAGGAGTAAATGAAGAAGACTGAAGGGAGAAAAAGAGACAAGTGGTAGATTTTCATGTGCCAGGGGCGGAGACCGAAAGAGACGGAGAGAGTGAGAGAGATTTTGGCGAGCTGCCGCACACAGCCCTCACCTTGAGCTGCTAATGCCAGTCAATCAACCAAAGGTGTCATTACTCAAGCAAGGCAGGAGATCGTCTATATTCACGCCACTCACTCAGAAATGTCATTTTCTTAATTACAGCCTTTTTCCATGCACTGAGAAAAAAACATTTTCCAAGCCCGCTGAACTTTTTTAAATTCTGGGCAATGTGGACAGGTGACCTATGACACCACATAAAAAACCACATATTGTGTATATCAGCATGTAATTATGAATGCAATATCTCACTTACGCCACCTTAAAGGTTCCCAGGCCAGGAAGGTATCGGGAAGGTATCGGGCTGTCAACCAATCACTTGGGTCACAACTGAACTGTCTCAGCAACAGATCTCTGCAGGTATGACAAGGCTGTTCTTAGGTATGTCCCAATTCATAGGCCGCGTCCTCTGAAGACCGAGAAGGCTGTGAAATGGGATGGTCTAGCCTTCAGATTTGTCTCACCAGCTGTCCCGGTGGAGTTTAATAAATTCAGCCGTCTGCTCCTTGCTCGCTAATATATAACAGGACATTGGAGTAAATTCTCGAACATCTCACACTTTTGTTTAATCAGTTTTCTGTTAGATGTTTATTCGGCTGTGTGAAAATTATAACTTTAATCTCAGCCAAACCGTTTTACTCACGAACAAATAAAACAGCCAAAAAATAACATTTAAGTTATCTAAGGGACTTATGAATCATGTTTAACCTGTGTAGCGAAAGACCACGGGGGGAGTTCGGTGTTCTCGCCTGTTCTACTGAGCCTCGACCTCCCGGTCAGCTTTGAGCTGGTGGGTAACAGACGTCTCCGAAAATGTCTTTTAACTTTTGCAAATATATGATGTTTTGATGGACCGAGCACATATTTGAAGTTTACACAGCTACATTCTCGCCCGAAAATAGGTTAAAAAGTGTATTTTGTGACCCAGAAAGAGTAACATTGAAACTAAGTAGCTGGCGCTATTGTTGGAAACTGGAATTGGCTATGAATTCTTGGATAGGTTGGGCCACGAAGGATACACCCAACCCATCCTTCAAATTCGGGGAAATGAAGGACGCATTTGTTGGCCGCATTTGAAGCAGCCTTTGAATTGGGACAGCCTTCGTCGCATGGTTGTGACATAATCGGCCTTCAAATGCGGCCTCCGAAGGATGCTGCCTATGAATTGGGACACACCTCTTGGTATTCACCGTCCCTACCGTCCCCTACTTGCTCAATGTTACAACATAATCAGTTTTTTCAAGGGGCAATAAAATACTTGTCTTCTTTTAGTCTTAATATTAATGCACACGTTTACTTTCGATTCATAAAAAATGCCAAGTATAAGCATCCTTGCTTAAGTAGATTAGGAGAATCCCATTTGGACTTACGCGTCTAAAAGCAGTAAATTTCAAACCTCATCAGATTGTTGGTGTCTGCCTCGCTGATCCTCCTTTATACATTACCAGTACAAAAAAGACATTTAGACAGAGTTAGCTGTGGACCTGAAGAGAGTGCAGAGCAAACATTCTGGAAGAAAGATTAAACACTTTTATTTCAGTGAACTAAATCATGGTTAGACAAAGCCAAAGACTCAACTTGTAAATATCAGCAAGGAATGATGTGAAGTTCACTGCAAACTGAGGACACCTTTGTCCTAAACCACAATATTCTGAGATAAACAACAGGAAATTTCATTATATCAAGTCTAGACGTTGCTTAGAGAAACACAAAGTGAGATTTTCTGAAGACTACTTGGCATAGTCAGTTGATTGTTGATTGTTTAGTATCACAACTGAAGTCTGTTTTGTAAATTATGCTGAATGTGATGAGTCCTGCTGACTTGTTTATTCCCTTGACTTTTGCTGTTATAGTGCCAACAAGAGGTAAAAACTGCATTATTAACTTAATGTTTGACCATATGCCCACAAAGCATCTACTTCTAATAAAGTACTGATTATAGAGTGTTGCATTATCCATATTTTCATATTTTTAATCTTGGATTCTACTAGAGTGGCTTCGGAATGTTAACAATTCTAAAAAATGTATCATGTAGTGCAGCCCCATCAGTTCAACCTCTGGCTGAAACATCCAGTTTTACTTCCTCTTGCTCTAAGCCAACTTTCTTCTGATTGGCTGACCCTCAATAACAGAAGGACCGAACAGCAGGTGGGCGGGGCTTCTGTGTTTACAGCAGGAAACACATCTCCTGGATATTCTTTCTCTGTGATAGCACACAAATCCAAGAGTATATTATTTAAACCTTTGGCTTTACATATACGGGCTTTTTTCAGGAGTTTTGCACAAAATATTAGCATTCAATTCAAAGCAACACGGTGCCAAGATACAGCCGTGCATGAGCTTATTTTATTTCGCTCATTTGTTTTAAATATGTTTTTTTTTGGTGGGGGTCAGCTGTTTTTCCACATGTCAATGGACTGGTTCTTATATAGCGCATTTCTACTCTCACTGAGCACTCAAAGCGCTTTATACAACTTGTGCATTCACCCAATCACTTTATCTAAGGTTGCTTCTATCTAACATTCACTCGCATTCACACTCCGATGGATGCATTGGAGGGCAACAGGTTAAGATCTTGCCCAAGGATATTTGGCACGTAGATTGAAGGAGCTTGGGATCGAACCACCAACCTTCCGGTGAGTAGGTGACCCGATCTACCACCTGAGCAACAGCCACCCCGCACACATGTGCTCAGTTTTTTCTCCTACAGCTGTCATTCGATGTGTAATGCTAACTACTTTAGCACAAGTGGTTATGTTTGCATGTTTACCTGAAGTTTAAAGCTGGAGCGCTGCTATATGATTCAAACAAAAGAGCCTAGGTATAATGTCACATTGTTTTATCACTGGACATGTATTCAGTACCAGCAAATCATATTTGAACATTGTCAATTGCAGTGTAATAAAGCAGCGATCCCCAACTCCCGAGCCACGGACCTGTACCAGTCCGTGAGTCGTTTGGTACTGGTCCGCGAGACTTGAGGCTCGGGTGTGAAATTTATGGTTTTCAGGGTTTAAATCTGTTTTGGTTTTTTTTATCGTTTTCATCGTTAACTCAGTTTCCCCGTGTCTTTTCCCGTGTGTTATGACTAAATCTTTTTTTTTTTTAAACTGGTACTGGTTTTATTTTGTTGTATTTATCCGCAACAACTTAAAGGCCAGTCCGTGAAAATATTGTCGGTCTGTGACGCAACAAAGGTTGGAGACCGCTGTAATAAAGCACAATGTTAATCACCTTGGTGACAGCCTTAAGATGGGTCATGCTTCATTAAGTAATAGATATTGACTGCAATGAGGATTACAAACCTTCCAAAGCAACCAAATGTGTATATAATAATTATAATAATAATAATAATTTTTTGGTTATATAAGACTCAAAGACTATTTGGATTTGATGAAACTGTGCAGCTATTAAAAAATAGGTTTGCATTTTTAATTAAAACTAAGAATGGTAATGAGCCTATCAGAGAATGTTGAGAATAGGAAGAGTTTAATAACCCCAGCGATGCTTACGGGGGAAAAACAAGAAGAATTGGCTAAAGTTAATCCAATCTCAACACCGACAGTGGAAGGCTGTTAGGTAGATTTTGCCCTCGTGTTGTGACATTCTTGCTTCAAGACAGCCGTTTACTTGACCAGATCATTAATATATGATGAGCAGCGTTAAATCATACATGAGAACAGATGAGAAAAGAGTGGAAGAGGCGGGAGGGGGTAAAAGATCAGAATGACGTCAGACGTGGAAAAGTGGCTGTTGCCTATTTATCTCTCTTTGCTTGTCTTCAACACTACTTGTATTTCAGGATGTTTTCCGCCCGTGACAAAGATGGAGAATGGATAAATAGAAGTTGCAATAAAGTTGCGTCGTTCCGGTTTATCGGCCTCATTTTTTACTCTTCTTCTCCGTCTCTGTGGAGCTTTGAGGGCTTCTTTTTTTCCGCCCTGGATTTTGCACGCTGAATCTTTGTGTTTGGCTTTAATCTCTCCATCTGTTAGTCCCCATTGACTGCTCCATCCTTCATTCTTCGATTTATTTGCTTGTTTCTTTATTTCTGTGTGTTGTAATTCCATATTCTTTGTTTCAAAATCTTTTCCTCCAGCTTCATTTCCATCCATTCCTCCCTCCGTGCATCAAAGGAAAAAGAACTGATGCAAATGTATAATTGAAAGCTGCTGAAAGCATTTACAGTAGGGGGTGAGTGGGAACTGGCAGCCACAACATTTGAAAACATGAAGAAACAAAGTCAGGTGGGCTGCTGCTGTATGTAAGTTGGTCATCGCCATGGCAAACCTTCTGACAGTTAACCTTAATGAGAGCTTCAAGCTGTTAAGTTAAAGAGTCTGAGATGGTGTGTAATGCTACAGTCACAGTGGGGAAAAACAGTGGTTGGAGACTGCAGCATTAACTAAAATATTGCAACCAATGAGTGCAATGAGCTTGTGATCTTGTCGCCTGTGAAGTGGCAGTCGAACTGCTGTCATTTTGCAATTGAACAGGGTCAACTTTGAAAACTGTTTGTGATAATACAGCCATGAATCAGCAAACGTCACAAATTCAGCCATTTCAGCTGGAACCTCTAGAACACAGGTGTCGAACTCCAGGCCTCGAGGGCCGGAATCCTGCAGGTTTTAGATGTGTCCTTGATCCATCACAGCTGATTTAAATGGCTAAATTACCTTCTCAACATGTCTTGAAGTTCTCCAGAAGCCTGGTAATGAACTAATCATTTGATTCAAGTGTGTTGACCCAGGATGATGTCTAAAACCTGCAGGACACCGGCCCTCGAGGCCTGGAGTTCGACACCCCTGCTCTAGAACATCTAGAACCAAAATTCATCCACAAACAGTGACGTAGTTGCTGCAGGACAGTGATTTAATTGCAACCTAACCTTGCATCTGTATAGGAATATACCAGAACACAACTAATTGGGAACCAATCAAGCCCCCTTTCCCAAAGACTACACAGCACAGATGGGTTGAGCTCATCATCGCAGGCTAACTTAGACTGATTGCAACTTGCTGGTTTATGAATTAGACGACAGTTATTTGCAAGCATTCGCAAATCTGCCTGAGAGTGATTGCAGGTAGGCCTCAATTGTTTTGAGACAGGTTGCCTCCCACCAGGCAACATGAGTTTGTCCTTAAGGACAGCACAGTTTCACCAGCAGTACCAGCAGACTCGTGCTCCACAGTGTGGATTCATCAATATTTGTGGATATTTTCGGGAAATTGTTTTGCATTTGATTTGCGAAGTTGTTAAAATCTGCAAGGTGCATGTTTCATTTGCCTGCCTGAAGGACAAAATGAGTTGCTGCAGTATGATTCAATTTCAATTTTATTTTATTTATATAGCGCCAAATCACAACAAAAGTCGCCTCAAGGTATGATAATACTAATAAACTGTCGTTTCTGTACAGGTGAGCACTGCCCGGCTGTTTATCACAGTTTCCACGGTGTAGGCTGCCGTTTTCTAGGGCTGAACTGTAGCCGCAGCCACGGCTCCTTCACAGCAAAAATGGCTGTCAGCTGTTATATAAGCTGTTACATAAAGTCAAAGTGTTTGGTCAAACCTCTGACCCAAGCTAAACGAACCACATTAGAAAACTTGTCAGCTAACTCAGAGACTCACACGCTCTCATGAGGTTGTGCGATTCCCTTTGGAGGCACACCGTGTGTCGTTGTTCCTCTGTACCCAAAACCCTTTCATAGTGCCACTCGGGGATTCTGCTCTACTCTATTCGCACTTTCAAATTACACAAAAAGGGGCTAACTGCCATCTAAAAAAGGCAAGCGTGTGGGTCTGTCTTTCGTCTGTCATCGACATCATGAGGCTGAGCTACGCTAAGCCCTCAGACTTGACTCTCCATGCCGAATAAAAACCAATTCACTCTCATTCACTCATTTTTTTTTGTCATTGTGCTTATTTCCTTTAACATTTTAATGTCTTCTCGCTCTGTTTCCCTTTTTCTCATTTTTTCCCCTCCCTCTTGAAATCTGGTAAAGTCAGTCTTGCCCTCATGAGACCATCTCCAAGTAGCACATCACACGCAGCAGAGGTAGAAAGAGATATTGGAGTGGGGTAACGCAACAATCCCAATTAGGACACAGAGCCGCAGAGACGAGCAGCTTTTATGATCACAACAGAGGAATATATTTTCCATATCTGGAACAGAAGCAACACATACATGTGCACACTGCGTCCCCGCAGCACCAATCCCATGGACGGTCACATGTCATACGCTTTATTTCACAGCAGTCCCAGTCCTCATTCATGCAAATGTAACAATAGGATTGTGGAGGAGGGAGCAGGAGCGAGGGGGAAGCTGCGAGGGCGGATGATGATCAGGAGAGAAATGAAAGTGTTTGCGTGCAAGTGTGCAGAATGTGCGATGTTCACTTTGTCACTTTCACGTGTCTGCATGTCGCACATGTGTGTCGCCTCATTTCTGCTCTACTTGCTTTCGATTTGCAAACCTAACACAGGCAACATGTCTGATCAGATTTTTACTCCCTTGTCTTTTTTTCCTCCTCATTCTTCCCATCATCCCCCCGGAACTAATTTCCCATCCTCTGATTTCTCTTTCTTTCCCCCTTTTCCCTCCTTCCATAATCGGATCGCTCTTCACGTCAGACGTTTCTTTCATTCTGTCTTTTATTTAATACTCTTGACATTCCTGTGTAGTTTTCCTCATCCCTTCTCTTCCATCCTTTTCCTTCATCCTGTTTTTTTTTTTTCTTCTGTTCCTCGTGGAGCAGGAGAAAGAAGTAGCTCCTCTGGATTATGGTGCATCTTGCAGGATTTGTGTGTGCATGTGTGAGGGAGGTGATGTGATTTGTGAGCTTAATTTTACACAATATAACGAGGTTAGGATTTTACACACACACACACTGTATGTGTATGATGCTGCCGACTGCACAGTGAGTGTGTACTGCACACACTCGTATCACATGTTGGCACCGCCCCTCATGACTTCATGGTTACCAACCAGATATTCTCATGCTCCATGTTTTCACATTTTCTCTCATGTCTAGTTCTTCAGAGTCTTCTGATAATAACTAACACGAGGTGAGAACGAAGCCTCTGTGAACAAATTCTGCTTATGAATTTACCTGATATGTTTCACTGGAAGCTTTGCCGTCCATTTGTAATGTAGGGGTTTTTGATCCATCACGCTTGAGCATACTTTGGGTGCGTGCAGTCAAACAGTCTGCGTGGACAGCCAAACAGGGTTGGCATTTGCTGCATTGAACCAGATAAATATTGACTATCGTCTGATGAGGACTGAGCTTTTTACTAGCATTTCAAATTATCTGAAGAAACGGAAATCGCTGGCTACACTGGCCCATAACAAATTAGATGTTTGCTCCAGGTGCAAAGTCAGCAGACTGGCTACTGGTTTTAACAAAACTGTGGTGCTAAAAGAGCTCCTTAAACACCTCACAGACACAAATCTTACCATTGTCATCTGGTGGTGCACACCAAAAGTCGTGTCAGTCAGCTTGTGATGCACTTTAGTGTTTTGGTTTGTCATGTACCGTATTTTCCGCACTATAAGGCGCACTTAACATCCTTTAATTTTCTCAAAAATCGTCAGTGCGTCTTATAATCTGGTGCGCCTTATCTATTAATTCTGGCTGTGTTTACTGACTGTAGCAATGGGAATTGCATTTACCTGTGTGTTCCGCCCGGAGTCTCTGCTTCTCACCTTCCGGTGTTACACTCTCAAGACTCCGGGCGGAACACACAGGTAAATGCAATTCCCATTGCTACACTGACCTCGAGCTGATTTTATGTGGTACACAGCGCTCAAAAATCTGTCAAAAAATGTTTTAGTAGGACTTTGCTAAGCTACGAAGCTGCACCGCTTGATGAATTGTCTGAGCGTTATGGCTACCGTAGTCAGGAGCCTTGCGGCTCATAGTAATCTGGGTCCAAAACTCTGTCCACGTCAGGTCCCAAACAAACACTGTGTAAATTCTTTCATCTTTAATAAAATGATCAGTGTTGCTGCTTTACCAGGTGTATCAATTAAGTTAAACATCCAGGCATCCATGAAAACAGAATTTATTAAATTAAACGGAGTTAGAAGTTAGCAGGAAGTTAGTAGATAGTTAGCTCGCTGGTTTTGCTAGTTACCTTAACATGATATATCATGTTCTGACTGAGAGATTTCTGGAAAAAAATAAAACGTACAGCTCTGCTATCACTTCCAACATGAATGTAGAGAGAAAGCTACACAATAGTGATGTTTGTAGGTTTACTGAAGTTGGGCTAGATGGTATATAATGCTGTGCTAGTGATCGCTAGCGACACCGCTACGTTAGCATACCAAAGCATAAAACTGAACCTGGAGAATGAACGCTAACCTTTTTCCACTTTTTTTGACAAATGCAATCGCCTGGAAAATTGCTGTAAACGGACCAAACTTCAGTAGGAGAGAACAACTGAGATAGTCCAGCCACAATATGAGGTTAGTCATTAATGTAAGATAAGATAACCTTTATTAGTCTCACACGTGGGAAATTTGTTACAGCAGAAAGTGGACAGTGCAAAGTTACATAGCAAAAATTAGAAAAACACTGGAATAACATATACTGTTGTTCCAGCGTTTATAGAGCAGCTACCAGAGAATTCAACATTAATGAATTAATGGTATGGAAGTGGAGGAAGCAAGCGGAATGAGTTGAGTAAAGTTTGACTTTTCTGACTGATTTGTTTCGTTAAATGCGCTTTATAATACGGTGCGCCTTATGTATGAACACAGACCCGTGTGTCGACAGTGCGCCTTATAATACCGTGTGCCTTATGGTCCCATAAATATGGTACACAGTTTTATAACCAGCTGCTGCCAGCATTTCAATGTTAACAGTGCTTTAGGAAAATTGGAGTCTGTTCTCTAGTTGGACAAACATAGTCCAGTCTGAACACCCCTCGATTTCTACTGTGACATTTGGGCAATAGGGTCAGATTTTGGCATAAATGGCATGAAATCATGGATCCATCCTGCCTTGTGTCAAAGGTTCGGGCTACTGGTGGTGGTGTAATCGTGTGGGGGGTTTCTTGGCCCACTTTAAGTCCCTAAGTTCCAACTGAGCACTAGGGGTGCAACAATACTCGTATCGATATTGAAGCGTTCGATACAGTGCTTTCGGTTCGGTATGTATGTATCGAACAAGATTTGCCGCGTTATGGCGTTAATGTAATTTTAACGAGATTAACGCTGACAGCACTAGTGGGAACACAACGAATATGACTGCACATTTACGCCGACATCATCCTAGTGCAAAGACGAGTGGAAGCAGACAAAAACAACAAGCATGCATGCTACAAACTTTACCCGAGTCATTTAGACAGCCGTTAGCACATGATTCTCCTTATGGGGACCTGATATGTTTAATATGCTGCTGAGAATATAGCCCAGAAGAAGCGTATAGTATAGCTTTTATGTTGGAAAGAGCCATTTCTCTGTAATAAAATCTCTTTTCCAAAGATGAGTGATTCTTCAATCAGATAGATTTTTTTATTTTATTTTGTTGTTTCAGCAACATTACATTTAAAAACTGTACTTTTGAGTTAAAATATATATTTAGAATTTTAATAAATGACAAATTAAAAAGGCATGAACATTTTTGTATCGAAAAAATATCGAACCGTGACACCAAAGTATCTAACCGAACCAAACCGTGAATTTTGTGTATCATTGCACCCCTACTTTTGCACATGTCGAGGAGCGTGTCAGGCTACATTTCACTGTGTGTTATACTTGTATAACTATGCATGTGACAAATAATAAAGAACCTAGAACCTGAGCACCACAGCTACTGCTGCTAACATGTGACGCACCAAGTCACAAAGCACAAATCAAATTACTTTGTTGAATAATGACACTGTACTCAAATGGCACCAGATTGCAATCCAATAGAGCATCTGTGATCTGTGTGTGTGCATATGTGTGTGTCTCCCCCTAAACCCTGGATTTGATGTGATACTTCAAGTTTCTTTCTTTGGTTCCACCTATAAGATTTCATCCCCTATTTTTGCGAGTTGTCCTCCAGGTCTTGCCTTATTAACTTTGAGCCTTTCTTGCTATCCACCATCATTTTTGTACCATCGCGTTACCAAGCAGTGTACCCGAAAGTAGCAGCTGCGGCAGCTGCCCCATGAAAACAAACACCAGCTGTGCCTACAACTATAGCAGATTAGTCACTAAAGTACCCTGAATGCTGCGTGACAGGATTTCCAAAGCTTCATTTGACTGCAGGTTTAGCAACTTTGCTAAAGTATACAAATGACAATTTTATTTGGAGTTTAGTGGAGTCTTAACATATGAAATATTGAGGACTTGGAAGTAAAAACCTATTTTTTTCATGCACCTTTTGTGCAGAAACACACAGATGACTTCGTATCGAGAGCGCATCTGTCTGGAGATAAAACGATCATCCATATATTTTTGAATCGTTAGTGGGTCACTTGTGCCAGAATCGCATTAAATTTCCTGTGTGAGAAGCTGGGGAAACCTTTTTTTAATTCGCTCTCATCTGTTTCGGCTTTTCATTCTTAGCTCCCTTTTTTTAGCCTCACTTCATACCCTCGTCTGTGTCCCTTCCTCCTCCTCCTCCTCATTTTAATGTCCTGCTTCTCTTACCTCTTCTCCCCCTCCTCCCCGTACCCCTCTCTCTCACCCTCAGTTCATCCCCTGCACCTTTCCATCTTCCCACATACACACCAGAGATAAAACTTTATTACTCACCACAGCCAGAGACCAGTCAGTATGCGTATGTGTATTTTGCATTTCCTCATTATGCGTTCCGTGATATCATTAAGAGGGGTGATATCTCTCCCCTAAAGAGCTTTTTATCTCACCCTCTCTCTGCTGGCCTCACTCAAATTGCTTTGTTTGTGTTGCTTCCACGCAGACGAGAAGAGCTAAACGAAGGACTTCTCTCAGCCTACCTGCTCATGTAGAAGCATGTGTGGGTGTATGAGTGATATTCAGAACCATTCATATCATTTGATCAGCTCTTCAGTGATGTCTTTTTGCATCTTTCTACTATCTTTGAAAAGGAAAAATCCTCCTTGATTGCAGCGTTAGCAGTTTTTACTCTGGATTCATTCATAAAGTCGTTTCTGGCATTCCGACAGTCAAAAATGTAGGATTTCAATGACGAATTGGGAATTTTAGTTGGATTTTCATAGCATTGTATTCAACAAACAGCCTGTGTTATTTGTTATTTAAAGGGGACCTATTGTGCTCATCTCCATGCTTTTATTCTTTGACTCTACCAGAGTGCCTTTGCATGAGTCACAGTTCAAAACTTGCTTATTTACTTATAATGGGTCTTGGCGCAATCAGTGGTCTGAAACAAGCTTTTTTGGTTCTCTCCGTTTAAGCTAGCTTTCATCTGATTGGATGCTGGTCACAAACAGAAGGTTTGAACAGCCGTGTGCCTGAGATGACTGTGACATCGAACTGTGAAATCAAGTGCTTTGAGCTTTTAGCTTACAGGATTACTGTACAACGTCAGCTTCCCTCATTGTGTGAGGGTAAAGAAAGAGGTTTCCTTTCAAGCTAAGAAATCCAGACGGTGTCATGCATGTGCACTCAGCAGTTTGGATCCAGATTGAAATACTGCTTAGATGTAAACTTAAACAGAGCAAAGCCCGGAGTCTGTAAAAGGCGGATCGCTGCCCCCTCTCCTCAGCTGTCATCTTTCAGCTGCTATCAAGCATGTTTTGCGTTAACCTTTCATAGTATGTAGGAGTATTCTGGTAGAAGAACAGCCTGACGTGGACACGTGTAGATGGTGAAAGCATCAGCATTCGGGGCTGAATAAGCAGAGGAAGGGCATTCATCCTTGTTTAAGAAACTGCAAGACCGTTGTGTTTGTTGTCTAGGGAAATAGGCTAACACGAGATGCTGCTAGTGGAGCTAGGGTTAGAGACAGGCTGCAGACTTAGCTGCGCGCCACCTTGACGGGGTAAATGTAAGCTAAAGCAGGAAAGACTAGTGTGCAGTCGAGATGAGTCATGTCCTGCATGCTAAGAGCAGAATTAGCAACAATCCTAATCCAGCTGATATTGTTTACCAACAGACAAGCTGCACGACTTTTTAGCAGCTCATAAAAAGCTCGTAATTCTTTTAAAATATCTAGCTAATGCTAGCTTTAGCAAATGGAGTGAAACCTGCAGTACAGTAATTTACCAATCACACCCTCCAAATGTTGCAGTCTACTTAAGCTAGAAGTTTCCCAACTGACATGTCAGTGCTGCCGCTGCCCTGCAGCTGTTTCGTCCCCTCCACTACCCGAGCATCCACCTGTCGGCTCTCATGGGATAATTACTCATCACTCTCCACTTTCTGTGCATCATATTTGCAGGGAGCAATGAGCTCGAAGCCTAACTGTTCTCACTGACCTGTCCGACTGGACTGCGTTTCAGTCTCTTTCAAATTCTTTTCGGTGCATTTACACTTGTTTTGAAATTTGCTTATTATTTAACCCAGAACAAGGCGCAGGAAGTAACTAAATGAGATCTTGGCTTCTTTCCTCATCAATACAGAAATGGATAGTGTGCCGAGTGCTTTACCTTCCCAGCTTTCAGTTGCTTTATCTGTGGCACAGTCAGTGTACCATATCTGAGATAGATACGCTGGGTCACTCTCGGTAAACTATCAAAATCTGTAGCAGAGTGCTATTCTCCCTTTTGGACTATAATCAAATTTTTGTAATCCTGTTACTTGTTGTTATGTCCATTACCATCCTGGCAGCCATCTAAAGGTCTGCTCAAGATATACGCCCCCCGTCTTCGCTCCTCGTCTTTGTTCTTGTTTTATTTTCACAGCCAGACTTCGGCTTCCCTTTTCCAAGTTTTACCCTTTAAACTAAAATATTTTACCGTCATGAGTTTGCATAGTTGCAATCCTGTCTCTGAGCGAGTGCATACATGAATAAGAGATTTAGTGGTTCCACCAGAAGGCACAATAGTAAAACTGGCGTGTGTATATAAATCAGAATCACTTAAGAAAATGAATTGTTAGCTGCTGCGGTTCTCTACGATGCTCTTTCTATAAAAATATGGTGGACTGTCTTTCAGTGCCTGAAACAGCACTCATGCACACAACACACACACAAACAGAAAAGCAGGAATGGAGGTAGGAGAAAATGGAAAGTGATGGAGACAAAGATATAAACAGAGGTTTTGTCCATTAAGTAATGCAGTGAGGGCTTAACTAATCAAACCAAACTCGGACCGTCGCTCCTGTAAGAACTTTAGAGCCACGCACAAACACGCAGGCACGCTGCAACGGTATAAAACTTACCCATTAAATCGATTTACAGCTCACTCGGTTCTGTCTGGGGTTTTTCAATCAACAACACCTTTTGTTGACCTTTTTTTCACTCTGTCCTTCTAAAAGTCTCTATTTCTGGCAGTGCAAGTTGTGTGCTCAGTGAACCTGGTATGTGTCTGATTTTTGTGTCAGTCCGTTGACAGAGTGGGGCGTTGAGGCTCCGCTCTGACAGAGGAACTTTCTGGGGAGCAGGTGTCAAAAAGTAACAAGGTAGAAACAGAAGGCGAGACGGAAGGGAAAGATGTCAGTGTTGATTTCTTCATTTTCACCTCCTCATTCCTCCTGCAGACACAGCTCCAGCTTTGTGAGCTCCCTTTTTCCAGCTTAGTTTCTTCTCATTTGGGCTGAGCGCTGAGCTGCCCACGAGGCTCAAACAAGGCTTGAGGTGGTATTATCTCCGTGCCTATGATGCTGCAGGCCAGAAGGACAACTTTAAAGTCCTCCATCAGGACCTCTGCCCTGCCAGGCACAGCCTCAAATAGTACGACTTTGAGTGATTCACAAGTTCAGCAAGAGGTTTAAAGAACAATCCCTTTTTTTTTAAAAAAGCCTGGTTCTTTTGTTACTGTGGTTTGTAGAAGTTTGTATCTCTGGCTTGTTAAAAAGCAAAAGCAGGACACAGAATGGTGAATCCTTTCACTAAAGCCCTGCCTGTGATCACTTCTGCTTTAAAAGTCTCCAAACAGAAGGTGGGGGGATTTAAGGATCTGAAGTCCTGCTTTGAGATGTGTCCCATGATCGTTGAAGACAAGCCTTTGGTCGCCACTGTCTCCACTGGTAGCCTGTCAGACTGTCGCTAAGGATTAGAGATGCACTTTCTGCTACTTTATAGAAATCATCAATAAATCTCATCTGTGATCTAGGGGAAAGACTTCTGGAAGACTTCAGTATTTCCACTCAGACGTTTCCTCCTAAACTGACTCTCATCATCATTTTGGCTCACATCATCACTAGGTGTCTGGGAGGGAGTGGACACTCCTGCAGGAGGCCTTAGTCACTGTAGAGTGGACATGAGGCTGTGCAATGAGGAGAGGAGATGTGCATCACCTCTGAGCCTCAGCTCCCACCTGTAATCCGTTACAGTAACGCTATGTTTTGAGAAAAGCAAAACAGACATGTCATTTAGACTTATGATCTTCTTTGTTTCCTGATTACCAAAACAAATGTTTTATTTTATCTAAAATAAAAATGACATCACCTGAATGGCTGGGGTTAGAGTTATGCATCAAGTTCTGTTGTTTATCTATGAACGTAGACACAGTGCCTCATTCTTCAATTCAGCAAAGGGCATTTTATGGTCATGGTTCTCTGTCCTGGTTGTCTTGTAACACTGAATGAACTCTGTGTGTATTTAGCTGTAACCCCTCATATCTCAGTAGACTCTATGTATTACTCATATTCATCTTCCAGCCTTTTTCCTCTCTGTCACCTCCTTTTTCTTCATCCCATCCCTATCTCTCCTCTTTCACTTCCTCCTCCTCTCTGTTTGCCTGCTTTGCATTTCATTACTTCTCTATCCACTTACCTCTGTCTTCCCTCGCCCATGTCACTGTCAGTTTGTGCTTATTTATTGTTGCTACTCTCGTTCTTCCTTCTATGTGGTCACATTGGAGTTTACTGCGATTGTGCCTTTTTAATTTACCTTTTAATTGTCTTTTTGTGTGTGTTTAGAACGTTGAGTTCTTGGTTTCAGATGGATGTTCACATTTTAGCAGCTGATGTTAAATTAGAGCTAATAACTAGCTGGGACCACATCCTCTGTAACGATGGGCGATGAGGCATGAGGAAGTGTGAGCTGGTGCTGCGGTTTGGGGAAGGCCTCAAAGGGGACTGCGACTGCTCCTAATGAGAAGTGAATGAAGGAAAGGAAGAGAAAAGAGAGGGAAAATGGGGGGGAAGGGTGGGGCATGAAAATGAGAACAGCAGGTATAGGTGAAAGGGGGCTTTTATAGCCTGAGGCCGGAGGGGGGTGATGGAGGAGACGCCCCGCTCCTGAAATTCAGATGATATCTCCACTAAAAGTAGAATATAGCGCCGCTGCCAGAAGCTCACTTTAAGTCAAAGTGTTGGGTTTTAAAGCATTGAATTTAATAGTAGAGCAGCGGTCCCCAACCCCAGGGCCACGGACCGGTACCAGCTCGGGTGTGAAATTTATTTTTTTCAGGGTTTTTATCGTTAACTCGGTTTCCCTGGGTCTTTTCCTGTGTTGTAGTTGTGCGTCTTTTTTTTTTTTCAAGAAATATTTAGGCATTACCATGGTGACCAGAGAGCATTAGAGTTCATACTACGATAATTATTTTCAAACTTTATGATTTTCTTCCAGTTTTTGTAGTTTCTAGATAATCAGAAGTTTGACAAACGTGCTGCGTAACAAATGCTAAGCTACAAAAAAAAAAAAATCCCAGTTCAGAGGAAAAGGTTTAACGATGTCTGTGTAATCTTTTACATAACTCAGCATTACAATTTCATTTGTGAAATCATTTGAACAATATCAAATGTTCCAGCTAAAGACACAAATCCCCTTTGAGGATGCGTCAGGATGCTAAGACTGACATGTGGAGCTACCCGCTGTGGCGACACCTTGTGGCATGAAAGTAGCTACATAATAAAGCAAGAAGAAGACATAAATGCAGTTTCTCTAATGGCCACTGATGGCTGGCTCCAAAAGCAAGTCAGTCGCCACAGATTCCCAAGTAAACTTGCCTAAATATACAGCATTAAAAGCACCACCATTTTTTATTTACAGTCTGTGGATCTAACGAGCGTAATTTCAGTTCCCTGTAGTCCTCCTAAATATAGGATGTTTTTTATCTCCTTTTGTTTCACATCTGATTAAACAACATTTTAATTTCTTCTCCATCACTGGCTGGGAGTTGGCCACTCACGCTGATGTGACGCTGGAAATACCAAATCAATCAAGTTACATCCACTGTTGCCTTGACAGCTCGCCAACGATAAAAATGGACTTCCACGTCTCTTCCCCTCCGTCGCTTTCTCTTTCCCTCGCTGCCCTTCCTCCACCCTCCATATACGTCTCCCCGCCCATTTCTCCCTCTCGCTTCCTCTTTCTGCTGAAGCAAAGCCTATTTTCCGCATTATAGTCAACATGGCTCACAGCGAAACGTGCGATTACACAACCAGGTGGAAGTGAACGCTCTTTCTTCCTCTCCGCTTGGTAGACGCAGATGGATCGTGGTGATGAAGATGAAACGGGCCAGAAAGATACCAAACCTGATGAAATTTCCTTAGAAGCATCAAAGCTGCTGCACGACACGCACAAATAACAATTAAACAGAGAAATACTTTATAAGCTATAGAAGTAGTTCTCCTTTTAAAGTGAGGATAAACGCTGCATGTAATGACTTTAGTGAAACATTTAATCTCTCCATTTAAAGTAATTGGAAGTATAATTTGCTGAAGCTTTGTCCTCTCTGATAAAATCTTCCTTTCTTGGCTTTGTTATATTTAACCAGTTTTATATTTTATGGTCTTAAAATAATAATCAGCTGTGACTTACATCTCTATGTGGCATTGCTGTAGCTTTAACTGCTCTCCCTGGCTTATGCTTTCCACGTATGCGCTTGGAAGTGTGGGGACTTCCCAGAACTGAGCCATACCGCCAAATATAACGCATTGCAGATGAACCAAACAATCTCCTTTTGATTATCGTTGTCCTGAATGAACTAAGTTTGGTTCAGCCAGACAGTTCTGTTTGAAATGTTTATTTACATCGAGCAGTTTAGTGTATAGGCTTTGACCTCATCTTCCACAGAATCTAAACGCACAGATGTGTTTGGTAGTGATGAGTAAATATCATCCCACCATTCAGAATCAGCAGCAGTACCGTGGTGCAAAGCAAAGGCAGACATAGGAAATTAACATCTTCGATAGAACACCCAAATTAGAGGGAATAGCCTTGATTGAAGGTGCTTGCAGTGCATATTGTCTTTGTATGTGGGATTGTTAGAATCTAGTTGAGTTTGGACCTTGACTGGGCCATTGCAACACCTCAGTTGTTTTCTTTTTCAGGCGTTATGTTGTAGATTTGCTGCTGTGCTTGGGATCACTGCTGCATGACCCTGTTTCAGACAAGCTTTAGCTGTCAGACAGATGGCCATACATTTGACTACTTTCATATGCAGAGGTGTTCATGGTTGACTCAATAGCTGCAAGCTGCCCAGGCCCCGTGACTGCAAAATAACCCCAAATCATCACCCTCCACCCCCGTGGTTGGCAGTCGATATGTGGTGCTTTTGATGATATGCTGAGTTTGCTTTTCTCCAGATGCTTCAGCGTGCTTTACAGGCAAACATCTCTACATTGTTCTTGTCTTTCCAAAGGATTGTTCCAGACATATTGTGGTTTTTGTTGATGCAACTTTGCCGTGTTCTTTTAGAAAGAAGAGGCTTTCTCCTTCAAAACAAGCTCTACTCCTTTTCTGATTGTACCGTCAAGACCTTTAAGATTTAACGTTTCATTAAATGTTAACTGAAGTCCGTACTCTCTGAGCTCCAACTCTTGGCTCTTTGTGGTTTCTATGTACATTACATGGTCTGATCTTGGGGTGAATTTGCTGAGAATGACACCTGGACTTTGTGTTAACACACAGCTGAATGCTCCAGCATTCAGCCACATCTGAGTCACGCAGAGTGAATCCAGTCCTCGGGATTTGAAATCCCAAGCATAAAAGTTTTCTCACGAGTAATCTAGCATTTACCAGACCAATCCTGGCAGGAACCGGGGGTCGTTAGCTGTCTGAGGAGCCCGACACAGAGGCCTTGCGAATGCCATGGCTTTCAATCATCATGGCACAAGATCCAACTAACCTAGTCTCCTCCTAAAAGTCCTCAATTGCTAAGAAGTAGCTCTGGTCTGGGTTTTTGTGCTTCACACAAAGAAACGTAGATATGAAGCCGGTTAAACATGCGAAACCAGCTGGTAAATGTAACACGCAGAAAGACAGAAGCTATGCACTGAGTGGAAACTGAAGGAAATAACAAGCCAGTAAATATGAACGCACACACTTTGTGAGGTTAAAAAAAATTGCAGATGTTTAAAGTGGGGAAAAATTGATTCAATAGATTTGCCACATACAAAGAATGGTTTAATTATTGTTGGTTTACATTGAAACTCCACATGCAAAGCAATCACAGCTTTCAGTCTGTCCTGTTAAACTCCCGTCACATTTACAGCCTCCCTGCACTGACACCTTAATGTCTGCAGTTTTAGACACAAATTATTCGTTTTTATGGTTTTCAAAGATTCTTTTCTTTATGAAGACAATAAAATCATTATTTAAATATATCAATAATCTGTCTTTTGCAACACAAGCAGTACTAAGAAGTGCTCCAATAGCTATTTTTGAAAATCTCCACACCTTTTTTCCGCTCCAATTTACACATCCCCTCAAAACTCTCTGCACTGCATTTTAGTTGCTCCCCAGGGCGCTCCTGATTGAAAATGTTTCCCCAGTAGTTGTGGTGTTCATAGCATCACTGTCAGTTGTCAAGCCTGGGAGGTAGCTAGCACCCTCACACGCCGTTCCCCCGAGTACTGCCAATCTGGGCTTCAGCCTTCAGTTTTGCTCAGACTCGTCATCCTTTTCTCTGAGAGAAATCACAAGGGGATCAAATCTAATTATTTTTCCTTTTTTGGGTGTGTTTATTATAACTGTTACTTCAAGTTAGGTAGTATAATGATTACTTATGTCAGTGTTTTTCAGTGTAGGGGCAGCAGAAATGACCTCGTGTCCAATTACAACCTGTCACGGGGAGAGTTTTAATAGACTGGTCCTTTGCCATGAACAAGCTCTTACTATGATGGAGAACAACCAAAGAAGGTAATTATCTGGACTGCACACACTGAGCCTCATCGTCTCTCTCTTCTTTTAACAAACAGGAAGATCATCGAGGTGAAAATCATTGATGATGAAGAGTATGAGAAGAACAAGACCTTTACCATCGAGCTGGGAGAGCCTGTTCTGTTGGAGATAGGACAGAAACACGGTGAGTGTGTGTGTGTGTGTGTGTGTGTGTGTGTGTGTGTTTGTGTTTGTTCAAAGAGAGTATCAACAAGTCAGGAGTGAGAGCAGGAACAGGGAAAGTGTGACAGACAGAATGACGTCTTTATTTATCAGCAAACAGGCCCGGTGCACATCTGTCGCTTGGAGACAAGGTGAGACCAGCATTGATTACCTGAAGCCTCCAATCTAAACTCAGATTAACCGTGGAAACATTTCACTTTGAGCCACTGAGGATGTGACTTGGGAAGGATTTCGACATCACTGGCCCTGAGCTGCGATGCGTTTTTGAAGTAATCGTGTCACAGGAGGGATAGGAGTAATAACTCATCCAAATCAGCATGTGATCTGCTTAATTATGTCACCATAAGGAGGTTTGGTGTATGCAGTATAAACAAAAGCCAGAAAGCTTCCTTTCGTTGTCTGGAATCGCTGTAGTATCGCAGCGTCGTCGCAGATGGAACACAATTTGCAGTTTAGTCATGGCAAATGAACCATCTCGATCAGCTTCTTTCCTCTCGTACTGTCATCTGCTAATTCAAAACCCGCGCAGATCTTTGAAATCCAAGAATCTAAAACATTTAAGCCCCCGCCCTTCTTTTTTTTTAAGAATGTGAGAAGCTTTAGATGAAAATTTAAAAGGCTTCTTTAACAGAGAGACAGCTGATCTCCCCGAGGTGACTCAAGGCTGGAGAGAACCAATGCTCAAAGTCAATATGTCATTTTTATATATATATATATATATATATATATATATATTCCACATTTAGTGCTAAACATTACCAGCATTGTACCTCTGAATGTGTTAGCAGCTTCAAAGAGCAGCTAATGTGTCCCAATCAGAAAGTTCACGTATTTTTCAAACAAAAATTCTTCGCCGCGTTCATTTTGTGTCTTTAAAGACGTGCCAGCCAATTAGCCGCACCAGAATCTTCCTGCTTTATCACTCTTTAAACACACACAGAGGCTCTTCTCAAAGCGTCTATAGTGTAGATGTCACACAGGAAGAGCCCATAGCCTGCGGCATGCCGTGGCATGTTTCATTACACAGAAATGTGATGGGTTTTATAATGCTGTCACAGAGCGAGCAGACTGGCAACCACATAATGCTGTCACATACAGTACACAGCTTTTCAATTACAGCGAGCTACACACTGATAACGGCAAAAATTAATAACTTGCTGTCTGTTTTGGAAACGTGAGCGAACAAGGAGACGTTTGGGAGAGATGCTGCAGCATACACGGAAGCGCGCAATAGAGAGGTGGGAGAAAACGTAAAGTTTTTGCGGATAAAGCTCGCGTTTCCCATGTTTAAAGATTTAGCATATACATAAATATTTTTCACAACCCACAGCATACGTTTTCTCAGTAATAGTTCACACTGCTGTGGTCTCTGCTGAGAATAATGAAAAAAAGAGTCTTAAGATGATGTCTGAAATCTGTCAAATTAAAAGATTAAGCAAACGACTATATGGAGAACCCTCAGGGCAAGATTTGATGATTAAATGCCACGGAGATATTTGAGTAACGTGACTGCCCAAACCTAGAGTAATTGTGCTGAGCTAAAATTTAAAAATGGACCTATTATGTTCATTTCCAGCTCCATTTTTTTTTTCGTGCACTCCACCAGAGTGACATTAGATGATTCACTGTTATATATATCATTCTTTTGTAGCTCATACATTGGTCTTTGTTGCTAAAACAGCTTTTATTTAATTCCTCTGTCTTTAAGTCTTCTGATTGGCTATCCCTCCCAAACAGAAGGTATGGACCAATAAAGGTGGAAAGTATTGATAGATGATAGAAGATTTCCATCACTGCATAAATAAAACAGTACAATTATCATGTTACATGTTATGTTCTGTTGTATGATATGTAACTAGTATTTGATATTTTCTCTACCATTTTAGACACAATTTTCATCTTAAATCCTTAAAAATATCTCACTGTTAAACAAAAAAACTCAGAATAACACAAGGAAACATTTCAGACCTTATTTTTAATATCTTTTCATTGACTTTTTTTTAAGTAGGATCTTAGATAATAATAAGTCCTATATGTGAAAATATTAGCAAACTAGCTTTGGCCTTTAAAAATGTCAGTGTGCAAGTAAATGGAGCAGTAATAAAGACACTTCAAAATGAAAACGCGTAAACAGTATCCTGGCAGGGCACATCCACTGAAACTGAAAGGTTTGCTCTTATTTTGAAAGTACAGTCACTGCTAACCAACGAGCACCAACCCGTTCTTGTCATGTGCTTCTCTGCTGCCAGGCTGGGCAGGTAGCTGTTTCTGTTATTACTGTAAAGTCTCATCACTACTCATCTCTATTGTCACCTAGGTGACTCGAATGAAAACAAGCCTTTGGTGGGGGCGGAGGAGGAAGAGGTGGCCAAGATGGGCTGTCCCAGTTTGGGCGAACACACACAGGTAGAAGTGGTCATAGAGGAGTCCTACGAGTTCAAGGTAAGTGTGTGTCTGTGCGTGCCGATACTGCACTAACAATGCCTTTACCAGAGCAGGTGTATGTGAGCGATTCTTCTATCAGATGCATTTTAAGTCCTGCTGGGTCGCTAAAACTAAATGTCCAGTGTCATTCTTTCATTTTGCATTGGATGCATGTAGAGCAACACCTTCTCTGGTAGGATGCTGCTGATTTTTAAAAAGGACCTGCAAAAAATAAGTTAATAATTTATTAACACGATGTTTTCAGAAACTCAAAGAAGTTAAGTCGCTTTCTTTTCAAGCTCCTTCCATCATCTGGATGACTGAGAACCAACACAGACGATATGCTTTCATCATATTTCAGTACAAAACAGGCATTAAACAAGCCTGGCTTTGTTCTTTCATAAATATTTTAACACTAGGAGGCGGGCCTTCCTAGATCTGATCCATTTCTAACTCTGACGAACACCATCGTCACGAGTGTGCAGCCGGGGAAACACAATAACGACACAACGACAGGGCTCTCTGTGGCTTCACGTGGACCCCTAACTGATGCCTGTCTCTTCATCTTGTGTCATCATATCGTTACTTATTTTTCCTGTTAATTGTCATATTCATTTGTCCTCTCATTCGTCATTTTCATCTCTGTTTGGTCTCGAAATGTCACCACTCGTGTGTCTGCGTACAGATTTCATCATCTCACGTGTCCATTTTTTGTCATTTTGTGTGCGTGTGTGTGTGTGTCTGTGTGCAGAGAGCAGTAAATACACTTCTTAGGCATGCTGAAAAGGTAATCCATCATTTTCATGCATGCAAAGCTTGTTCTCTAATCATCTACTGTACAATACTGAAATGTACTAATGGTGCCTGGGTTAATCACATCCCAATCTATAAATCATTAAGCGTTGCCACACATCGAGATTAATTAGTAATTTATCTTACCATGACTGCTAAAATATGGCACATTTACCATTTTATGATGCTTTTAACATAGTAGATAGTAAAAAATTCAGAATTCCCTCCAAGCCCTGTCAGTAAAGTTACAGTAATGACTGCTAGTGCTGTGCTCCTTAGCTGCTGTCAGCTCTTTTACAACATCTTTTATCATCTTTCTTCTCTTGCCTGTTTTAGACTAAAACACTGAAGCAGAATGCCTGAAGGTTTTTTCTTCCTGAATTTTACAGCGAGCATAAGTAAAATGTGGCACGGCTGATTTCACAGCTTTATATTAATTAGCACACCTTATACCTGGAGTACCGGGGCCTGAAAATTTCAATGAATGTATGGTTTGGGTTTTAACCGAAAGGCCTGAAGTCAGCAGTTTCCTCTTTCTGTATAGCTGCGAATGAATTAACAGCTTGAGGGTTGTGTTTTTCCTGTTCTGCCTGATTTGTATGCAATGGCATGGTTGATATTTGTGCGTTTGTATATTTGTGTGTGCGTGTGTATAGAGTACAGTAGATAAGCTGATCAAGAAGACAAACTTGGCCTTGGTGGTGGGAAGCAGCAGCTGGAGGGAACAGTTTGTCAATGCTGTTACAGTCAGTGCAGGTAACACGCACACGCGCACACACACACACACACACACACACACACACACACACACACACAAAGGGCTTCATTTTGATTTATGAACAGTGGTTTTGGCTGACATTTTTCTTGACTTTATTTTTAAAGATGGTGGATGAAGGGAAAGAACTTTTCTTAAAACGTGACATCAGCATTTAATTTGGACCCTTATAGTGTATTTTGATAAGGAGAGATCATCAGAAGGAATTGAAAGTGATTTATTGATATACAGAATTCAGTTTGAGATATTTGGCGGTTAGACCCTGATGGCCCAGCGCAGCAGAACGGGATCTCAGTGGTGATAGGGATTAGAGCAGGACTCCCCAGAGTCTAGACACTGGTGGTGGAGATGAAGATGGAGGCTTGAATGGAGCCTGAGTTGCACGAAGGCAACTGCAAAGAAGAATGACAGATGTACAGTATGCAGAGTGAAAGCTGATTGGTCAGAAGAAGGCCAGCAGAAAGCTGATTGGACTAGACATGTGATGTCACAATCAGCTTGACAGCGTGGGAAAGTGGAAGTGATGTGGATAATCTAAGCTTAGATTATCCATCAACACCTGGGAAGCAGACAGATGAGTGACTACAGATCTTCCCTATTGAACTTACGCATAAGCTTCGTTTATTACATTCATAGTCTGTTTCTTTACTGTCACAGACAGAAGTCTGATTCAGTTTTAGTTATGTAAAGTAGTTTGACATTGTAGGAAATGCAGTACATGGACAAAAGAATATTTCTACCTGCATGTTACTCATGCACATATGGAGTTGCAGTTATGACTGCTTCCACTCTTTGGAGTGTGTCTGTAGGAATTTCTGCCCATTCATCCGAATTGGGGGATACGTAGGCAGAAACTGATGTTGGATGAGAGGGTACTCTGCACGTATTGAATCAGTAGAGCAGGTTTTATATACTATTGAATAATATCCCTTAGAATTCACTTTGGGATATCTTGGACAGAAGAAATGTATCAAAATTACTTGCTAGTTGCTATGGTGACATTTGATTACAGTATCACACTCAAAAAAATTTTCTTTTGCAAATATTTGTAAAGGCAGAAAGTAAGGCTGCATGCTTGACTCTGTAAACTGGTGGGAATGGGACTGAATGAAACAGCTCTCATATATGGGCATAGTATGGGCTACTAGCAAGCTAGATTAGCATAACATAGCACAATTATTGGTACATTATAGCATTTAATTAATACAGCATTTTGTGTTGCTTAAAACAACCCCTCACTCTTAATTTAAATATATTTCTATAATCTCTAAAGCTTATCAATTAATATGACGTAAGTTATTAGCTTCTAATTAAAATGTTAGGTTGGGGAGGTATTTCAGGCAGTTAGCCATTTTGCTTATATTGGGTAGTTTTTGTGAATTACAGCTACATACCAGCTGCTTTTCATCAAGTCATGACTAAAACATTTAAAACAATGTCAAATACAAATTGAGTGAGATTTAAAGTGCTGCTAAATGGGTGCTTTAAGCAAAGCTATAGATCAGCTGTTTTTTAGTCTTTATGCTAATCTAAGCTAATCAAGAGACTTAGGAGATAAATGTGACAAGAAAAGATATCAAACTTCTGTCTCTTACTAGAGTTAAAGCTGAAGTTTATCTGTCTTGTTTCTTCTTTTTGTCTCATTCCTTTTTATTAATCGTCTTGTTACTTTTACTCCGTTTCAATCTCCCACCTACCCAAAGGAGATGATGACGAGGAGGAGAGCGGCGAGGAGCGGCTGCCCTCCTGCTTCGACTACATCATGCACTTCCTCACCGTCTTCTGGAAGGTTCTGTTCGCCTTCGTCCCTCCCACAGAGTACTGGAACGGCTGGGCCTGCTTCATCGTCTCCATATCGCTTATCGGCGTCCTCACCGCAGTCACGGGCGATCTGGCATCTCACTTCGGCTGCACGATAGGACTGAAAGACTCGGTGACGGCTGTGGTGTTTGTAGCGCTGGGAACATCAGTGCCAGGTGAGGATGAGTGGGGAAGAGCCTTATTATTTGACTTTAAATCCCAATCTAAGCACCAAAACATTCACCACCACACGCTCATCAATGGCCAGCTCATCAAACACATCAGAAAACGTGTCTGGGATCTTTATTTCTTTTATATTGTTTCACCTTTCAAACAACTTGGTTAGATTGGGTTAAAATACAAACTTTCAACAATGGTTACAGTGTCTTATCCATGCTGATGATTGGTCAGCATGGATAAATACCACCCGTTTCCTGAGAACACGCTTTTAGCTGGATTGAAAAACCCTGATTTAACCTATTAAGTTCATAACCACCACCTTTGTGTGACCTCTTAGTCTGATTGTGTTAGGGTTAGTTTAGCTAGATAATGAAAAATTAGTTAGACACATGGTTACATTTAGATGTGGTATTGTGGGTTATTATGAGTAATGCCTGTGTATGAGTGCGGTTGTTGAAAACAAGCAGGAAGAAGATTTTCCCAGCTTGCAGCTTGATCTGAATACAGGTATGAGGAGAGGTTTAGCGGGACTCAAACAGAAACAGATGGCTCGGTGTTACGCCACAGTGGTGCAGAGTGATTATTTTCCACGTTTGCCATGTTACAAATTCCTCCCCTCCCATTACACCACACTCGAGCTTTCCGTTTCACCAGACATGAAATGAGCTGCGTCTTCCCTCCAAAGTTCAGATGTAAATAAACAAACACAAGCCTCTCTCCTGCGCCTGATTTCAATAGCAGCCGCTTTGACTTCCAGGATCGAAATCAAAAATATAATTGTAAAACTCCGGCTCCATCACAGCCTTCAGCTTCGGATTTTTTTCTTGCCCGGAGTGGGCAGATCGTCCCCAGACTTTCATTCAATTCCCTGCCTCATTCCTAACGTCAGCAGGTTTATTGTTGCCCCTTCGTATGATTTATAGAAACGGCTCCTGTGCTGCTCTTCCGGGCGGTAACTTGGATGGCTTGTGATGAGGTCTCTGGAAAGTAGTGTTTGAATCAATTCCTTCTACAACCATGTTATGGTGTGTGAAGGGGAATTTTAGATCCGTAAATCAGCGCGTTTCCTTTTGCAAGGTTCTAATGTTTTCATTTTCCCTCTTGTTGTGAATCTCTGATCACTTTCACTCCCAGCCAGATCTCTATCTGTTCCTTCTTTAGTCTCTCATAGTCCCCCCACTTATCTGTTAGGCTCTCATGCCCCATTCTGGTCAATTTGTTACTCTGACTTGGTGTTACCTTACTCCGCTCTTTCTTTCCTCCTCTTAGTGTTTTTGCTATTGGATCATCCATCATTCTGACCTGTGTATGCTGTAGAAATCAGGCGTGCGTGTGGGTAAAAACGTGTGCTTTTCCTGTCGAGGAGCTGCAAGTTAGCATGCAGCATCTCCAGCGGGCCATTATGACTTTCACAGGGAGTGTTTGCTGCCTTCTGCGTGTGTGATCTCCTTAAAACTTGTTAGCAACACTCATCTGCTCTCTCGTTTCCATTTCTCTGACATGCGCCCTTCCCTCCTCCTTCTCGAGATTCATAAAAGCATTTCTGTGTTATTTGATTGGAGACACACTCCAGGATTATCGGCCCAATTTACACAGAATTTGCAGACTCAGGCAATTAGAGAGCAAACGCTGATGGTTTGAAAGCTGCACGCTGCAAAAATGTTTCTGCCTGTTTAAGAGGTTTGCACAGCTCATTTGTAGCCATCTGAGGTATTTAAACGGTAAGTGGTGTTTGATATGTGCATCCGTGGTGAACAAATGCTGACGCTGGTTTGCAGTCTTCATCTCATACGCTGCTTCATACCTGAAGTTTATCTCTGTGTGAACTGATTTTTGACTTTTTGGATAATATTGATTTAGTTGTTGCTCTTCCTTTGGTCTAAATACATGAATTTCACTGTGGAAAGTCCTTTTGGAATTTTGTGGGAAGTTGCTGCAACAGAGGATTTAAATTGTTTTAGTATAACAATAAAAATCTGCACAGCCTCGTTCATCAAATGAGAACTTTTAGATATTTTTGTGACCGTTTAGCAGGAATAGTGTGGACGAAAGGAGTTTATACGAGCCAAATGAAGATGTTCAGAAGATGACACTCCAGTAGGTCTGCGTACATTCACCACAGCATTAAACAGGCTGTTCTCATCATTGTTACCTGTGTGGCTGGCTAGGCAGGACCAGATCGCAGGACTCAGAGACGGGGGATTTAAATCTAAGAGGCAGCTTTATTTGCTGTGATGAAGAAGTCAGATGTGGTGCAAAAATAAAAATTAAAAAAAAAACACTAAAAGAAACAAGTTTAGAACTAAGACTCTTGCAACCAGGACACAATAAAGGAACATGAACTACACACAAGAAACACACTGCAAACATGGAGACCACGACGACCAGAGTGTGACTGAAGACTTAAATACACATGCAGGATAACGAGGGAAACAGGAGAGAAACACAGCAGGAACAAATCAGACGCAACGAGAGAGGGGAAGGAAAACTAAACAATGCATGCAGGACAAGAGACTATCATAACAAGACAGGAAACACTGAGGACAAAACAATAAGGGAAACTAAACCAGAACCACAAAGGATAAACACAAGAATCAGAAACTCATAAACGAAGAAAACTAAACTAGGAAATATGAGAACTCTAAGAATACCACAATAATGACTTATCAAGATTCAAAAAAGTCCACAAACACAAAACACTGGGTCAGAGACCCACAACCATGACAGTTCTGTTTTCTATTTTTAAACATATGAAATTAGGGCTGTGCAATATGACCAAAATCTCATATCCCGATATTAGACATTTATTGTCCCGACAAAGATATATATCACAAAAATTTTAAATTTTCTGTAAATTCTGTGAATCTCGGGTAACTCGACTCGTGTGAAGTGTTTTCAGCTGGGCGTCGTGTACCTGGAGTCGAGTGTTTTCACCGACCAGTTTCCTGCATAATTTGCATAGTACAGTTTTCTGGTCCGTGTCATACTTTTCATAACAAAACCATGTCCATGCTACAGAGGTAGCCCCTCATTTAGAAATAAGGTCCTCGATTTGTTTCAACTGCTCTTCCTGTTTGTCATCATTTCAGTTTATTTTGAAAAATCCCAACAGGATCTTCAGCTTTATTGTGAAAGGTTTATGTGGAAAATAAACAAGTGGACGGCGGAGCCACACGCTGGGTTTACCGTCACTGTTGCTAACAACAACGTGGAAAAACAGTCGCGTATCCGCCTGTAGCGTGGTTATTTTAAATATAAGAGAAAGAGAGAGCTTTAAGAAATTAATAAACTACAGTGACCATCAAAGTCATGAAAAATATTGCCGTAAACAGTTTATTTTGCGACACCACGAAACAAACGATAGCGTAAAATGAAACGATAGACGTTTTCATATCGTCATCCGATATATATCTTATATCGAACAGCCTTATATGAAATAGCAAATAAATGTTCATTGAGCACCTATTGGGATTTAAGTTGCTTTTTAGACAAGTGAAGATATTTCTTTAGCAAACTGATTCCTTTTAAGAAACATTGCTAATTCAGAGTCTGTGATGCTGCTGGATTTTGTCCCACTGCATCTCTAACATGTGTCTGATGATCTTATTTGGAGGCAGTAATGTGGAGTTATATGGCTGCCCCTATGTGCACACACACACTTGTTTTTTGTGTCGTCTACCCCCAGCAGGATTACAGTCCCCCCCCCGAAAAAATTTTGAGGACAGTTTTAATGTTGGGATACGAATTTCAGCTAATCTCACTGACATTCAAATGAAAATTGAGGCTCTTCTCACCAGCCTGTCTAAAAACAGACGTTCAGTAACTGGCAGCAGCTTCCGCCGGTATTCCCTGCCAACCCAGTTGTAGTCTCTCTGCTTTTCATCCAGTTTCTCCTCACATATCCTGCACCACAGAGCACACTTAGTGTACACCTACAGCATTTCACAGCATTTATTACATTGATTTTGGTTGTTCTGATGCCAGAACACAACTGTAAATTGCAGCAGGACTAGTAAATCTTCTCTGAAACTAATGCAAG
This sequence comes from Rhamphochromis longiceps, assembly GCF_057381845.1. Lineage (NCBI taxonomy): Eukaryota > Metazoa > Chordata > Actinopteri > Cichliformes > Cichlidae > Rhamphochromis > Rhamphochromis longiceps. Next base: position 52,692,890 of record NC_140559.1, on the reverse strand, counting down.
TGATGTTTAATTCTGCCCAGTGTGCATAAAAAAAACGATATATGGCAAGTGAATCCATTTCTGACAAAAATGTGTATCGCGGAGCAACGCAAACCTCCTGAGGCTTTTTTAAATGCACATAAATTTTGATAATGTAACTCTAAAGGCTCTCGCCTCAAACAGTGACCCAATGTGAACACAGAAATGATCATTCCACAGGGATCCCACAGGGATGGAAATTTCTCTCTAAAGATATAACCTGGACACAGGGCAACCACTGAGCAACCAGCATTAAACCACTGATTCAGCTCCATGGAGCATGATTACAAAAATATGGACTAAGAGACTTTAACTGTGGCTGACAGATTGTTATTTCCTTATGCAGTATACACTCACCGTCCACTTTGTAAGTTGCTTTGATTCAACAGCTCGTCATTGCATGTATCTAATCAGCGAATCACATCACAGCTGCATTTGCGAATGCAGTCATAGTCAAGAAGATCTGCCAAAATTCAAACTGACCATCAGAATGGGGAAGAAAGGTGATTTAAGTGTATTTGATAGTTGTTGGTGCCAGATGTACGGTGGCCCTGAGAGGCCAAACGGACTACAACTTAAGAAAAGACCAGCAATAAGAAAAACGCTGCAAAAACACACAAAACACAATGGAAATCGGAAAAACAAAAACAGAATTAGGAAAAGACAGATTTCCAAAAGCACAAGGGAAGTGTTTCTGGGGAGACAATAACCCGACGGACCAGTTGCAGGCGCCCAAAACATGGTAGATGTGTTTTATTCTCATGATTCATATAATACTGATGACAGATTTTTAGGCTAATAGTTAGGCTAACACAGTTACCGATAGATCCTCCACTTCTTTTAAGTGTCTCCCAGCACAATTCTTATTGCATATTTTGGTTCCTGCAACTGGTCCGTCGGGTTATTGCCTCCCCAGAAACACTTCCCTTGTGCTTTTAGAAATCTATTTTTACCTATTTCTGTTTTCGTTTTTTCTATTTCCGTTTTCATTTCTTCCTATTTCCGTTGTGTTTTGTGTGCTATTGCAGCGTTTTTCTTATTGCTGATCTTTTCTTAAGTTGTAGTCCATTTGGCCTCTCAGGGCCACCTTACAGATGGGCTGAATGTGGGTGCTTTAGAAACAGCAGATTTTCAACACAACCACCTCTTTAAGGTTTACAGAGAATGATCCAAAAAAGCAAAATACCCAATGAGTGTCAGTTCTTTGTCTTGTTGATGCCAGAGGTCAGAGAATGGCTTTCATAGGACTTCATAGGAATTAAACAGTAAGTCAAATAATCACATAATACAATTAAGGTCTGCAGAGGAGCATCTCTGAATGCACAGTGCATCAAACCTTGAAGCAGATTGGCTACAGCAGCGAAAGACCAGGTGCTGCTCCTGTTAGAGCATGATCTCGTGGACAATAGATCACAGGCATTTAAAACTAAACAATATTGTTTGTTTGTATCAATGGTTTCGTTGTAGCAAGGTGTACCTAAAAAAAGTGGCAAGTGAGTGTGTAATCCTTTCAATTACACATACAGTGTTACACATCCGTGATAATATTTATGCAAAAGGAATGGAGGAACTGACCTTTGTGGTTGCAAAGGGGCTTGCAGATACATAGAAACTGTGGGTGTATAAGATGTCAGCAAGTGTTAGGTGATCTACCAAGAGTGAAGAACTGAGTTTGACTTTAACTGACATGTAGGATATTCCCGGAAATGTCAGGATTTCACTCATCAATGACTTCCAGTGTCTGCAACAAACCTTTTTTATAAAATCTTATGTATGACTCCCCATCATCTTCGTGATAGCTGACTGGATAAGCACCAGTGTAACCAAATATCTACTGATTGGATTTGACAGCATTGCATATTTAAATTATGCAGGTTATAAAATCTTCTGCTGTATTTGGCTGTCACCCAAGCATTTGTTCGTCCTTTGTCTGTCTTTGAGTATTATGTCCTCAGTTATCGGTACAGTTGCTTTTCTTCTTCCTAGGTGTTGTAACTTTTTTTTCTTAGACTGATAATCAGTGTCTGCCTGTAAAAAAGAACAACCACTTCACAGTTTTGTCCTGTCTTTATGCTTCTCTTTCCATTCTTGAATGACATGATGTTCACTTGTATGTTTTTAAGTGGAAAACAGTTGTTACCTTTAGCTTTTTGCAGCAGCCTGTGAGCAAGTCCTTCACAAAAATACATCTAAAATTTATTCAATTAAAGTAATTTCCATAGTTTTGGTTGGCACAGTGTCATTGTCTTGTTTTGACGCTAGGTCTATGCTTTGCTTTTATGCCTTGTTCTAATCTTGCACATTGATTTTTCTATTGTAGTTTGAAGCGGTTGCTCTGAGGTTTTGAAAAGATGAACGTAGTAGAAGAAAGAACCCTAAAAATGAGGCAGCATAAAAAAGGGTTTTACAATAAAGCCTTTCTTTCTTTCTTTCTTTCTTTCTTTCTTCTAGACACATTTGCCAGCAAGGTCGCTGCCATCCAGGACCAGTACGCTGACGCCTCCATCGGCAACGTCACCGGCTCCAATGCGGTTAACGTCTTTCTGGGCATTGGCGTGGCATGGACCATCGCTGCCATCGCCTGGCGCTCCAAGGGCAAACCTTTCAAGGTGGACCCAGGAAGTCTGGCCTTCTCTGTCACCCTCTTCACTATCTTAGCTGTGGTGAGCGTGCTCACGCTTCTGTACCGGAGGCGGGCAACAGTCGCCGGTGGCGAGCTGGGTGGGCCGCGGACTTGCAAAATAATAACGTCGCTGATGTTTGTCTCATTGTGGCTGATTTACATCCTGCTGGCTTCCCTGGAGGCCTATTGCCATATACCAGGGTTTTAAATGGAAAGGAAAGCAGAGGGAGAGAGAGGCCCACTGCCAATATGAAAAGAGAGAGAGAGAGAGAGAGAGAGCGATGCAGCAGTCTTGAAAGAGGGAGTCGAGATGGATCGATATGGGCCGACTTTTCAGGAAATCTTTAAATCCGTCCAAAGACTATTTCAGTTTTTCATCAGATGTGTTTTTTCCCTACATTCCTCTCTGTCCTGAAAAACAGAGAGTGAGTCCTCATAAACAGTAAAACTTGCCAAATGTCCAAATTAATAATTATTTATTCTACATTAGACAGGAAGCCCCTCCCTCTGGTCTAGTTATGACGAAACTTCTCGAATACATAAAATTAAAATGTAACATCGTGGAAAAAAGGTATAAAACTGACTTTTGAGGGTGCTTCTAAAATCAGCAGTTGACAACAAAGTGTACAGGCTCATGTTGTCCTAATATACTGCCAAGACAGCTGGAACGAAAAGACGATCAGCTGGCTTCTGAAGAGAAAATAGGTTGAGAGTGAGTATTAAAGTGAGATATAAAAATGGAAAAGATGAGACAAGAAGAAACAGAAATAGAGAAAGAAGAAAGTGTGTATAGCATAAACAAGAATATGTGGTAAAAACCTTTTACTGCCCTGTATTAGTCACTCGTTCGCTCCCTCCACCTTTACTGTATCAGTGGACGCTCCTGTCTGAACATTTGAGCTCTAAAACTGACAGTGACTTCACACTTTTAATCCCTCTTCCACCAAATGCACACAGACACACACACACACTCACATATACACACTCTTGGGGCCCTTGGGTGATTCTGCAGTTGCGGGGACCAAGTTGCGGGCGAGATGAAAAGTGAACATCCTTTCATTTTATTTTATTTTTGTCTTTTTATTCTTTTCTTCCTCAGTACACTGTGCAAAATAGTCCCTACACACACCATACACTTTCCTCAGACCCTTGCTCTTGCCTTACTTTTATCTTCCCCGTAGGAATAAAGTCTTAAAGTTGATGAAATGTTGTAGTCAGCACCGACCGACCTGCCCTCTTTTTAATTGAGCCAGTTTCTGTTTCATTTTGGCATCTGTTTAATGCCAAATTCCCACACTTTTTACTAAACTTTTGAGTGGCGTCACGTGTTGATGTTGTTACCGTGCAATTGTAAAAAATAACAACAATGAAAAACCGTATAAATGCAGCGTGATCTGATAATGGACAAGACAAATTCAAGTGAAGAAATCTCTAAAGTGGGGAGGAAGAACCAACAAGAACAGTCCACCAAGAAAAAGCTGAAGCTTTGTGCACGACACATCGTGAGGTGCATTGTTTACACTTTAAACTACGGATAATGTGAACAACTTTGAGCCAAGCAGGGACTTCTGTGATGCCGTCGATGAACAACACAAGAATCGGAGCGAAGGATCGACTGCGAGACGACGGTGTTGACGACAAATCAGAACCATGACTACAGCCAGTGTTTCTAATTGTACATGATAACAGAAACTGTCGTTGATGTGTGTGCGAGAAGTCATTGATATCCCCTCTATCTTAAGACCCACTCTGTAAGTAAAACTCTGGAGGTATTCAAGAAAGACTCACGTGGACTTTTTTCTCTGAAACAAAGAGAAACGAGAGGACATTTTTAAGGAAACCCAATGCAACAAGAAGAGTGTGAACATAAAACCACAGGAGAGTGAGACACTTTGAAGGAAATGTATGGCAGCTCTGAAATATCACATGACTGTTCTGCTCCAGTCGGGACATTTCTTTGTAATCTAAACAAAAAATTAAAAAAAAAATATATATATATATACATATAAATCACAAGTGTGTGTATCCAAAGATGAGATAGAAGAAAATAGTCACAGATCACGTTTTCAGTGTGCAGTCTACAAGCTGCTGGTTGTAGTTTGTAAAAAAAAAAAAAAAAAAACAAACAAAATAACTGGCAAGAATTTCATAAAAATGTTCACACTACAGATATATGTGGTAAATGATCTGGTATATTTTATGGGTAAAACTGTGCTATTTATTATGTTTTCGTGAAACTTTTTTTTCTGTGAAACTCAGGCGTGGTGTGCGTGGAAGTGAAAGTAAGATATTCAGAATAGCTAAAAGCGAGAATATTAGGCCATGTATCGTGTGAACTGTTTTGTCATCCGTGTCTGTCGTTTAAAGTGTCAAAGCCCAGATCTGCATTATGTGGTGTTAATAGCCCGGTCCTGCCCGGAGGCTGGACCGAAACTGGACAGAAGGGATGGCATATGGCTTGTCAGTGTAGATTATTATTAAACGCTAACTTCCCTTTGTTGAAAACAGTATAGAAAGAGATACTCTGCAGGAAGTGGGCGATTTTTCTCTCAACTACCCACCATGCTGACGGAGATCTTCAAGAAAAATCATCCTGAGATAAACAATAATTTAGCTTTTTGGTTTGTTGACTGACACAAGAATAGGACAGAAAACAACAATTTACCTGCCTGCCATCCTTATTGTTAAATATGGACAGCCCACTCACTGCTGTCAGCCCGTATAAATGCAGACATGACAAAGCCGCCTTAATTTGTGACCAATCCACGCCTCTGATACAGCCCCGCCAAGTTCGGTGGATGTAGAAATGGAAGATAAGTGGGTGATTGGTGCAAACAGGCATTGCTCTATGGGGGTAAACATTCCTGTATCCATTGCAACTTCACTCTTTCTATGGTACATCTTTTGCTGCAGGAAATAAAGGAAGGCTGTTTTCCCCAGCCCACTTTCAATGATAGAGTTTGGACATCTGCCATATTCCTTTTAGCTGCAAAGATTTAACATTGTTCTACAGAAGTTAAACATGATGACATGTCCTGTCCCAACACCTGTAGAAAAGGGCGTTGGTCAAGACGTTTTCAGCCTTTCAGATGCTGAGGTCATGTTAAGTCAACCTAAGGCAACTCTACTGTCCATGTGAAAGGTGGGGATAGTCTGAAAGCCAAATTTTGCAAACTGCCACATTGGGAAGATGTGAACTGGAAGTATTCAGTGGGTTGTTGATAGTTTGTCAGCGTTAATCTCGTTAAAATGACATTAACGCCATAACCGCATTAGCAAATCTCAGTTAGCGAGTTAGCGCGAATCGCCCCACGCATGGGGCTGCACATTGACAATGCGTTAGCTTGTTAATGCGTTAGCTCATTAACACGTTAGCGCCGTCCAGCCCCACGCACGGGGCGATCCGCGCTAACTCGCTAACGGAGATTTGCCGCGTTAATGCGGTTATGGTGTTAACGTCATTTTAACGAGATTAACGCTGACAGCACTAATGATAAGTCACAGTGAAACTAAGATATGTGTGTTTGTACGTTGACATTTGCCTGATAGGTTGAGATAGCGTCCACGCCCCTAACTTTAAGCCTTACCAGTAAAAAAAAACGACAACTTTAAAAATCTCTTGAATTAGTCATATTTGTACGAGGCTAAAATTGCTAATTTCACGGCTGAGGCTGTTCATTTTAACATTTAACATTCACACCCTTTAATGATCTGTAATTATTTGGTCTCAGCACATAATATGTTGAAACCTAGGCCTGAACCCTCCACGACCGAGGTCAGTGTTTCAATGTTTGGCATGACTTGCACATTGCCATGGCCCCTGCCAGCCTCTTACTAGGGCCAAACTCTTTCTTTTTTTCTCAATGACTTAAGCTTCAGTAACAGTTGCCAGTTTCCGAATGAGTGGGCAGGATAATAGTGCTGCTGACGCCACAGGAATACTGGGACGGATTTAGAAATGTAGGCTTTTTAAAGGTTGATAAGCCTTGCTGGAGGACGACTGAAAGTGTTTGCGTGTGTGTGTGAGTTTGTGCGTGTGCCTGCTCTCTAAGTGAATGAAGAAATGCGACCATATTTTTAGTCTTTTGCCTGTTGCTTAGCGACCATCTATCTGCTAGCCGTTGTCTTCTTGACTGTTGCTGGTGTGTGCGAGACACTTCGTGTGTGTGTGTGTGTGTGTGTGTGTGTGTGTGTGTGTGTGTGTGTGTGTGTGTGTGAGAGAGAGAGAGAGAGAGGTTTTCTTATATTTCTCACTTGCCCTTGTTCTAATGAATGTGACAGACTATGGACGACTGTCACGTTTAAAAAAAGGAAATAAGTTGTTTAGCTTTCAGTTCTCATGCAGCTTGATTCTTCCAGAAGATTCTCTAATTTGGTGTTTTGACAATGGTGATAATATATCAGTCCAAAATCTCAAGTCTGTTCGATTAATTTGAGATTATTTGACTGCTCAGACCATTCCAGTCATCTCTCACAACTGATCAGTGGGAACGTTGCTGAGACCACGCCCACCAGGATTTCATTCTAGGACAAAAGTGGCCACATTTGCTTTGCAGTGACCCTTCCACTCACCTAATGGACCTAAACAATGTCAACACAATGCCCCTGTCACACGTATATTACTCAACATGTGTTTTTTGCCTCCCGTCGTTTGCATGTGTATCCATTGTATGTCTGTGTCTGTCTGTGCCTTTTTGTGTGCTGGTGCACCTGTGTGGGTTGTAATCTCCTTACAAGGGCTCACCCCACGTGTCCCTAGCTGACTCCCATATGCTAGATTAATGAATTTGAATGCCAACCTGACCCACAGTAAAAAGGCCTGGAAATTTGATTTTCTCCCTTGTGTACATGCCTGCATGTGCGCCTGAAATGGAGATAGAGAGGCAGGTAAATTGTGGCCGGTACTCTACCCCCATAAGGTGTCTTTGTGTCTGTACCTGTCAAATAAGATTATATATATATAATCGATCTGGCTGTCTATCGAGACTGGAAAGCTGGCACCTTTCTTTAAAAACGAATATGCGTGTGTATGTGAGTGGAGTTTGGCAGTGCCTGTCGTACACTGAGGTCACAGACTCCACATCTCTTGACTGACTGATGACTACAGGCACACACGCTCTTGCACACAATATTTCATCATCAATTCATATGAAAAAATTCAGAAGATGAAAATGGAACCATGTGGAAAAAATCTAACACTTAAAAGTATTTACATTGTGACAACAGCTGTTAAAAATATTTAACTCATTCAATCAAGTGTAATGATATGATTTGCAGTGTGTGTGTGTGTGTGTTCTAGTCCAGCTATCATAGTGAGGACCAGATGGTATTGTAGACCACTACAGTAAGGACATTTTGGAAAGTGAGACCCTTTTGGTCTGTCCTCACTTTTTCAACCGGTTGTGAAAAAAGGGTCTGTGCCTGTGTTTGTTTTGTGGGGTTTAACAGATGTACTGCATCTATCTGAATAGATAATATCTGAATTTTGAAATGGAAAGATTATTTAAGAGTATTTGTTTTCAGGTAAACCTGGAAACCAGCAGCAGTGTTTTGCTACTGTCATTCATTCATTTTTCCAAGATCTATTATTCCATAGTTTGTATTATTTTTCAAACTATTATTTGATCACATAAATATCCAGGAGCTGATCCATGTGGAAAATAGAAGACATGATTAAATTATTTAAAAATAAATAAAAAAAATTAAAAAAAAACATGAATAAATACAGACAAAACACCTAACCTTGAAAAAAATGAATGTTATTCATTACTTATCAGTCTAATGAGCTGAGTATTAATAGTGTAAATCATTACTACAGAGCTATTTGTCAATGATAATTTGGAATATTTTGTCTGTATTCATTTATATAGAGTAAAAATTTATTTCAAGAACTTTGAGTGTCTCGGCGCATGAAGACATCAGTCTGTTTCACACAGTGACGAGTCTGTTGTATACTTTACCAAATGTTTGCTTATATATGTAAAAAATCTGTTGTAACACATGAACAAATTAACAAAGAACACATTTTTAGCATTTTTGTGCTTTGCCACATTTCTGGTTTGAAACCATATGTAGTGTATCCATGTGTGAAAAATAAAAGAGTATTTCTCCCTTTTTTTCCAGTTCTCACCCCCTCCATTGTTAGCCACTACGTTGCTCTCTACCTTATATTTTTTTTAATGTATACTTACGCCGCCCTATTTATGAGCTCACAAAGTGCTTTTTAATATAAACATCTGGTATTTTTTCATTCATTTTATTATTGTGCTTTTCATTGCATTGTTTTGTGTTGTTTTGGTGATTTTTGTAATTGATACAAAAAAAAATCCCTCACAAAGTAGAACAAGAACATAAGAGTGTACTCTTATTGTTTTCATTGTGTGTGTGTGTGTGTGTGTGTGTGTGTGTGTGTGTGTGAGCTGTTCATATCATACTGTGCAAGAGTGTGTTATTGCATGAATTAAAGTCATTCAGAATACAGCGTTCGATGTTGGAAATGTCGTAGTAAAGAGTATTTTTAAATGCTGAAAATGATATGATATGAAACATGATATATAGACCAAACTTTTCTTTTCTTTTTTTTCAAAAATTAAATAAAACGTGACTGGAAAATGCTCAGAAATGTGTTTCTTTTCTAATAATGGAGAGAAAGTCTTTTTTCACCATTAAGATGCTTATTTTAGTAAATAAATCAATCATACTTGAGATAAGTGTTTACCCTGAGTGTATACCTGTAATTGCAATCATCTATAAAAATGTTCATCTACAGTTTCTGCAGCAGACATCCAGAAAAAGCAATATTTTACTTAATTTAGAAAATTAAAAGCCATTTTCAGGCTGAGAGTTTTAAACTTAAAACCAGCTGACAGTTTTTTGTTACATGGTTTGTAACAGTTTTTTCATTAACATTAATATTGGCCTGTAGCTCAAGGATCTAATGATGTGCTACTCTGAGAGTGGGTTACCTGCAAACCTCTGAACATGACTGTGTCATCAGCAAACAAAGTCATCAAAATGATTGGCCATGTTATCACTAAAACAACATTTGTCTATTTGAATATATTTATGTACGGGATGATTAAAGCTCAGGGGGTAGAGTAAGTGGTCTACTGATTGGAAAGTTTGTGGTTCAATCCCCCAAGTTGCTCTCCGATGTATCCATCAGTGTGAATGTAGGTAAGTGTTAGATAGAAAGCTTAAAGTGTTTGTGTGAATGGTTGAGAATTGGTGAATGAGGTATGCTGGGGAGAGTAGAAAAGTGAAATATAAGAACTGGTTCAAGCATTTGTAATATATTGAGATATGAATGAACTAGTTCCTAGAAGATGTGGAGGATAAAAGTATTCAACAGAGATCCAGTATATTACAGTCTGATCATCATGATCTAAGTAACTTATAAAAAGGGAAACAGAACTGAATTCAGTTCTGTGCATGACTTTGTAAAGTTTTGTTTTTTTGTTTTTTGAAATTATAATTGGAGTATTTTAGGGAATTTTTAGATGATGTGGAGGTTGAACACAGTGTTGCAGAAATATTAAGCGGAGTCAAGCAGAATCACACCTGCCACAGACAACTGCCAAATGTGGCCATAAGATGGCAGTAATTTAAAGGATGGATGCAAACAGGTGAGAAGCTTTATGACAAAATTCTTTGAGATGCAATAAGCGACAACGTTGCTGCCAGACACCATGTTGGATTGATCATAGCCAAACTTAACGGCTTTTTTTCAGGTATGACAACATTATACAGGTCAGGTTTTAAAGGAAACATAATCCACTTATCATGCTTTTAATTTGCATTTAGCTGTTTTCCTCCATGACTGTACATATATCCATCTATCCGCTTCCGCTTATCCTTCTCAGGGTCACGGGGGATGCTGGAGCCTATCCCAGCTGTCATAGGGCAAGAGGCGTACACCCTGGACAGGTCTCCAGTCTGTCGCAGGGCTAACAAGCGCGTCATGGACAAAAGTAAAACAGTATGTCGGATGTGCCACGCAATGCTCAATTGATAGGAACTAGTGCGTTAGCGCAGTTAGCTTGTTAACATGTTAATGCCGTCCAGCCCCACGCGGTTGCTCGTTAACGGAGATTTGCCGCCTTATGGCATTAATGTCATTTTAACGAGATTAACGCTGACAGCACTAGTGGGAACACAACAAATATGACTGCACATTTACTCCGACATCATCCTAGTGCAAAGACAAGTGGAAGCAGACAAAAACAACAAGCAGCATGCTACAAACTTTACCCGAGTCATTTAGACAGCCGTTAGCACATGATTCTCCTTATGGGGACCTGATATGTTTAATACGCTGCTGAGAATATAGCCCAGAAGAAGCGTATAGTATAGCTTTTATTTTGGAAAGATTTCTCTGTTATAAACTCTCTTTTCCAAAGAGGAGTAATTTCTCAATCAGGTAGATGTTTTTATTTTTTTTATTATTTTGTTGTTTCAGCGACATTAAATTTAAAAACTGTACTTTTGAGTTAAAATATATATTTATAATTTTAACAAATTAAAAAGGCATGAACATTTTTGTATCGAAGAAATATCGAACCGAACCGTGAATTTTGTGTCTCGTTGCACCCCTAATATACATATATATATGTAGGAAAACACAGTTCAATTGCGTTACCCTTGTAAAAAAGGTAGGATGAGTTCAAGCTGCAAGCTCTACTTCTTGGTGCATTATGTTTTCACATTAATTTCAGTGAACTGACACAACTGCCTGACACTTAATTATCTCGTCAGGATTCAGCACAGCTTTTCAGCTGCTATCTAACCCGGCAACCCGAGAAACACCATCATATTTATAGCAAAGCTAGAGGGGATGTTTGCTGGAAGTTTCCACACTCACGCATGCAAACAGACACACACACACACCTGAGACCTGACCAGCACAAGCGTTGTGTTGCTCCGCTAGCCAATAAACAGCTCTGCTGTGGTTCCCTGATTTGCTTTGCAGCACTTTGGGAATAGTGAGGTAAGAGAGCTTTCACTCTAGCCGCATAATAGTCCAGGTGCTAATCTCATGTGCTTTTCATTCACTCTCAAGACTGACCTAATTAAAGAGGAAAACTCTCAAACTTTGACACAGATGCTTGAAACTAGTTATGTTTTGCATGATTTTACTTTGCTGGATTCTCTCCCTTTTTCTCGTTCTTCTCTGTCAGTTTCTCAACAACGGAGTGGCAGCTGTTATTCCCACGGCAAGCTGCCGGTAACCACAACGGTGAGGCATGTCTCCATCCTCCACTGGAGGAGAACGAGACAAAGAGTAAACACAACAGTCTTGAGGGAGAGATACAGGAGGAGAGGAGGAACAAGAAAGAGGAAGATCCAGACAGATAAAAAAGAGACTGGGAGAGGGGCGGAAGAAAGAGCGCTACAAAGTGTGAGAGGAGGAAGACAAAAAGAAAGGCCGGAAGAAGGAGAAGAAGGGTGAATGTGACCAGAATTTGAGCCAGAGTGGAAACCAGTGGACAAATCGAAGCGTGAGAAAGAAGTGATGGAGTCGGTGCTGACACAGAATTATCCTGTGGGATGAGGAGGAAGACGGGGAGTGACATGCTGCAGCGATCGCCTCCTCTCATGGGTCCAAATGTTTGCCTCTATGCATAAACTGATTTTGACACTTCTTAGTTGTTTAATTGGCTCTGCACTTACAACAAACAACTTCCTATTAGTATTCACCAAACCAAATGTTGTTTTGCACACAGTAAAGGGAGGGACACCTCAAGATTTGTTTGAGTCATCTGCAGACATGAAATAAAAATGACTAAGCAGGTTTGGAAGAGGCAAACGTGGATTTCCATTTACTTAATTTTCCAGCACATCAGTTCATGTTGTATGTTGAACTGTGGGTATTGTTGATGAGATATATACACTTTAAATTAAAAAGCATAATCACCTGCCTCTCTTTGGCTGTTGGAATGCAAAAGTACTGTTTCAAATCAAAAGCATCTATCTTAATAAAAATCTGTTTTTCAAAATAAGGTAACTGAGGGATGCCTTTCCATTATAGGCAAAGCAAGTGTAACTAATATGCACAATGCAGCTTGTTTGCTTATTTGCAGGGTGCAAATGAGGAGGAAACATGAAGGGAAAATAACAATCTGAGACCCGTGAATAGTGCTAGAGAAATGCAGGATCATGTGGGAAAATAATAGGTAGAAAAAGGAAATGAAATGAAATGAAGTGGTTAACCTAGAAAAGATAAGAGGTGCAAATGTAATAGATTTCACAGATGAACTGATTTGTTTATGAGGTTATGAGTAATTTTGAAATGATGCAGGTGATTACCAAAACGCATTACTGTCGCTGGATAAACTGTGAGTAATCCCTCGAACCAGCCGTCTCCTCAGAGGCTCTGATTACGGAGGATTTGCAGCAGGTAATCAGTGACGGATTATATTTTCAGCTAACCTTCCTTACCATGCCCAGTAGCCACAAAGTGGAAATAAGAGAAAGAAGGAAGGGGTAGAGATGGTGGTGTAAGGAGCAATGATTTCTGGTTGGATACTACACCTTCTCTGCTTATGGTTATCACAAAAAGGTTCCCTTCTCCAGTGTTTGTGTATGTGTGTCTGTACTGAACAGAGAGGAGCTGCTGGTCTTTGTTACTCTGCTTTTATATTGCAGATCGAGTTTGGGTTCAAATGTGTTTTTACAGAAAGTTACAACCAATCAAGAATATATAGTAATTTTATTTTAATGGCTTACAGTTTGCTTCCAGAAGAACAGGATGATGCGATTCTCACAAGGACTGGGTGCTGCCCCTCGGCAGGCTTCCAGTAGTCAGCCAGTAAGATAAATACACAGAGCAAATTTTTTTAGTGCCAAACAGTGGATGGACTGAGAAACTATGTCTGCTGAAAAAAAAAAAATTAAAGGAACACTTTGAAAACACATCAGATCTCAGTGGGATAAAATAAAAATCCCACTGGATAGCTGTACTGATATGGACGGAGTCATGGGTTAGGAATAAAAGGATGCCACATTGTTTGAAAATGAAAAGTATCAACTACAGAGGGCTGAGTTCAAAGACACCCCAAAAGAATGATGCTGCAGCCTTGACCATTTTGCTGAAATTTCATTACAGCAGCTCAACATGGTACTCAGTCATTTGTATGGTGACAATGTCCATAATGGTAAATGGCCTGTATTTGTAAAGCGCTTTACTTAGTCCCTATGGACCCCAAAGTGCTTCACACTACATCCAGTCATCCACTCTTTCACACACTGGTGATGGCAAGCTACATTGTAGCCACAGCCACCCTGGGGCGCACTGACAGAGGCGAGGCTGCCGGACACTGGCGCCACCGGGCCCTCTGACCACCACCAGTAGGCAACGGGTGAAGTGTCTTGCCCAAGGACACAACGACCGAGACTGTCGGAGCTGGGGGCTCGAACCGGCAACCTTCTGATTACAAGACGAACTGCCAACTCTTGAGCCACGATCGCCCCATAATGGTCTCTTGGGGGATCTCCTCCCACATCAATGAGCTTCTGGATAGTCTGAGGTGCAACCTGGCAGGGTGGGGGGGTGGGGGGTCAGGTTACACACACACTTACTTGATATGGATGGACTATATCAAGTAAGTGTGGGGACGAGTCAGTGGAATCCTTCATCCTCTTGCCACATAAGGTCAAGCATTGTCGTGCACCATGAGGAATGCGGGACCACGTGCACCAGCGTAGGGTCTGCAGGGTTAATGTGTTGTTGCCTAGCCCGTAGAAGTCGGTGCATCCCTCCATGGGTATACCTCCCCAGACCATCACTGACCAACAGGTCATGCTAACCAATGTTATAGGCAGCACAGCATTCTCCAGACCCTTTCGCATCTATCATGTGTGCTCAGGGTGAACCGGCTCTCATCTGTGAAATACACAGAGCACCACTGGTAGATCTGCTAATACCGGTATTTTATAACCCATGCCAATCAGGCTGCAAGCACAGGACCCACTAGAGGGCGTCGGGTTCTCAGGCCACCCTCAGTATGTCCATTTCTGATTGCTTGGTGAGAGACTTTCACACCAGTGGCCTGCTGGAGGTCATTTTGTAGCTCTGGCAGTTTAGGAGGAGCAGATACACTTCCTGATGATGGGTTAAGGACCTTCCCAAGCAGGGATGGGCAACTCCAGGCCTCGAGGGCCAGTGTCCTGCAGGTTTTAGATGTTTCCTTGATCCAACACATGATTCAAATGGTTAAATGACCTCCTCAACATGTCCTGAAGTTCTCCAGAGGCCTGGTAACGAATTAATCATGTGATTCAGGTGTGTTGACCCAGGGTAATATCTAAAACCCGCAGGACACCGGCCCTCGAGGCCTGGAGTTGCCCACCCCTGTTCTACATCCATGTCCACCTGTGCAACCTCTGGAGTGACTACCAGCAACGACACTGACCCTAGCCAAATGCAAAACGAGAGAAAAACAGTCAGAAAAGATGAGGACAGAAAAATGTCAGTGGCCTCCACGTGCATCGTGCTGTTGCCCCTCTAGTGAGCCTGTCGTTGATTTCATTCACACCAAAGTAGCTGAAACTGATTAACAAATCCCTCTGCTACTTATCTGACCAGATCAATATCCAACAAGGATAACTGCTTTGGTGCCATGTGCTCTATCAGATATAAAACGACTACTTTTAAGAGGGGAGGCTGAAGGCTGCTCTCTCTTAATAATGCATCAGGGCAATAACATGTGTGCATTATACTGAGTGAACCAGGCAGGCTCAGAGAGAGTAATGACTGACATTTTTGTTACTTCAAGACCACAAGGTTAGTCGCATTAATCTTGAGCTATTTCTAAAGCAAGACAGGCCACCTCCCCCACATGGGATGTGTTTTTACTTTTCATTCAAGCACTCGGTGACTTTAGGATAGACTCTTGCGCCTGTCTGCTCTGATCATGTCTTTATGATGTTAATATTGTTATTGATGTCCTTGGGCAGATTGTTTCCTAAAGAGAGGTCAGAGGTGAGGCACAGCTGCGGAACGGCACCGATTATGATGAAGATTAAGGAAATGATGTTGTCCGTTTCAATCATTCTTTTCCTGTTTAGATTCACCTAATTAGATGATACCATTCTTGGGTATTTCCAATTTACAGTATCCTATACTTTGACTTTTCTACTATTCAGAGGCAAATACAGTAAATTCACCAAGTTTAGTGTTCTTTCACTTCGTGTAGTGTCTTATGGATTCACTCAAACCCAAGTACAGACTGAACAACAGCTGTTCCTCTGTTGTCTGTTCTTATCAGATCATTGCCATCGTTGCTTTGACATTTCCTACCCTAATAAACACTGCTGTAGACTAAGTACCAACTTGGGGAGGCAACAGCACTCCTCAGCAGCAGCAATCTCTCTCAGCAGGTCAATGCACCCTGCCAGAGTTCAAAACTGATCAGAAAAGACTTGAGAAAGTGGCTCGAATATCAGCGGCCCACCTTACAACCCACTGGATCCAAAAGACACCAAAGGATACCCACAGATTTACAAAGTGTACCTGCACTATAGCAGTTAGACTGGCAGAATATTTTAATCCACAATGAACAAAAACATATTAGTGTATTAGTAAAGTGAAAACTGTTGGACCCGTGATGGAGTGTCATCCTTTCCAGGTTACCTTGCCTTACCTTCTAATGTTAGCAAGGCTAAGTTCCAGCCACACTGTGATCCTGGTTGGATGGGTGGTTAAAAAGACTGTTGAATAGATGGATAGATTATATTAAAATCAAGCACAACAGTTTATTGTTTAGTACTACAGCACTTGAGGAAGTTTCTCTTGGCAATTCAGTATCTCTACTTGCTGTAAATAGTCTGAATTCAAGAGGATGTGAAGGCAATGCTCTGCCTCAGTCATATTCAATTAACTCAAAACCCATTACACAACTAAAGGTGTTAAATAATAGACACTTTTCATTACAAATGAATGGAAGGCACTGTATGTGCCTCAAAATCCTGGGGGAAAAAACTACATTAATGTCAAATTAACCAGCAGCAGAAAGGAAGATGTTGCAGACTTGTTGGTGATGGTGAACAATTACCATCCATCGCAAAAACCAACCAAATGAATCAGGAAAGGTTTACAGCCCATCAATGGAGGTTAGACATTTATTATTCAATGCTCAGTCTTATATCAGTTATGAACGAACAATGTAGCATTACATCCAGATCATTGTATAGTATTCCCTTTATATCTCACAGTCATACACTACATACACAGTGTGAACAAGACTGGCTACACATCTTGTCTAATATATCACATGCTGTCTGTCACTAACTGATGTGTACAAACACAGCTGCAGTTTTTGATTAAACTGGTTCAAAAGTGAAAGATGGTCTCATTACTGGGTGAAACTGGAGGCAAGGAAATGGGGCACTGAGGCAAAAGGAATTGAAGAGGGAGGGAGGACAGAACAGCCAAAAGCTGTAGGGCTGGCCTGAGGGAGCAGAGTCACACCAAATGTCTGCGAAGAACAAAGTTGAGCAGTGTTTGTGCATGATGCTAAAGTGAACAGTGTCCAGCGTTATGCTAATGTGTTTGTGTCAGAACACAGTAGTGTCCAGGTCTGTTTGAATGGGATTTTTTAAGGTAAGTGGGACAAAAACAAAAGGTTACAGCTCAAAGCTGACATGAAAAAAACAACAACCCAGGGGCTCTATGCCTTTGGGAAGGAAACTAGCTAACGGCATTAGCACACAGACTGGCCTTCTCTTCCCTGACTGTGTGCCAAAGCAGCATAATGATGCACTCGACTAAAACAGTGTCACGGTAAAGAATTAAAGATCCTGATTGAGGAAATAGTTATAATTTAAAAGACTTCTTTAGAGTTTTATCAACTGTGTAAAAAATCTGACCACCGTATTAACTCTAATAGCCCGTTGACTAGCAAAGATGGGCTTCGCCAGGGCTGCCCTTTGTCTCCGGTTCTGTTCATAATTTTTATGGACAGGATTTCTAGGCGCAGCCAAGTGGCGGAGGGCTTTCGCTTTGGTGGCCTCAGAATCTCATCTCTGATTTTTGCAGATGATGTGGTTCTGTTGGCTTCATCGGGTGAGGGCCTCCAGCTCGCACTGGAACGGTTCGCAGCCGAGTGTGAAGCAGCGGGAATGAGGATCAGCACCTCCAAATCTGAGGCCATGGTTCTCAGCCGGAAAAGGGTGGAGTGCCCACTCCGGGTCGGGGATGAGTTCCTGCCACAAGTGGAGGAGTTCAAGTATCTCGGGGTCTTGTTCGCGAGTGATGGGAGAAGGGAGCCGGAGATCGACAGACGGATTGGGGCTGCAGCTGCAGTAATGCGGACGCTGCACCGGTCCGTCGTGGTGAAGAGGGAGCTGAGTGTAAAAGCGAAGCTCTCAATTTACCGGTCGATCTACGTCCCTACCCTCACCTATGGCCACGAGCTGTGGGTAGTGACCGAAAGAACGAGATCGCGGATACAAGCGGCAGAAATGAGCTTCCTCCCAAGGGTGGCTGGCCTCTCCCTTAGAGATAGGGTGAGAAGTTCGGCCATCCGGGAGGGGCTCAGAGTAGAGCCGCTGCTGCTCCATATGAAAGGAGCCAGCTGAGGTGGTTCGGGCATCTGACAAGGATGCCCCCCGGGCGCCTCCTGGGTGAGGTGTTCCAGGCATGTCCCACCGGGAGGAGGCCCCGGGGCAGACCCAGGACACGCTGGAGAGATTATATCTCTCGGCTGGCCTGGGAACGCCTTGGTATTCCCCCGGACAAGCTGGAGGAGGTGGCTGGGGAGAGGGAGGTCTGGGCCTCTTTGCTTAGGCTGCTGCCCCCGCGACCCGGCCCCGGACAAAGCGGATGAAGATGGATGGATGGACTAGCAAAGATGCTAATTCTTTAGCATTCAAATTTAGTATTAAACCAATATAATTTAAAGTCGGATCAAAATAAAATGTCAAATCTTGACGTCAGACTAATCAGCAGAGCAATACTTTGGGCTAAATGCAAATATTAGCATGCTAACAGCGGATTTCATCATAGAAATTCTATATGATCAGCAACATTTGTGAACCTGCTATAAACACAAGGTTCAACTGGGCCATATACTGGGCCATATATTCCCATTTAGGCATCTACTCAAACTTGAAGAACTGGAAAAATGTTAGCTGTTGGACCTAGACACCGTTAAGAAAATTATAAAATTAACACAGATTTTTATAATTTCTTGATTAACTATTGTACGGATCTGATTTTTTATTTATTTTTTTTTTAAATAGACTATGCAAATACATTTCTTTTTCACTTGCTACCCTTTACATGCCAAACTATCAAAATATAATTATTTCACTGCCTTACTGGTGGTTGTTGCCAGGCCGGTGATGTTTTTTCAAATTCTTCATTCCATATTTAGGGGTGAATCAAATAAAATTTCACGAACGATACAAATTTTTCAAAGTTACATATGGGCGACATATGTTGACACCTAAACACACATGGACAATTTAACATTGCACTTGCAGGGGATGAAAAATGTGGAAATCACAAGAATTGGGATTTATAATAAAATGTTAATAATCTCAGTGTGTGACGATGCTCGTGCAAACACTGGCCCACTCATGAAGGAGGAGATACATACATCCTATAATCGTTATATTAAGAAGACTGGACGACTCCTCTTTTCCCCCTAGCCTCAGAAGGTGATCCCACCCATATACTTAAAATAAATTAATATTAAGCTGACATCTGTAAACAGTTTTAAAATCTTTGTCTTAGCTCATCTATAAAGACACTGTACATCATCTGTAAAGCCATTGACAACATGAATTTCTACAGTAGAGTAAGAGTCCACATATCAAAAGCTTTGCACAAAAAGAAAAAACAAATTTGAAATACTGTAGCCTACTTATTCACTTGCATACACAGATACATTTCCTGCAAACAGCAGAGAAAAGAGTTGCATTATTAAATTGGAGTTCCACATGGAAATCTCAGATCTGCTTAGAAATGTCACTTCTGGCAAGCGGTGCATGACTTGTGTTTGATTTCTCACTAAAATTTTAAAATCTAAAAACTCATTTAGGATGCGATGACATTTTCCATCCAAAACCCAAAAGAACAGTACAAAATAAATCCAAGCTCAAAGTGCAAAGAGGAAAACCTTTCTTGTACACAAAATAAACAACGGCTGATACGTTACACAAAAAGTAAAATCCTTAGAAAGTAGTTGCATTGATGTCGGCGTCACAGGAACTAAAGGTTTTTATATACACATAAAATAGAGTAAAAGTGCATTTAAACATAAAGAGATGAAAAATGGGATGTACGTTTCTCCTCAAAAACAGGAATAGAAAAACCTCGAGTACCCAATAGTCATGACTTTATGATGTTCAAGGACATTAGATAGTGTTAACTGGATATGGAATGTGTTTGACTTTTGTTTCTCAGTGCTTTTTTCCTCTCTTTGCTCCTCCCTCAGCCCCAATAAGCTGAGGCAGATGGGTAGCCTCAGTGGGCGTAGTCAAGCCAGAGGTCATTTCCTGTTAAAAGGGGGTTTTTCCTTGCCACTGTTGCCAAGTGCTTAACTCTTTGTTTTTTTTTCCCCTTTAAAATATTATAGAGTTTCGATCTTACTATGTAAAGTGCCCTGAGATGACTTGTGCTGTGATTTGGCACTATAAAAAGTAATGAATTAAATTGCTTGGACTAAGCTGACCTTTAAAACAGACGATCTGCGAGGAGTATGTTGATATTTTTGGCAAGTAAAATTATTTGAGACTGGTGAGTTTCACCTCTGAGACCAACGTTGGAAATAAAGGCTCAAATCTATAACACACTACACAAATAAGCATGCACATGTAGGTCTACTCTGTGGAGCATGGCACAGAAAATCATCAGAGCCTGTCGCGGCTATCCTACTGTTGACCAATATGAAAAACCAACCAAAGCAAAACTGTTATTAGTTTCAGAGATTTCCTTTTTGAGAACAAAGAACAGCGCCATTAAATCGTCAGATATATTAAAATGCCAAAAAAATAACACACATACTGAGTCTGTGATGGGGGACTTGATATGAAGGGTTTCATTTTTCAGCAGCCTGAATAGACACAGTCTTTCATCAATAAAGACTTGAATCACAATAAAAGACAAAAGGTTGTATAAAATTCAGTTTCAAAAGATGACAGTTTACATGATGTGTGTGAAGGGGGCAATCAGACAGACAATACAGGCAGCCAGTGCTCATCGAAGGATGGACGCAGGAGAGGACAAGACAGGACTCCCAAAACGTCATCCAATAGTTATTTTCTTTGAGAAAACATTTAAATGAAACCCACGTTTCTCTTCTCAGCCGTTTTTGACCTCTCTCACCTCCATCTTTCACCAGCACTTGTGGTCAGTAGTAAAATTCACATAAAGCTAAATACCTACACGGTACCCAAAGAAAGTACCATCGTTTCCCCCTTCGATGAGGACGAGAAAAGAAAACAAAGACCGCTGCTGTTAAACTGACAAAAAAGTAAAGAGGAAAAAATCAAAAGCAAAAATCAAAATATATACAGCCAAACAGGGAGCTCTGCTAGAGACAGAAACTGATATTTAACTTAAATGTACCATTCAGTTTGTACATCACAATGCCACACACCATTTTTGGCTATCCAGTACAGTGAAGGAACCGTGTGGGAAGGGCATATTTAAGCTAACATAAAATGTACATGTACCTTATGTCCATTTAAAAAAAAAAATGGAAACATGCAAGTGGTATTTTTGAGGCTTTAGTGAAGTTCAAGCAGCATTAAATAATTAATACCACGCTAATAGAAAGCCTTAATTTAAAAAAAAGAAGAAAAATGAGTGCATTTTTACATTAAGATGTCATAGTGCCGCTCTGTGTCATCATCAGACTGTCGTCTACAGTAATGACACTACTTTAGCTTTTGATGTCTTTCTCCAGTCAAACTAACTGCACCAACAGAAGTGCATACACACCAACTCTCCCCATTTAGTAGGAAGTATTACTGTCCCCACAAGCAGATGCCTCATCAACAGATTAAGTTCTGGCCACACACACATACACACTCGAATTCCCTTGAGTGTCGTAATCTCTGATATTTGGAAAAAATTATTTTGATTTGTCCCTATTGTGCGTTAAATACGCATCTATGTGGAGCAGATTGGATGGGATGAGGATTTTAGAGACTTTGGGTTTCTGAACTAATAAACTGTGTATATGTGTCGAGAGAGATGCCCACATGTTTTAGAAAGCGAGTGTTGCGTCACCAAAACCCCTCATAATTTGTAGCCAGATGGATGTGCGCTCATGCCCCCTCCCTCCTCTGCTCCTTCCTCATTGGCTGCAATTTCATGGAGGGTTAAAGGGCAGAGGCTTCATCCCCACCGATGACGCGGCAAATCCAGGTGTGCATGTGCAGGTGTGTGTGTTGGGGTACAGTCTAATAGGATTATCAGGCTGCATGCACAGACAGCTCAAATCACCAATTTAAAAAAAATAAAATGGATAAGGCTGTAGCACCACCTGCTGGTCAGCCACTGTCATTACAGCTAAAAGTTCAGCTGTAATGTAATTTTAAAATCACCCTTTTCCCGTTTTATCCGTCCTGATACTCACATGCTCACATCTGGGATGCATTTTTCTAACCTCATAACAACTGGGAAAAATAAAAATCTCCTTTGGTTGTTTCCTTTTCCCCGTCTTTCTCAAGGAGATAAAGCTGTGAAGAAATAAAGCTGATCAAATTTGTAATGAGAAGTACCCCTTTACCATTACTCTCAGCAGCTGGGAGCTACTTATGTGGTTTATAATTATGTTCCCCCCTCTGCACAGGTTAAAGCTTTCCAGAAACGTCCACAAAAGAGGTTAAAGCCATTATAAGCCTGGGAAAAAGATGACTGACCACACAAAACAATAGGAATGACGGGGGGGCGACATTAAAAGCAAGACAAGAAAAGAACAATGAAACAAAACAGCTCTGGTTACGATTCTTATGAATTATTCCAACATAATCCACAATGAGTTTTCTGACAAAAACGGCCAAAATAAAAAATAATATAGCTCTGTAGACAAGACCAAAAAAGGTCAGGATTAAAAAGAAAGAATAAAATTAGTAAATATTCTACATCATTACTATCCCACATTACAATCACTATAGACCCCTGTTGTATATTCCTTTGAACGAGTAAAAGTTTTAATTGAACGACATTTCTGCGTCTGACAAGACGGGCGTGGTGGACGACGAAGTGGAATCGGCCAGAGAGACGGTGCTATTGTCCCGGCTCCTGTGCAAAGTGCTCCGACTGGGCGTTGACGAGTTAGAGGGCGTGGAGCAGTTGGAGGGCGGGCCCGAGCCTGTACTGGGACTGCTATGATTGGACAAGGCGGAGAACAGCGCGTTCTTTTGGAGATTTTTGTTTTGCAGCTCGAGCTGTAGGTGCTGGCAGATCTCCTCGGGAAGGCGGTGATACTCCTCTTCCAGTTTCCGATCCAACTGAGACTTAAGCTGCAGACGACACGGAGGCAAAATGTTAACACATTTTCATTTCAGCTACAACAGGAAATGACTGGAATAAAGAAACTGACTGTATATAAAAGATAGCTGTAACCATCAGTAAACAGCCGATCTCCTATTTGCAACCAGTGGTGCCGCCCCCTACTGGTCACTAGAAACAATGCAGGTTTAAAGAACTTCCGCACTGGTTTCATTTTTGTGATCCTAAAGTGAGAGTTTAAAAATAAACCCCTGGGCTTATCTTTGTCATTTTTTTATTTCTATTTATAGAGATGCCAGCATTGTTGCTACATGTATTTCTAACTTTGGACAAGTTGGAGATTTTTTGCAGATCCAACTTTTTTAGTCTCGCTTCTTTTGCTCACCTGTGGAAGCTCCTCGTCTATGCGTTGTAGGACGTCCCGATGCCTCTGCAGCAGCTTGTCGTCTCTCCTGGTCTGCGCTTCCTCCAGCTGGGATACAGAAAGGAATAATAAAAAAAAAAAAAACAAAGACAGAGGAAGTGCTTTGAAGTTGATATCAATAATAGAAATATGAGCTATAAACAAGAAAAATGGACTGCTGGTGATAAAAGATGAAGTGTGTGTGCGCTAGGGCGAGTACTTACCCCACGGATTAGAGAGACAGAATCTTGAATGTGTTTCCTGTTGATCTCATTCAGTTCCCTAAAGAGAAAAATATAAGGATGAAAAGAAGAGTGAGGAATTCAATTCTTTAAGATAAGGCTGACTTTTTCTTTACTAATGCTTAAAAAAAATTATTACGATTCAGCTTTGTCTTTTTCACGGTTCTTGGCTTCACTGATGCTGTTTAGTCGTTTCCTGTCCAGGATCTTCTGGAGTTCTTTCTTCTCCCTGCAGACACAGTGACACACAGATAGTAGGTCCAAACAAGGACTATCAAATCAATCTTGCAGATAAAGCAAAAATGAAATATACCATAGTAGCTAAAAGGAGATTGTCATCCCCCAAACATCTGATACAAATTCCTTCTGACTCAGCTTTTTCCATTTGATCATTCATGTTAAATTATAATAACATAATAAAAACAAAACAAAAACTAGAAATAAATCTAAAAAAGGAGTGTTCTCTTTTTTTGGTTTCAGTAAGACGTCTGGCTGCTGCATTTTACACTTTGTTGACTCAAACAAGTGTATTATAAAAAATTGGTGCAGAGGTTTTTACAATATTGGTGCTCAGATGTGGTGTTTTCAGTTCGGTAGACACATATGACCCATAAGTCACATTTAGCTGCTGTGGCATCCAGCATTTAATATCCATTTAATAGTCCTTTAATGTACTGATTTCAGGAACGTTGGTGGGATTTTAAAACATTTAAAAAGACATACATCTTCGTCCGTCTAGCAGTGAACATTCACACTATGCCTGCATGATTGACACACGCAACATCCCCCCCAGTGGTAGAAATGGACTGACTTACTTCTCGCATAGTTCCTTGACCTTTTTCACCTGAGCTGCTTGGCATTCACTGGCAATCTCCTTCAACTTCTGGTGGGCCTAGAAACACAGCCCAGAAAAGACGACCTGTTAGCAAATCACTGCACTTTTTACAACATTGCTTCAAATCACTGACATTTGTTTATGCACAGCTCTATTAAGGTAACACCACAGCATTTCAACCAGGTTGAGGTCTGGACTTTGATTGGAGCATTGTGACACAACTACTCAGGCACTCTGTTGTAGGTTGTCTGCTGTGCTTGAGCTCAATGACCTGTTTCGTGACCCAGTTTCAGCCAAGCTTTAGCTTTTGGACAGATGTCCTCACTTTTGTCTCTAGAATACTTTGGTGTACAAAGGAGTTCATGGTTAGCTCAGTGACTGCAAGGTACCCAGGTCCTATTGCTGCAAAGCAAACCCAAATCATCCCACCTCCACCACCATGCTGGGTGTGAGTCATAAACTTTAACATTTAACACGCTAACTGAGGTCTGCAGAGCCTGAGATGAAGTTTTGGCAGTTTCTCTGAGCATTCCACGGTTTGAAGATCGTGGCATTGTGTTAACACACACGAGAATGCTCCAGCACAGAAAACTGACAAAACATTCGCTTTTCTGGAGGTTTTCACAGTACCTGATGATAAATAATCAAGTGCGCTTGATTAGCAGCCTGGCATGTGCTTACCAATTACAATTACCCTTTTAAATCTTATGGAAGTACTAGTAGTTCACAGCACTGTACATGCAAGAGCTGTGCGTGTGCGTTTATGAGAGAGAGATTACCTCTTGCAGGTGTGTTTTTTGCTTCTCTCTTTCGATTGCAAAAAGCTCTTCACGTAGTTTTAGGAGTTGCTGCATGTGAATCTCTTTCAGCTGATTCTTCTGCTTCTCCAGATCATCCAAGGCAGCCAACTCGCTCTGCACCAGTTCCTGGGACTCACTGAGGTACAATTTCAGGTAAGCAATTTCAGTATCTCCTTAACACATTTCATTAGCATTCTTTTGAAAAACTATTTTCCATCACTGGTTCCTTTTTTCATATTTTAGGATTTTTGCCCCCAACATCAGGGGAAAAATTGCCCAGTTACCCCCCATGTCCATCCTTACCTTTTCTTGAAACTGCGTTTGAGTTGTTTCTCAATCTGGCTGCGTTTCCTTTGGGTGTCAGACTGAAGCTGGGTTTTCTGGTCCTTACTTAGATTAGACACCTACACAAACCACAAAAACCAATTTATTTTTGCAGCACAAAGGCAACAAGCAACAAACTGATACTTCAATTACTAGTTTCGATAATTAAATCCGTCTGTGCGTACCTTCTTCAGATGTTTCTTGCGCAGCTCTTTGAGTTCTTTTCTTTGTTTTTTAAGGAGCTTTTCATAATGTTTATTCTGCTGCAGCTCCTCTACAGACTGAACCTTGACATCTGACAAACACACAAACCAGCGTAAATATTGCTGTAAACTTGTCATTTCCATCTTGGCCAGCCTGACCACAAAATAATTTTTGCACACTTAGCTGTGTGTGAGATTTCTGTGAAATGAGTGAAATGAATAAGCTGGGATGACCTTACCTGTTAGGACAGTACCTATGAGGTCCTCCTTCTGAGATTGTACTACGCACAAAGAGAAATAAACACAAGAGGAGACACACACACAGGGCGCATGAAATGGATGATGGACAAATGACTCAGATGCAAATAAACAGAACTTGATGCCCCTGCTAGAAAAAAAAAAGGACTGTAAAAGTCTTATTTTGAAAAGCCTGACGCTTTAACTTGTGAAAAACTGACATAGCGGACATGGATGAATTACACACACAGTGAAAGTAGGTCATTTCACAGCTTTATCAAAGACACATATGTGAATATATTTCGTTAGGTAATTTCAACATATAATAGAGTCTTGGACCAAGACTGCACAGTGCTAATACACAGCAATACAGTTTCAAGATATCACAATTTCTATTACGCTATAGATGCAACTATAACAAGCAAACACATGTGCAGGCCTGTAGAATCTATATACTTAATCATTTAGATAAGGTTTGTGACTACCTGGTGCAGGTAACTTGATGACATCAGGGGGATCTTCCTTTGGGGGGAGGTGGGGTGTTGGGGAAGGGGAGGGGATTCCAAATCCTGGACCGAGTTCTCTCTTGTTCTCTCCTTCTTTGGGCTGGTTGGTGAGAGGCTGGGTGAAAATGGCATGTAATGAATTAAAACCTACAATAAAAGTGTACAGGCGAAAGCAAAAGTAGAGTGTGGGGGAACTAATGTGATCAACATACCTGTCTCACCTCACTGTTGTCTTCTAAGAGACTAGCTAGCTGTGTCTCTCTCTTGTGCTTCTCACTGATATGCTTAATAGGGTTGGTGAGAGCTTCTGCATACTCTGAAGACACACACAGATATCCATGAAACAATATACAGGTTAGTGTAACTTATAGAGCTGTAAACATGGCTGACAAAATAATAATATGAGAATAGTTTTCATTTTCAGGGTAGATTCATTTTTTAAATCTGTTTGTGGGAGTCATGCTACCCTTTGCCCTCCATTTTGCCATGCTAAGCTAGGCTAGCTGGTTGCTAACTTTGATACCGCTCATGTCTGTAGAGTAAACAGTTTAATTTCAGGAAAACAGTAAATAAGTGAATTTCAAAACTAACCTTAAACTATTAAAATTGTTCCTTTAAAGCCACATGTTGCCATGTATATCATATCATAACAACTAGCCAACAAACAGAGAAGACAAACATGTTAGCTAAAAGTTAGCTAAAGGTAACAATTTCAATTTCTACTTCTGTTTTTTTAGCTAAAACGGTATGAGACTTAGATAAGTAAGTATTTCCACAAAAAGTTATTGCTCAACAGATACAATACATATAAAGAAAATGAAAGTAATTAAAAAATAATAATTAAAAAATCCAGATCCAAACACTGAAGCATGGCTTGACCAAATAATAAAACACCTTCATATGCAAGTGGGCTAGAGACAAAACTATACACAAACATGTGCTGGCTAGTGTCATCTTCAGGGTGGTCAGGTGACCACACAGCTAAATCTGCTACTAATTATTTTTTAAAAGTTGCTTCTTTAAAAGTGTTATCTATAAGCTAGGTCGAGGATATATTTGGCAAACGTTGCTGAATGCAAGAAGAAAAGAGAAATGCCTCAAAGGTTTGTGGATGTAGTTTATTTTTAGCCTGTTTGTGTGACATATTAATCCAGAGTGATGCTTGCATGGTGTCATTACCCTGGTGTTCATTAGGGATGTAGTCCTGAGCTTCAGTATAAACCAGAAGTGACGGCAGCATAAGCGGCTGGTTTAGCTCATTCTTCAGGTTGATGTAATGGTAGCCTAGAAGGAGGAAGAAATAAATAACTGACGTTAGTACAGATGGTAAAAGACCATGTACGATGTTCCCACTGAGTGCAAATAAAGTATCAGTGATGGCCTCTGATAGTGACTGTTTGATGCCAAGAGTGTTTATTTCCTTACCCGGCCTAATAGCCGAAACAGGGAGAATCCGGTGTCCAATGAACTTGCCGTTTTCCTCAAACACAGCTATTCTCAGAGAGGCCAGTGTAGGGAGGACCACCTGGAGAGTGTTGACACCACGAGAGAAGTTTAGAGAGCAAGAGATAAAGGTTTAAAAGATATGCGAACCCTGCTCTGTTCGTCTGTTACCTTGTTAAAGACAAACATTTCATCATCCCACACAGGGTCCAGCGAGTTCCCATTAGATGTTTTGGTTCTGTACTTCCTTTTTGTGTCAGCTGGAAGTCCAAAAATGTCCACTTCCACATACACACCAACCTTCTTATCTGTCAGGAACTGGCCTGAGATCACCTGGTAGATGTTGGGTTACAAATTTGTCATTTTTTCACTCACGGGAGCAACGAAATTGCAAATACTGAACTCAGATATGTCTTACTTTAATTTTGACCGTGTTAGCGACTATGCCGTCTACTATGTTTTCTGTGAAAGGGTCAAAGTGTTTGTCTGTCCTTCTCATGAACTCTGGCTTCAACAGGTAACCGCTCAGGCCATTATACTCAAACACACCCATGTTCAGCTGCATAGGAAGGTCTAAGAGTAAGGAAGAACAAAACAGAGCAGATATTGGTATCAACCAGCATCAGAATTCCAACCTTTAATTGACTAAAGACTTTGAAAGACAACCAAATTAAAACAACTTTACAAATACATAAACCACAGTAATGATAAATGCATATTATTCATAGCTATTAATAATTGTTAGAGCGTTTAGATGGTGCCACCAGGTGTTTGCAGGGTTTATTTAGCATCTTTTCACTCAAAGCTTAATTTTAGGCCGGTTGAATTTGTCACCATTAAGGCCAGTAAAAAATGGGTTGCCCATACTCAGGTGCCAGTTCAATCCAAGCAAACACTACGATGGAGTGGCTTCAGCCTGTGCTGGGGGACAATGTTTGTGTGGCATGAAGATTTGTTGTCCACTCTGAGTCCCATTGCATGTAAAGCATGTAAAAGGGTGGACCATTTACATGGATACACCGTAATAAAATGGGAATGGTTGGTGATATTAAAGTCCTGTTTGTGGCACATTAGTATATGTGAGGGGGCAAACTCCTCAAGATGGGTGGTGACCATGGTGGCCATTTAGAAGTCGGCCATCTTGGATAGAACTTTTGTTTTTTCAATAGGAAGAGGACCATGTGACACATCAAACTTATTGGTAATGTCACAAGAAAAACAATGGTGTGCTTGGTTTCAATGTAACTTTATTCTTTCATGAGTTATTTACAAGTTTCCCTTTGTTCATAGCCATTGACATGTCAAAGAGGTTAACACGTGAGGAGCGGATCGAAATTGTGTCGATATCTGGTGAACGCAGTAACCGGGTCATTGCAGCAGATTTCAATGCAAGACACCCTACGAGACCTCCCATGCTACAGTCAGCAAACTGCTTGCCAAGTTTCGTGAAACTGGTTCAGTGTTGGATTTGCCAAAATGTGGACGCAAGAAAACTGTCACTAATGAAGAAACATCAGTGGCTGTCCTAGCTTCATTCAGCAAGAGCCCACAGCGTAGCACTCGCCGCATGTCACTGGAGAGCGGCATTAGTCGAACATCCCTTCGGCAGATATTAGCTACTCACAAATGGCACCCTTACAAACTCCAGCTACTGCAGCATCTCAACGAGGATGACCCAGATCGGTGCACAGAATTTGCAGAATGGGCAAAACAAAAATTGAAACAGGACCCTCAGTTCACGCAGAAGATTTTTTTCAGTGATGAGGCAAACTTTTATGTGAATGGTGAAGTTAACAAAGAAAATCACCGCTATTGGTCTGACACTAACCCACATTGGATGGATCCCTCCAAGACTGTTGGACCAACAAAAGTGATGGTTTGGTGTGGTATATTGGGTACAACGATAGTGGGTCCATTCTTCATCAATGGAAACCTCAAGGCCACTGGATATTTGAAATTGCTACATGATGATGCGTTTCCCTCTTCATGCACTGAAGCTGGCACGTTCCCTGAGTTTTTCCAGCAAGATGGTGCACCACCACATTATGGGTGCCAGGTCCGAGCATTCCTAGATGAACAGTTTCCTGGAAAGTGGATTGATCATTGTGGGCCAGTTGAATGGCCCCCAAGGTCTCCCGATCTGACCCCCTTAGACTTTTATCTTTGGGGTCATCTGAAGGCAATTGTCTATGGTGTGAAGATACGAGATGTGCAGCACCTGAAACTACGGATACTGGATGCCTGTGCTGGCATTTCTCCTGCAGTGTTGCTATCAGTGTGTGAAGAGTGGGAGAAGAGGGTTGCATTGACAATCCAACACAATGGGCAGCACATTGAACACATTTTATAAGTGGTCAGAAACTTGTAAATAACTCATGAAAGAATAAAGTTACGTTGAAACCAAGCACACCATTGTTTTTCTTGTGACATTACCAATAAGTTTGATGTGTCACATGGCCCTCTTCCTATTGAAAAAAAAACAAAAGTTGTATCCAAGATGGCCGACTTCTAAATGGCCACCATGGTCATCAACCATCTTGAGGAGTTTGCCCCCTCACATATACTAATGCGCCACAAACAGGACTTTAATATCACCAACCATTCCCATTTTATTACGGTGTATCCATATAAATGGCCCACCCTGTATAAAAGTAGCTCCATGTAGAATGAGGGTAGTTTGAAGTTATAGGACATCATCACTATTTTTTGGGTTAGGGTTTGAATACTTGAGTCTTTTTGGTGTTCCAAGTTAGTCCCAATTTGTTCCATGATGTGAATGCAAAGGGTTTGCTGTCTTACAGTTTAGGCTTAACTTTTAAACACATCCAGTTTCTTTATGTCCAAGACTAAAAGTAGCACAACTTACCAAGTGTCTGGAAGTTTAGCGCCACCATCTGGCATCCGACGTTCCAGAAAAGCTGAGGCATGTAGTTGGAGCTGTCTACTCTTGTTCCTTTAGGATAGATTCGGCTCAGCTGGTTCTTATTGTACCTGGAGGAGTCCTGCTAAGGATTAACACTGTATACAGAGGTAGAGTGTTGCACATGTGCAGAAACTATTTATTTATTACACACTGTAAACTGCACCAGAAAAAAAGAGTCACTGGTGTTTGGTCTAAGGTCGAGATCAAAACCAGATGAGACATTTTCCTCCATCAATAATGTCAAAAACTGTTGAGAAGGACTGACAGCGCAGCTGATATTTAGAGAAACACAGTTGTTTGGTTGATTTTCTACAGTCAGATGAGAAAACTGATACTACTTTCAATGTCCGCTAAAACTGAGGCTACAGTCTGATGGGCGGTTAACTTGAAGCACGAACATTAGAAATGAGGGAGAAAAGCTAGCCCGCCTAACTACACAGACAGGAAAGTATGCCTACCAGCAGTTTTTGTGCGTTTAATCTTTATTCCTAAGATTTGAGAAAGTCAGTACACCCAGTAAATAATAATTCAGCAAGTAAATTCTCATGAAACCATAAATTGTACTTTTTAAACCTTGCCCAAATACTTCTTTTTACCACTTTTAAACTTAAGCTTGCAAGGATACTCAACAAACTCTATAGGGAAGCTCTTCAGGGCATCCATGCCTTTGGTTTCAACAAACGATGACATCTCAAAGAACCTCTTCCTCTCTGTTGAAAGAAATGAGAAGCAAAGGGGGAAAAAAACAAGTCAGAATAACCTGTGACAAGATGATGCTACCTGCGAGTGAGTCTGTTTGGCTAATGAGCTACACCATAAACACGGCTGCTCCTCTCACTCGCAGTTTTTGCCTGATAAAGTGAATGCATCCTTCCTTTTCCGTTAAGCACTCACACACACACACACTTACTAGCTGCCCATTCAAAGGTCTTAAATTTGACGGGTTCAATGTAGTTGACGAGATTTGACATCTCCTCCGTGGCGTTCGCCTCGCTGCTGGCGGTACCCTGCGGGAGGCAGATACCACTAATCCATAAAGCAGCCTAATACCAGCCAGTCAAACAATCCATCAGTCCTCTTGCTGGCACCTACCTCGTCGGAGTTTGGCTTTTTCAGCTCTGCCACCGACTCGTCCTCCTCCTCCTCCTCGCTCTCTCCTTCACCTCCTGGTAGGGTGTGATTAGAAAAAGTAACTTTACATAAGACAACTTCTACAATGTGCTGGGATCCTTTGTTTCTTCAACCCACCAATGGACTTCCGAGGCTCGGAGTCTTTCACCATCCTTTCAGCCAGCTTTTCCTCTCCATTGGACAGGAGTTGGCTTCCCTCTTCTGTCAGAGGGCAGTCTACACACGCAACAGCAAACTATCAGCTTAACAGGAATTCTTTTGATCGTCTACATCAACTTCGTTTTCAGTTACAATCATTTACCACATTACAAAGGCTAAGTTGATGTTATTATCCCAGCAGGGGAGAACGGGTGATTGCCTGCACTTTACCGTTGTGAGGCGAAGACTGCTCCCCTGGCTCTTTGCGCCTTATGCTGCCACTCTCAGAGGGTCGGTGATGGTGATGTTTCTTCTTGTTTTTGATAAGAATCTTCCCCATCAATTCCTGCGGCGAAGGCAGCAGCTGACCTTCGCTCAGCTAAAATCACAAGGATAACACCATGCTGTCAGAGGGAGGAGAATAATGTAGTCGCATTGACGAGCTTCTTGATATTTAAATATGAGAAGAGGTATTTTAGAGCTACACATATTTGACTAGAAAATACGATTTTTGTGCTCCTTCTTTTCTGCAAGTTTTGCCCTTTTTCTTTATCATATTATATCGTTTTGGTTTTTGCTTTTCTTTCAAGCTATTCTACTTTACTTCGAGCTGTTCTACGGTTAACGTTATAGGTGATGTAACACAGTAATTTTCTAGCTTTGGGGATAAATAAAGCATCTTTTCTTATCTTTACTTGACTGAATGAGCTGAGCAATAAAAAGAAGCACATGTGCCTTTATCTGAGATGAATAATGAGTCTGCGCTAAAAGAAGCAAAGCAAACAAGGTCACAGTTTTCAACAGTTTGGTAATGTTAAACTGGCCTCTATGACTCTTGAAACTAGAAATGCATAGGCTAAAATAAGTGTTGAAACTCCTCCAATTTTCTAAGTAAATATATCTCTAAAGGTGCTATTGACGTGAAATTCTCACCAGATGTCAGCAAGTGATGCAAGTGTTGAACGCGCTTACTGAAATGTATTTAATACTGAGCAAAAGCCTCCTGTATGGAGAAACTAGTCGCATGCTTTGCTAAGGTGTGATTTTGGCCCATTCATCCACACAAACACTCTTCAAATCCTGATTTTTTAAATTGGATCCGGGTCAGGTGATTGGCCGGGCCGTTCTAGCAGCTTTATTTTCTTTCTCTAAAACAAATTAAGTTTCTTTGGTTGTGTGTTTGGGATCATTGTCTTGCTGCAACATCAATCCTCATTTCATCATCATCATCATCATCCTAGCAGATGGCAGCAGATTCTTAATCAAGAATGTCTTGGTACATTTTCCATTCACCCATCCTTCCTTGTTAGCTTCCTTTTATCTGAAGCTTGCCAGTGCTGCTTGCTAGAACAGCCACACCACACCGTGATGTTCACATCTCCAAACTTCACTCTTGGTGTGGTGTTTTCGGGGTGAAATGCAGTCCCTTTAACCTTCAGACATGGTGTGACTTATTGCATCCAAATGGTTCAATTTTGGTCTCATCTGACAAGACTATAGACTCCCAGTATTTCACAGGCTTGTCTAAATGTTGTTCAGCAAACTTTAAACATGCTTCTTCAGCCTTGTATGATGAGCGTGCATACAGGGCATGGCGGTTGACTGCATGATTTATGGTTTTCTTTGAAACAATGGTGCCTGCTGACTGCAGGTCTTTCTGTAGATCTTGTGGGGACCACCTGGTCGTTGCTGGTTTATGGTGAAATGATGTCATTTCCACTTCTGGATTATGGCCTCAACAGTGTTTGCTTGAACCTTCAATAGTTTAGAAATTGTTCTGTAACCAGTGCCATTAGTATGTTTTGCAACAATAAGGTTGTGAGAGAGCCCATGATGAGATGTTTCTACCTTGGTAATTACATTTTTTTATAGGCCATCGGTTGGGACTGAACCAGCTGATACTTCTTGTTCGTTTGTTTGTGCGTTGTGAAACCAAAAGCCAAGACGGGTCAGGTCACAAGCTGATCGGCATAAGGAGTGCAATCGTATTTGATGGTTTGTAAGTTGAGTAACACCGTGACAGACGAGTAAAAAGATATTAGTGTCTTAATAATTTGCCTTGAGGAACAGCAAATGTAATCATTAAAACTAAAAAAAAACAAAACTTCAAAGTTGTTATATAAATAAAAAGGGACAAATTGTATATTTTTAGAGAAACAGAGAGACTCAGAAAGAGAGAGAAAGAGTGATCATCTAAAACTAGACTGAAAAAACAAACACATGACCTAAACCCCCCACGCATTCACACCACTGAATGTGGAACTACATGAGGGTGCTGCTAATTATCATTTAAAAACTCATTGTAGCCGTGGAAAAACATCAAAAGCCAACTTCTAGCCTATAGCACCATCAAGTGCAGTATATACCAAGATGATGCTCTATCCTTTTTGCTGATTTGCTTTTATCTGAACCCCCTCGCTGAGCTGATTATAAAACAAGTACATGGCTAAAGATTCAAATCTAGGCTGATCATTGGCTACCTGGTATAAATGGAGGTCTTCAAGTCATGCACTAGAGCTATGTTCAGGCTCGTGGGATGTTACCTTTCATTATAAACCCCATTAAAAAGGCTGAGTACACATGAAACAGCTAGAAGCCTGTTATCTGTCTTTGCTAATACACTGTTCACTGAGTGCAGGGTTTAGAAACTTTGGGTTCTATCTGGGTGAACGGGGGGAAAAAAGCTTCAAGTTTTTCAGCCCAGCAGTGACCCGATCTGTTCAGACATCTGGAGTCATTTGGACTTTTACACTTTTAAGATAAGATAAAACTTTATTAATCCCTCGGGTGGGTTCCTCTGGGAAATTCGGTACTTTTACAAGTGTGGCAGCAGCAAATTGAGGGAAAAGTTCAGCATCCACATCAGAGATGACTTACTGGATATTTCTCCAATGGCTCGATGAGCAGCGCATCTCCAAAGATTGTCCTGCAGTACTCTGCCATCTTAGCCTGCTGCTTTGCTCTGAAAGGACAGAGGAAATGGTTGGTTGGTTGGTTTAGTGTCCTAAAAATCATTAACCCAATAAACCCTTCATTGGTTTAGGAATGTTTTGCACTCTGAACACTGCACATGTTACAGAGCGAGCATTTCCTTCAAAGGATTGGATTTGCATCTGGTCTGGTATTAAATAACCTGAACTCAAGCGTGCTGTGCTTATCCCTAATGCAAAGAGTCTGCAGAAGACCAAATCATCTGAATACTCCTGACAAAACACACAGACGTGCAACTTACGAATCTACGTGGTTTTCAAAGGACAGGATGACGGGGTATGGCGAGGTCTTGAAAGCACTCTCTGCTATGGCTTCAATCACTTCCTGCAGTCAAGACAAGAATGATAAAAACTCAAAACTGGACACAATCCCTCAGCACAGGTTTTGTTTGTTGAAAATTACTCCACATTAAATTTTTTACAAGAGTAAAAAATGACACAAAACTGCAACTGATCAAGCTGATGAAGAGGAAACCAAAAACGTCAAAGAGAGCAGAATTGTGCCTGTGACATTTCTGCAGCAGCTCCCACCTTAAAGGGGATCTCAGTGGTCATGGTGAACCCGTGGGTGATGTAGGGTTCTTCATCTTGTGGTCGGCCCTTCCAGCAGTCCAGCTCAATACAGCGACAACCGGTGAGCAGCACCTGCCTATACATCTCCACCGAAGAATTCCCGGTCAGCTGGCCCACTAAGATACGAGAAGAGCTATGGGTTCAGAACCAAAAGGCGCCCAGCAAATGAACCATCACGCTTGCATGCATGCCGTTTACATGTCACACCTGTGAGGTACGTGTTGTGTGACGAGTTGATAAAGTAGTGAGAGAGCGGTTGGTTC
Organism: Rhamphochromis longiceps; assembly: GCF_057381845.1. NCBI lineage: Eukaryota > Metazoa > Chordata > Actinopteri > Cichliformes > Cichlidae > Rhamphochromis > Rhamphochromis longiceps. The sequence goes on along the minus strand of NC_140559.1, from coordinate 52,656,774 downwards.
ATGTCGTCGATGATGTCCAGCCTCTCTGGAGGTACGATGGTGTTTTCCTCTCCCCCCAGATACCGACTGAATGCCTGCAAACTGATTTGGTCTGCAAGAAAGAACGCGATGACAGCGTTTCAAAACAGCCGGAAACATCCCAACAGATCAAAGACTGCTGTTCTTAGGAGAGGCATCAACAGGCGCAGAGGGCAGCCAGATGTGATCGCTGCAGCAGGACAGCCAATCATCTCGCAGATCGCGGACTAACATAGTTATGGCTGTGCTGCTAATTTGTTCACAGGTTTATTAATATAATAACACAGATAAAGAACAGCCTTAGTACTTTACCAACGTTTTTTGGCCTGCTATCGCTTCATCAGGGTCATCAAGAACTATAGTGCATACAGCACTTTAAACAACATGCGTGTTTGAGGAGAAAGACATGAAATTGTAATAGGTCAGTTTTAAAAACAACCAATCATATCCACTGATTCAGCTCTGAATAAAAGCCTGATGCCACACAGAGAGTTACAGACCTCTCTCCAGCTGACTGGTGTTGGTCTCGTATTTCTCCATGATCTGTCGGACTTGGTCTCTTTTCAGTGGGGGGTAGAGCACCTCGTTTAGTCTGGAGTCTCTCTGCCTGCGGTTGATGAAGTCCATTAGCTGGTCCAAAGAGATGAACGGCTTCCTCTTGGAGCCACTGGAGCAGAGACAAAATAAGAGTCCGAGTGTATAACATGTACGCAAGAGTTTTACTAGAAATCCTAAGACTATAGCTAGAGCATCCTTAAAGCGCACCTTTCCTCAAAGATGCTCTGGATCTCAGGTCGAAGACATAAGTTGTCCAGAAGCTTCTGGAAGGCATCCCAGGTGATATCATCTGGCTTTATTCCCTCTGACTGAAGCAAAAAGACAGATTTGATTTTATAAACAGGCTCTGCCTCAAGCACACACATTGATAAGTTAATAAACAACAGACAGCATTACATTACACTGCTATGTGCTGTTGTCTAGAGAGAATATTAACAGGCTTTTATAAGCTGCATTGCTCTGAGTACCCAGCAGGAGGCTCCAGAGTACAGCAATCTACAGAGAAATGCTGACAGCACATTTTGCACAATCTGGTATCTCTTCAAGAAAAAAAAAAGTCTTGTGACTTCAAACTGATTTTAGGAAAGATTGCACTGACTCATCAAAAAAATTTTTTAAAAATAAATAAATAAAAAACTAATTTTACCTCAAACCCACAGGGCTGAGGTACTGTACACAGCAGATACAAGCAAAGATTAGCAGAAAGTTGTTTTAGAAAGAGTCTTAGTAGAAAGCATGTTACCATGATTAACATTTTAACCGCAGGCACACTGTCGAGAAAACAAGATTCATGGCAATCTTTAGTTTGCTGTGTAAATTGGTTTATTTCCATTGTTGCTAAAATGAACTTCAAGAGGTTTTTATTGGGTGTGAAAGAAAGTACTGTAAGAGAAAGAGTTGCACTTTGTGTAATAATTAAAAAGTTTAGCAAAACACTACGAGCAAGTTGCAGTAATCAAAGCTAGTCAGTTAGCTAGCTATACTATGTTTAGCTAGCTATATGTAGTAGCTGAAGCAGCCAGTTTACCTGTTCATTTATTAGTTCACCTGTATTTTCAGTGCTTTCACCGCATTATTAAACCGTTTCATCAATTTGTATTTTAGTATGCAGTTATTTTATGTACAACAAAGGATTTACATTTGTATGTTAGCTTGCTAGGTGGTTTTTAACTCAGGGTAACATGTGGCTACAGATAAAAGCTAGAAATGTTAGAAGCTGTGTTTAAAAACTGTGAGGCCAATATTATTTGAATACAAACATGCCTCTAAGAGCAGCATGTTAACTGTTGTGTAAGAGTACAGGCAGCAGCTAGCCTCTCTCTGTAACAAAATCCACAAACAAGCATTTCACGTGTTATGTCTTGTCCTGCAACCCACTGAAATCTTACTATTTTCTGTTATTGCTACTCTTCCACAGGCCTGCCAACTTTTGTTGCCTTCCTTGCACTGCAAAGACACACCAAGAACACAACTATATGCAACGCCTCCGCAGTTCAGTTCATTTCAGCCATTCTCGATGCATACACCAGTTCACCAAACCCATATGTCGACTATCCATGTGATCAGTGATTTTATTGAGTGATTACCTTGTTATTAATGAGGCCACACTGCTCCAGAGCTGTCTCCACTCTCTTTTTATCAGAAAACATCTTGATGACACTAAAAGACAAAGTACAAAATCACATTCAGATCAAATGTTTACAGTGACGCGTGCAAGCAAAAAGAGTCAGAAACCTAAGAAGTGATTGTAAACATAAAAAAAATCAGAGTCACTATAAAAGAGCTGAGAGAGAAAGTGGAAGAGAGACAAAGAAGAGGAAAAGAAAGAAGAAGTGAGGAGCAGTTTAAAAGTGGTTGGCGAGGGTGGTACTCACTTCTTCACTGGAATCTTCCCTTCCTGGTTCACTTGAAGCTTTAACTTCGTGTACCTGACAAAGACAAAGAACAGTCAAGTATGAGTATTTTTTAATCATCGAAAATTCGCAGTATTGTAGGACGGCACGCACACAAACTCTTACGCTTTGTAAAGAAAGGTGTTCCGCGATACATTCTGGGAAAGTATGTTTGTGGACAAAGCGAACAGCTCATCTGTCCAAATCTGGAAACACACAGACATGAAAGGGATAAAAGACGGTTGTTTGACTGTTCACCTCATGTTAAACCTTGGTGAAACAGTTACTATATACAGTGTAGCAGACACACACAGGAATTAATCTCTGTTTTTAGCTACTTAACATACGCACGCCTTTATGTCAAAGTAAAGTAAGCAATCAGCTCAAGGCTTGAGGGAATAAAGTCAGCTGTACAGGTAGGAGTGCAGTGGGGGACATGAGGATGGAAAAGAGGAAAAGAAAAGGAGGAAATGCATTAAACTATAAATTATTTGGACAGTTAAGCTAGTTAAGAATTGTGGTTACCTTCGCTACATCCTCTTGCATGGCCTGGAAGTTGAGGAAAGAAACGTTGACCAGGTCATTGCCATAGACGACGGTTAACAGCTTCCCTTCTCCGTTCACCTCCTTAGTAAGGCCCAGCACTTCTTTCACCTTTGCGTCCTGGCACACAAAGATATTTATGCTTTTTCAGGATGTTTCATTACACGGACACGATCTAGCAAATTCAACAACGATCTGAACACTGAGCGGACAGATAAAACTCGTCCGTGTCTCCATCTCCTGAGGATATTAAATGTGATGCATGCGGTGTAGCGCCCTGATCTAATTAACCAAACGACTCTTTCCTCCTTTTTAGCCCACCCCTGTGTTCCCTCCACCAACTCTCTCTAACACTCAATGGCTTTCTGTCAATTATAGATCACTCTTGTGACATCATGTCTCTCTTTCATTTCAGTTAAATACATTAGCCAGGAGCACTCTTTATAGACTGTTTATAGGGAATATAGTGCTAAAGAAACACGCAAAATGCTCAAAGACGGCGTCCATACTACCAATGTTCACATATCAACATATGAAAATACAGAATCTGTAGGTAAGGGGCACAAATTCGAGCAGGATTTGGTTGGAAGCAGGTAAATACTTCACATGGAGACCAAATCAGGAAGTCTCACCCCAGATTGTAAATCTCAAAGGTGTCGTACAGTCGCTGACGGTTTCCTAGATTCACAGATGCTAACATGAGAGAGGAAGTGCAACCATGAATTATGAGAAGGCTCTTTAATAACAGAGATATCATCCACTGATTATAGCAGGTTTAGTCAATATTTCTAATGCACTTTTCATACTATAACCACGGTATGACATAAAAAATAAGACTTTATCTTACCATTTCAAGAACCATTTGTAATAAACACTTTAACGTGCAGAATGAACTCGCCACACATCTGTGTTTGAATTGTTTACCACTAATACGCGCCCATATTTCACACTCTGCCTTGGTCAGATCTAGGCTCTTACACAATGACTTCCTCACTAACAGTCGCTGGTTATATCACTTCCTGTCTGATAGTCCATCTGTCATCAGCCTCATTAGCACTCCGTCACCTTTGCACCATCAGCTGAGAGAGGAAACGCACATGAATCGTTTGGCGACAGTCACATTTGAGCATCACGTTTGTGGTCAGGGGACAAAGTAACAGCTTCTCCCCCCTCTTTTCTCCCACACAGGCATAAACAAATATTACCAACCTTTGGCTGTTTGGCATACTTTCCCGTTCTGGTGTCCCTGATGTAACTGATGTCCAAAATCTCGACATCCTACAGGAGAGGAATATCAAAAGATTTGTGTTATCACAAACACTCAGTGAAAGCGTGTGAGAGCAGGACAACTAATCTTTATCAGTCAGCCTATTAAACGGGTGGGGAAAGAGGAAATTGTGAGATGTAAGTTCATCTGTTTCTACACAGTGTCATGCACACATATATTGTTTCCCTGACTCTGAGGGCTTCTGATGTGATACATGATTATAAATCAAGAAATACTTGATGGACTCATAGAAATAAATAGAGGAAAAACAGATCTAATACACAGGATCCATGCAGCACAAATAAAAGCCCTTACACTCTCTGTGCAGAGAGCTGGACTGATTAAAATAAAGTGCATCCATTCATCAAAGAGAAATTTGGGTGAAATGATCACATGTGTTTCTGGTGGTTCTGAATCTATTTTTATTAGTTATTAGGAGGTTTTGGGGGTTTTTGGATTATCAAAATCTCGATTAGAAAACGTGCTTTAACCAATAACGGTGGCCGAGCCTCCTTACGCACCACCGCTCTCGTGTCACATACGGGTTTTAAACATATTATTTACTGCTGTTAGCAGTTTATGTAAGACGCAGCGAACAGAAATGCTGATAGAGCAAAAGTCTGCTGCTCTTGCATGGAGCAGTGTGGGAGAAAGAGAAAAAACTTGAATAAAAGCCTGTGCAAGAAATTAATTCCTCAGGCAAAAAGCTCATGCGCCGTCTACCTCGTTCCATTAAAACCTCTTTTATTTATCTTTCATCAGACTCCACCGCTTCTCTAGACACAAGACACAAGCAGTGACATATGAATTGTGCGGGTGACGGAAGACAGAAAATGGCAAGGGACTCTGCACACACACAGGGAGGACAGATCTTTGGAGAACATTTGCATGTTTGATGCTGCGGCACAAATATATACACACATGAACGCATGCACGCACATGCAAACGAGTGAAAAACGGAGACAGAAACGAGTGAAAAAGAGGTACTCTGTAATAGCGACTGGCAACAATTACACCCTTAGCCTCGAGGTGACGAGGGGAGACAAAAATGGAAGGGTCGGACAGGAGGAGGGGAGCGTGGTCGTAAATCCAGCCATAAACACACGTGAGGATGCATGCATCGCCTTGTGTAAATATTTGTTTAGTCCAACACTCGTTCCCCAAAGCTGTTTTTACTTCATCCATGTCACCAAGTCACTTCTTTTTATCCTCGCTTGCCCTTCTGGGTCTGAGCGGCTTTGCTTTAAAAACCTTATGACTCTGCTTTATGATTTCATCAGTGAAAAATATAAAGCATTTGTGTTTTTTTGCACGAGTCTGCACTCGTTTATGTTGTCAAACATGCCATTTTCATTCCTTTTCCGTGTTCTGCTCACACTGTATGCTCTGTCCAACATAACAGCAAAAACATTTCACAGTATTTAAACTCGTCCCTTCCTGATTCCTATGTCATTATTACACTCGGGTTGTGATTTTACCGCCCTGCAGACTGTCTCCTCCCCCGGGATTGGTTGCGAGTATTAAAGGTCAGAAGTGTTGGACCAATTGGATTAAACTCTGTCTCAAACCTTGTCCTCTGATTGGCCTGTGGAGAATAACTTGCTTCCTGGGGGAATAAACCACTTCTGGGTCTGTAGGACACACATTTATGTGCGCACGCACATGTCTTCTCTCCCACAGGCCATGGTTTCATTCTGCCTTTGCCATGGTGACTCCTTGGAGACCACAGAAATGAGTCTACAAGTTGGTCTGCGGACTGTGTGTGCGCGCGTCCTTAACAGTTAACATTTTTGCACTCTAACACACACGCACTCAACACCAGTGATAATGCACGCAGACATATCCTTGATGTGCAGGTTGCAACTTGTGAAACATCCTGACCTGTTGAGCAAGACAGGGTGTGTATGTGTGAGTGTGCAAGCGCATGTGTGTCTGTGTGTGGAAGAGCCTTGCAAGTCAGTGCACATTGGATACACAGAACGCGAGAAAACCTTCACGCAGGATGAGTACGAATGTGTCAGCATGTGATCGGCAGAATGTGCCAAATGAAATCTGTGTTTTGCCACTAGGTCGTGTTTCCAAGTGCATGACGTGGTGTGTGAGTCTGTGTGAAGGTCGATCTTCTCTGAAAGCACATTCCTGACATATTCCATCCTTCTGCCCATTTGGCGTGTGTGTGCATCCGTGTGCTTCAGTGTGTAATATTTAAGCTAGTAACGGCAGCTGTAGCGCTCCATTCATCTTTTCTGTGCAAAGACCAAACACAGCTCCCTCTATTTATCACTTCAGACTCAGCTGCGGGCTCATTACTGCTCTGAATGACTTGGGTTATGAGTTTTCCAGGAGCCATGTTGTGATAAAGTGCTATAAATTACTTTAATTTACTGTTTTTGCTGGACCCGAGAAATTTTCCTGCCGTGTGCACTTCTGCTTCAGTTAGCGATTTCCTACATTTCCCAGAATGCACACCCGCTCCTTTTACAGCGATTACTGTGAACTTGTTGCACTCTGCTGTGGATTACATAGGCAGGTGGCTGACAGTGTTCCCACCAAAGAAAAGCTGAGGCGCACCCTTCAGAACAATTCATGTTTTATGTATGTTTCCGCGCTGACGCCAAGGAAGTGATACTAAACTGTCGCTCTTTCGATAAGTGAATTATTTTAATAAACCACAAAAGCACTAATGTAACATACTGCTGCGTAATAGTGGGCTATTATCTGCATTTGTTGCGAGCCATTATGTAAACTAGTGTAAAGACTGCACTAAACATGCAGTACGTTAATGTGACACCGCTTCCTCCGCTGTGTGGGTTTGTTTTTGTGTTGTTTTTACAAGCTCAACAATGAACTGTGAAGTTCAAATTTCAGGCCAACATCAACAACACATCATAAACTTAAAGAAATGACATCTTAGAAATCTACAGGCACCTGCAAATAAGAATCAAACGATATGATCCAGATCTCAATGTTAAATATTAAACGGACCATTATTACGCCAGTTGTTGTTTAAATAATAAACTTTTAGATAATGCTCAGTGTGCCAGGGAAGCAAGAAGAAGGCTTACCCGGCATCTTGAATCTCACACTCCACCCTAGGGCTGGCTAGAGTCCCGCTCACAGCCACACAACTGATGTTTGAAATGATTCATTACATCACAGGAATACAGTCTGATTTTCGCATCTGGGCCCTCCTGAGCTGCGGAGCTGACATGCCAGAGGGTGAGATGGGAAGCTCTGCAGCTTAAATAGATCAACAAAACTGGGAGGCTGTGTTTGGTGTATGACATGATGACAGCGAGGCATGTCAAGAGTGTATAAAGTAGCGTCGCCGAAAGGATTAAATACAAAACTGTGCAAAGCGACCACCCTCCTGATGCAACGCTCCCCATTTAGCCGGACAGTTGGAGTACACAGACTTGTGACAGCTTCCCCCCTCCCCAGCACATTTCTTTCCCCTCATAATCCAAACCATCATGCCACTCCAGTTCAACAATAAAAGACTTATTATATGGCAACAAGAAAAACAATATACTACAAACAAAAAGTGGGCAAGAAAGAAGAAGCACACAAGCTGAACTCGGTCCATCCAGTGTCTCGGATCTCGCAGGTAGAGTCAGGCCTGTTTTTGGAAGAACAACTCTTCCCATTCTTACCTACAGTAAGAGGAGATGAGTAGTTGTCTGTTTTGTCCACGCAATACAATACAAGCAACGCCCAGGAGCCAATCTGACTGGCACAAACACGGGGAGCAACATAACCTGTCTTGTTTAATCAACAGAAAACATGTAAATCTAAAAGCTGATGTTTCTTTCTTAACTAAAAATTAACCAAAAACTCTTAGGCTTCTCACTTTTTTATGTGGATATCGGTATGCGAAATATAACTTTAAAAGGTGGACGTCGGTTGACTTTCCACACAGAGCTGGGTTAATCATCATTCATAGCTATGGGGGGTGGGGGCTGTAGCTCAGGCTGTGTCTTAATGTTTTATTGTTTGTGTGCAGAGGTGAGTTTGATCCAGCAATAACTAGTAGGTCAGTTTATATTTAGTCACTGAAGTGAGTACAGTAAAACGCTGCCGCGTTGCGATTAGGGCCTTGCTCACTTTCACTCCTTTCCTTCATTTCTTTGATTGACTTCCCGCTTCCCCTAGTCTCTCCTGCCTCGCCGCCGTCCCCCATTCATTTTCTCAAGATTAGAATAATATGAAAGGGCAACTAAACAATCAGGGGAGCGCCACTCCTTTCCTGTGACGCGCCCAAGTGTGTGTTTGAAAGATCACCGCTGCTAAATACGTCTCAAATGACCAATCACAGCTCCTATCAAATGGCACACAATGACGGCATAAAAGGAAACTGATACCTCCTGAGCGCTCATACATGCACACTAGCAGGGACAGTTAGGCCAGGACGGCGTGCGTATCCACCCTAGACTTTTCTGGCTGGGACCCAACGGGCCAATCAGTGCACAGCAGTGGAGAGGTAACAGACAGAAGAGGACATTAAAGGACACAGAAACAGCAGAGACGTAAAACAAAGAGAGCTTTAAACTGTTTTATGGCTCTGATGGGAGACTTGGCAAGGTGTTTATAGAAGGAGGAGGGGGGAACACTTAATACCCCTGTGAAGCATGGGACAGCTCTATAACTCTGTCATTTTGTTATATTTTTTCTGTCTATACCAGTTTGATCCCACTCTTCCACTCTGCCCGTAATCCTCTATTAACTTGCTTTCTTCCTCACTCAGCTGTTTCATATTTCTGTCGTCTTCAGAGTGAAAATGAAAAGCCGGCAAACATTAGAGCGAGAACGCGAACGTTCACATTTCAGCCACTTAGCAGGAGATCTGATCCAGAGTGATTTATAATGCGTGTTACTGTAAAATCACCAGAGACGGAGAAAAGATGCTGAATAAATGGAAAAATTAAGACTGAGACAAACAATAAAACATGAAAGAGAGCCGAGGTCCGTCCAAATGGAAAACATCATCGTTTATAGAGACGAAAAACAAGACTGAGAGGGGACTTGAACAAAATGAGCACCGCACAGTGTCTCAAAGTGCAAATAAAAACAGGGTGAACCGGGCTGAACACGCACATGAAAACTCGTAAAACACAAGAACAGTTGGACTAATCATGATTGGTCATGAAACACAAACACGCATGGATCAGTGCCGGGTTGAACAAGGCCCTCGTGTGCAGCCACCCGCAGCCCACGACACACACAAACACACACACTTAAAACTGAGTTTGATACTGAAACTGACATTACAGTCACACTCGTATCCTCAGCTGAACCTGAAACTGTAATCAGCATAAATCATTTTCCTGGGTTTGTCTACTTCACAAAATTTATTGTTTGCGTTGTTTCACAATGAAACCAGAACATCAGTGACATAGAAGCGCGTGTAGTTCACAACCCATCACACTTCACAGGCCTGTAAAACAAGAAATTTGAACTGTACGTTTAGCTCAGTTTGGGTGAAGTGACCATCGTGTGCAAATTTGCAACTAAATTCTCAATGCTGTAAAATCTCAAATAAAAATCTCAAGTAGCCTATAAGCGAGACGGCCGGGTTTAACACTGTTAAGCATTGTTCAGGTGTGTGCTGTGACCAATGTCTGAGATATTTTATATTGCAATTTGAAAGTTCTGTATATTAGCTGCCAGGCATGACTACTGAACAAGAAATTGAGGAAGAGGAACTGCTTTCACTTTGGTCCCTTTCATCATTGTAATCCTAGCCAAACCGGTTGTTGGCATGCCATCACATTCAGGCAGATACCTTGGTTTCCAAGTAACTAGTTGGGGAGAAATAGGTCTGAGTAGGGGCAATGACAGACTACGATAGAAACGAAGTCAGGCAAGAACTTTGTCGGGCTAAAGTAGCTTAGCTTAGCCTAACTTAAAGCAGCAACTGTTGAATATATATTTAATGTGTTGATTAATAACCTTGCAGGTATATTCAGACAACAAGATTAAGTATAAACATGCAGGCAAGTAGACACAAACACCTGTATGTCTTCTACCAACTTCGAGCCGGTAGTCTGTATGTCGACAAAAGAAGCAAGTCTTTACAGATACTATGCTAATCAAAATGCATATTTGAGTGGTGTCTCTAAAGAAAGAGAAAATTAAGTACATCTTACAGGCTGTAAATGAGCCAGCAGTTTAACCACATTACCAAATCTGTACCTGCAAGTAAAACAGTGACAGATATACCCTGAGTACCCACAACTACAATTAACAAAGAATGAACTAATTGTTTGGGTTGTGAGTCGTGTTTCTATTTGCATGTGTTTAATGTGACATAACTGATTTTTCCTCAAAATTGACATTTTCTTAGTTTTTATTGTTATTAGAACAGTATTAATAAAATTTTGAGCTTGTTTAAAAAAAAAAAAAAAAAAAGAAATTGTACTTGGACAAATCAAATCAAATCACTTTTATTGTCACATCACATGTGCAGGTACATTGGTACAGCACATGTGAGTGAAATTCTTGTGTGCGAGCTTCACAAGCAACAGAGTTGTGCAAAATACAGGGTTAAAGGGTAGGTAGTGGTAGGCTGCTGGGGAAAAAAATAGCAGACGTATATATAGAAGACGGGTTGTTTCAGCTTTCATGAAGCAATAGGTGTTAATTTGACCTTGAAGGTTTATGCAATAAAATTCTGCAGGTGTGCAAACATTTGATTACTTACAAATCCCATTTCTGTACAAAGGCTGTGTTGAAACAATCTGGGTTACTATACCCTCTAAATCTTTACTGGGAAAATGCTGTAGTGCAGAAAAAGGTGCTGTGTTTCACTATCAAATGGTGAGAAAGGAGGAGAGATTTGTCGGTTGGCGGTTCATTATACAGCAAGATAATGATCTAAAACTTCAGAATAAAAGAACCAGACAGTCGGCATCAAATGACCTCGAAACCCCACTAAAGAGTTTTAGGAGGAACTGGACAGAAGAGTGAAAGCTAAGTACAAGTGAAACACATTTATACAAATGTGTTTGCTCAGCTGTTGAGCGGCTCAAAAGTTTATTTTCTATTTAATATTCATTTTCACTTCAGAGTCTGAAACATTACGCTGCACAATTCAGGAAACTGCAAAAGACTTGAGCAGTAAAGCCACACATACTGATAGACGCAAACACACAGAGACAGGGTGGCAGTCTCATTAGCTACGCCGAGAGAACGACACGTCTGTCAAACAGAAACGCACACATGCACAAGCATCTGCTCACACAATGGATTCGATACCGTGCAGCGTCTCAGTTCTTCTCGCAGAGAAGAACTGAATTTTGACACTGTGCGTGATTTTTGTCTGTGCGTGCGTGTCTGTGTGTGTGCATTAGTGTCACTATGTTTCCGTCTATACAGGAGTTAATGGGAAGACTCGGTCTGCCATGTGCTCGAGCAGATAATGTCAACAGAAAATAAAACACGGGGAGGAAGCTGTCAAAGTATCGGCCGACACGCTCAACTTCCCCTGTGAACCACTGTGTGTGCGCATATGTGTGTGTAAAGATGATCAAGAGTGTGTTATGCAAGCCCCCCGCTCCAAGTTAATTCCTCTGGGGATGTCCGACTTGAGCAAGGGAGATAATCTCTATTAGATCTCTACTTATACCTGCCAACAGTCATTTTACTGACAATTCAGTTGGTTCATTTACAGACACACACAGAGCTGTGTAGCTGCAAGAGGCTGTTACTATACTTCCTAGCCTGGCATATCCACACGCATGCATGCACTCACTATTACCCGTTCAGTATACGGTTCTGGTTCATTAACGGCAACGTTATTACCAAATGACCTCTTTAAAGAGATACACACTTATTTAAAATCCCATCTCAGCCTCATCCACTGCCTAATGCTTTTTGTCATGTTGGATTTGCATGGTTCGTATCACTTTCACGCCTCCTGGGTGTTTTTTAAAACTCACACCACACACACACACACACAATACCTGACATATCGTTGCAGGTTTTTGTTTGTGGTTTGTGTCCTACACGTCAGTCTGGTGAAGGCGTGCAAAATCACCGACCAAACCGGAAGTCTGAGACACAGGTTACATCCCTCAGGGGGCAAATGTTTATAAGCCCAGGTGGTATCGATATGACACCTTAAAGGAAAGAAGGAAGAAATGACAAGTGGAAGGAGGAAGGACAGAACAAGGGGAATTCAAGAAGAGTAGAAGAAGGGAGGAGGGATGAGGGAAGAGGGGGCAAAAAAAAATTCCCCAGAACCCCCATGCCGCGTCTGAACTACTTCCTGCCCACTTTCCCACGCCAAGAGAGAGAGAGAGTGAGAGATTAGAAGTGCTGTTCCCCCAAAAAAACAAAACAAAAAAGACCAAACACTGGTGAGAACATGTATTCATTGATTAAAATCTAGAGGAAGAACAAGGACAGAAAACCTAGACAGCGAGGTGGAATGCTAAAAGAAATGGAGATCAGAGAGGGAGGAAATGTCATCCTTCAGTTTATATTAGAGGAACATCTTTTGCCTTATCCCTCTGATAGCTACCAGCTGCCCCAAGAGGGAGAGCAACATGGGGAAGGGAAACGGCAGGGAGAGAAGGACAAATTGAAGAAGGATTAGAAGTGTAGACAGAGCTGAAGCCAAACGTGTGAAAGAAAGGACAGGCAGTGTAAAACCGAGCAAACGGGAAGATTAGTCATTGGGCGAGGTGCATTTCACCTCAAACCAGGTGACAGCTGAGGCTGCTCTCCACCAGGATCGAAAGTACAGAACTGAATTGAGGTCAGTTTTATTCATTGGAAATGATCATCCGTGCTAGCACTGTCAGGACTGTTACCAAGCGAAAAACACTAAAGATGTGCGTTGCTGGCGTTGGTCTTTAAAACCATATGACTCATCACATCCCGCCATATTCGTTTCCCGTTTCTATTCTGTTTAACCCAGACATTTACTCTGCAGTGAAACAAATGGTAGATGGAAGTTGGATTGACAAGAAGAAATGGGAAAATCTCAGCCACGCTCAGTGGTTGATAAATAAATTAAATTAATATAAATAAATAAAAGCTAATAAATCAAGTGCTGATTTATTAGCAGGCTAATCCATCACAGCATTTAAATAACCACAGGACATGCAAGGTGCATGGGTCACAAGCAACATATCAGCAGTATCGGTACATCGGCGCTGGCATCTATAGCAGCCTTTATCAGCTGGGCGCTCGTCCCGAGTTAAACTTTTCTCAGCTTTGCAGAAAGAGATGAATGCAAATACCAGCCAAGGACGCCACTGATAGAATATGGAAGGATGGTAAATACATTACAGTGACTGGAACCTTGAATGTCTACTAGTGACTAGCCAGTAGTCACAAAGCGATGTGCAGTGGTTGAACATACTGGCAGATTTACACAGATTTTGGCTGTCAGTTTAGTATAAAAATAGCAATAGAGGGCGACTATAAGAAAAAGGCGAAAACAGGAGTTTAAGGGGAAACTGGCACCCAGCTTCAATAGGCCTCAGTAGGACTGCAATATAAGATTGCAGGTTCAATGTTTTTTTGTCAGCCGTGTGAGTCGGGCTATAAATGTCCCTTGCTCCCTCTCATAGGATGATTTCTTACAGCAAAAAATAAAAAATGCATAGAAACTAAAATGGCAAACAATAAACTTTTGACATTTTTATGTACTTATGGCTGTAGTTTAACATCCATCCAAATATGCTCCATTCGCCTCAACCTTACTGTTCTTTTAACCCCAGTAGCATCTGCATGATACCTAATTTAACCTCCTAAGACCCGAACTCTTTCATAGCATTTTCAATTTCTCTTTGCTATTTGGGCTGATTGGGACCTGATGAATGTAAAAACAAAGAATTACCTGATTTTCTTTTCCTTTTTTTTTACTGATTTTTGCTTCTGAGAAAAATGAGATCCAGATATGAGGACATTCGTTTTAAATTTCGATAGAACAGCGGCAGCATAATGTCCTCGTAAGTGGATATCAGGCCCTTTTAGAGCAAAATTTTGTATTTTGGTCTTGACACCTCAAAATGTGATGTCCACATATGTGGACGACAGGTCCTAGGAGGTTAAGACACAAATATAAAGAGGAGGAAAGTTTGGCCAGAGGACAGCAGAAGGACACGCTGCAGAATTAGCAGGAAGTTGCAAGCATATGTTGTAACAGATGTGTGGGTATGGGATGTGCATGTGGATCTTGTGTAACCCGCGACCACTGGCATGCACTCTGCGTTCAGCATTTAGCCACAGCTATTTACTCAAGTGGGGTCTTTGGGAGTTAAGAATTATGGCAGGTCACAAGCCTTTACTGTTACAGATCTGAAGACGAAACGATGACCGAAAGGGGTTTTTTTTTTTTTTCCTCGACAGTGCCAAAGTGCTAAGTTTTTGCTTAAGGGTTGGAGGGCTGCAATGCCTCCTAGAAAGCTCCTCCATACTGGGTTCCTATTGGACCATAGCGGTCTGCTACAACATGCCTTAGGTTAGTTAAGTAAGGTCAAAGAAAACTTGTATTTAGGACGGTTACATTTGCAGTGTGTGCTGAGGCATCTCATCCAACAACATGTTACTCATCATAATGTCATGGGAAAACATTTAATGCCTCCATAAATCCTCAGAAATGACAGGCTGATTACCAAAAAAAAGAGCTTATTTGAACCCAAGCCAGGTTTTTTTAAATAACCATAAAAAAATAAACAAATTTAAAGTTTAAATTAGAAACTTTGCTGAGCTGTTATTTGCTCAAAGCAAATCAAGTAATTTGTTTTGAGGCCAAAATAACAAATGAACATGCAAATGATGTATAAATGCAATACCAAAAGAGTGTAAAGAGCGGTTGAAGTGAAGTTGTTCTTTGACTAGACAGAGAAAACTCTTGTTACTGGTCATGTTCCTTTATCTCAGAGGCAAAGAAAGGAGCACAGTGAAGTGAAAGACAGGGGGAAAAACAGTGCAGACCAGTGCACGGTGGGGTGTGTCTGCCCACAACCACTGTGTACAGCGCGTGTGTGTTTGTGTTTCTGTCAGCAACAGTTGGTCGTTATCGGCACTAGCAGAGTTGAGAATGGATAAACCCGCACACCAAACACCTCTCGCAGAAGGATTTATTTAATGTGTGATGTTTCCCAGGACAAAGCTCTTCCACAGAACAACGGAAGACTTATGGGACGTTCTGGGCTCTGAGTATACACTCATACGTCAGAGGTCTCATAAGCCGAACCTCTGGACGTTACACAAAGATGGAGAGAGGGCGATAACAAAGACAAGGAAGGGGGAGGTGCAGAGGAAGAGATGTGAAAGATTGCTGTAGAAGGATGGAGAAAGAAATTATCAGCAGGAAGAAAATCGCCGTGAAGAAAAAGTGTCAGCAAAGAGACGGAGATAAATGAGACCCTGGAAAAAAAGAAGAGAAAAGTAGAGATATATTTAAAGGGAAATGTTAAACAAAGCGAAGATTGAGACAAAGGTGACACAACGCAGATGGAGATAAGACAGGATGAGGAGAGAATTACCTGGTGAAAAAGGTGAAAAGGCTCAAAGCGACTGAGATAAACCAGATTTCATGAGGAAAAGTTATGTGAAAAGGTGAGAAAAAGGAGGCAGGTAATCCAAATAAAGTCAGCGCGGAATAAAAGGAGGGTAATAGAAGGGTGACGGATGAAGGAAGAGGAAAAGGGATGGAAACATGCTTCCCCTGGGCTGCACGTAGGCCAATATTTAAGTGGTTTGTTAGGGATGCTCTTCTCAACACAAGTTTACTTCTTTTCTTTCTTTCTTTTTTCAAATCAATGGCCCCACTGCATCCTGGGTGGTCAGCTCCTCTTCGAGTTATTCACAACAACATCTTTTCATCCACAGAGTAAATTTATTTCATGTTATGACATTACTGTTGAGCTGCAGCGATTAGAAGAACTATATGCTGGGCGGGAAACGGAAGAGAAACTCCGCTCAAAATGAAATCCAGAGGAGGGGTCGAGCTTTCATGCTTGCGTGCCTGTCCTAAATAAAATGCAATGCCACCTTTGTGGTACAACACATCCTCTTAAGTTGTTAGAAAAGTGCTTTTGACATTTTTGGGTTGCGGACTTTTTCGATGTCCTTCCAGGCCTTTGCTGAGATTCTAAAAATGACTCTAGTGAGTGATCCAGTTCCACTCAGTGACCACGGGCACCCTGAATTAAATGAATCAGGTTGATGCAATAGATCTTGATCAAGTCAACTGGGAAGAATCCTCAAATTAAATCCTCATAGATGACTTTGGTGTAAATCTCTGCTCTTTATCATTTAAATGTCAGAGTGGCAAAAATATAAAAATGCACTGGAGAGCCAATATTTTGGGTGGCTCTATTCAGAGAAATGGGTTTCTTCCAGAATACCCTTGTCATCTGTGTAAAAGCGTATTAACTGTTCTCATTAATGATCGCTGGATATCTGTGTTGCAGTGTCCTCTTTCTTTTCAGCTCTGCTTGGAAATCTCCTGGGGAGTCGCAACGCTGAATTGAAGCTTCACTCTGGTATCGTTGAAATGACTACAGCCACTTTAAATTAGGACTTCTGTAAAGCCCGAGTGCATTTTTATACATTCAGGTGCGCCTATTTTCAACAACACGAGCAACAGGACGTTTGCAAGGAAGATTTCCCCGAGCCCGATTCTCATTTGCTGTTCATTCTGAGAAAAGCTGAAGAAACAAATATAACAGCACTGGCCAGTCATTTTCAACATAACATCCAACATAATGAGCAAACACTATTAGTCACTGCCAGTCTGACCCTATCCATGTCAAGGACACCAGTGTTTCCCTGTAATTAGCCTTGGTGGCCTGAAGGTTTTTAAGGATTTTTCGTGGCCGCGGTCATCAGAGAGCTGGATTCCCACTACTGAAGTAAGAATGGGGACCACAATCGGCCTTGGTCATGCCAACACTAACAAAGACAAAAGGCAGCAATGAAAGAAAAGTCAAACACTGTGGCACACGAGGCAAATGAGGCGGCACTACCAGCGCTCGCTGCTTGCATTTCCAGTAAGGCAGAGGGGAATCTTCCTCGACTTAGGCATTGGTGTAGTGGAAAGATAAAATCTGATATTATGAAAATCCATTGTTTGCATAACTGGGTTCACGCAAGCAAATGGACTGGAGTCGGCTTGACAGACAGTCCACCTAGATTTCTTTCATCACACTCACAGGGATTAAATCTAATCTGGCATTTAGTGCAACTTTATTTCAAAGGAGGCATTAAACTAATGTTCTTCTTATTTCAAAAAATAAATAAATAAAGAAACACCACAACGCAAATGATGTAATAACTAATCAGCCTTTTTCCACACATGGCTGGAGTTTCTCTGCTGTAGATCATCACGATTAGAAACACCCTGTTGGGTTTGGGTGAGGGCGCTGCCTTGATAGAGCAAGCAGGAGGGAGGGCACATCTACCCAATTACTGCCCGCTCTATTCTAAATGGGTATAAAACAAGCACAACACCAGCTTGGCACTAGAGAATTGGCCAGTAAAAGACTGGAACTGTCCCACCCACTAAACAATCTCACGTGCAGCTGCATGGTGGTGAAGTCTAGAAAAGTTTCAGGACTACGGAGCATGTGTAGAAGTGTTTAGAGTCAAGCAAATAAGGAATCAGCATGTGTGTAACAGACGGCTGTTTATCATGGAAATGTTGTTTAACTCTGTAAAGCCTGGACCACAAAATAACTGCTGGAAAATTAGATTTAAAAAAAAAACAAAAAAAAACTGAAGTGTTTTTATTGAACCTTTTGGCAACTTAGGAAGAACAAAAAGAAATGAAATATAAATTAGCCCATATGAGTTTTTATTTGTACATTTCTGGTACTTCTGGCATTTTTATGCAACTTAATGTTTAAAAATTTACTCAACTTATGCAACTTATTCAGGTTTTAAATCACACTGATGATGTAGAGGTCTCAAAAACTCTTCTAAATGAAGCTCAAGCTCGCATTAATTCAATTGATTAGTAATGTGAAACCGGTCTATTTCACTTTGTGACAGAACAACATGGACTCAATACAATCCGGTCTTCAAGCGATAACATATGAACCTTGCTTCCAGGTCCAAACTACTCTGCAATTATTAAGGCTGTTTTTTTAATGGTTTTAATGCTTTGTATCTTGTTATTTAACCTAAACAAACCCCTAAAAAACGTCAGTGGATGGATTATATCAGTGGCTCTGACTGAAGTTTGGTCCGTTTACAGGATCCTGCCATACAATTGCATTTCTCCAAAACCATCAGGAACCCTCACGTTAACTTTTATTGAGTGTAAAAAGGTTAACGTTCATCCTCCAGCGTCACTGTGCTAATGTGTTTATGTCATGCTAACCATAGCTGTGTAGCTAGCCACCACGTAGCATCATATGCCAGCTAGCCAAACGTCAGTAACCCTACAAACGTGACTGCTGTTTAGTTTTCTGTCTGTCAGTTATATATGAAGTTATAGCAGAGCTGTGAATTTTAATTTTTTCAGAAATCTCTCAGTCACAACATAGTATATTATGTTTAGGTTGAAACTAGCGAGCTAACTTCCTGCTAACTTCGACCTCCGTTAAATTTCATAAATCCTGTTTTCACAGACGCCTGTATTTTAAACTTAATTGTTACACCTGGCAGAGCAGCCAAACTGATCATTTTATTAAAGATTGAACAATTTAGACAGTTTAACTCTCAGTGATGCCGCAGTGTTCGTTTGACGTTGGGACCTGAAGCGGAGTTTGGACCCAGAAACAGCTAATGGCGTCAGACTTAAAGACCGGATGATGTTCTTTCAAAGCGCAACATCAAATCAAATCAAATCAAATCAAATCACTTTTATTGTCACATCACATGTGCAGGCACACTGGCACAGCACATGCGAGTGAAATTCTTGTGTGCGAGCCCCACAAGCAACAGAGATGTGCAAACACAACAACACAAACGAGCAAAATACAAGAATGGCCAACCTGAAACTAATAAATATATGTACAATATATAATAGTGTATGCATTTCTGGATGTGTATACTAAATATTTTCCTACGTGTGTGTGTGTGTGTGTGTGTGTGTGTGTGTGTGTGTGTGTGTGTATACACATTTTTACAAATTAAATAGTAAAAAAAAAATAAAAAAAATAAATAAATAAATAAATAAATAATAATAATAATAATAATAATAATAATAATAATAATAATAATAATAATAAAATATATAAAATCTACAAACATGTGATAAATCTGTGGGTAGGGAAAGAGTGTCCGGTCCACCTCTCACCTCTGCTTCAGTCTATACGGATCTCTGTCCAAACTACTGGTACAATTGTGTTGTGGGTAATTTAGGCATCAAGCTTGCAAAAAGAAAGTGCATAGAGTGTACCTATTTTGATTTTTTTTCTCTAATGACTCCGAGAAAACTAAAGATGTACACTGTTTAATCAGTGACATTGGAAACAATGTGTTGTCCCTTTCCTCTCTTTCCTCAAATGCTGTCTCAAGTCATCTTTTTGTGAAACTATCTTCAGTCACAGTGAGCAGCTTTACCACCTTGTTGAAAACATTCAATGACTGACAATCTGACTCTTTGCTAAACAGTGTCACAGTTGCACCTCAGGCGACAAATGGCCTATTATCCTAATACCCCACACACACACACACACACACACACACACACACACACACACACACACACACACACACACACACACACACACACACACACACACACACACACACACATATATATATAAGTAAGACGTCAGGATAGAATGAGTATTTAAAGCTTGTGTCTGTTATGTGAATGCACAAACACATGCTGACACATGTGCAGGCCGACAGCGTGACGTGTGCTCTGGCCCAGTTATGCGCACACATGCAGTGCATACACATACTGCAAAACACGCAGACAGAACCCAGTGATAATATTGCCTATCAACAGGTCATTCCTTACATGCCTTTTGGATAAACAGACAGCCAGAAATAAAGAGGGAGAAGGTTTGTGCATGCAGAAGAAAGGGAAGGAGAAAAACAAAGTCACTGGGAAAGACTTTTGTTTGTGTGTAAGCGCGTGTGGGAGGGAGTTAATTGAGCTGCCCCTGTAATGTCATTTGATCCAGAAAGCCTTATAAAATGTACAGACCAGACCACCATAACCGAGATATACCGGTTATGTGAAGAGATGAGTAAAAGGATAACAGTGAGATATTGCCTATATCTCACTATATAACAGAAGGGCAGCTTTGTTCACAGGATTTGTTTATGGAAATGTTTATCCATGACAGCAGATTACCATATCCATACTCCAATATCAAAGGAATAACTCATTATGATCCCATACATCTACATACATAACCACAGTCAGAATCACCATCATGCTGCCAATTCCCAGTTTATTGCTGAATGCCTAAAATGCAAAATCCAATATTACTAAACTAATGGCTTAAACGTAACCTCTAAAGTCAAGGAGAGGAAGGACGGATGTTGGAAAGCAATAACACATGAATGGGGGGGAAAAGAGATGGAGGATTGCTGATAACCACAAAGACTACAGGGATCAGAGTGAACAGGAGAAAACAGGAGACAAACAAGGCCAGGACAAATTGATGAAACCCATTTTGGTTGAACTAATGGGCCGGTAAAACCACAATAAGTGACACAAAGAGCTGAGGAAGAAACAGCAATTTAGAAAGACAGATGAAATATGTAGGAGAAGTGGGAGCGTAGCTATGTAGTGGTGTTAAAGTAGACAAATAACAAGTGTAATATCCATATTAGCACTCATGATGGTACATTAAAAACCCATTATGGTTAGAGTGGCTCATTTGTATTTGATTGTGTCCGAGTACTTCGGAGATGTGCGACAGTCTATTTGGCCGACTTTGAAGGTAATCAGTTTGTATGTGTGTAACTCTGTGTGTGTAAGACATCGAGTACGTCTCACCTGGCCAGCACCTATGGTCCAGTAGAGGAAGAATCCTTCCGGATCAACTTTCAGGTTTATCAGCGTCGGCTGTGTACTGTTAGGCTCCTAGGCGACAACAGAAATGCAGATGTTAAAAAATTGCAAACACAAAATAAAGGTCCAAGAAGAGAAAAAACACAATGTGCAACTCAAAACAGGAGCCAGTGTTTATTACAATGTGGGTCTTACTTTTTATAGATTTGGCCTTGAATTTGATGGGGTATTATGTTGGAACATTATCACAACACACAGTGAATTAAGGTCTCAAACACTCGCTCTCTGTCATTGTTTGCTAGTAAAAAAGTTTAAATCCTTCAAAAAGCTGAACTATCCACAGGGTAAAGACCTCTAAAGTACATTTCTGAAATGAAAAAGTGAGCCACGCCAGCGATGAAAGAGGATACTGGTATTACATCATGAGGCGTCAGCAGGAAGACTGGGAAACAACTATATTCTGTAATCTAAGATAAGCATGTAGCTTGTACTATAGCAGAATATAGATCATTTCAAAAGCTATGATTAGTATTAATACGCTTGCAAGTACCTTGCTAACTAACTAGACATAAGCTGATAAAATAAATAACTCAACAGCATTGTAAAATTTGGTATTTTTGGCCAACTACAGCCAGTTTGTTGGAGTTTCAGCCAGCTGTTCCATAACATAAGGCAATCAGGCCCCACCAATATAGGATTTTAATATTGATACCAATACTGATATTTGGCGATTTCTTAATTTGATAAATAAGCTGAATTATTTTTGTCTATGATAGAAAAAAACAAACAGATTTGACTAACATTTGTTAAGTCTAGTTATTTATGTTAAACCTTAAATCATCGCAGCCAAATGACTATTTTTAAATGACTTTACTTAAAAATATAAATGTAAGTAAGTGTAAAATCTGTACTTGCATAGCAGAGTGTAGTATTTAGGTCAGTCTCAAATTGCTCTGTAGTATTTTTCATTAGTTTGTTTTTGAATTTGAATTTTACTTTAGCTTTTATTAGCCTCCGTGCTATTTATAGTTGTTGTTTTTGTCATAATATGGGTGCCGTTTGTCAGTGGCACATTAAAGACGTTCTAAACGGGGATCGGAATGTGAACGCTTGAGTCAAACAGAGTCCCAGTATCAAACATGTCTACTGATGCATCCTCAGATTGACTAATCAGACTATATTGAAAAGACTGTAGTCTAAAATTAAAGGCATGTTATATATATTTAATTTTGGGGGTTTTTTTTGTTTAACAGTTTTAATATAGTTGTAGTTAATTATAAAAAAACAAAAAAAACAAAAAAACGTAATGTGTGAAAATAGTGAGAGGTATTTACCATTGATAATTAAAAAAAAACAGTGATTAGGTAAAACACCTGAACTTGGGACTGCTTTCACACTTTAATCATTTACATATTTATTTACGAGGAAAATGCTGTAGAAAAGAAAGTCATCGCACATTTCATGGACTACATAACTCATTTGCTTATTGTTGAACCGGGACAGATACGCTTTGCTAACACTTTTCAAGGAAAATCACGACCCATCTGTATAGTAGCAGAAGAAGCACGGACTCAACAGATAGGAAAATCCTAAATGCTCGCTACTGACTGAAAGTTTGTTGTTACCATCAAAATTATGGCCAACCTACAAAAATAATAAGACCCAGTTAGTATAAAACTCTACTTTGTTTAACTTTATGACATTGTAGATGGACAGAAAGACAAAGGAAAGGACACCGTGTGTTTATGTCACATGTTGCTCAACAGCTGTTTTCAAGCTGGAAACCACAAACTTTAACCAGCATGACGATCTCATTCATGTGCAGCATAATGATGGCACAGAAGCCTGAATCAACATATCATTTGCATCATCATTATGGAGTCGTACGCAAGATACGATGACCACATGCACAAACACAGGCACACAAATACACACACACAGAGCTTCTGGCTGCGTAATTACAGTCACACTCTGGTCCAACAGACAAACACATTGCCAAGACCGCCCGGGAAACAGGGATGTTGATTCAAATTGCTATTAAAGTGACAGACTCACAACACCAAAGCATCAACTTAACAATATACTTCTCATAATCGGATTATAAAGAGAGAGAAGGACCTCCTGGTAACCACATAAAACTTTCTCACTATCAACTTAACAAAGGAAAGAAGCTTATAATTTCCTTAATGTGTGGTGAAAAACATATGCAGCTATCATGTGAGTTCAACAAAGCTGAAACATTAATGACTGCAATTTTAACTCAAACACAAAAATGAAGCGAACAGGAAAAAAGCACTAGAAGGCTTCCACACAAAAACAGAGTGGGTTGATAAAATAAGTGATGGAGGCAACTGGCAAAGACAGGAAAACTTTATGGGACTCCATAAAGGACTGTAGTCCTTAAGTATACTCTTGTATACTTAAAGTACACAATTTTTCTTTACATCTATAAAACAGTTATAAAACGGCTAACAATGCTAACAGTTTTCATTTATACTTTATATCCAAAAAAGGGAATAAATGTGCACCATATTAGTTTAGTGTTTTCATTTAAACCCATGAGCTATCCAAACAACACATATCTTGTGATATATTGTTATCTTTCACCATCTGTTACCTTTGGACAGAGCCTGGCTAGTCGTATTTCCTGTTTTAGCTTTTATGCTAAGCAACAAATTTAGCGTCTAATGCTGGGCTTCTCGTGTTACCAACCCTAAGCAAAAATATTCCCAGTGTTTCCCAAACTCTTAAAATGTTCCCTTATAGACTCCTTGCAAAACATACATTACATTTTAAGCTGAACCTACCTTCATTTTAGGCTCCAAGGTTGGCTAACAGAGAGCGCAGGTTAGCAAGAGAGGTAAATAAAGGAGAAAGACAAAGGTTTAAGAACAGGATAGAAGTAGGTGGATGGGAGCAAGAAAAAAATGTTATAATAGAAAATAAAACAAAATGTCAGGAGAGGTAGCTGAAGTTAAATCTAATGCTGTATCTTAAATCAGCCTCATTTTTCTAACTTGACCACGCATAATGTCAGCCATTTTATTGTTGCTATAGTGACTAGCAATGACTGAGTAGACAAGGGGGCGATTTTAGACCCATCATCAGGCCTTAATAAGCAGCAATATGTTCTTTTAAAAGTGAGCTGCGTTAGCTTAGTTAGCAAGAAGCAGCTATAACACAAAAACACAGTCTGAAGCTCCAGCCAGCTCTAGAGATACCAGCAGTTACTGCTTCGCTCTGAACAGAAACTCACTGACAGAATAATTTGAATGCAACTTCAAATCGTGAAGTCAAACGTGCGCTTAATCACTGAACTCGTGACCTCTGCTTACTCACTGGTGCAAATGGAATGCTATACATACCCAATTTCACGCTGTGATTACCATCTTAAGGCTGTGACCTGATGTCATGGCCTCTTTTCAGCCGGTGATTGGTCAGAGCAAATGTCTTGCAGTGAAGCTTGCAAATCTCCAGCCTAGCTTTTGTTTGTGTATCTTATGTCTGCAAGACAACAGAACTGAAAACACAAACTAAAACTTCCATTTGGAAAGTCAGATGTTCCTAGTGCTAAATGACAAGCAAATATAATAAAAACCCAAAAACATTCAAACAAAAAAGCCAGTTTTAAAAGATTATACCAATTGTTGCCTTTAAATTAAAGATTTTGCTAAACTAAGGATCTATTCAACCTCACCAGCTAAAAATGATGACGGCAATAAGTGGAACAATATGACAGACCTGACAATGTTACCTCAGCTTCATGCTCTACTGTCCCTGCAAAGCAAGACTGGATATACAGCTAATCATTGCTAGCCTATGTTGTAATAAAACTGCACACATATTGTTAGTTGAAGACAATCCGGTCGTTAAGTCTGACGTCACTAGCCGTGTCTGGGCGTAAACTCCGCTGCAGGTCCATATATCAAACGATCACTATGGCATTACTGAGAGTTGAAAAACTGTCTAAAGTCTTTTATCTTTAATAAAATGATCAGCGTTCTGCTCTACCAGGTGTAACAATTGAGTTTAACATCCAGGCATCCATGAAAACGGAATTTATGACATTTAACGGAGTTAGAAGTTAGCAGGAAGTTAGCTCGCTAGCTTCTATCTAAATACAATATAGCGTGTCCTGACTGCGGGGTTTTGGAAACAAATTAAAACGTACAGCTTTGTTATCACTTCCAACATAAATGAAGACAGAAAACTAAACAGCAGTGACGTTTGTAGGGTTACTGAAGTTGGGCTAGCTGCTATATAATGATGTGCTACGTGACCGCTAGCGACACAGCTATGTTAGAATAATATGAATAAGCTAACTTTTTTTCCACTCGATAAAAGTTAACGTGAGTGTTCTCGGTGGTCAGGAACAAATGTAATCGCATGGCAGGATGCTGTAAAAGGACCAAACTTCAGCCAGGAGAACAACTGAGATAATCCATCCACAATACGAGGTTAGTCATTCATATACTGCTGCATGGGCTGGGCTGTAGTTACATCCTAAGGTTTTAAAAACTGAGCTTAAATAAATGATTAGCGGTAATAAAAGCTGAGGGAGGTCAACAGTGATCACTGACTGTTTTAGGAGCTTTTTGAGATTAAATTGAAGTAAATACAAAACATTAAACATGTTAACAACACAAAAGCCATATTAAACGCAGACTACTTTAGGCCCGGAAGTAGGATTCGTCACGTCATCACTTAACGACCGGATAGAAAGGTTACTACTTAGTACACTGAAGTGACCCTGTTCTCAATGTATACAACTTAGTATTAACAAACTCTATAGCATGACTACTGTGCACCATGAATATAATGAGCTGAGAAAACACATAACCAATATTAAATAACAGGCAATAATCCATGAATATGGTCAGGTCAGGTCATGTTTAGCAGAGACAAACAGAGACAGAATAATCAGGTTCACACATACACTGCATCTCAACTGCAAGCACACATTTTGTCATTGTGACTACAGTCATTATCAAGTCCGTATGTTTGAGACTGATGAGTCATCTTCGAAGTCAGTAAAAGCTGCAATGTTATTATTCCTCTAATTGTTAAAAACAGTAATAAAGTAGTAATATAATAGTAGTAAAGTAGCAATAATAAAGATATTTTTAAGCCATGTAGGGGCTTATGTGGTTTAGTTCACTGCCTGCTATCTGCAAACTATTCTATGCATTATATTATAAATGTCATATGTTAGTACCTTCTGTGCAACCTTCAGGAACAACTTGAGAAATTTTTCTGGAATTGAATGAAAGACCTGCAGCTGAAAAATAAGCAGCAGCCTGAAAATTAATGCACAATCGTTTCTAGGAAAACTTGATGCTGTATGCAATTCTGACAGGATTTTCTGATTAGGCAGACCCACCCCTTTTGCACCGAGATCCAGAGAGGGTGGGGAATATTTTAAACCATGCTGGAGACACCAGTGCAACAGGATGATGGAAAGCGGATTTCTTTGTTCACACAAAGAAAAGTACAGGTGCTGCTAATTTACATGCATAAGTGAGAGATGTATAAAGAGACCATCTTTGGTTTAAGCTTGGTTCAGTTTGTACTGAAATGGGACTAAATATGAGATTAACTCTAAACCTTACTCGGGTTTTCTTGTTGACACTTGACTATCTACTGACTAATATATGCGCGGTATCTGTGTAATCTAGTGGGGGCAGACACGCAAGCACATACACATGATCTTTAGATTCAGATGACCAGAATTATAACAACATCACTATCAAGCCTACATGCAATACTACAAGTACTGGCTGGAGGATGAACCCAAACACACACACACACACACACCAGTATTGGTCAAATATATTTGCATTTTAACGTCTGCTGGATTTTACATACCTGTTAGTTGCCTTTACAACTTGAAATACACACAGTTTCTTGTTTCTTTCACGGTTCATCCACTCTGACTCCACGTGAAGTCTGAAATACTTTCACTTAATTCTTTTGTTTAGTTGTTTTTTTCCTCCCTATCACTTAAATCAAGCTCGCATGCCAAACATTCTTTGGCCGTAGCCTCAAAAATGTTCGGATTTGACGCTTGGCTTGATATTTTTTAATCAGCGTACACTGAACGTCTTTGGTTTTAGGATTGTTGGATAGATAAAGTCAGTTATTTGCAGGCTGCAGTTAGGAATTTGTAGACCAAAAGATTAACGGTAGTGACAACAATTTGTCATTTATGCCTCTATTCTTTATCTGAAGGTGTTTTTTTATTTTTACAACACAAAGGCAAAGGTATTTTCCACCTGACATTAAGTGTAAAGGTTACAAAACTAACGAGGAAATCATTAGCACACGGGCGTGAATACACAGACACCATGTTTACTGTAAACACCCTATGATGTGTTGGTGTAAGAGGGGGATGGTGGGTCTATAATTGGACCTCACCCACTCCCTAATTAACCGCCATATGTAGGATCCCTCTGAAGTCTTATTTCCCTCTTTGCATTTTCATCGTCTCCGTGTCAATCGCTGCCTCGCTTTACTCGCTAAGCAACGTTTAAAAACATCTCTTCCTCCTTAATTGATTAAAGACCGTGTCTCCTTCTCCAGACTGCCTCCATATGCCCTGACCCAGTGACAAACACCGTCATTACCTGACCATATAATGTCAAACACACACAGAGTGGAGGGACCACCCCTGGAGCCGATGTCTTACACGGACAAGCTAATGAACACCTCTTGAAAAATCACAATGTGTAACAGCTCAGATGTTGAAAGCCAAATACACGTTATACTGCCTTCACCACAAATTATTGTGTGTGTGTGTAATGCCAGTCAGGAGAAAGCCATTAGTTGGAAACTGATAAAAGTGGCTTCTCCGGCTGCACCTTTGGTCACTGCAACTCTGTGTGTGTGTTTTGTAATAGCTTACGGGAGTGGTGTGTGAAAGAGGGCCAGCGTGCACTTAGTGCGAGTGTGTTTCAGCAGCTGCTTTGGCAACATGGTAAAAGTTGATGACAGTAGGTAACCTTTGGACTCAAGACATAGGAGAGCGAGGAGGGAGAAGTGAAGCCAGAGATGTGAAAGTATGCCATAGGATTAAATATGGAAGGAATGAAATAAGCGGGTCTGTGAAGATTTATTTAGTGTAGGTGTAGATGGCGTCTGATGGGCATACACACATACTAGATCTAAACACTAGATCTTCTCTTGAAGTCTTTTTAATATTTTGGTTAGTGCTACCTTCTTGCACATGCTCAGTACTTTTACGAGCACCGTTTTTCCTGTTTGCAGGTGCTGCACCATTTCATTTCCACGGGGTTCATTTAACTCTCATCTGATTGGGCTGTATAGGCAGCAAATGAACCACTAACCCTTCCGACGACAGAGGCACATTCTGCACACTGAACAATACCCAAGTGTGCACAGGTTTCACTCAGCTAAATAAAGTGCCAAGATCCGTTTTTGTGATTTCCCCCCCTACTGGCACACACACAGGACTGGCACTCTGTAGCAGTTTAATGTTCACTAAAAGAGAAAATTGTTGTTTGAAAGGCACTTGTCTGATCAAAGTGCCCTTTGAGAGTAAAGACAAAAGTGTTTGTCGTCGTCAGGAACGACTACAGTCCAGTCTGTGGCACAAAAAAAATTCTTGTTTCTCCTGCAAATGCTCTCCGCTCGACTCGACGGACCTACCGAGCTGAACTGTTTCTCTGCAGAGAACTTGCTTTTAACGCAAGCGCAAAGAATTAAGAGCAACACGAGAAAGCCAACTCCTGCGCTGAACAGATGACAGGCGTCTACATTCAGGGAGCTGATCGGACATGTGCCACAAATACAAAAGCGGCTGAATAATCTGAATGTGGAACAATCACCAGATTTGCACATCACACTATTCAGATTAATGTGCATCAGAGCATAAACAGTTACACCCTCGGCAGTCTTCAATCAGCCAATGTCCATCTCTTTGAATCATCCCTATAACCTGATCCAATTTCAACAGTCTGCTTGTCACAGTGATTTCTAACAGCGCTACGCAGGCCAAGTGTATTTCTATTCCTCGATGAAAACAGCCAAGAAACCTTGCTGCGCAGTAAAATGGTATCACATAGTGATGCTCAACTTTCCTGAAGACTAACATTGATTGGTCAGTTCATCTACAGGAAAGATCCATAGTGGTGATACAAAGTTTTCACATTACAGTGGTTCTAGTACTTTATGTGCTTTATGAGATAAAGGCCATCTAGGACCAAAAACTAATGGTGGACGATTGGATACGGCATGACATCTGACCAGACTCAAAACTCACAAGACACAAGACAGAAAGAGGGAAATACAAGAGGAGGGCAAAGGGGAGACTCGTCTGAAAATTAAGGAAGAGCTTAGGCAAAAGACAGGAAGAAGATAGATGAATAGGAGGAGGAAGAAAGATGGCAATGACAAATGTGCAAGAGATTACATACAAGATAAGAGACGGCAGAAAATGAAGGTAAAATTCGTAACAGAGTCAAAGAGGAGAAGGAGACGAGATGCAGAGTTCAGATGGCGGTCCCAACACTTCACATGTGGCTGTGGTTGACCTTCCACCTTTCTCTCTCCCTCTCCATCCGGCCCTTGTTTCTCACCACTCTGTCAGGATGTCAGCAGCGTTTGTCGACACTGTGTCGGGCCCTTCCCGCGATTCTGCGCATCCGTTCCTCCACTTCTACTCCTTCGCTCCTGCCTTCACTCTAATCTCCCAAACATCTGTCTCATAACGGCAATTTGTGGCGCGCCGCTTCCGCGCATCAATCGAGAGCCAAACCAAGATATCCACTTTGTGAAAATACTGGCACACAGGAGCAATTGGCACAATAGTGAAGCTCATTGTGCTCTCCTATAAAAGGACAGGACGACTCTGCTCGTGAGAGAGATCGGTTTTTCTGGTCTGAAATGTGTTCATTTTAAACACGGCCTTTCACAAACATGTCATTGTGAAACCCTGGTTTGCATCTCCAGCATCGTTAGAATTCAGCGTTGAGACATGAACAGCAAAGGGTCTATTTGAAAACGGAAAGGAAGCGTGGCTCGACAATATCTGATCTTGTTTTCAGAAAGCAAAGATCACCCTAGAATGCTGTGGCAGATATTTCCTATCAGAGCTGCAGCGTGCGACTGGATACGGTCAGGCTGAAATGCAAACCTTTACAAGAAGGTTCAGCTGATAACAGTTTTACTTTCATTTAACATGCTAATAGATTTCTTGCTTAATAGATTATGAGTAATGAGCAATTCAGGATACATTAAAAACTAAACTATAAAAACTTCTCTTATCCAACGCAATGGATGCACACTGATTGGGACAATTATTTAGGAAAATGATGGTTGTGTGTTGAAAAAGGTTGACTTTCATTGGCTATAAGGTGAAATTCAAATAAGCCAAAGTGCAGACTATGTGCATTTCTCTTCATTTTTTAAGCTGAAAATACAACTCAGTACTACAAATAGACATCCCATCCCCCCAGTAAGCAACTGAATATCGTCTTGGAGGCAATATCCCCCCTCAGTCACTTCCAATATTGTCTCCATTTGGCACGATCAGCCGTACTGGCATTAGCATATACGAACTTCGCAAAAAAACTCAAACTGTTAGAGCAATTTTTCAGACATTTTTGAAAACGCTTTCATTCCTGATGTTTTGATACAACAGGTTCCAAGTATTTAAAAACTACTCATGTGACATTTCTCACAATATTGTTTTACATGGGAGTTCCGCAAGGAAACGTTTTCGGTCAACTGCCTTTTTTTTTTTTCCTAAAGTTTTTAAGTACTTAAAACCTGAGTAAGTAATTGTTTTATATGTTTTTGATGCAGTGACTTTTTTCTTCTAAAACACACCCTGTTCTTTAGACCTTTAGCAACACAAGTGTTAGAACTCTAATCCCTTGAAAATTATGAACAAAATTTTAAAAAGGAACTCAAAAAACATCTATAACAACATGTCACAACATCTCACCCAGCCTCTGTTAGTTATATAGATGCAACAAATTCCTCCTGCCTCCCATTTTGGTGTCTGACCTCAAAGGAACTCGCTAAACCACTACAGGAGTGTGATTACACCGAGCTCACCTGCCTTCCTCCTCTCTGCCTTTGCTGACTTCCTGTAACATGTCTTGGCATGCTACCACCACCTGCACTACAGCGAAATAGTTTGATGTAATAACCAAAATATGAATCAATCATGCCTGAATTAGTTTTCAGGCATGAACTCCAGGGGAGGGGTGAGACTCGGGTTTGGATGGTGTTCATAGCTGCCCATTTTTCACATGTAGAGCACAACAGAAGACATTCTCACTCCTGGAAATGATATGTAGGGTAGGGCATGCCGGGGGGCAGGACACATGATACTGTCTTGGTTGCTGTGAAATCTCTGGATGATTAGCTGCTCTATCCTCACATGTGCAACTGGACATCATCCAGACTATAGGTAGCTGGCAGCTTGAAGATCAGTCCTTCAGAATGCATCAAAAGTGTTTATTTAGACATGCAATTTCTGTTGGGCAATCTCTAAAAAAAAAACCTCAGGAGGGCCACAGTGCATGGATGATTGCAGCTATATAAAAACAGCTCTATAGAGCTAATGGAGGCCAAAAACTTTAAAGTGGTTCTGTTATATTATTTTTTTATTTTGTCATGTATAGACTAATGTCTAATTAAAAAAAGACTAATGACTATGTCTTTTTTTAATCCATTTCTTTGTACATAATTTTAATCTCTTGGAAAATCCAGTTGATTGATTGGTCGGTTGATTGGTCTTAGTCAGTGGTAAGATTCATGATTTGATTATCAAATAAAAATGCACTCGACTGCACTCTCAAGCCAGTGGTGTCAGAGCACAAAAAACAGTGCGAGTGCAACATTGGCATGAGTGCCACCGTGCGTCATCCTGGATGCTGCCGCGCATGTTTGAGCTGTTGATGTTGTCTTGGACATCCATGAGCGCATCATGTCTGGTCTGATAGGCTTCTGTGAATATCTGACTGGACAGAGGCAATGTGATGAGGTGCTCCAGCATGTACACCGAACACTATGCCCGTTTCACCAGCACAATGGCCAACGATCAGGAGTTTATCCAGATGATTGCTTGGCCAGCATTTAGTCTCAGTAGGTTTTCTGTTGAACACGCCAGAACATGCTGGGTCATAACCAAGTTTTAGGCTGCACTTATCCAGGAATGGAGAGCAATGCTTCAACAACAGATCCAGACAGTTTTGCAGTCCACGTGCTATCGTCACATGCATAAGAGCCCATGCCTCACATTAAACTTATAGTGTTGGTCTATAAAATCTATTTAAAACACAAACTACAGTTTTCTTTTGACTAGCACATACTGTTGCCATGGTGGGTGCTTATATTAAGCACTTATAGGGGGAGGAAGCTACAATGGCTTGTTTCAGACAAAGGACGAGGGGGCTGCACCAAGGTTTCATAGTTTTGCACGAGTAGAAAAACTTTTATTTCGTCAACAAATAAAAATGAGATGAAAACATTCCAGAGAGACGAGATCCAATCTCTCACCAGTAAACCTTTACACTTTATATTTTAGTCAGATGAATCGACTTTAGATCAAGTCTACTATAATTTTATGATATTTAGTTGAGTAAAAATGTAAAATTTAAACAGTTAAATTATGACTGAAACACAATAACATTACAGTCAAAAGACTATGACTTAAAAAAAATATAATTATAGTCGGAATTAACACAGATAAGCATTATTTTAAACAACGAATCATGCAAAGCTACTCTGAGAGGTTATTATAATCAGACCAACGCCATTTTCAGTTGATTTTCTAAACTAAGCACTAAACAGCCTGCAGATATGATGGAGGTATTGAGCTCTTGGCAAGTAAGCAAATAAGAATATTTCCAGAATTCAAACTATTGCTTTAACAACCTGAACGGGAATGGGGTATTATAACTGAGCAGACCACGGAGTCATTAAAATTAAACAGACTCACAATCATCCAAATATCATATTTGGCTTTTGATATGATGTTTAACTTTCATGACTTTATCCAAAGCACACAGAAGTGTACTTCAAACTAGATTAGAGTAATGGCAACCGCAGAAAGAAACGCCTAGATGGAATTTCTGAATTGTGAACAAGTGCTGGCTGTCAGTTTGGTTTGCCAGCACGGTCCTGATAAACACAGAGGACAACAGCAGCTTTAAGTTTCTTCAGCTGTCACCAAGATTATAGTTCTGCGCCCCTATAAGTGAACTGCTGTGCAGTATTTCAAGTCTGACAAAATAATCCCAACCAGATTGTGGGAAATGAGCCCAAAAAGCAAGCATTTTATGGTCCAGCGTGCTTCACTCAACTTACAGGGTTTTGAAATGGAGCCAAAACCTGTAATCCCAAAATGATGCCAGGTTCCCAAACCTCTGTACAATTAATGAGCAACTTGTGATTCCATGGGACTTTGTTTACAAGCCCAAGTCTGCTTGTAATTATGCAACGTGAATATAAACAAGTCCACAAATTTCGGAAAAAGTCTACTTGGCCTATTCATTTTGGTAATGACCAAAGCGAACATGGAAGCGTGTGCTCTAAAAACAAGACAGAAAAAAAAAGAAAAATCGATTGAATGAAACGTGCAAACACTCTGCATAAGAGGCAAATGTTAATGCTGTTAAAGTTATTTCTTTTTTTTCTTTTTTTAATTGACTCTTAAGATTCATATCAGCACACTGACAGCGATCCAAGCAACTCTGTGGACAAACTGTCTGTCTCTGTTTGTTTAATTGGCTGTTTAGGAGGAATTTTAACCAAATTCCAGTTGGAATTTGTCTAAATTGAATTGTGGCCAGGCTGCAGAGGGCAGAGCAGCTGCAATGGTACAGTCAACAGACGGACCAAGGGAGAGTGAAGGAAAATGGTTTGGCTCTGGAGCCTTTACAACAAGCTCAAACAGGAAGTCATTCAACACAAAACGCACACCCATGACAAAACAACCACGCGTGCACACAGAGCACGTGCGCTTGTGTGTGTGCGGACGAGCCCGATCGCAGACGAAAGAGGGTCAGTTTGGAACACATTCCTTCCTCCCCCGAGCATGAGTCAGTATTTGTGTGTGTGTGTGTGTGTGTGTGTGTGTGTGTGTGTGTGTGTGTGTGTGTGTGTGTGTGTGTGTGTGTGTCATTTGATGTGCCTACAGCAGACTTCCTAAAGGCCATTCAGAAACAGAGCTAAAGAAATCTAAAAACAATAAAAGTGGAAGAGAATACAGCAGCTGAATGGGTGACGTGTGTGAAATACAAGAGAGATGAATTAACGGAGGAAAGAAAGAGAGCGAGGCTGAAGCTTGAAGGGATGGTGAGGGAAGAACAGGATAAAAATCAGAGACATGTTGGGGAGGGACAAAGTAATGAGGAAGAGAGGAAAAGAGGGGGGTCGAATGAGGGTTTTTCATATAAACAAACTGTACCGCCCTCAGGCACTTTCTGTATATGTGTGTGTTTCCTAATGCTTATCTCAGTTTGCTAAGTACTTAAAGGAATACACCAAGTCTGTGACACAGCTGGCTTAAAACTTTGGCGAACATCACTCTGAGAAGAGAAAAATCACATTCAATATTCTTAAATATCGCAGTTAATAAATGACAAGCAACCACCAATAGTTACAAAACTACTGGCTCGCTATTATTTTGGATTCACGCTCAATTTAAAGCAGATGACGTCCAGTTTAAACACACCTCTGAGGCTTTAAATCTGGAAAGCTGCATCGTTCTGTTTCTGTGTCGGAAAAGCAAAAAAAAAACAACTTTTAAATCAAACACAATCAAATCAAAGCCGCACGCCTACATTTTCTTGTTTCCATTCCTAAACTTTGAAATATATTAATTATCTGACTGAAATGATTTTTATATTAGTACAATCAGGATGACTGTGTGTTGGGTGGGTCATTTTTGCCTGATTAAATGTTCAAAGACGCTGTGACAAAAGACTTTAAAGCCTTTTTGTTATTTCCCAGTAAAGATGAGGGCAGCTCTTTGTGCGAAAACAAAACATAACAAAAGAAAAAAAGAAGGGAAAATAATTCAACAAAAATACTGATATTTCAAACATTAATTGAAATATCAGTGTCGACTCATAAGCGGTGCATTTCTTCATTTTTTAAAAAGTGTAACCACAGGAAAACTTTGGGGCAACTGCGCCCCGAAGACCTTACTAATTGGAAGGTCGGTGGTTCATTTCCCGGCTCCTCCGGCGTCTGCATGTTGAAGTGTCCCGGGGCAAGTTAATGAACCTCAAATTGCTCCATTGAATCCTTCAGAGTGTGTGTTAGGAAGTACTTAAAGGCATAGAGTACAGCGCAGTGGGAATGGGCTTTGAGCGGTCGGTCAGTGCAGGATTCTGCAGACCTCAGCTGGGCTGCCATGTTCTTTTTAGAGAGAATAAGCTTTCTCCTGGCAACCCTTCCAAACAAAACACACTTCTTCAGTCTTTTTCTAATTGTACTGTAGTGAGCTTTGAACATTTGTAATGCTAACTGAGGCCTGTAGACTCTGAGATGTAACAGAGTTTCTGCATTGCACTGCACAGTCTGACCTTGGGGTGAATTTGCTGGGATGTAGTTTCCTGTGGAGACTGTGTTACCCTTAACGCACACCTAAATGCTCCAGATCACTAAACTGCCAAAGCATCTGCTTTTATTCAAATGAAAATACCACTCCACTAACCATTTTGTCATTTACTAGTCCAAATATGCAAAATGTGCTTCTTCTTGAAGAGTTTCTTGCAATGGATAAATAAAACTCATCTTATCTTGTGTCTGGGACAAATAAAGGCATCAATTTGGAGACAACTGAAAGAAAATGAATGCTGACTAACTGCTTTAAAACTGGTAACCTTCGTTTTTCCAGCTGTTTATTCTCTAAAACATTAGCGAACCGGCGTGTGTGTTATCTGTCCACTCAAGATGCCCATTTTGTCCCACTCGTACGGCAACGATGCCCAATGTACAATAACAGGCAGCTTCAAATCCTGCCATCGTAAAGCTGACACCAGATAATGTTTATATATTGATTTTGGTGAAATAACTTGCTATAAAACGGCTGTTTGCTTTAGCCCTATATTAAAACGAGAGGAAGGTGCAGCAGCGCAAAACACACACTAACTCTTCGTGTTTTGTTAGAGAACGAACAGAAATCAAAGGGAGTAAGTTCAACAGCAGTTTGTCAGCCTTGAAGTTATTGCTGAAAGAATGCGGAGCTGAAAATATGCACAAAAAATACCAAACTTTTACTTGCTTTAACGCAGCATTTATCGTGCTGTGTGGAAAGGGAGGAAACTGAGATGCTCGTTGACTCTCTGCTGGCTAATTAGAAGCATCTTTTTCACTCACAGTCTGACTGTGTGAAAGAAGCCGACCCGTGTTCCTGAATAAAAGCACCGAGTCTCTCGCTTTCTTTAAATATTAATTCAGTCTGTTTCATGTCTAAGAACCTTTCTGGACACCGACTAGCCGGAGGCTTTAATCTCCAAACTCTCAACCACAGTCTCACTTCGCGATGCCGATTTTAATCCTCAGAGCAAACGTGCAGAGCGCTCCTCTGCACGTTTTAGTAGCAACAGGCCCTCTTGCGTCGCCGTAACTCACTTGTTGACAGCGAAGGGAAAAAAAACGGAAAACAGAGAGGAGCGAGAGACAGACAAGGGCACGCACATATTTTTAAGTGTTCACACACTTAATAAGCGGTATAACCATTTCCTGGGAATTCCCTTTGAGAGACAGAGAAACAGAGAGCTAGTGTGTGAGAGAAGGGAAGGAAATCAAAGGGAGTTCAATGCGTTGCGTGACGAGACACTTTCCATGAAGGCCTGAAACATACACACACCATTTTATTGTGATGACATGTCGGGCTGTGTTGCTTATAAGTTGTCTTACTTTCAAACACTCTTGTGGTTCTTTTTCTTTTTTTTCACCCTGTTAAATTGCACTTGGCTGAAAGTTTCTCTGCGTCTTGTGTGTCAACACAACTGCACCATGTCTGCAAAGTGCTGCTATGATAACGGCTTTATTGGAGCTACACACCTGCCCGGCAGCGAGATTGTTGATGACCTGCACCGCACATGGATAAACACACTGTGGTGTACACAGTGCGAGCAGCTGTAATATAAATCCAACACACAGGGCCTGCAGACTGAGCCCTTCAGTCAGCCACTCCGTTAATCATTGATGGACGCCCAGACACATGGACACACACAGGTCAGTGACACAGGCTGGTGTGTGTTTAGGTTTCCCCGTACACACTTCAGAAACAAGCAGAAACCAGAGGGGAGAATTAATCACAGAAAGAAAGAAAAACAACATTGATTCCAAATAGATGCAAGTCCTGCAGAGACAGGTGCCTTCTTCCTTAATCCCCTGGGAAAAGGAGGGAAGGTGGTGCAGAGGTGGGAAGGAAGAAGAGGGAGGGGAGTGTGTGTGTGTGGCAAAGTGTTTCTGAGCGGTGTACCAGGGGCACGAAGAAAATGTGTCGTACCATAGGCACGAGGAGTGTGTGTGTGTGTGTGTGTGTGTGTGTGTGTGTGTGTGTGTGTGTGTGTGTGTGTGTGTGTGTGTGTGTGTGAGAGAGTGAGAGTGAGAGAGAGAGAGAGAGAGAAAAAAAAGTCTGAGCTGAACCGGAGCCCAGGGGGAAACCGGCTTGACAAGAATTCAGCACAACACTCACATTCAAGCACAGACTACATGGGGAACTTTTTTTTGGCTGGAGTATCTGATTAACGCACACATTTGCATATAAAGTGCGCTGCTGTGTTGAGCACAGACTGTGCACATACACCTGTAAATACATTATTACATCTGTGTCTACATCTCAGCCACACGCGCGCGCACGCACAGGCACGCGCGACAGTGGGCCTACTGTCAAAACTGTCATGTTGTCCCTTGTCGTGTCTTTTTAGTCAAAGCGTGCCGCATCAGGACGGCCGATCGCGCTCGTGTCGCTTCAAGGTCTTTTGCGACACGCAAACATAAATGGCACACTATTATGCGTTTGCTCTGAAGGAAACTTTCAGACATTTCATTCTCACCTCGTCCCACTTGACGAATTTGCCGCCCTTCTTCAGCTCTTCGTGGACGGCCACGGGTTTCAGCTGCAGCGCGTGGACTCCCGGCTTGGCCCCGGCCATGACAAGGGACTCCCAGCCCGGGTGTCAACGCCTAAACCCCGGCTACGGCGACTTGGAACTCCTCGGAAGGAACAGAAGGCTCTTCCTTCCTGCACTTCCAGCCCCAGAGCTTCTTTTACTGTTCTTCTTCTTCTTCTTTTTCCGGGGAGAGGGTTAATTGAAACACCGAGCGAGGAAGGCAGGGAGGGAGGTTCTTAAAAGTCAGGCACTGTCCTTAAAAGTTAGCGAGCCTCCCCGAGAGTTTGAAGAACATGAGTAAAATCCAGACTAAAGACAGGACTCGGGTTGTTTCAGTGCGCACCGCCGCCGCCGTGTCTTGTCCGCGTCCACGCAAAGCGGTGACGCGCCTATAATTCCACTTTTTAAAAAATTATAAGCTTTGATTCATATATTTGTTTATTTGTGCAGAATCCTTTAATCACGCACTTGAGCCCTTGGAGAGATCCTTTCCTTCCTTCCTTCCTTCCATCTGGTCGACCCCTCTCTCCTCTCCCTCTCGTTCCACTACCAACTTTCTCTGCTTCCTCTCTCTCTCCCTTGTCGCCTCCGACGCGTTTTTTTCTTCTTCTCTCCTCCTCCTCTCCTCCCTGCATGTTTTCTGTAGGGAAAAAAAGAGAGGATTTTTGAGAGGAGAGAGGGACGGCGTCAGATAGCGCTGAGTGAATGAGAATGGGGTGGAGGGAGGGGGGGTGTAGTAAAATGGGTGTGTTTTAATTCAGTTCCTCTGCCTGCTTCTCTGTCTCCTCTGTACAGCATGCATGCAACAAAAGCTCAGAGAACACGGTCCAGCATATCACATATATGCACGATTGTTCCTGTTCCATGATTCAGCATCTCCAAATCTCCCCAACTCCATTCAATCCTAACTCTGCTTCCATTACACTGGGAGACCTGGAAGTGTCATATTTAAAAAATAATGACCCTTTTTTAGACAGTTTGGTCCCTTATTTGAAGTAAATCTACAAACTTCCCATCGTGCAAATTCAAACTGTCTTCCGTTAACGTTATGCTTTTCCCTACATTTACCTCTAAGTTCATATAAAACATGGCCAAGGTCACGGTAAGGTCATCTCAGGTTCTTCTTGCTTTGAGCAAAGAAGCTCCGCCCAGCTAATGTTCCAAGTTTCTTTTTGCTAGGCTAGGGTAAACCAATCAGAACCCCCAAACCAACCACAGGCAGATGGCCGCCCCTCCCTGAGTCTAGTTTTGCCAGAGGTTTCTCCTTGTTAAAAGGAAGTTTTTCCTTCCCACTGTTGCCAAGTACTTGTTCATAGGGGGTCATTTGGGAGTTTCTCTGTATTACTGTAGGAACGTCTGTTTGGCACTTTGGCTGACACCCTATGTCTTTTAAATGTGCTATACAATTAAAGTTGACTTGATTTGACACTGTGTTGTTAGTGTTTAATGCCGAGCGGAAGACCACACCTATGGCCAATTTAGAATCACCAATTAAAATAGCATGCATGCCTTCAGAGTGTGAGACCGGAGTGATTCGGAAACTTCCCACACAGAAACACGCTAGCCAACCAGCAGCCCAGAATCTTCACCATACGTCACGCCATTCTGCTAATCTTTAAAAATCCTCCAAATAAAACAACATAAAGGGAAAAGAAATCCCTCTTGTTTTCTCCGTGCGTACAGAGAGGACACAAACATTTTCTCTTTTGAGCAAAGACAGAAGAGTGACACAAACTATTGCTCTGAGGCACGGGGCAAGGAAAGCTGGGTACTGACGTAAGAGGAATAAAATATTGTGTAAGGCCGTTTTTCATTAAATATCACAGGCGCACGTAGGTCCCCCATGAAAATATTAGAGACATTTCCTGTAGTTCACTGCAGGGTGCAAAAGCAATCACCAAGTTCTTTTCATTCTAAATTACTCTCGCCTTCGAGTGCTTTAAGTCTGCTTCTTTGTTGACACTGATAGATTGCCTGCACAGTCAGCAGTGTTATTAAAAGACAGTATCACTGTTATTGGAAATGCATAGTAATCAGCTTAAGAGGTGATTTTGGAGCAATGAGTGGTCCTGTAACTCAGGAAGTTGGAATGCGCCATTAAGGACGGGCTCAAGATAACAAATCTGCGTTCCAGAAACAGGAAATAAATCCGAGGACTGGCAGGTGAGGTAACTGAAGATCTTTTCCCCCCTCCCCTCCTCCAGATCAGTGGCAGCGTATCATGTTTAAAGAAGCATGAGAGCAACGGAGGTGGCACAGTTAGAGCACGGGCCTGTCCAAATCCTGCTGCCAAGCAACGTTTGGCTCCTCATAAAAAAGTGCTCCAGAGCAACTGATGTTTTTTAAAATTGTTTCTTTTTTTTGGCAACTATTGACATTTTCAACTCCTCTAACTACGCTGGGCAAGAATGTGAGATATGCTGCAGCTTGCTGACTGACAGCAATTGAGTCTTGTGTGTGCGTTTCCTTGAAATCAAAAATCATGACCCTGAATGAGGCACACTTTCTGTACAGCATCTTGCATGACACCACACAAACACAGGGAGGATTGATGCATGTGCATTCTTTCTGCAGTGCAGCACGCATGCATGAGCACGGGGCCGTGGCACATCTTCTGTGGGTTCACGCAAACAATGTTGGGTTGAGTCCTGCATTTGAAGCGTGGGCACCTGTGCTGTCAATAGGCCTCTCTCCACCTCCCACTCTCTGTTTCACCCAGTTCTCTTCCTCTGGCTGCCCTATCTTCTCCCTGCTAAACAAACTCCCTCTCTCCTCCTCACTATCTCATCTCTCATTCCAACAGGTGTCGCGCTCCCATTGGCTGCTGAGGCTTATCTGCAAAGAAAAAAAAATTAGGTAATGGAATTAGGTAACAAAACATGATAAAAGAGTGAATGCAGACGCTTACTTACATGCTTACATTGCATGTTTTCAAACTGTACCTGGAGTAAGATCAAGATCCTGGAGGGTGCTTCAGCCCTCAGGTCTCTGAAACAAAATCTCTCATGACCTAAAAACCACAAATAATGTGTGTATTGTGTATGAAGTGTGTGTGCGTGTGTCTAAGGTGAGACTAAACCTTAAACCTTTTCCTGTTAAAAGGGTGTTTTTCCTTCCCACTGTCACCATCTGCTTTCACATAGGGGTCACTGTTGGTCTTTATCTTGAGGCAACTGCCGTTGTGATTTGGCGTTATATAAATAA
This sequence comes from Rhamphochromis longiceps, assembly GCF_057381845.1. NCBI lineage: Eukaryota > Metazoa > Chordata > Actinopteri > Cichliformes > Cichlidae > Rhamphochromis > Rhamphochromis longiceps. Next base: position 52,615,248 of record NC_140559.1, on the reverse strand, counting down.
AACTGAAATTAAATTAAATTGCCCATCAACTACTTTAGAGGAAGAATAAAGGAAATTATGCAAAGGAGGACAGGCAAAGCACAAGGAAGTATCATTTGCTAAGAAGCGTGAAAAGGAAGGCGCAGAAATAGTGCGCATTGACTGGAAACGTAACTGCAGTGAGTCCGAGATCTAATCACGCTCAGGCATTTAGTTTTCATGCAACAAGGAAGTCGAAATCTTTATTCTTCCTTACTGTTTGGTTTACCCACAGTTAAACAAAAGAAAGCAAAGTTGAATATTTAGAGAGAAGGAAAATAAAGAAAGTGAAAGATGATCAAAATAGCTTCCTGATAAACAATGGCGTGTCCAGCGGGGTGGCCTGGGGGGGCACAGGCCACCCCCCCAACCAGACTGGCCACCCCAGGTGCCACCCCAAAGGCAAAACAATAAAATTCAATCAAATATCAAATGTCCGATTATGTTTTCACGGTGACGCTCAGATATCCGAGTGTAAGTGAATGCAGCATCGGCTTCTGCGCTATGTGCATCACGTTAGCAAAGGTAGGAGAGCCAAGCACGAAAGACGTCACTGCAGGAAACAATTTTTCGGTGAAAGAAAATGAGGACAGAATAAATGTCCCGGTAAGTAATATTAAGTTTGTTGAGTTTAGTAAACTTCGGCGAAATTAGAATACCAAGGAAAAAATAACACTTAAAGAATTATTGCAGCCGTGGAATATTTCAGACAGTATGCTACAGAGGGCAGCTAACATAAGAGTTATGAGTTATAAGATGTAATCTAAGTCGTAACATTGCTGTATGGAGCTGCAGATTTGGTTGCAGGTTAACATAGCTGGACTGGCCATCGGGCTTATTTGACTTATTTTTTATTTATTTTTGTAAGGGCATGAACAATGAGAGGTGGTGGATTGGCCAGATGCAGGTCGATGTGTAGAAATAACTCCGTTGTTTGGTGGTGGCTATGGCGGGGCTTCCACAGAGGCAGCAGGTGGATGAGGGAAGGGGAGGCAGGAGGAGAGCCCCGAGGCAGCCGCCAGTCCGAGTGTCAGGTGAACTGAACTTCAGGTAAGAAGTTATGACCTGCAGTCTATCTGGGTCAGATATGAACTAAGTTTAGGTGGAGTTTATTTTCGTTGTGCTGACTTTTTACTGTCAGTTGCAATAACTCATACTGCGTTCTAGCCAGCTTGGAGTTTTTATACAGCTGTTCGGTTGCTATGATGTTACTGATAGTGAACTTTATTTTATTCATAAGGTTAGTTAGTAGAGTTGCCAACGGCTCCTTAAAAAAATGGAATGGTCCCTCAATCAGAGAAAATATTACACGTTTCGTATTGAGCTGAGAAGAGACGCAGTTTGTCCCGAACTTCAGCTAGAATGGAAAAAGACACAAAGCTGGATTTATTCTGTCTTTACGCTGCACAGCTGCCTCTTCTCTCATCCTCCCTCTCCTGTTGCTACTTCAATCATGAAACTGATCGATGATCAGCTGATCGGCTTTTCTCTCTTGTTTGTTTATCGCCCACTTTGCGCCAGAAAGACGAAACCAGCAGATGTCACGCTAAACAACAGCAGCACGTTTAAGCTTGATCGGCTGTTGTTAGAATTTATTTAATATTAATTTCTAGTATCAGCTGATGTTTGCTGGAGCCACAGCTGTAAAGCTGCTGGTCATGATGTCGGTTTGGATATCTGGTGAGAGGGAAACGTGAAGACCACCCACCAGGATCCTTTTTTATGTAGCTGACAGCTGGTAACTGTGCAGGGGCGGGTCTAGCAAAGTTTTGCCAGGGGGCCAGGTAGGGCATTAACAGGGAAAGGGGGCACAAAGAAATACTTTTCTTTCCTATTCTCATTTAAAATATCTAGCTTTTATTAAATAATTATCTAAATCTTACAACCAAAGTTTTTATCTGACGTAAAATGTATAGAAATCATACATATACCAAAAAGACTGTACATCACTGTCACAACAGGGTTTGTTTTCATTCAAAGGCTTTATGGCTTTAATACCTGGTGGGTCGGTCTGTAGTCAAAATGCCCGATTTTCTGTCCCAGTCCAGCCCTGCAGGTTATACTGGCAGTGTCACCATGCCAGCTGAATGTATTTCATCATCAGCCAGTGTTGTTCTTTATCAATATTACCAAAGTTTACCATAAGGCAGCATAGAAAGTATTTACTTGCTTTCAGGTTTTATTCAAATATTAGTCTTTTCAGTTGTTTCTCCACTTTTTTCCTGTTTCAAAATCAAACACCAGTTTGTGAGAAGATTATCTTCTTTTTTTAACAGGCAGAGAAAGTTTTGCATTGGAATGGCTAATTTGTCAATTGTTTGCTACAAATGTTCGTATTTTAATATTCAAAAATGTTTTTGCCCAAAACATATGTGCAGTATATGTCAGTAAAAATACTATGCAAATATTGCTGTCCTTGAATGCTGAGTAAACACTGACAAAGCACTGATTGTATCTCTTGTACTTTATCAACGCAGTATCTAAAAACTTTGCACCGTAGTGGTTAAAATCTCATTCTAATAAGAGTTAAAAGTGCATTTGGTTATTAGGTTTATAGGATTATTGAATTATGGTTAAGGGTTGGTAGAATTTTTTTTTAAAAACATTATCTGCCAATTAAATCTGCCACCCTTCTCCAAATCTGTGCCCCTACCTGGCCCCCCCAACAAAAATTTTCTAGACACGCCACTGCTGATAAAGAGGGTTAAGAAAAGAGACCAAAAAAAGGCAACAGGAACAAAATAAGGGACGCATAGAAGAGATGTGGAGAACGGGAAGACCCCACCACCACCACCCAGATCTTTTCCCCTCTCAGTCTAGTAACAGCCAGATCTTTCTCTCCAACGCAAAGCAAAGAACTCACAAAGACACATTGTGCAAAGACACACAGGCATATTCACTGTCTCTCCGCACAGAAGCATATACAGTGCACAGACTAGCTTTAATGGGAAAGGCCTGACTCAGTCAACGGTAGCAGAGAAAACTTGATCAGATTACTGTTAACAGTGTAGCAGAGATTTTGGCCTGAAGATGCTGACGGTTCACTGGAGGCCGGACCCATCTGTCTCCACCACACCGCGGGGTTATTGTCAATGTGTTCTCGAGAAAAGCTATCATGTGGGCGTGTAGACGATGTGCTGATTACAGTCCCGCCCCCCAACACCCCAAGAGGCATTCAGACACAATGCAGATTCACATTACAAGAACTTTGATTTACCTGTGGTGCAGCTCCATTCATTTGAGTCTACTCTTTCTAAATGAGATGAGAGCTCCCCAATGCCCCCAAGAGCTCCCTATGGGGGAATCCACTCATTTATTATAGATTACTGATCGCGAAGCCCATTTACAACTGCGATCTGATCTTATGATGCCATCTAGTGGCTGCACAGCAACACTACTGTCTCTTTTTGTTCATTGCAAGATTGATTGTGCAATAATTAGGAATGTGGACGTACTAGATCCAGCTATGCCTCACTTGTTAAGAGGATACAGGGCTGATACCTACCTGTGCACACCTCAATCACAGTAGCCTGTGTTAAGCACAGGTGTATTTGCACAGGTGAGTCAACACTGTGTACACAGCATACAGTAGAGGTTGCAAGGTTCTGCTTTGATTTATTACTTTGGCGGAGAGAGAAAAGGGAAAAGAGAGCAAGACTACTCCACAAAATTGCGGCAGTTATTGAAATAAATAGAAAAGCACCTTTTTTGTTGAATATTTATTTATTCAGGCAGTTAGTAAACCCAAAGGAGCTGGTCTGGGACATGTGCATTAAAACAAATAAGTCTTCTTAACCAGAGAGTTTCTCCCTGTGTCTGTCTCTGTGTTGCATCACAAAGCTGACCACACAGGAAAGAGCACGTCAACAGCTCCCCCACGTGGATGTCCTCTTTCAGAATCAGAATCAGAATCAGAAAGGGTTTTATTGCCAAATGTTGAGCAGGTTTACAACATTAGGAAATTGCTGCGGTGCTTAGTGCAAACATACTGTCATAAATAACGCTTAAATAGACATGAGAAAAAAAATAAGAATAAGAATTAAAAGTGCTAAGTAGATAGATATATACATGAGTGCAGGTGGTGATCAGTGCCAAACATGGAATGATGCAGTGAACACAGCGTAGGGTCATGTGTTAATGGTGGGAACAGTCATACGGTTATTGTTCATGAGTCCAACAGCAGAGGGGAAGAAACTGTTCTTATGGCGAGAGGTTCTGGTGCGAATGGACCGGAGCCTCCTGCCTGAGGGGAGCAGGTCAAACAGACTGTGTCCAGGGTGAGAAGGGTCAGCTGAGATCCGAGCTGCACGCCCCAGTGTCCTGGAGGTGTACAGGTCCTGCAAAGATGGGAGTCTGCAGCCAATCACCTTCTCAGCAGAGCGCACAACACGCTGCAGTCTCTGTTTGTCCCTGATAGTGGCTCCAGCGTACCACACGGTGATGGAGGAGGTGAGGATGGACTCGATGATTGCAGTGTAGAACTGCATCATCGTCCGTGTTGGCAGGTTGAATTTCTTCAGCTGCCTCAGGAAGTACATCCTCTGCTGGGCTTTCTTGATGACGGAGGTGATGGTGGGCTCCCACTTCAGGTCCTGGGTGATGGTGGTACCCAGGAAGCGGAATGAGTCCACAGAGGTGATGGGGGTGTCAGTCAGGATGATGGTGGGGAGTGGGGCTGTGTGCTTCCACAATAATCTCCACTGTCTTCTGGGCATTCAGCACCAGGTTGTTGTGGCTGCACCAGGACCCCAAACGTTCAACCTCCCTCCTGTAGGCAGACTCATCCCCGTCCGAGATGAGTCCAATAACGGTGGTGTCATCTGCAAACTTGATTAGCTTGACAGACTGGTGGGTGGAGGTGCAGCAGTTGGTGTATCACCTTGTTGTTGAATTGTGCTATACAAATAAACTTGCCTTGCCTTGCCTTGCAGGGAGAAGAGCAGAGGAGAAAGAACACAGCCCTGAGGGGAGCCGGTGCTGATGGTCCGGGAGTCCGAGACATTCTTTCCCAGCCTCACGTGCTGCTTCCTGTCCGTCAGGAAGTCAGTGATCCACCGGCAGATGGGATCAGGCACATTCATCTGGGAAAGCTTGCCTCGGAGATGGTCTGGAAGGATGGTGTTGAAGGCAGAGCTGAAGTCCACAAACAGGATCCTGGCGTAGGTTCCTGGGGAGTCCAGATGCTGCAGGATGAAGTGTAGGGCCATGTTGATGGCGTCGTCTACAGACCTGTTGGCTCTGTATGCAAACTGCAGGGGGTCCAGGAGGGGGGCCGTGAGGGTCTTGAGATAGGAGAGAACCAGGCGCTCAAATGACTTGATGACCACAGATGTCAGAGCCACGGGTCTGTAGTCATTTAGTCCAGTGATCCTAGGTTTCTTGGGGACAGGGATTATGGTAGAGGACTTGAAGCAGGCAGGCACATGACATGCCTGCAGTGAGGAGTTGAAAATGCCAGAAAACACTGGGGCCAGCTCGTTTGCACAGTGTCTGAGGGTGGCAGGAGACACACCGTCTGGGCCGGGAGCTTTTCAAGCATTCAGATTCTTAAACTGCTTCCTCACATCTGCTTCATGAATATGAAGAGTTGTGGTGGGAGGAGGTGGTGTGAAATCCTCCTTTGTGTGGGGTGAGGAGGGGGGTGTTGTAGGTGAAGTGTTTGATGGTGGTGATGGCTCTATGGAGGGGGGAGAGGTGGGGGAATGAGTGTCCAAAGTGTCTCTATTGTTGGGGCCGTTGGAGGTGTGAAGGCTGCCTGATGGCTCGTCAAAACAGCAGTAAACAAAGAAACAAAGAAACAAAGCAGATGGCACTGCCTTTCTGGGTGAATTTCTGACTAAATAAGTATAGTTTCAGCTAAAACGTTGCAGCATGTCATTAATTTGTAGTCCTGCATGGAAACATACAGTGGATTTATCTATGTACTTATTTTTTATCACCAGAGTATATGCATATATTCTCTGAGTTGTATCAGATATTGACCTTATGAGACTTTTAATACAGAGCATCAGTATCGGGAACTGTGAAGGTAGGAAAATGTAAAGACATCAGCCTTTAATCTTTTAGCTGCAAACTAATGAACAACCAGGTCAAATTCAGGACGCAAACCAAGTTTAAATCCACCAGCTTGGTTTGTATGCTTGTTATTAGTTCCTGTCATGTTTTTAATGTAAAACAGAAAAGTAACTAAGGGAGACAAAACTGCAATAAAGTGAAAAATTACATTTAATTTACTGAATTAGAATAGAATTAGTATAAAGTTAAGGAAAAACTAAAATACTCAAGTAGCACGTGTACTTCAGGTTTGGAGGTTGTGCAGCCATGGACTGGACGTGACAAAATAATAATAAATAGTGTTGGACAACAAATCTGGGATCCACTGTGAAACACACACACATCCACAGGCCATAATTTTCCACACTTTCCTCTCATTTCAGAAGCTCCTGATCTTTGCAAGTTTGAGATTTGTAGGCCGAATATATAAGGTTTTAACATATTTGTCACACTTTTCACTCTCACCAGTGCAGGCAGAGCTGTAACATTACATACTACGTCATGCTGACCTCCATCTCCACTGGTCTGTTTAACTGGAAGTCATAAAAAGCCATATTTCCCAGCCAGCTTCTACAACTCCAGTTAGCTGGTGTACTGGCGCTCACGCACACAGATAGTTTGGAAATGGATTTTGCTCTTTGACCTGTTGTAGCTCTATTGTTTCCTTCTATAAAAGTGACTGGTGTTTTTCACATGTAAGCGCACATGGATGTTCATGTTAGTGTGTGTACCGTACACGAGCGTGTACGGGCCTGCCTGTGCTTACTCAACTGTAAGTTTCAGACATGCTCGCTGAATAATTCAGGTTTTTCTACGTCTCGTTGCCATGGCTGTCTGTAAAATAGCTGCACACACACGCACACATGCACGCACATAAACACACTGATGTGAACATGTTGACAGATGTGAACACCCCCATAGTCACACCAACAGAGCAAGCTGGAGACATTATGAATTCGCTCTCCCTCTCCTTACCTCCCCCTTTCACTTCGCGCTCCTGTTATTATTAAAACTCTTGTTATTAAGCAGCCTAGCCAGGGTGTAGGGTTCCCTGCTGTTACGGCACAATGGGCACACTGTGAAGAAATCTGACTGCACTGCGTTCCTATTCGTGGATCACATTCACCAAGTTGATCAGAGATGAAGTTAAATTGCAAAAGCAAACAAGAAGATCCAGCTGCGTTTTGCCCGTGGCACTGATTGCACTCTTGCAAGGGGGAGAAAGTGCATTTTGCAAACATGGGATACAATTATAATTTGCGTGTTGTGAAATAAAAGCTTCTTATTTTCACAAAGAGTGAGGTGTAGGCGTGAAAATGTACCCATATAGCCTAGATTTCACAGATTCTAGAGGAGATATTCTAACAGTTGTGAAGAAACTGAAAAAGGAAGTGTTTGAAGGGAAAAAAATACATTTGTGTGAATGTTTTTTTGTATTGGTTCAACACAATGCATGTGTCCCTACCCTACTGAGAATGCACACAACGATGGAGAACAGGCGATTTAAAAAAGGGCAAACAGGTTGTCAAAAGTTGGGCTGTGGGAGAAATCTTAACAGATCACGTGGGTAAATAACATAAGTCTTTGAAATTGTGAGGAGCACTTATACGGGCATTTTGAAGCGATTTAATAAAAGGAATGTGGACTCCGGGGGATGGGTGGTCACGTGGTAAAGTTGGGAAATACGTTTTAAAAGGAAAAGAAATAAAGTTTAAAAAGTTGGCTGCTTTTGAAAGCGTATGGCAATTAACGTCTCTTTTCTTTATCCGCTTTTTTTTTTTTTTTTTTTTTTCCCCTGGTACGTCGGATGCGCTCGAGTCCGGTCAGAGAGCGCGCACGCACTCCTCGTGGGGACAGAGAGAAAGAGAGATAGAGGGGGAGAGAGAGAGAGAGACGTGTGATTTCTCTTTGTACTGAATGAAGAGTTGAGGCCGGCTCTGCTTCTTCTGCCGTCTCTTTTTATATAAGCGGAGTTTGCATGCTGTAAATAGCCCAGTAAGCCGGTTAGCCTTTACGTTTCTCCGTGGCCGTCGGTCCCCTTTGTGTGGTGGAAGCGAGCAGCCGCTGCGAATGTCCCTTTGAGCGATTTTTGACAACAAAAGCATCAGGTCCATCGTCCGTCCTTCTTCTTCTTCGGGGGATTTTTTTCCAAGTCACAAATTCACCAGCCGGGATTTTTCGTTGCGGAAAAGCGACGAGCCGCACGTCCACAGACCGTTTTCTGCCTTCTTTCTGTCGCTCACTTCACACTTCTGTAGCTCCGGGGGCATTTTTTCTCTTTCCCAAACCAGGCGACAATGGCAGCTGTAACAAGCCCGGAGACGAGCCCTCAACCCCGGGTATATTTCCAGACACCGGCCGGTACCACGGAGGAGCCGGAGACACCAGTTCGGAAGCAGGGACGCGTTACCGTCAAATATGACCGCAAAGAGCTGAGGAAGAGACTGAACCTGGAGGAGTGGATTATCGACCAGCTAACGGACCTCTACGACTGTGAGGTAAAGACCCCAAACAATAACCGGCCTCCAAACCGATCGAAGGTATCGATTAGGCGGCTCTGTTAAGTAATAGGGCTCCGCGGTGTAGCGTAACGGGGGAAAGTCTGTGTGTCTGTCTAATCCAAAGGCAAACTGTTGATAAAGAAACATTAACGGGCCCTTTGTCGGTGCTTTTGGCCTAGCTCCGCTTGTTCTATAGCCCAGAGTATCACGGACACATGTGGATCAGTATGTAAAATAAGGAAGAGCCTCACAGATTAATGTCATACATTTATTAAATCAGCCATGTGGGCAAACTTCATGTTCTCACCCACATGTAGGGCTATAAGTAGCACATGCACTTTTATAGCCTCGTCGCGAAATCGACGGCCGCTGCTCTTTGTTCTGATTGGCTGAAGCGGATTTAAAGCACACCTGTGAGTTAATTTAATCCGCTATTAATGTCCGACCGGAAGTAGCGCCAATTCTCCTATTTCATGCCTTTGGTGTGAAATAAACCGTGTAACTGCTTTTTGGGGACAGTTTTACTTTGAATAAATAAAAGCCACCAGTTTATAAGAATAAAACAGAGGGAAAACTTATTTTTGACCAGCAGTCTCTGGTTTTTATCCACCCAATTTTATTGTCATTCAGACAATAAAGTTTATTTTGTCCTACAACTTTTTAAGTAAGGCAAAACGAGTTTGATCAGGCACAAATAGTGATGGTAAACCAGAGACAGATGAGATGAAAATGTCTGGTTGGTCAAATATCCCATCATGGAGGACCATTTTAATGATTTCCCTGGCCTTAGCGATGCCTGAGTGTAACCATGTATATATCAAACCTGCGGTCATGGTGTCACATGGAGAGTTATAATGTAACTTGCCGGCAGCTGTGGTGTAGCTCTTGGCGGCAGTAGTTGGTAAGCTCATGTCAACTCACTGAGCTGGCATTGACCCACATTCTATTCCTGGCGTGAGGAATACAGGGACTTAACAGGTTTGCAGAATTCCTAGTAGTAGCTAGCAAGAGGATGGGTAAGAGGTGTAGTAGGCGGATTCAGAAGTTCCCTTCCAGACTTTTTTAAACCAGGAAAACTGGTTCTTTTTATAGTTTGTATTACTGAAGCTTCTCCACCATTGCATAATGTCGCTGTAATGGTTGTTTAGCCATTAAGACTCAAGTGAGCGAAAGGCGTCTGGCTGTTTACAACTGGAAGCCAAAAATCCATTCTTCTGGGAATACATGACTCTAAATAGATATTATACTAAGCCCCAGTTAACCATGAAGATAAATGCACTCAGGGAAAGCCATAAATAGACGAGTCTGTTATTCATTTGATGTCAGAAAACCAGATAGTCCAGCACACCTTTGTTTCCACTACATTATCTCATCCTGTTAACAGAGGATCTCTCATGATGCACACTGTGGCCGGGATATCCTGACACTACAAAGTTACCAAAGCCCGCTGAGGTGATTAACGGACCTAGACGGGATTTTAAAATCAATTTGCTTTGATTGTCTGCCAATAACGGATTAATATGTTATGTGTAGTCATCGCAGAGTCCAAAAAGTCTGAACAAATGAGCTCAGGGGTAAAGCTTTTCAGCACTTTGGTCTAGTGTTACTTTTATAATTAAAACAAAGTGGTTTTTGTGGCTTAGAATCGCCTTAATTTTTAATCCATTATTTGGCCACTATTACGTGGATCACTGCGACCGATACCCAGACAGTCTGTTCAAAGTTAGTAACACCTATTTGTCTTTCTGTGATTCACTCCTTCATTCGCTTATCCCAGTCCATCTTTCATCCCCTAATCCGCTCAGTCATGCATGTTTTAATGCCCTGATGATTCACAGTTAGTCTGCTTTTCAGCTGTAAGTGGGGTCCAAAAAATACACAAATGGATGCACACTGACTTTATCTGTTGTTGTTCATAGTAAAACCTGAGCTCGGTGGAGATTTATTACGCTCAGGTCACAGGCAGATCGTGTTACAGTCACTTAAATGGGACATAAATGATTTAGTTCACATTTCTGGACGCACATCCATCGTTCGTCTCTAATGACGATGCTTATTTTTGGCTTTCGTCCACTGAATTCCTCTCTTTTCACTGTCCTAATCGAGTCCCTGTCTAGGCTGTTAGACAACAAAGAGATTAATTTACAGTCGGTTCACTGATGGAAACACATTGGGCTCATTTAGATGGGTAGATGTGAAGCACGTGCTGCTAAGCAGTGTAACTGGAGAGGCAGCTTTAGCCGGTCAGGGAGCAGAGCGGACACGGGGAGAACCCTCTTCACTGACAAAGGCAGAGAGCATGCTTGGGATTTTCTTCTTTTACCCTAACCTCGCTGTGCCTCCTATTTCCTATAATCCGCATTTTGCCTTTCACCCATCATTATGTTCTATCAATCAACCTCCCCTCTCCTCCTCCTCCTTTTTATTTATGCCCATTTCGACTTTTAATAAAACAGCGTGGAGTTTGTTCAGCAGGGAATTCATTATGAGCTATTTTCCCATTAACATAATCCCTTTAAACATGCTACAAGCAATCAGCCAGTCATTGCTGCCAGCCAGTCTGTCAGATATTCATCCAGCCGCTTAGTCAGCCTATCAGTTAAAGTTGCTATGGGTAATAGAGAGGAGCTGAGCCTTAGTATGATTCCATGGCAACAAGCCTTGTTAAATGTTTATGTTGGTTAACCACACTGTGGAAAAAGGGGCGCCCGTTTAGTCAAATTAAATCCTGTATGAAGAAAAGTCTGTGTTTTTCATTCTTGCATGATATTCACAGGGCTTTGGTGAATACCTGCAGCCGATGTTAATGTGGCATTTGCTTTGCCCAAGAAGTACTCCCTGGTTTTGTTACCCAATAGCGCAGTCCCTCCCAAACATGGCTACTAATACACATTTTTGCATTTGCAAGCGGCTACAGAAAAAGACTGTGACGTCATCTGTTTTACTCAGACTGAAGCTATAAGGACAGCAGTCACACATCTTTACTTTCTTTAATTGAAAATGAAATGATGAAACAAGTGACTATTTCCCCGCCAGTGAGGTTATAAATTAACCACATGATTCAGTGTTTGGGGATTTTTGCTTGACAAAACTTTTGACTGTTTGCTGTTGATTACTAGACTAGGAAGAGACGCCAGTATGTGGCCAACGTCTCTGGGAGGTGTGGCATATGCTAATGTTACGCTGCTCAGCTTTCGCTTTAAGACGCTTGTATTTTATAGGCACGCGCAGCCTTCCAAAGGCAGGACCATCTGTTTGATACTAGTTTGATTTGCAGCTGTTTTTGACGTTGATCTTTTATTACGCATGTTCTGGATGTTGTGTTCGCTTAGTTGTAATGAGCCCCAGTTGCATTTTGTGTGGTTATCTTCAATTATCTCCTGCCTTCTTCTCCAGGTCGCTTTTAGAAAAGACATTTTTAATCTCAAGGAGATTCCCAAGATAAATAAATGATGATATAGAAAAATAGTTACATTATCAGCTTTTACATGTGCTACTTTGACAGCAGTCACCTGTTTTTACTGTAACTGCCGAGCTATAAATATGTGTTGCTAAGAAATTTCCTCAGTAATATTTAAACCTTCATACATGCTTACCAATGGAGCAGTTAACATTTGCTAATATTGCCTGGCCACCTATGAAAAGCAGATTAATAAAATGTCGAAGGGGTTAGGGTTACTTTGTAAACATTTCAGCTTTATTGTTACTTTTTCTGTAACAATAAACTGGGAAAAAATGGAGCTAATTGGTCCGCCAATGATTGATAGCACACGCCGGTGGTGATGCTATGGTCTGCCAGTAAAAGACACCAATTGCAGTTTCTTTAATGATGATAATAATAATAAATAAAATTCACATCTGGTTTATTTGTAGTCGATTTAAATTTAACCAGCTAGTTTCATGGTTGATTAGCAAATGTTTGAAGAGGAAACATGGCTGTCTTTTCCACTTGTGCTTTACTGCAAAATTTTCATCTAATTCCTAATAAAATAAAAATATTATGGACGAACGTGTGCACGTCCTTAACACTTATTAGAGAGCAGTGGACTATATTAATGTCAGTGACACTGGTTGATCGTTGTAGCATCAATATATGCCTCAACCCACCTAAAACAACTATGGAGTGATGTGTGTTGGTGCGTGGAGTACTGAAAAAAGCTACCTAGGCCCAAAACAAGACAGAACTTGAAATAATTCAATGTTTTGTAATCAGACAAACGTAGAACAGAGCACTGAAAGTGCATTAAAGTTAGAAGAGAAATATCAACAGCTGGGTAAGACTAATGGTTAAAGAAGTTTGGCTAACATTAACTGAAACACAACAATTTAAAGCATCATGCAGGTTAAAGTCAGTTAAACTTCTCTGGATAATATCAGATTCAGTTGATAAAGCGGACCTAGAGGCCATGTGGTGAGGGCTATGATGGTATGTCCAAAGCGGGGGAAAGGGTGGCAACAGCTGCAACAGTGCCTCCAAATCCCATAACACCCCCGTCACACAGTTTATATTTTAAACTGTGGCAGTCTGAAAGTACAAACCCTTCACTGGGAGTAAAAGTTAGGGTGTCGAGGAGTGTTTCTTCAAACGTTGGTGGTTTTAAACATGGTCTACACTTTCTCAGTTGTTACCGAGTCTTCACTCTATTAATGGCTTTGTGTATATAGTGCTAAGTGAGTTTGAGCGTACTCCGGGGAAAAGAAAAGAGTGGGAACACCAAGAAGGTCCACAGCCCCGCTTTTAGTAAAATAATCAAATTTCACTCCAGCTTTGCTATCATTTCCATGGTAACTGGCCTGTTAACATTTTATTTGTCAATAAAGACTCATTTTCTCTCCTTTTGCGGCGTTATCCCTTTAAATCACAGCGTGGCTGACCAGTCGTTACATGGTTAACACTGGAGCGAGTGGGCGGACCAACCCCCAAACTGCAGGGTCCTACGTGGCTGGCCACACAGATACAAACACACACTCACACACACACAAATACAGATGGGACTACTAGCGGGAACAGAGGCAGGATTGGTGAGCAGGAATGCAATAAACGGGGGAAGAGAAGGGGAAAAAAGTAGAGGGGATGGCAAACGGAGAAGGAAAATGTAGTAGGAGTGGGCAGGGAAGCTGGAGAATGAGAAAGTGCTTTTGGAACATGTATCCACTGCTACTGCATGATGTATACACTGACAAAAAGCAATGGTTTGTAGTCTCACTGCAGTTTAGATGGGTTTGTCAGGCACTAAAACAGCAGTGCCTGCAGTCACTCCAAATTAAAAGTGCTGGGAAGCAGGAAATGAGTTTATGTAAGTCCTAAGGTAATGCTTATGAATCAGAGAGGAGGGTTCTGAGTTTTTATATTCTGCTTTTATGTTTATTATTGCTTATACCGCACAGCCCAGGGCCACATTTATCACTTCTATCAAGTGATGCGAGCGAGTGGAGCATACACACCCTTTAAAAGCATCTGGTTTTAGTTTGTCGCTTGTAAGCCTATTAGCTGACTACCAGTCAACCTGCTCAGTCCTTAAATCTGACTATATCAGATGAAAATAATTTTGAAGTCATGCTCGAGCATGCAGTTTTTCTAGCTCAGTCTGATGAAATGTAACATTAGGCAATTTTAGGCAGATTTGCCTCTGCTTGCAAACAACATGTAGATTATGTGTTGTGGTGCACGCTAGAAAAAGAGCGCATCCCTTTAATTAAAAGGGATGCATGCAAAAAATATTAAAGTGTTCCAGTTCCATGCGTTCAAGGTAATGACTCTGTGTAAACTGTAAAGCGAAAATACTCGGAAATAAACAAGTCACATGTGACTCTCTTCACATAAAAGTGAACAACAAAAAAGGAAATGCTACCAGCTGACACTTAACTCACCACAATAGTTTCAGTTCTTCCTGTTTCCCTTTTTCTTTAAATAGGTAAAGTCAAAGTTGAAATGCATTTACATGAAAAGAAATCGCACTTTCTGAAATACAGAATCACTGGTGTTTGTGTGCCCTTCAAAATAAAAGTACCTCTAAAATTTTAATATAGATGTACAGACATTTAAATAACCTCGTGCTTTATTGAGCACAGAAATTGTATATATTGTATCACAAATACATATTATTAGCTATGTTTTCTTTGTTTATTATTTCCTTATTTTGTTAGCTAATTTTCACTTTGAGCGTGTTGTGGTCTCGAACGTGAAAAAAAGTGAGAAGTGAAGGTTGGAGTTAGTTCCAGAAATACACAAAAAAGTGTTTGTGTATGCCCGTGCGTGCGCCTGTGTGTGTGTGTGTCTGCAGGAGAACACTTGTCAGGGAAAGCCAACCTCTTTTATAGCTTTTCCAGTCACGGATTAATTCGGCCTCTTTGACTGACTTCCGACTGTAAAAGGAAACGCACACGTGCACACAAACACACCCAAAGAGTAGCATCAAACATTTTCTTACACTGTTAACTTGTAAGGTTTGAATACCAATCAGCATTACCCTGTTTCACTCTGTGCAAGAGAGTGACTACAAAGAGTGGTTGTTACACAGCATGAATGAAAGACTCCACTGTGTCATTGTGCCCACTCTCCCACACCAGTGCTCACGTGCACACACATCTGCACAGAGACGGACATACACACATCTACTTATACGTCACACCTGGTTCTACATGTTGAGGAGACTCTGCTTTTCCTAGCGGATATGAGGTGAGTCAGCGTGTGCCGTAGCCTGACCCACTGACTGACTCTGTGGATGTTTTTAAAACGGCAAAGGAACAAATCAGCAGAGTTGGAGAGGTGGAAGAATGCAAAGAATATTGTGAGTGAGGGAGATTAAACGTGTGTTTTGGTTAGTGGGTGAGTAAGGTCGGAAGGAAGTTGAGAAAACCGAACGAGGCGTGGATGAAGGAGGAGAGGAATGGAGGGAAAAGAACAAGGGATGTGAGTCATTTAGAGGAATGTTTATATGTTGTCACAGGAAGTGTGAGACAAACAGTGTGTGGAAAAAATAACCAGATTACTTACCACTTTCCCTTTGAAGAAAAAAGATGAACATAAAAAGATGTAAGATCGTTTTCCATGAACGTCTTTGTGCTATACAAGTGATTGTGTTTCAGATTGTATTTAATAGGCATATCTAAATAGGCTACTCAAGCAGTTAACGTCTTAATAATGAAGCACACGTTGACTTTCCTGCACTTTATTTTAAATGATCTCCAGTGTGCAGTATCAGACACTTTGCTCCTATTGGTCCTTACTAAACTGCTGCTTGCACTTATAGCCTCTTAAGTCTGTAGCTGTTTTGTGAAAGCTCTTGCACCCTTGAGGAGGCTTTTTTTTTAAAGTGAGCATAATGGTGATGGTGCACAGACCTCTGTTATTGCTGTATGTGGCTCCAGAGTGTTGTTTTTACAATAGTGCCTTTTTATTTTTTTGCGGGAGTGATGTGCGTTTATTGGCCTCCGCGCTGAAACTGTATTAAAACAATGGCACAACCAAGACACTGCTCTAACATTTAACAGCAGGGGCTGGGCCTGGCATTGGATGATTTGTTTGGAGCCAGAATCCTCATGAGGTTTCTCCGTGCACAGGTTGAGTGAGGTAACGCAGATCCACTCAGGAGGGTTTTTTAATCCCGGGAGGTGCGTTAGAGCAGACGCCTTTTGAGCTGTTGTTCGGCAGCGCAGAAGAAGCTTTATTATTCACCGTCGCTGACGGTGTATGTGCATAATGTGCATGCACGTGCCTGTTTCATGCCAGTATCCGACTGTGCAGGAGCGCTTCATGTGTGAGGCTTGGGCTTGTGGTTGCACCGTGTCGACATTACCTGACACCTCCTGACCTGTTGTCAGTCTCAGGCAGGCGGCTAGTGATTTCTGCCAAGGTCAGACCGCAGGTGTCGTCCTGACTTCCTCTGTGATGTCACCGCTGTGAAACTCGAACACTTGCGATAATCTGGAGGACAGGTCTGTGACGAGATGGGCTCTGGTTCGGATGTCTTTGGGAACGAATGAAGCAAAGATGTGCGCTCGGATCGACAGACAGGGAAAACAGAGAGATGGTGTTATCAGTCATTTCTGTTACATTATTATTACATAATGGCAAAATTCAGATGCACATATTGGTGTTTCTATAGTATATTACCTTAGTGTGTGCTTTTTGTTGGAGTTTGCTTCAGCAGGAAGGAACAACAGACCATATTTGGTCAGTGTGTTTACAAGTTGCTTATTAACCAGGAAGGGAGACGGCCATATTTGGTTGGATTCCTTTGATGCTCATAGATCATTATTCAGTGCTCACCTGTTTAGGTTACTCATTCTAACACCTGACATGCAACAACAGTTAAAAGTAGTAGAAGAACAAATACATGTAGTGACTTATAGTTGCAGTTATGGGCACCTGTCTGTGACATTATTAAACCCAGAATAGAAACAAGCTCCTTTTGAGGCGACAGAGTAAAAGTTTGCTTGGTTGACGTTGCTTTCTGTACGTTCTGAAACTGATATGGTCAGAGTAACACAATCTTGACGTGACAATCTGGAGACAAACATTGTGTGTTTCACTCGGTAAGCAAAAGCGTCTTTCAAGCTGCTGACTAAAGGGCATCAGGCTGTGCAGCGGACAGTCAGAGCGACAGCTTTGGCGTCTGCCTCTTACTCATTCTTTCCTCTAATGTTTCATCTTAGTGCGTCTCTGGTTATTACAGTCACTCAGGATGCAGCGAGAGGTCACAGAGTTGTACAGTAAGACGTCCTTGTTAAGTAAGACAAAAGTGGAGATACAGCGATACAGCTCCTAGTTTTTGCAGTTTCAGTCTGTTTGTTTTTGGTTCTGCTGCGATAATCTGTTGGAATCGCCTGCGTTGTGAGTTTTTCTCCTGTATCTGATTGAATATGGAAATGAACCAAAGCATTAGCTGATTAGATTACCCACTCTGTTGGCAGCGTTTGAGAGGTCAGAGACTCTGATGACTGATCTGCATAAAAGAATAATAATGTTCCGCAGCTCACTTTGATATCCATATGGATTATATCTCAATATTGGGCCAATGAATTGAGAGGCTTTGCAGATAAACACAGCAGCTCGTGAGCAAAAGTGAATTAAAACTGCAGAAGAGGGGCGGATATTTAAACTGGACCTCCGTGACTTTGAAGTGTACTCATTGTGCTACAAACTAAAACAAAAAAAAGAACAAGTTACTCAGTGAATGACATGGCAAATGAGCAAGTAAATTCAAAGCCCTTTAGTTTTGTTAGTAGTACTTGCCAACAGTGACATAATGATAATCTGCTGTAATCCTTGTTTGTATGCATTCTTATTTTAATCTGCGCATAATCTCCTCTTTTAGTCCCGTCGTTGTGGTAGTGACTCTTTCGCCTGGTTGAAGAGTTGTGTGTATTTTTGTTTGACACTTGTACGCACACACAGAGCAGGGACTCTCCTAGTATCCATGGGTTTATACGGGACCGTGCTCAGTGCAGCAGAGAGGTGGGCACTTGAGAGTTTTCGGTTCCCTTACTTCTGATGAGGGATTTAGTAATTAGTCAAAGCTGAAGAGGAGAGATGGATGATCTTTGTGTGTTTGTGACAGAGAGAAGCTGCGTGAAAATTGCATTTGAAAGTTGAAAGGTTATTTATGAACTTCCTGTCATTCCCAAACTGTCAGCTTTCTCATATTTTCTTTTTTTTATTTCTACCTAGCTGACAGATGAAGCTTAAATTTGCATAATTTTTTAACACCGCAAGTAACACTTCCCTCTTGATAGTAATGCTGATTTGACAGTTGGTCAATCAGCCTCTTTTGCATGCTATCGTTAACATTATACTGCCTAACCAGAGTCCGTGCACTGCACTTACTGTGATGTTTTCTATTTTTAGGCAACGTTAATGTTTCTGTAGCTTTAGATATAACGACGGTAACACAAAGCAGTCACGGGCAACCTACTGTGACAGCATTGAGTCATGTGTTACTCTGCGATTCCTGCTCCTATATCGAAAAGGCACTTAAACACTTGATGTATTAGTGTGAGCAGATTCATGAATCCACAGGTTAAATCACTCCTGATGCACTGCGTTAAGCAGATGAGCATTGATGTAATTATTTGGGTGGGTTTTTTTTTATGTTATTATAAAAGAGGTTTGATTTGTAAGGCAGTAGATCTAAACAGCAGTGACAAACTGTGCCCTCGTGTAGTCGTTAGAAAGGGTTACACGGCAGCATAGTTACCAATACAAGTCTACCCGGGGCTGGTTGTGACCCCGAGGGTCCAGCAGACTGTCTCCCTGGAAAAACCGCAACACAGACGTGTTCAGTCAACACACAGAAACCACTGAACCGTTTCAGTCAGGCCAAACAAGCTGACGGGGGAATCATTCAACCGAACAGCGATCAGACATGACTATGGGCAGCTTTTGGGGGGTCAGGTTTGGATGACCTTCTGCACATTCACTGTACAAATAGATTTATTTTTTTTTGGTGTGTGTGCGTGGGTGTTTAGTCTAAAATGAGAGCTTTACAGTTGAACCAAAGGTTGGCTGGGTGTTAGTTTTGACACGCTATCACAATCCGCTTGTCAAATTATGATAGTGGACAAAAATACAGATTAGTTTGCAGGCATGTTACAAGCGACGATATACAGGAAAATATTCCTTATGTGAAAGCTAAATGGTACGATCCACGTTTTATAGCCATTCCCTTCCCGCTCTTTATTCCATACTACAGTATCTGTCTGTCTTTCTGTTAATGCGACCTCTGTTACCTAATTGCAGTTACAGTGAATACTGCTGTGCCGAAGTCCTAATTATAGCGATGAATGTTTCTTGGCTTCATGTGAGGATTTGTTCTGTGCACTCGGAGCCCGTTTGGTTTGGCTTCCTCCTGCAAAAAAAATCTGAAACAACCCACACAGCACCGGGACTCACATTAGCATGCCCACATCTCTACCACCAGACTCTGGAGGCTCTGCTTCTTTTTACTTTGCATGACAGATCCGTTTGCATTTTATCTGTAGTGAGATAGCAGGAAAAGGCTGACAGGGCTGCAGAGTTAAAGCAGATGGAGGCGCTGGTAGTGCGTGCTAAATGAGGGCTGCGTGTTGTTTTTAGAGTTTTTATAGAACAGTATCATTAAGAAGCTACATGTGTCCTTGCTTCCTAGAGATGCATGCAGCGAAGCGTTAAAGTTTTTTTTGTTGTTGTTTTTTTTACATTTATTCTCTTTGTGATACTGTCCTTTATCGGGAGGAGGAAACTGCACTTCCCTGTTTGCAAACTTCTACACGGGGCGAGGAAGAGCAAAGCAAACCCGACTGATGAAATAATATAATCTAGTCTGTGTCCTGGCAGGCTGGGTTATAAACAGGCTTCAGTTGATCTGTGCTGCCTGCAGCTCTTTCTTTCTGCTTTTCATATGATTCAAAACAGGACATCATTTTCTTCCTAAGAGGAAGTACATCCAACTGATTAGACCCGCAATAGAGATGAAAATCAGGCACGCACGGGAAAGTGCACAATAACACACACTTTCGAGATCTTAGGCTGGGTTAAGTATTTTGCATCGATTAGGGACTGCTGTGGTTTATAGTTCAGGAGTCATGTGTGAGGCCACACATTCATTACAACAGCCACTCACTACTTAAATTAAGTGGACAGACACAAACAGACTTGTGTTTGTGAGTTTGCCCTCTTTAAAGTCTAAGGCAGGGGTGCTCAATACGTCGATCGCGATCGACCAGTCGATCGCAAAGGTAGTATTGGTAGATCGCATGGCATTAAAAAAATAGATGCCAGCCTATCATCCATCCCGTCACTTGATTGATACAGGGAAGCCAGTCAGATGACATCAGATTTTTTTCTGACGCTTAGGTCGCTGCGCATGCGCAAACAGCGGCGCAAAGTGTAGTAAAACTGACAAGCTAGTCAGCGAGTTAACTCCAATTTTTAGCTCTCGGTTTTTTCTCTTAAACCTGGCCGTCAGCAGCTACTGTCCGGACTATGCATCCCTGGCTGATTCAATTCAGTGCAAGTCATCAGAGTAAACTCAGGTAATGACAAAAAATTTACATAGTTAATTGTGTTGTGAAATATTGGATATTGCGGTTATGCATGTATATACATTGTAGATATAAAGAATCCTCAATATATTTATAAATAAGTATATGTTTTGGATTTTTGTAGTGGGTAGATCATTTTGACTTGGTCATTTTATAAGTAGCTCATATGCG
This sequence comes from Rhamphochromis longiceps, assembly GCF_057381845.1. Classification (NCBI taxonomy): domain Eukaryota; kingdom Metazoa; phylum Chordata; class Actinopteri; order Cichliformes; family Cichlidae; genus Rhamphochromis; species Rhamphochromis longiceps. The sequence continues at coordinate 52,594,480 of NC_140559.1, read as the reverse complement.
GAAAAAGTGTGAGCACCCCTGGTCTAAGGGATACCCAGCATAGAAACTTCCAACAGATATCTCTACACCTTCCCTTCCCCCAATATCTCCCAAGGTCACATGCTGAAACAGGAAGTGGTTGGCTGCCTTTGTGGTAAAGAAGAGACCCTCAGATGGAAAGCTCTGTGTGTTTTTTGGTACAAGAGCGGCGATCCTAAAAAGCAAGTTGACTATAGTACTGTTCAGAATCAGAATCAGAATCAGAAAGGGGTTTATTGCCAAATGTTGAGCAGGTTTACAACATTAGGAAATTGCTGCGGTGCTTCAGTGCAAACATACTGTCATAGATTGCGATTAAATGGACATGAAAAAATAAAAGGAATAAGAATTAAAAGTGCTACGTAGAAAGATATGTGCATGAGATATACATGAGATATATACATGAGAATAAGAATTAAGAGTGCTCCGTAGAAGGATATATGCATGAGATATACATGAGATATATACATGAGAATAAGAATTAAAAGTGCTGCGTAGAAAGATATATACATGAGTGCAGGTGGTGATCAGTGCCAAACATGGAATGATGCAGTGACACAGCGTAGGGTCATGTGTTAGTGGCGGGGACAGTCATATGGTTATTGTTCATGTGTCCAACAGCAGAGGGGAAGAAACTGTTCTTATGGCGAGAGGTTCTGGTGTGAATGGACCGGAGCCTCCTGCCTGAGGGGAGCAGGTCAAACAGACTGTGTCCAGGGTGAGAAGGGTCAGCTGAGATCCGAGCTGCACGCCGCAGTGTCCTGGAGGTGTACAGGTCCTGCAGAGATGGGAGTCTGCAGCCAATCACCTTCTCAGCAGAGCACACAACACGCTGCAGTCTCTGTTTGTCCCTGATAGTGGCTCCAGCGTACCACACGGTGATGGAGGAGGTGAGGATGGACTCGATGATTGCAGTGTAGAACTGCATCATCGTCCGTGTTGGCAGGTTGAATTTCTTCAGCTGCCTCAGGAAGTACATCCTCTGCTGGGCTTTCTTGATGACGGAGGTGATGGTGGGCTCCCACTTCAGGTCCTGGGTGATGGTGGTACCCAGGAAGCGGAATGAGTCCACAGAGGTGATGGGGGTGTCAGTCAGGATGATGGGGGGGAGTGGGGCTGTGTGCTTCCTGAAGTCCACAATAATCTCCACTGTCTTCTGGGCATTTAGCACCAGGTTGTTGTGGCTGCACCAGGACACCAGACGTTCAACCTCCCTCCTGTAGGCAGACTCATCCCCGTCCGAGATGAGCCCAATAACGGTGGTGTCATCTGCAAACTTGATTAGCTTGACAGACTGGTGGGTGGAGGTGCAGCAGTTGGTGTACAGGGAGAAGAGCAGAGGAGAAAGAACACAGCCCTGAGGGGAGCCGGTGCTGATGGTCCGGGAGTCCGAGACATTCTTTCCCAGCCTCACGTGCTGCTTCCTGTCCGTCAGGAAGTCAGTGATCCACCGGCAGATGGGATCAGGCACATTCATCTGGGAAAGCTTGCCTCGGAGATGGTCTGGAAGGATGGTGTTGAAGGCAGAGCTGAAGTCCACAAACAGGATCCTGGCGTAGGTTCCTGGGGAGTCCAGATGCTGCAGGATGAAGTGTAGGGCCATGTTGATGGCGTCATCTACAGACCTGTTGGCTCTGTATGCAAACTGCAGGGGGTCCAGGAGGGGGGCCGTGAGGGTCTTGAGATGGGAGAGAACTAGGCGCTCAAAAGACTTCATGACCACAGATGTCAGAGCCACGGGTCTGTAGTCATTTAGTCCAGTGATCCTAGGTTTCTTGGGGACAGGGATTAAGGTAGAGGACTTGAAGCAGGCAGGCACATGACATGCCTGCAGTGAGGAGTTGAAAATGCCAGAAAACACTGGGGCCAGCTCGTTTGCACAGTGTCTGAGGGTGGCAGGAGACACACCGTCTGGGCCGGGAGCTTTTCGAGCATTCAGACTCTTAAACTGCTTCCTCACATCTGCTTCATGAATATGAAGAGTTGTGGTGGGAGGAGGTGGTGTAAAATCCTCTTTTGTGTGGGGTGAGGAGGGGGGTGTTGTAGGTAAGCAGTTTGAAGGTGGTGATGGCTCTATGGAGGGGGGAGAGGTGGGGGAATGAGTGTCCAAATTGTCTCTATTGTTGGGGCCGTTGGAGGTGTGAAGGCTGCCTGATGGCTCGTCAAAACGGCAGTAAAAGTCGTTAAGGGTGTTGGCTAAGAGCAAGTCATCAGTGGAGTGGGGGGTTTTAGGCTTGTAGTTGGTGATATTCCTAAAACCTTTCCACACAGAGGCCGAGTCATTCTCTGAGATCTGCTGCTGCATCTTCTCAGAGTGCTGATGTTTAGCAATGTCCACTTCTTTAGTGAACCTGTACTTGGCCTCTTTGTAGCAGTCCCTGTCTCCGCTTCTGAACGCCTTACTCTTTTCCAGCCACAGCTTTTTGAGTTTAGGGGTGAACCAGGGTTTGTGATTGTTATAACTCACCCTGGTGTGTTCTTGTTATTGTTAGACCTGGAGATTCCTGATAAGCAACCATAAGGGTGAGACAGACTCAGATAGTAGGGAGATGGAAAGCAGCAGGCGATGACTGACACAATGCATCCCTAACCACCCCACCCACCCCTCAGTACACCCTCGCTGACCTCTTGTTGACTCCCTCCTCTCTCTTTCTCTCATAAGTGGTTTCATGCCCACAGCAAGATGGCCCGAATGCTACGAACTGGCCAATTACAAACGCGCCAAGGGTGACTCTCTCTGTGTGAGAGCAGGGCAGAGCGGTGATACCAACTCGAGGGGAAGGGCATCAAAGGAGACGTAAAGATAAACGGACGGCGGGAGAGAGTAAGGCAGGAAGCAGGTTGAAGCCCAGTGTTTTTCCGCTCTTCAGATCCTGGCCTCATCCTGTCTGCGTGCGTCTGTTTGTAGTAATCAGATGACCCTAGACAAAATTACCAGATCGGTCACAAGGGTGTCATGAATTACCACCTCAAGACAGCTTCCAGGCAACTTTTTAGCTTGCTTGTTTTCTCTTCTTTTGTAAGTAAGGCTGTACTAACGCCGGTTGCGGCCTTGTTTCTGAATAGGCCAGTTAGTCATGTTGCAATGGCCAGATCGACACACTGGAATTATCCGCATTTACTTCCCCATTATCTGCCAGGATAACCTTAAATTCTCCACTTGACGATTTGTCATTTCCCAGGAACCTAATGTTATGCTCTGGGAGCAAAAAGTGTTTTTATCCCTAGTTTCTGTGTTATACTTTCTGTGTTTGATATTCGTTAGACCCCAGTTCTATTGCATATCCTTCCTTGCTTAATCCTGCAGTGTTTGTTTTACACACACGCCCGCACATGCATACAATATGAGAGTTTGAAGTTGTACTCACCAGTGCATGTGTGGTGCTCTGTGAGCTGTGGTTGCCTGGCAAACCCACTTCCGTAGATCCACAGTTAAATATAATTTAGTAATTAAGCTTCAGTCATTATCCATAACAATGATGGTGTCGAACAATACCGGGTTTCAGCCATTTTACTCCTAGCGCTTCACAATAGACTAAAAGACAAAAGATGACATCACCCATTGTTTTGTGAACTTGCATTTTAAGGCTTGAAGTTTAGCATTGTGGCTGCCACCATTTATTTTTATTGAAGCTAAAAGTGGATCAGCTAATGCTTAAAAGAGTGGCTAGAAAAGGGCATCCATATAATCGACAGTCTTCTATTAACATATAGATACAGTAACCAGAACTAGACCATAGACCTTCAACTACCTGCCATTTAAAGCAACCGCACCCCCAATAATGCAGAACTGGAAGCCTTAATGTGTAATAAACTGGTGAATCATAAAAGCATTCACCTCCTGTGGTTTTATTGTTAGAGGTGGGAAGCATCAGACACCACATGATACAATATTATCACAAAACTTCAATCACAATCCAATATTATTGTGACTTTTAGTATTTTGCATATGCTGAGTATTACAAAAACTTATTACAATTTAGCACAGTTGGTATCTGTTTTCTCCAATGAAATAAAGTTATCTCACTTTTTTTTTTTTTTTGTGCATAATGAGATTGTCAAACATACCAACAAACCTGCCACGAATGTTCCCGTAAGACAGTCACGCTATCAGAGAGCAGCTGAATGGGATCAAGTTGACAATTAAACACAGTCTGTTTCTGATAATAGAGCAATTACTGTGATAAATAATTGAAAATATCATACCTGTTGCTGTTTACATAGAGAGAAATTTACATTTAACAGAAATTCGGGTTTAGCCATTACATGTATGCTCAGCAATCTTCCTGTTCTGTAGGAATATAACAGTAATAATGCTCCTGGCTGTAAAACATTTGCACGTCGGATTCAGTAAAAGCACCTTGCACATCATATCCCACCTATATTTTGCATTTTTTGGCTTTTCAAGCCCAGAGTTTCTGCTTCATCTTGCCCAGTTGATCCTTATTAACTAAAGCTGCTCCGTTAGCAGTGCAGATCTGAGGGTATGGATACCATCTCCTCTCATCTGTGACAACCAAAACACACAGTAGCAGTGAAAGCATTTCAGCGGCCGTGCTCTCATCGCCAACACGAGTGCCTGGAACTCATCACTGTCAGCATTCACACACACGTTTTATACCTGTGTCACCATGCCAAGTCAGGGTAATAGTTTTAATGGAGTGCCACTCTCTTAATGCAAATATACAGTGCGATTTAGTCTGATTTATTACCTTGTGATGGATGCATAAAGTGTGCGTTTGCCAGACAGGTCGCAAAGAAACTGCAGCGGGTGTCATTGTTTACTGCCACGCGGCCTACTTTTCCTACTTCTTCCCTTCCCTCCTTCCTCCATCCCAGCCTCTGTTTTCAACTTCCTTTTTCCGTCTGTCTCTCTTTCCCGTATCATACGCGGCCAAAAACATTGTTTGTGTGTTTTGTAGCAGAATGGGCTGTTGGCCATCCCCGGTTATTTTTATCCTGGTTTGTTACTGAGGCACTAGAAGAGCAAAAGTGGCTGTCTGTTCTGCCTACGTCTTTACATTTTCAGTGATACATAATCACTCTGTCTTCTTTGTTGTTGTTTCTTTCCGCTCTCAGTTTGCCCACATCCTATCAAAGGAATCAGTTACTTTATGCATGAAGTTGTCAAACAAGCCCGTGATAAACATCTACACCGACGTGAAGCTTTCCACGTCGATAAGACATCGACTAGCATCTGCCTTTGCTGCCGTGTCATTATTTCACCCGCTGTATTTCCAGTAGCAATGACGGGCCTTTTTGTTGTTATAATACAAGGACACTGACCCACTTGTAGGTCGTGTTTATGCGAGTGTGCGTGGTACGTTTTTTTTCCAGTGAGGTAGCCTCATACTGTCACATCTCATTGCGTTGTGAAGGAAGCCTCCAGACGATCTGCGTCTCTCTCGTTTCACCTCGTGGGACTCATATTCGCGAGCTTGTCAGGAAGAGTGTAATTAAGTTTCAAGAACCACGTGTTTGCGGTGTTTTCCCCAGTGATGCTGGTGATATGGGTGGCAAGTAGGGGTGTGGCTAAAGGGAGGTCTAGGGTAGCACAGCCCTACTACAGTATATGATGTTAAAGGAAATAAATTGAAAGCTATTTTTACGTTTTGAAAACTGGACCCCCCTCATTTGCCTCAAAGTGGTCCAAGCCTGCCGTTTCCTAACTCCATTTCCACCAGTTGCCCACTATAGTGTCATGGGGCAGTACCTGTCTATGTTTCTCAGGTGGATTTTTATTCTGAAATATTTTTTGACTTCCTCTTTAAAAATATCCTGGAAACATCGCTTGTTGAGTTATGTTGCTGTTGCGTGTTAGTTGTACATCGTATCCAGTGTTGGGAAGGTTACTTTTAAAATGTATTCCATTACAGAATACAGAATACATGCCCTAAAATGTATTCTGTAACGTATTCCGTTACGTTACTCAATGACAGTAACGTATTCTGAATACTTTGGATTACTTAATATATTATCATGCTTTTTACAGCAACGTGAATGTACTATTGCTGTGTGATTTATTACTATTACTGAAGGTCCGCGACTCCGAACTGTAGTAAAGGGACCTCTGACTAATACGGCGGGGTCCCTGTAGGCTTGTAGCCAAAAAATAGCTTTACTTTGTTGTGTGGGTCAACTTTTCTTGCGAGAGACAGAGAGAGGAGTTGAAAGGCTGCTTAATGTTTCGGAGGAAAACACGAACACGGTGTACAGTCGAGTCTTAATAGCTTACTTACAACTGGGCTCGTCAGGCACTCTTCTTGGCTGCAGTGGTTATTATTATATTTACATGCTTCCAGCTCCCGTTTTTCCTCGACGACAACTCGTACCTTTCCACTCCCCTTTTTCTCCCTCCTCGCGCTCACAGACCCATAACGTGTATGACAGTCCATTCTCCCTGCAACACGGACTACACTGCCCATGATGCAACATTCTTTAGAGCTATGCTTGTAGCATTCTGCCTGTTAGCTTAGCACAACAACAAGGAAAAGGCGCTCTCTCACCCAGGAAACACACAGCCGCAGAGAGAGAGCGTGTCGCCCTGTAACCATGGCAACCGTAACGCTGCCGCCTGGAACAACAGAACGTAGCTGTCAAACAAAACCCAAACAGTCCTGACCCGCGACAAAATGAAACAGGAAAGTACCGCAGTGTAATCCATTTATTTCAACAAAGTAACTGTATTCTGAATACCACCTTTTTAAACGGTAACTGTAACGGAATACAGTTACTCATATTTTGTATTTTAAATACGTAACGGCGGTACATGTATTCCGTTACTCCCCAACACTGATCGTATCCGAGTGCATGAACCTGTAGGAGACTTTGGAACAACATGTTAGAGCTGCAGGTACCCACGAGTATTGATGCTCTTCTGAAGGCTCGTCAGAATAAAGCAGGCCCTCCTTCCTTTACCTGCACTCTTCTCTGCTCTGCTTTGTTTATAAACCTTCAGTGCTTGTCAATATCTTGTAATCAGCTTTTATTCCACTCCACATCTTCTGCAGCCAGCAGTAAAAAAACAAAAACCTCCAGACTAGTTCAGTAAGTCAGTCTGGAGGATTGTTTTGGAAATCCTCCCTCGTGATTCCCCGCTTTCTTTGTGTCTCCTCTCAGAAGCCTGTCTTCCGGCGTTTTTCAACATCTCCCTCACTCCTTCTCTCTCCCTCCTCGGCTTCTCTCTTTCAGTCTGCTCCACTCAGCTGCTCCCTCGTCTCGATATGCTCCTTAACCTCTTACCTTCCTTCCTCTCGGCGTTCCCTCCCCCCCTCCCCTCTCAGATTTAACAGCGTCTGTTAAATCTTTTTCCATTAAGCCGTATGAAACATTTATGCTTTTCTCCACCTCGTCCTTTACGCTCACCTCACGAGTGTCTCACACAGATACAGAGTTAACAAAAAGGGAGGAAAAGAAAAGACTCATTTAGAAGCACATGGGGGCCACATGTTGTGCAGATCAGTCTTTGTGTCAGACCTTTGTGTGTGTGTGTGTGTGTGTGTGTGTGTGTGTGTGTGTGTGTGTGTGTGTGTGTGTGTGTGCGCGTGTGTGTGTGTGTGTCTGTCTGTCTGCACTGGTGCTTACAGGATATCTGCATGCTGGTCTGTGTGTCAGTGTGTGTGCGGTTGTGTTGCTCTGCTGACAGTAAGTCTAGCTGTCACCTACAGTCTCTATCTCACACACACAGACTGCCCCAAATTAAATCCTTATACAGCCCCTTTTTATACACACACACACACACACACACACACACACACGCACTTCAGCTCAGACTTATTAATGCCCTTCCTATAATTCTTTAATCCGTGTGTGCAAGGTGTGTGCGGGACGTTGAGCCATTTTCACTGCCAAAAGAAAACCTACCGCTTTGTTAATGTGCCCACACAGCATGTTTTGCCTGTCCATGTGTGGTTGTGAGTCTGACTGACTTGTGTGTGTTTTGTGTGACGGGATAAGGGGCAGTCAGGCAGGTGCAGAGACAGCTGGTGTGGGCAACTCTAACCGAGGGGGAGGACGAGAGCGAGGGAGAGATTCCTAGAGAACGACATGAATATAGGGGCAGCAATTGAGCTGCAAAAGAGCTCGGGGGGGGGGGCACAGAGTGTTTGTACGAGTGTGCGTGCCTGTGTTCTTGTCGCCAGCGGTGAAGAGCTTGGCTGGAGCACACTGAGCCAGTGTGTGCGAGCGAGGCAGATGGAGAGACGGGGACTAATAAAGCTTTTTAATAGTGCGACAGATTAATCGGAAGAAAGAATTGATTGGATAAGGAGAAACTGAGACGAAGATGAACTCGCCGCGAACTGCTTTCTTTATCCTGAAGACTAATTCGACGTTAGGTGTGAGCCTGATGAAGCTGGGCGATGACTGATTGGCTTATATTAGGTGTATAAATGTGTATTTTAATTTATGTGTTACTTTACTTTAAAGTACAAGTATTCTAAATGTGAATGCAGCTGTAAAAATTCCCGATTCAAAGGAGCAGATTTCCCACTTTCAACTGGTTTTTACATGAATACAACATGGGTGGCCATCAGCAGTTAGCACCCTAGCTTTCAGTAATGAGCTGTCTGTAAATAGTAATTATTCTAAAATAAATGTTTCCAGTTTTGCACAACAGATTTGAAGGAGGACTCTTTAAAGACCTGTTAGAAACAGGAACTCGTCTGGATCCTGTGTCTGTAACTGTCTTTCTTCTCAGGTGTTAGCTTTAGGACATGCACCTGTTCTTACTCGATCTCAAACATCCAAGCTATAGATGGATGGATAGCTTTGTTTTGCCCACGTAAACCTGAGAAATGATGGGAAATGAGCTAGCTCGGCCCTCTCCACAGACAATAAAACACTGCAGCGCCTCGCCTTTGTGAATCTTGACACAGTGGACACATGAGATGCCACCTCCTCCTCGCTGTGTTTTTGCTAAACTGAGCTAAATAGCTGGTAGACGAGCACCCCTGTCTCCTCGTGTAACTCGTGGGATGAAAGCCAACTACAAACGTCAGTCCATTCATTTTAATAATTTTGTGTGGCAAAAAGTAAAATACCTTCGCACTGGTGCTTCTAGCCCCCAAACGGTATCATTGCTCTCTGTGTAACAGCAACTAAGCACAGCTTTTAACCAGATTATTAATTCTTTTATTTTTTTAGTTTTCCAACCTTGAAAATAAACTATTTTTTCATTCAAGAAGATTTAAAAAAAAAAAATGAAACCTGTCTGTGCTGTTTTTCTTCTCTCTTTGTCTCTCTCTGCCATGTGCTTTGGGCTGATGGAAGCACGCCGCCCTCTAGTGTCCACAGCCGGACACTCATCAATAACTGTACCACGTCATACAGAGAGAGAAATGCTTACGCTTGCTGGTCTATTTGCAGACAACCACATAATATAAACACAGGCACTAAGAATAGACAGGATGAGGATTTCTTTCCATGTGTTCGTGGAAAGAGGTTCTCTAGCATTTTTATAAGGAAGCCTGGTGGATGTTTGGTCTCTGATGGTGCTCTGCTTCTCTCCTTCTTTTGTTACATGTGCTATAGGAAGAGGCCATCCCTGAGCTGGAGATAGATGTGGATGAACTGCTCGACATGCCCAGTGATGTTGAACGGGCAGCCAGGGTCAAGGTAGGACACACGTGCGCACCTGTTTCAGAGCATGAAAGATGGCTGCAAACAGCAGTTATTTCATCCTGTTTTTCCCTGTTTTGTAGGATTTGCTGGTTGACTGTTTTAAACCTACTGAGGTAAAACACAGTCCTTCTTCACTCCCCTGCTCATAAACTCCCTCTGCCTCTTCAAGTGAACGTTTCTGATGTGCATATTTGTCATTCTGAGTCCCCGCATGTGTTTCTGTCCTTGCCCTCTCCCCGTAGGACTTCGTCTCAGAGCTGCTCGACAAGATCCGAGGGATGCAGAAGCTCTCCACGCCTCAGAAGAAATGATGGCATCCTTCCTCCCTCCATCCGACATATTCCCCTCCACCTCAGCCCTCACCTCTCGTCTTCCTACCACAGCTCACGCTATTTTTTTAAAATCTTTTTTGTCTGTTTTCTTCCATTAAAGTTCATGAAATGTTGCAACTTGTTTCTGCTTCTAGTTAGACCCTCTCTTGTTGTTGCCTGGATCCAGCCCCATATGTCGCTTTTCTCTTTTGTTGTCATGTTGTTGGACTTTCTTCATAAAAACCATCAGCCAAGAAGGGGAGAAAAAAGACAAATTAAAGAGTGAATTAATTCAAAAGCGACTCATTGGTCTTAATCCAGGCATTCTCCTTCCTCCTCTTTTCCTACTCCTACCCCTCTCTCCACCTTTTTTTTTTTTTTTTTTTGGCTCTGCTACCCGTTCCCATCCAGCTCTACTTCCTCCCCACCCACCCCTACACCATCTTCCATCTGTCTGAGGAGGAAGAGGAGACGAGTCCCCTAATTACTGCGAGCAGAGTGACCGAGATCGAGAAGAAGAACGAGAGAGCGCAGATGCCAAAAAGACAGCGGAAGGGTGAACGAGGAGGAGGGTTAGAGGAAGGAAGAAGCCAATCAACTCGCTTCTGTCTCACCAATCTTTACGTTGCTGTTTTTGAGGGTTTTAAAGTTGACCCAGCCGCCCATTATAATTCTTTCCATACTTCCCGGTTCAATTTGAGGGCTTCACTTTAGTTTTTTTTAATTAACTCTTTTGGGGATCAGTACAGTCTTTTGCTAGTTATCCCCCTCAATCAGAGGCATTGCTGCAGTGGTGCATTTAGAGACTGTCTTTTTTTTGTGCGTGTGTGCGCTTGTGTGTTTGAGAAGTCTGCACTATGTCATTTTGAGGGGAAGAAAAATCGGAACCACAAAGAATAATTTATAGTGTATCTTTAGCACGGCAAAGAGGGGAAATTTGAAGCCTGGAAAGGGTCACTGGCTTGTTTTTGGTGGTCACGGGCTTAAAAACACTGATCCTTTGGAAGCAAGTTCTCTTTAGGCTGGATGTCAAAGTAGAAAGTTTCTTTTTCCTCAAATGCGTAGAACAGTCACGAGAGGCTCCTCAGAAGCCGCTGCACATACAAACGTATGTCTGTGTCGCTAAATGCTACGTGTGTGTTGCTACATAATGTACAGCAACATTTGTCATAGGAGTGTTTTTGGGCCTGTATATTCTGCTGTTCTGTATGACAGATTAGATTTTTAGTATAGGACTGGTTCCTGTTTCGTTTGGGGGTTGGGGGGGGTTCTGTTTTTGTTTCCTGGATGCATTTTTTTGTCACACGGACACACACTGACAGTCCAACAAGGGGTCCCAAAACAAAGCTGCCTTTTTTTAAATCACTGCCCCTAACCCTTCCATCTCATTCTCACAATTTCTCCTTTTTTCTAAAACATTAGACTAAACCATTATACTTTTTTGAGGGGGGGCGTTCAGAGCAGCCACATCTCTGACATTTGTCCTCTGCCTGACATGCCAGTGGAATCACCGCTAACATTGCTCAAATCAAAGCATGCATTTTCCTTTCTCTGTCACACACACGCACACAGCTTCTCGGGGCGGAGGAAGCGGAAACGCATCGGCAAACACAGCTGCCTCTAGCACAGATGTGCACACACACAAACACCAGGCACAGTCAGAGAGAGGGAGACGAGGCCATAGTCCACCGCTGCCCCCCTCCATCCTCCCGGTGCAGCTACCAATCCTCTCAGAGAATAAGCCATCTGTTTCTGATCCTGGGCCAATCAGATCAGAGACCGAAGCCCATTGGTTAACAAGAGAAGCAGCGAGATTTCGCTGTGGTTCCTGTGACCGATTGCTAACACCTGCAGTGACAGCAGACCTTCGCTGTCTGCCTCTTTCTCTGGTAGAGCCAAAAGGCACATGTGTACACACATCCCCCACTTTTCTCTTTTGCCTTCCCTCATCCCATCATCCCACAGTCACCCTTCTCTCCTCCCTCCCTTTTTCCTTTCTTTTTCATTTTTTGTTTTTTTATAAAGAGATGTTGCCTTAGGTATTATTTATGTTACACAAACCAAATAAACAGGAGACATTTTTCTTTTAAAGGGTAATGCAAGCTGCTGCCATGTGTGAGCAGACCTGCAGTGTGTGGGGAAAAATCTTGAATCTTCTGTTGGTCCTTATATACTCTTTCTTCTTTTTCTGGAAAACAAACTGAGATTCTGTTTTTTGATTTGTTGTTTTTTTTAAAGAAGTGAGTGTTTAATACTTAGGCCTTGATACAGTGATTTTTGTTTAGGTAAAAGATGTTCTTTGCATTTACCATTTGAATACTGCTCTGTTTCTATCGTGATCATGACACTTCTTGACACCCGGCCTTGGATTAACACGTAGTTGAACAAAAAGAAAAAATCCACTCAGATGCATTTTGGTGCGATTGCTTTTGCCTTCCCTGCTGGGACATTTTTGATCGGTCAGATTTTACCAGGCAAGTCCAATCAGTAGTTGAAATTTGAGTGGATTTTCATTGCTAAATCCAGGTTTGGATTATTATACCTTCGTAGACTGTTATTGACAAGTCTGTTTTGTGGTTTTTTTTTACTGTTGGGGAAAATTGCAAAAAACAATATATATACTGATTATTTTCATTGAGGCTAAATACAAGAGCTAAACCATGCCATTTGGAGGAGTGGTGTTCTTTAGATTTTTATTTTTATTTTAAGACTGATTAGACCAACAAACCAACCAACAAATGTAGCAATATCAACAACAGGTCTTGTTTTTGTCCAATTTTGTTACACTTTTATGCAACTTTAATAAAAACATGTAAAATGGACATTTTTCTCTGTGTGGTATTTTATTATAGTACTTGGTACTGTTTGTTAATCCTTCTTCTAGAGCCCTTCTGCCTCACTTTGATGCCATCTTGTGGTTACTTGGTATAACAGCTACATCGTCCACCTGCTGAGAAGGTGAGGATGTCTGGGGATACCTGCAGGAATACCATCATACTTGGAGGATGGTTAATATAAGTTAAGTGAACGAGTGCATCATGCCATTCATAACTTTTCACCAAAGGTTCAGGGAACAACGAGAGCAATGAACAGAACAGGATAAATGATTTGATGTTTTAAACATTGCAAGGACGTTAGGACAGACGTTTAGTTCACGGCTCCAACATTACCCCACCAGCAAAAAAAGGAGAACTTTGGGGAAGAAATTGGGATCCTTCTCCTATGTATGGGGTTTAATTACATCATCACACCCCTGAATTACAGCGTCTTACAAATGCAAACCCAGCCTATTTGACCACACTACCATAATTAAGTATAGGGGTGCCAGAGCAGCTGCACAGTGCTGGCAGTGGAAGAGCAATTGAAAAAGAATAACAAATGGATCGTACAGTACTGCGCCCTGTACACACTATGCTAAGCTACATGTCTATAAGTATTTTATAATTAAATATTTGTCTTAGATCTCGGACTTTAAATTGTATTATCAGATTTGCGCTTCGTGAATGAAAATAAGTTCAATTATAAACCGCATTTTTAGAATCATATATGTAAAATTTTGATTATTTTTTATTTTGTTTTATATTTTAAAAAGCAATTTTCTCCAGTTGTAGCATTAGGTTTTTATATTATATTATATTATATTATATTATATTATATTATATTATATTATATTAAAGCAAAGTCTTAGGTCAAACAGCTCCAAATCCTTGTTGCAAACAACGGGTATGCTGAATTCTATAGTATTCATGAAGAAATATGTTTGTCTTCCTTAAGTGTCCTCTTTAAATAATTACATCTATCTTCATGAAGTTGTACCAAAACACCTTATATCACCGAGACAATGTGTTTCTCACTATTATACGCACTCGCAGTGGGTTATAAGCCATCTTTCTCGCCCAAAGATAAACATTTCTTCATTTTGTGAATAATAAGGAAGACAAACTGGATTATAATTGGTTTACTGGATCTGGTTGCGTATTTCTGATTGGACAAGAGACCTTCGGGTTGATCGCTGCTATTGGACAGTTTAGTGCTCGGTCTCCGCGCTCATTGGCTGAACTTCCGGGCTTCAGAGTCCGGCAAAGTGTGGAACTAAAGAAGACTGGGACGAAGAGGAAGTACTTTTTAAAATGGAAATACAGTAAATCATACTTGAACTTTTCGCAGCGGAACAACAGGACGCGGTGAGCGAGCTTTTCTCTTGACTGTCACATTTATGGAAAGAAGGGTTATTTGTTTACAAACAGCATCGCCTACATCTGTGGACGGATAACGTTATTTGTTAATCCGTACGCTGTAGGAAGGTAGGGTCAGTATGGAAGCCCCTCCGGCGATGCTTCACTGAGTTTGATGGTTGTTTTTCTTCTACGAACCGGCACACACTCTAAGAGAAAACACTTGGCCATTAAATAAGATGAGTATTCGGACAATGTGATGAACAGGCAGTCATTCCGTCGCTGCGGGGTTTCAATTGTTAGCTAGTGTTGCACTTGACTTGTCCGTGGTGTAGTTCCCGCTAATTTTAAAAGAAAATGCAACAAAGGCGTCTCTGTTATTTTGAGGGGAATTACAATTAATTTCGCGTTCAATACAATAGGTTTCAGGCTAATTTGGGCATTTTATTTTACTCTATGCACCGCCGTAGCTGTTATAACGTACACGGTTTTACTTTGACATCCCGGAAGCTAAAAGATAAAGTTAGACCGATTGAGATGGGACTTCCGGTAAGGTAACAAATAAGACCCCCATTAATTGTTGAAGCCAAATTGTGGAGCAACTTTAAAGTGATATTTCAGTTATAAACTTTTTTCTGAAGGTCTGTTTTATGAGGGATAAGCAAGACTGCGTTATTTTAGCTTGTTGTTGCCTGTATGTCTGTGAGGCCAGTCATGTCATTTCCGGTGTTGTGTTGTGTTTTTTGCAGTTCACTTGCAGGTTATGGAGGCCATACAGTAGCTCGGGGGTCCCACGTCCTCAGTCTGCTGTTAAACCTTATTCCACTCCGTCTACTGAGTAAGCAAAATTTCACTGTTATTAATCCACGGGCAGGTCTTAGTTTTAACAGCACAATGTTTTGCCTTGTTTTATTTTTTACAGACTGTAAAATATGAAATCTGACCCCTGACAATTTATGTTATTTTCAGATGTATTCGTTGTTGTAAACATCCCAGTCAGTGTTTTATATTTTTGAGTTTAATGTTGTTGGGACATTAATTGTGTGCTTATGCAGCTTTTTACATATAATTTATAACATAATTGAATTGTCCACCATATTTTCTGGACAAAAATATGTTTTTGAAGTGTGATTCTTTATAAAGTCTATATTTAGGATGTGCCCTTTGGAGTTGTGTGTAGCGTAAGTCAAGAATAATTCAAACACGGATGTCAATGAAATAAAGTTTAACAGACACTTTGGTAATATATCATTATTACTATTTTCATTATTATTATTTACTTATTTATACAACTTTTTTAGAAAAATTATATATGCACCCAACAAGTAAGACTTAGCTTACATGAAGCATAATTTTCTGGGTTAAATTGCAGTACTTGTAAACGAGCTGGTATTTATAGTGGCTTTCAGCTCAATTAATTTTCTACTGCAAGTCTCATTCATCCAATCACACACACACATTCATACAGTACTTTTCTCTAGCGACTTTCCAATTGGTAGACAACCCGCTCTGCCACCTGAGCCACAGCTGCCCCCATCTACCTGAATGTTTGTTTGTTATGCCGCTTAACACTGACCTATGAATTATTCAAGAAAATTAACCTAACTCAGTTGATGAACCAGTGGTGTGTCTACACATAACAGGAAGCAGGCAAATTTGAATTTTGTTTTGGCTCAAACTGCCTTTATCTTCGAGAGAGGTACAACACCGAGTATGCAGCTGTCTATAAAGCACAGTGGAAATGCGAACACAAAAAGTAGCTTCAGATTTTCAACATTATCCCAATTTTAAAAAATGTAGCTAAAAGACCTCCAACAAAGCACAATATGCAAGAAAACTGTTCCAGCTAAATGTAGAAATAACAGACTTGTTTCATCACTTGAGGCAAAAACACATCATCGAGTACACCCAGGCTACAAAGGAGGAGATACTAGCAGCTGGTGGTGTGTGACCCAAATGTAAGCAAATGACTCCACCGAGCGCAGCTGGAGCACTCGCTGGTCGCACTCCACATGACAGGAAGAGCAAACTGTGGATGGAAATTACAGATGCAGCTACATGTGGCAGAGAAGGGTTTTAAGCAACAGGTTAAAAACTTTGGCCCAACGTACAACATCGCAGGCTGAATGTATTCTTTCATTTTATTATGTGACAATACTGTGCTATATTGTTGAGGCCATATTGCCCACCTCTTCTGCTAATGCAGTACAAACATATCTGGATAGAATTGGCTGTGTTGAGGAATAAATGTGGTCATACTAAATATTTACTTTCAAGCTTGTTAGAATTGTATAAATTAGATTTTTGCACATTTTTTTAAATAAATCGTTGCTCTGGGCTCAAGTTAAACTGCTCTGATGCCAAACTGCATTGCACCTGAATGCTTTAACACAAACAGTCTTTAGTTTTATGTGATATTTTTATTAATGCCGAACATAGTTTCCGGCTTCCATGCCCGCCCAACCCCCTGTGAAGGAGCCGGAGGAGGAGATGGAGGCAGAGGGTGAGTCGCAGCTCCCCGAGGCCAACGGAGAGGTGGAAGAACCCAGAGAGAATGAAGGAACAAGAGGGGGAGGAGCCGAGGAGACCATGGAGGAAAGTACGGAGGAGAGGGAGACCGACTTGGAAGATAGTGACGAGGAGGAAGAGGAGGAAGAGGAAGAAGAGAGCTCAGGTAAAAAAAAAAAAAAAAAAAACTCAAAATGCTCCACTAACGTTTATACTGCTTATATAAAAAGAGAGACGCAATGTAATCGACGCCACCTTTTCTTTTTTCTCTTTGTCCTATGTAGAGATGGATGATGAAGACTGCGAGAGGAGAAGAGGAGAATGTCTGGATGAGATGATGGATCTGGAGAAACAATTCCAGGAGCTGAAAGAGAAGTAATTTTTGAAGCAGGGGGAAAAAGGGATTCAACACTTTATCCTTCTCTTTTTTCGATGCCTGAGCCGCCTGTTGTTGAGGCTGATTTCACCGTGTGATTGCAGGTTGTTTCGGGAACGGCTAAACCAGGTGAAAGTCAAGCTGGACGAGGTGCTGACGGGAAAGGCCGGCGAATACAGAGAACCGCTGGCTGCACTACAGAACAGCATGCAGATACGGACACAAGTGGCTGGTACAGAAAAATAAATAGAAAAATAAATAAATAAAATCCTAATCAAGTCCAATACCACTGTAGTGCAAACAACCTTGGCTGCCATTTGTCTGTAGTGAGTGTAGGCTGTCAGGATGCTGTTTACCTAACGATATAACTGACGATATAATTGTGGAAATTGGCCGACATATCCTCAGCATAACCATGTATAATATCCACAAAACTTGAAAAGAGGTTAAAACACACACACACACACACACACACACACAACACGGTAATATTAGATGGCATGATGTTAGTGTCTAATGTCTAATCTGCTGATAATAAGGAATTGCACCAACATCGGGAATAATCAAGAGTGTTTATGCTAGTTTTCATGTGTTTGTGAGTCCTGACTTCCTTTGTGTTCTCACTTTTTTGGTGAAGGCGACACCTGCTCAGATGAAAAAACAGACATTATTCTTGAGTCTGAAGCCATGAATGACACAAAGCTCGTTCCTGTGGATTTTTAGTGGATTTTCATCATTTTAAGTTTTGGATCAGTTCCAGCATCAATTTGTTGGAAGACTTAATTTCACACAAATCAGTGTATATTTATGAGTAATTAATTTTTCCTATTAAATAACCTAAAAAAACAACAACTGACCGTACCTTTAAATCAATAAGGAAAAAGTGTGATGCCTCAAGGTAGTTGTTTACCCAGAATGCATTTCTGGTTCAGGGTCCTATTAAATATTTAGATTGTTTTGGACCCTCCAAATGCAGCACTTACTTATAGAGCATTGCTAATGTGTGTTTAACCAAACAGTAATGGAGTAGCAGTGCACATAATGCCAGTATGACCTCCTCAGACACCTTTGGCTGTCTCTTTGTGCAGGAGTGTACAGGGAGCTGTGTCTGCAGGTCATCAAACACAAGCATGAATGTGAAGTGCAAGGAGCGAGGCAGCACCTGGAGGTAGCGCGCACGTGCACTCTCAACCGCATTCTGCTTTCCTACTGGAGACTTAATATTCTCAACTAAAAGAGAACTAACGCGCTTGTTTGTATCTACACGTGTTTTACAGAGTGAGCGAACGCTGCTGTTTGACGCCATGAAGGGCGAGCTACTGGAAAAGATAAGGAGGCTGGAGGAGGACAGGCAGAATATAGACCTCACCTCAGGTACGTGTCAATCGCAAAGCTGTTACGTACACATAAAGTACGCAAAGGTTATAAAACTGAAGTACTGAGTGAAAGTGTTCAAAACAATTCATTTTAGTGGAGTTGTATATGGTGGATTCTGTCTGTCCAGAGTGGAGCGATGAGCTGAGGGGCAAGAAGTGCAAAAGAAAGAACCTGCTGGGTCGATCTGAGAAGAAAAAGAAAGTAGCTTTGGTTTCAGGTAAGCACCACGTGTGAGGAGCCTCACCAGCGCTGATGTGTACATATAC
This sequence comes from Rhamphochromis longiceps, assembly GCF_057381845.1. Taxonomy (NCBI): domain Eukaryota; kingdom Metazoa; phylum Chordata; class Actinopteri; order Cichliformes; family Cichlidae; genus Rhamphochromis; species Rhamphochromis longiceps. The sequence continues at coordinate 52,575,828 of NC_140559.1, read as the reverse complement.
AGATGAGGAGATGAGCTCCCGTCTTATTGTTTAAGTGCTGCTAAACAGAGCAATATATGTTTTTAACATAGTTTTCCATAGCTAGTTTTTACCCAGATTTACTTTTCACATAGAAATTTCACGAGAACTATTATTACTTTATTATTATCTGTTTGTTGTTGTGCTGGAAGCCAAAGCAAAGACTCAGTTTTGCTGCGGACTGCTTGAGGTTTTGCTTCCACTTTGATGAGATTCCCAGTTCCAGACACAGAAGCATCCCCACAGCATAATACTTCCACCACCATGCTTCACTGTGGGGACGGGGTTCTTTGGGTTGTACTTCCTGTTTCCGCCAAAGTGCAGACATTTTTATATGGTGTGTAAATTGGAAGTTAACCCTTTATTACACAATTAAAACATATCGTCGCAGAGCAGTGGTCTGTGCTATAGCTTGATGAAAAGGTCATTTACTTGCAAGCCATTTTTGTCAGATATTTCCATTGGAAATCCTACAGAAGGCAAGAACACAACAACTACGATCAAAAGGCAGAATCATAGTTATTATTATTGGTTATATATCATTTTATATATTGTTTTTAAATTAAGCTTAGATTCAATTAGTTTCCAGAGTGTGTTTTCTTGTTTCTGTTTAGTTTTCAGTCTCAGTCTCTCAATATGACTGCCTCTGTCTCACAGGGCCTTTCATCGTCTACATGCTGAGAGACATCGACATCCTTGAAGACTGGACTGCTATCAAGAAGGTCAGAAATCACTTGTAAAAGTTCCCTTTGACTTCCCAGATTCTTCAGCTGTCAGTCGATAAAGATGCAGCTTCAGGGTGTGTACACCAGCCTGCGTCCGATCGTGTAAACAGCGTCTCTGTTTTTCAGGCGAAAGCAGCTCTGTCGCCACTAAAAAAGAAAGTTGAAAGTAAGTCTGCTCCAATCGTCTTTTATTAACGCAGCAAACTGAAAAGGTTTGGTCTCTAAACGATCCTGTTTTGTCTTTCAGAGCGGTGATGAAAGGCAGATCTGTGCAACAGCGACACCAAACTTAACACACACTCACGTTCCCAGCTATTTCCCACCCTACTGCTTGTTTGTTATCTATTGCTATTTAAAAGACGTTCTTAACGATATGACAACCATGTATTTATAGAATGATTTATAATGCTGATTGAAAATCTAATCTTTTAGCACACAACCTTTTTGTCTGTCTTTTTTTTGTGTGTCTGTCGGTGTGAGTCAGAATCACTGAGACATACTCGGCTGTCTTGGATATGTTTGATCATATTGTGTTGTTGCAGTTGTGTGTTGTCTTGCACAAAAGTTGCTGACTGCCTGGAAGCTGGTGGGAGAGGAAGGAAA